>NC_134043.1:10950745-11585635 GCF_965140245.1 Athene noctua
TTCTTTTAAAAGTCAGAGGATATTCAGAATTATTTCTACTAAAGCAATTACTTCTTTGCTATGGATGGTCTTACAAAAGTACAGTTGGCATTCTCAATCGACCTCTTGTAAAGTGTTTCGTGGTTTTGGTTTTCTTTTGTTCTACAGAAGCTGATAAATATTTCTGGTGACGTAACAAACCTTCATATAATACCACCCCAGACAAAGTATTTTCAGATCAAATACAGCAAAACAGTAAGTGTCAGAAAGCTTTCACACCACTCTTTGCATGCGCCACTGGTTTTGAGTCATATAAGCAGCTTTTACATGCTTTCTATGTTATTTTGGGTTGTTTTCTAGCACCGGCTTGTCCCTGGTTTGTCCTATGTGGTTAGTGTTGATTTTTGTCCTGATGAGTGGCGATATTACTATGACTGCATTCGAATTCACTGTCAGGTGAGAATTTACTATAAAATATATTTACAGTTGTAATGGAATGAAACAACTATTAGGACATGATGATAATGGTAAACGTTCAGTTAATCTCCTAGAGTCATGTGGGTTTATTCCCAGTGAGTCTGGATTTAAGTATTTCATTTTAGTAATTTACATTTTTTCTACCTGTAAACATCCCAGAGCTGTGGGTAGAATATATTGCTTGTTCTGTTATTCTTTGCCAGTATATCAGTCTTTCTGATATGCTTTCTATCAGATATACTTTCATATATATCAGATATATTTTCTATCACTGATGTAGTGTCTTAGCTGAGTAGGCTTGGAGGAGCTCTAGATAATTGCTGAAAGTGTGGAAAGACAGACACTGAAAGCAGATAGAATATCAGTATCCTGAGGTGCAACATAGTGATGATCTTGAAGATGTTTTATGCCCACTTACTGGTCAACTACTACAGAAACTTTTTCTTTCCATAACATCTATCCATTGTAAGAAATAAATATTTACCCCCATTTTTTTTTTCAGGGAGAAGATACATTAATTGTTCCTGTGCATGCTTATCCTGCTGTGAATGTGGTAGAATTTCCATCATTTATAAATCTGTCTGATGTACCAGTTGGTAAGAGGTGAGTTAAGGACAGACATTTGTCCGTGTTTTGAGAGACATGCACAAAATCTGCAAAAATCTCATTTTCTTGTATTTGTACAACTTAACGTCTTAGAAGCTTTGAGGAAGTCAGCTACCATCTGGACTGCAAAATAATTCTGTATGTGAACTGTTTCAAGCACACACTCACAGGAAAGTAAATGCTGCACAAACTAAACATGTACATGGATGGGAGTGGAGTTTCAGTTAGTCTAAATTGGTGCCGACTCACTTCGTTAATCGTATGGTGAAGCAATATGGCTGCTGTTCATAATCTGTACACTCCCAAGTGCTATGTGGTTTTAGCGTTAATAAGTCTTAATGAATGGATCTTCTTTTCAGAACGAAGGGTTCTGGAAGTGAAGGTATGAGCTGGTAATGGTAGGTGTACAGGATAGCAAATAACTAACCTCAGTCCAGAGATTGATAAGTCATTAGATTTACTTCTTCTATTTGAAAATATTTAAAGTGATCTGATGTGGAGCTCTAAATGGCATAGACTTCATCTTACTCTCCCTGAAGCATAAATGTAACACTAAGTGTTCTCATGAAGTAATCAGTAATAATTGTTAATAACTGGGAAGGGTAAACGAAGAAAGGAGAAACTCTTGATTAGGGTTTAGTTCTGTAGTATGTTGACTATTGTAATTATGGTGATTAGTGTAAAGATTTGAGTGAATTCTAGGAACTGAAGGTCTCAGCAGGTAGGTTGTGTTTTTGTGAGTCGGAAGTAACATGAATTCTACTGAACCATAGAAATATGAATAGACAAGGCATGTACAAGAAAAGTGCAAAATTCTGCAGTAAAAATGAGCCCAGAATTGTAGAATGAACATTTGTGTCTTTTTGTTTATTTGTTTTTCTAATCCCCACTAATCTGTTAAACTCTAGTGAATCCATCAGAAGTGACGTTACAGCTTTCGACAGGACTGAACATAACTCCTGACATTCTAGTCATGATGTGATTCTGTTTATTTGCTCCATTTTTAAAACAAGTGCTGAAGTATACAGAATTTTCATACTCTCAGAACACAGAGATTAGGCAGAGTACAAAATACAATTTTAAATAATGGGAAAATTTTCCAACACAACAGGGTTGCTCAGAGATGCCTCTGAGGGAATTTGGAAGAGTTCCTGAAGAGAAAACTGGTGGTTTCAAACCTTAATTTTTACCAGTATTTTTCATTATTAGGCTATTGAAAGCTTTTCTGAAAATGAAAACTCTCTGAGATTCTTGGTACTGTACAGAACCCAGGGACTGTGAGCTCAATCCATATTCCACTGAGGTAAATGGAAACACTGCCTCTAACTTCTGTAAGGGTAGGAGAAGACTTATACTCTACCACCCAGCTTTCTCCTTAGGTACAGACAGTCCATCAGGCAACAGGCAGCATAACTGTATTGCTTTGGTTACTGCACAAGCTACACTATACCTTAAAACAGATTGCCTCCCCAGTCTGCTGTTACATCTTCACGAACAGGTCATATTAACGCAGAGAAAAAAGGACTTGCTATTATTGTTTATTTCCTTAGGCATTTCAAAATGTGCTTTCCAAAGGAACACTGTATAACATTCATTCTTTGTTAATCAGCAGGATAGGATTTCAGTCAGACAGTTTACAAAAAACAGAAATAAGCCCAAGTAAATTGGTCTTGATGTGGAGGATGATGGATGGTGTTACACCAATGCTTTTTTGTTTCAATCTGATACATGGAAATAGAGGTATACAAAAGCAAGACAGCTTGAAAAGATGTGTGTTAATACCCCTCACACAACCTGCGTGAGATATAAAAGGACTTTTATGAAAATCAGGCCACAGCGTCATTATTTCTACCATGGTTAAAGCCCAGTCGTTCTGGTGCGTTGGATTTTGCAACCCTTGAAGACTGCACAGTCTTTTCTTATTATCTTCCTCAAGGAGCACCATGGGAGAAGGCTGATTTCTGGTTCTGTACTTACTGTTGCTCCGGTTTGGACTGTTTGTACTTGCTAGATAATGCAGTTTCTAAGAATTTGAAGATACACATAAATAACTTCTAAAAAGTAAATTTTATAAATTGTTCTGTAATCAGATTCTGTATGGGTAGGAGAAAGTAAGTCAAGACATAAAATATCCAGCATTCAAACCAAGATTTAGCTCTCATTTCCTCATAGTGAAAGATCTGAAATATTTTGACATTTTGGAACAAGAAGAAATAGCTATTTTCACATTAATGAGTAACCCATCCCTCTGAACACAGATAAATTCAGTGCATGTTATGTATAATATACTTTTCCAGCTTGTAATTGATGAGCAGCTGTAGTTACATTAATTTCTTTCTTCTTTCTCTCTTTTCAGTAAGGAGTATGTTATCCCGTTGCAGTGCAGCTGTCCAATAGATTTTGAATTCCACATTGATTTTATTCAGCCTCACAGAGCCTTCACTGTCCAGCCAACATTTGGTAGATGAAATTTATTTAAAATTCTAAACATTAAATCTGTGTTTATTGAGTGTAGTTACTTGTGACAGTGTATTCAGTGCTGTACAGAAAAAGCCTTTGCCTCGGAGTGTTTCCAGATAAGTGCAGGCTGATAAATATTAGTTATATGCAGCCTCGTGGCAAATAGCCCTCTGGACTGGTAGATTGCTTTTTTTAATGCCCAGCTACAGAGCTCTGGGAAAATATGGAACATCCCAAACAGTCCATCCAGTGTTTGCTGTCTTTGCCAGCACAGCATTTGTAAAGGAGAGAGTCAGGAAGCCCAGCATTCACCTCATCATCACACCTTTCCCCAAGGACTGTCTAGCTCCTGCCACCTTAAAGAAACAGATATCTGTGTTTGTGGCGTAGGTGTGCATCATGTTACTTGACTTGGGGCACAGAGGTAATAAAAGGTGACCTCTGCTCTATCAAACATATCCCTGTTTTTCCCTACTGGTCTGGAAGAATTTGATAGAATTGTGTTTGTTGCTTCAGGAGCCGTTATGGTGAGGAGCACAAAACACCACTGCAGGTGTTTCATGGGGTGGCAGTGGGTGTTAGATTCAGTCTAGAACTCTGTGTACGGACTTTACAAGGTGCTCAACTATTTTCAAGCCTCATGCTGGTGAGGGCTCTGTCTTGAGGCAGACATAACTATTTGCGGGTCGGTTGCTATCATTGTTACATTTGCCAGGTGCTGGCAGGGGCAGGTAAGCGCCCAGATGTTCTGAGAAGAATGTGTAAGTGAATGAGACCTGGCTGCATAATGCACTTAGGCAGTCTGGTCAATTCCATGAAAATACATAAAGATCTAAATAAATAAAAACCTTCATGAATCTGGCACTTAATGCCGTTTGTGACACTGGAATTTAAACTTTGATTATTTATGCACTTCAATAAAAGTTGCTAGTGTTCCTGTATGTACAATGATATGAATTTGCCCTGTCTTGTCAGATGGATTTTCATTCTTAGAGGTAGTAGTTGGCTTCTATCAGATATGTGGTTCATAAAGATGAACTATGCTGCTGCCTTGTTTTGGGTCATTCTTTCAGAATAATATTCTTACTTTGTGCTTAAAGAAGTTTTACTATATCAAGGGAGTAAAGGAGCAAGATTACAATTGAGTAAAACTAGGGAGAATTTTTAAAATTCATCAGGAAGTTTTTGGTTTCTTGCATGGTCATAGACAGTGCCTGAAACTAATTAATGCTTTCTAAGTTGGCTTAATTCTTGGGAGAAAGGGGAACAAAAATACTACAGAAAAAACATCAACCCAGTAGAAGTTAAGTCAGATACTTTGGTAGCTAGAAACTCTGAGGTGCTGAAGGCCACCTGAAAACCACTAAGAAGTTTCAACTCCTAAAGCAAACTAACTGGTGTTTAAAACTACAGGATGCAGAAAACCAGCCAATGGTCACTTTGCAGAGTTAAGAAATTAATACTTCTGATGAGCTGAATAAACTCCTTGTTGCAGAACTGCTGAGGAGCATCAGGGTCTGCATCCTGGGGTTGCACTGAATGTTTAGGGATATGAATGATGGTTCAGGTGGTTTAGTAATGGAACAGGTAATAAGTGCGACCAAGTAGAGACAGATAATGTATCAAATACAGTTGATACTCCCAACTTGGAAGAGCATGGAGGAATATGTTTATAATGCTTTGCTCATGAAAGTAGAAAGTGCCAGAGACTTAAGACTGGCAGATGCCAGTTAAGAATTTTTACATATAACCAGGCAATCATTTTCACAACAGTAGGAACTATTATAGTCTTACTGTCCAATCTCTCTGCTATTGCAAAATATCTCCCATTATCTGGCAATGGATAGTTCTGGAAAGACGCTTTGAGACCTGCAATGTTTTCCAGGACTGCTGCTATCCATTCAAACATTAATATTGTTTTTAAAAAACAGTAAGAATCAGTTTCCGCATGGTTATAAGTAGGTTCATGTTATATGGACTCTTTCTGTTTTCTTACTCTAATCACAGGAATCATTCCAGGCAATGGGAAAGTGGAAGTTACTGTGAAATATTCCCCACTTGAGTATGGAACAGCACAAATGAAAATGCAGTTATGGATTTCACAGTTTGACTCGAAACCCTATGTATGTGTATTCACAGGAACATCAACACCACATCTGGGTCTAATGTAAGTGTGGCTGACTGATCTTTTTTCCTGGTGCTAAAAAATACCTATGTAATAGAATTTCATGCCATTTTGCTGTAATCTTTTTAAGCATTTGTATCTATGAAGACTTAAAATGCACTGGTGTAATTCGACTGTTAATACATGTACCTGCTCTCATACATCATTTGCTCAGAATGCCCTTAATCTGTATGAAGTGAAACTATACCAAAATAAAAATAATGAGAAGTTGCATATTTTTAAAGAAGCATTGAGCAGTCTCAACTTCTATTATGCCTGGTCTCTGTTATTGCTGAGGCCTTGCAAGATAGAGGGTTTTTTGAACAATAAGGTCCTTTGGGCTATACTTATTTTTTTGTGAAGATTAGAAAGTTTGGTTCCAGTTGTAGTTTGGGAGAGAAATTTCTGGTCTCCTTGTATATCTAAAGAGGATGTAAATGCATGTACTAGACTTGTATGACATTTACAGAGTACTTACAATAGCAGTATTTGTCTTCCTGACACCTAGAAAAGAACATTTTGAGAAACAACAGAGTCGTCCAGAGAAAAAAGCTGCATCTGCAGGAAAATCCATGGTGTCGAGAAGAAACCAATTCAGCCAACCACGATCGAAGCCTATTCAAAAAGTAAAGGTGTGAAGCGATAATAATCACAAGTACTTTTCTGGGCTGAAAATCTTTCTTGTTTCTATTTCTTCCTATTAATTTATATCTTGTAGGAAATTGAATACCAGAACCTCAGATTCCCCACAGATTTGTCAAATCCATATGCTGTAGCTACTGTTTTGAATCAGAAACCAGGCAAATTGAAGATTAAGGACTTGAAAGAAGGTAATATCATTAAGCAGCGTAAGCTTAGCATATAGCATTATTTGTAGATTTCTGATGAGGAACTCCGCTTCAGAACTGCCGAGGTGATGTGACTGTAGTTTCTGTAAGGCACTTTAGCTTTATGCATTAATGATTTCAGTTACCATAATGGGTGGATTTCCCAATTAAAAATTCAATCTATTCTGAGGTATGATATGGCTTTCTGATATTCCTGCAGCCCTTTGCCAAGGCAGTGAAGGGACAAAAACAAGACAGATGAAGGAAGCCATGTTTCAACTAAAAGTCAAACAAAATATTCAGGAAGAGGAAGCAAATCATCTGAAGTGGTAAGTGTTAGTTAGCCACGTTAACAACGCTGGGGTCTGCTTAACTAAGGCCTCCATGAATGAAGTATGCAATATCCACTTCCATTCATACAGCATTCCTAACGCTGCCATTTCATGTCCTGATAGGTTTGCTTTACAGATAACATACTGTTGTTTTACTTTCATTTTTTTCCTCTTCTGCCTAAGAGCAGCCTTGTTAGCAATCCACAGTAGTATTCATTGATGTCTTTGATTACTTTAGGGTTGCATTTAGAAAGAAAGCTGCTGAAAACCTCAGGCATCTCATCTTGTGCCCTTAAAGGCAAAAGAAGCTTTTTGTCATGGCTGTCAATAAATCAAGGCTAAAATGTATAATGGAGTGAACAGAATTGCCCATGTACATCAAATGGCATGAAGCAAAACACATAGTCATGTGTGTAAGCACACCGTGCTTTCATTTGCAGTCCACAGATTTGCTCTTATGCTGAAGTTTATGGACCCCTAGACACCATAGAAAGAGGAGAATAAGTCTATCAGCCTTTAAATAAAGCAAACTGTGCATTAAGTATTTTTGCTGCCTCCACTGTAAATGCAGGAAAGTTCATAAAGGCAAAGATCCAGTATCTGTGGAATTTAAAAAGGAGATTATTGAAAACCGACAGAGGGAAGAAGAGCAATACAAGGTTAGTCTTTGCTGTTTTTTCTATAAATTTAAAATCAAATTTATACTTTCAGATTATGCAGTGTACTAGTGAATTTGTATCAAGCTCTCCACTTCTTCCATTTTTCTTCATACATCAATGTGAATCTGTACTAGCTGTACTTCTTACTGCAGTTATAGCTTTATTATGCCTGTGTATCACTGCTTCTGAGGTGGTTTTATCTTGGAGGTAGACAAGCACCTCCAGAATGTTACATTGTAAGTGAGCTCCACTAATTGTCAGGGTGGAAAGAATTAGCTGGATTCTTTGTACTAACATGATTGTTCTTTCTGGTGACAAATTAGATCCAAAGAGGAGACCCTATTGTAGAACAGGAGTTGCAAAGGAAAGAAGTAGAAGTTTCTTTCAGACGCATTATCCGGCCTGTTGACCAGGTTTGTTGTATGTTATTATCACCTTCTAGATGTTATTATCACCTACTAAGCTGGCAAACAGCCGTAGATATTTGGCACTGAAAGCTCTTCCTCCTAATATTCCCATTTCTGTGTCAGTGTCTTACTTCCCATTTTACTTTAGTACAGTAGGACAAGCACTGTGCTACATGCACAACTCATCTTCTGATTACCTAATAGGAGAGACGAGTGGAAATCTGCAGGTCTAACTTGACATTTACATTGCTTTTTTCTGAAGTCCTCTCAGGAGTAGATTTCTCATGCCTAAACATAAGATTAAGCATGTCACAAGATTTGCAGACTTTGGAACCTTTCTGGTACTTGGATTTTTTTGTCTTTCTCTTCAGTGTAAGGTACTTCCTAAAATCCATTTCCTAGGATTATTGGGAGCTTTGTTTAATAGATACCCTGCTACTGAAAGAACTTTGAATATTAGCACCATACAGGATCCTTGCTGCTCCCTCCTTGAGGAACATAATAGCTGTTGGACTTGGTATTTTACTATATTCTTATGCCTGTTACAAAGTGCTGAAAATTGTTTGGTGAGGCATGGCATGGGATTGCATGGAGTTGGTGTTCTGAGGACCTTCCTAATCTAAACATTGGTTGAGTGGCTGCCCTCCTGTTGAGAGGTACTGTACTCGGGGCCTGCTGGAGTCTCTTCTAGTACCACATTCTTCTGTCACATCAAGTTAAAACTCAAGAGGAGATTAATGTATCAAGAAAGACATTTACTTGTGTTCAGAGAGCATTCTGACAATTTAAGGTACTAAATATAGAGACTTCACCTCTGTCATGTCCTGAGCCAGAGATCACTAGATGTGGAGAGGTTATTCTGGGGAATTATTGCTCTAAGTTTATCCTGGTCTTTCACCCTTCTGTAGGTATGTGTTATCAGCCATTACTGGAGACAGGGTACTGTTTTTGCTGGGCCCCTGGTCTGAGCCCCTACAGCTATTCCAACTTCACATCTGTGCAAGATGAAGTGTACTTGGCAGAGACCTAGTCCATTCTCTACACTGTCTGACTGCCCATGTATTGTACCTAAGTTATAGTATGTGGTTGTCATTCATATGGATGCAGACCGTGCTGCATTATCTCTGTATTCCCCAAACTTCATCTGCAAATATTTGGTGATTACCTCCCATTAAGCTCTGCAGTGAAGGCTTCTGGTTAAATGCCAATACTGCAAATGTTTTCACTTGTCTTAATTTCAGTGTTTAGAAATGACATATAAATTCAGGCCAAGGGATGGGTTGGGCTGGAGGAAATTTCTCACTTGTCTAGTTGTAAAAGGGGTGTCCTTTTTCTTTTCTGCTTCTCTTTTCAAAAAATACCATGCAGCATCCAAGTGTTCATCCCACATTCAACTTGCTCCATAATGACCCTTGGGACAACAGAAACAGGCTGTTGAGGAAATTCCAACAAGCAGCATACAAGGTAATGTGGACAACCAGAATGCAGTGTGATAGCATGATGTCTTGGAAATAGCACAAAAGAATGTGCACACTAGCATGTAAAGAGTCTTCACAGCTAGCCAGGGATTGGATAGTTTGATAAACATGTTCCCTCTTCACCAGGAAATGAGGATCTGGAGTAAGTTTTGCATTCAGCTGGTGCTTCAGATCGTGCTTCTGCTGGTGCTTAGTATTGCAATCAATAATAAACAAAAGATGATGAATTTAGATTTTTTTTAAAGTAAAAAGTACTTTTGCACAAAAATGAGAAGATTTCAAAATGCATGTAGAATACTGTGCTCAGTTTTGGACCCGTAGTACAAGAAAGACATCAATAAGCTGTGTGAGTTCAGTGTAGAGCCATCAAGATGGCTGGGGTCTGAAGCACTCACTCTGTGAGGAGACACTCAGCCTGGACAAGGAAAGTGGAGAGAGAGAGCAGCACCTTTCAACACCTCTCAGGAGGTTATTGATGATGGAGCCGGAATCTTTGCAGTGGTGCATGGTGGGAACATGGGAAATAATGGTCATAAATTCAAATAGAGAGGTATAGACCATGTACAAGGAAAGCCTTTTTCACCATGAGGATGGCCAACCATTGGAGCAGGATGCCCAGAGAGGCTGCACAGTCTACATCCTTGGATGTTTTCAAGACCAGACTGGATAAAGCCCTGAGCAGCCTGGTCTGATCTCATCACTGACCTTACTTGGAGCAGGAGGTTGGATTAGTACCTCTTAAGATCCCTTCCAACCTGGAAGCTAAAGACTAATCAGTAAAATCACTTTTCATTGGGTTTAAATATTATCTTGCATCTCCACTGCTTTTTTTCCCAGTAAATCTAAATGTAGCAAGCAGTATGGAAATTTCCTGCTCTCCTAGTATTCAGTTTGGATATTCTTCTCCAATCTATTCACAATATAAGGCTTGATATGGAAGTCCTTAAATTAAATGCTCTTTCCTGTATTGCACAAATAAGGAGGTGGCTAAATGGCCCCTTCCAGTATTAAAACCTAGGACTCTTCATTGTTACCCTGTGATATGTGCACTAGGCAAATTGCACCATGCAGGTTACTACTTATTCTCCTTGTTCACAGAGCCACAGGTATTCATATGGCCCTCATCAACTGACTGTTTACCTGTTGTTAAATCTGTACATGCCACTAGACACAGCTGAAGGATTAGGACTTAGCCAAAAAAAGTCTAATTAACCTGTAAGACTGAAGGTTTGAACTGGGTTTTTTTATAATGTCACTGTAGAGTTGAGATCTATTCTACATCTCTCCTCCATTTTCTCCCTTCTCAACAGAAAGCTATAGTAAAAATCCTGAAATAGAGAAGTCTGAGTGAGCTCTGTAGAATAAACATAGTTGTAATGTATATACGTTTTTGTGGTTGTAAATCTTAGAGTGTTTGGCTTTATATTAAACTTTAAAATCATTCTCTCAGATTGTGATTCAGATTCGGCTAAATCGTGTACTGCTTCTGTTCCGTGGGCTAACCAGAGAAGCCAGAGGTTTGGAGGAAGGCTCGGTGCCTGGTAAGGAGTAGAAGAACAAGTTGATATTTTGGCCATGAATTATAACTCAGGTTGTACTGAAGTGTGTCAGGTGTGTTACATATAAATGTAGACAGAGTCCTTACAAAGGAGTCTTCAAGTGAAAAAGTATGACAAGGTAGAAATGGCTGTAGTCAAAATATGTCTATTTTTCATGCACATTGTTTACGAGATTTAAAAAATGTGATTAGTTCTTCTTAGGAACCTTGCAGCTTATCTACGTAATAATGGGGCAGAAGCTGTGAATGCTCCATCCCTGGAAGTGTTCAAGGCCAGGTTGGACGGGGCTTTGAGCAACCTGATATAGTGATAGATGTCCCTGCCCATGGCAGGGGGGTTGGACTAGCTGATTTTTAAAAGTCCCTTCCAACTAAACCACTCTGTGATTCTACTTATGGGCCTGAGGAACAAGGAAAGGGCAGATGGGACTATGAGAGAAACAGACTGGTAGGTAAACAGATCAGGTGGATCCCAAGAGGTTAGAGGTGTAGGATAAGAGGAGCTTATCGCATGAGGGATGGAAGAGGGAAAGAAACCTGAATGTGATGAAGGCAAGATACCTGAACTCAGCAAAATGAGATGGTAGGAACTGTGAGATACATGGCTAGGTGACCAGTACTGGGTTGAGTTTTCCTCCTTATCATTTTCTCATACAAGTTGTTTCAAGCAATCACTTTTCTTTGCAATGAAATGAAGTGCTGGCCTGGAAAAGTCTCTTGCTCTTTAACAGTCGTAGAAGGAAATTGGCCTTGGATGGGAGTCACAGTTGGGTATACTGGGGGCAGAAGAGAATTTGTGTCTCTTATTTCCCACTCCCTTGACAACTGCTGAAACACTTTTCCATATCAGGCGTTTTCCTGCTTCTGCAAGTAGGCACTTTTAATTCCCTGTATGCAGCAGTTGCAGGGATGCTTCAAGGAGAAGGCACAATGCCAGTTAGTGTAAGAGAGACCTCTGACTTGTCTCTGCCTGGCTGAGCGAATGAGATAGAGGACCATGCCAGAATGAGGGGACTGTAACATCCTTTTAGAAAAGAGGAAATTAGATCTGTCTGCTAGTCAAGGTATTGTGCCTGCTGTCTTGTAGATGTGGCATTTAAAGCCTTTAGGAAGTATTACCTTTTTATATTAAAATGACTAGACACATCCTGTCTTAGGAAGATGTTGAATATATTTTGGGTTTGATTCTATTTTTGAAACAGTGTATTAAGATATATTACAAAATATTAATATTTGCTTTCTGTTCATGACAGAAAAGAGGAGTTTCAGCAAACTAGGCAAAAGTGAAGAATGTAAGGGCATTTCTTCCAGCATATCTGAAGATCGTATATTGCCTTTTGAATTCCCCCGTTACAGTTCCCATGAATTGCACCATGATTTGGTAGGTATAGTAACTAAAATGGTGGCCAACACTCAAGACACAATTTTACTGAAGACATTGGCCCCAGGCCCAGTACTACCTTTATTAAAATTTCACAATGTGACTGGTGTTCTGGGGTTTCCACAAGTTAATTCAGGATTTCAGATTTACTAGGGGTGCTGCTGAAAACAATGAAAAAATCTTTGCATTCTAAAATTCTGAATAATACATTAATGGTCAGAGATAGTTACCATCCATGATTTTGCAGAAGAAAGGAAATGAAAAATAACTGAAATGCCAAAGTCCAAGAAAGGACAGGAGAAATATAAAACAAAGTGTTTTCATCATTATTTCCATATGTTTTCAAGTAGCTGTGCTGATGACTTGCTGCCAATGTAAAACAAAATGCCCACCATATTACTGGGTTTTAAATACTGTCTTCCTGCAGGCACCTGATGCGCTTGGCCTAGTTCCTATCGAATCTGTAGATGTGAAAGTCAGACACATTCTTCCTTTTTATGACTTGAAGGTGAGTCAGTACAGCTCCCTCAGCTGTATCATGTTTCTGTCTTTCACCAGTCCAGTTAGATATGGTTTCTGCCTGATTCAGTGACTCCACTGTGCAGCCCAATAGAAATATTGCCCTAATATGGCTGTGTGATTAGCGTCCTTTTATTAAAAACAAATCTCATCTGTTTCCATAAGTAACAAGCTTATAATCAGCAATAGTCCTCTTTCTCCAGACAGAGATGAACCACCTCAGATGAAATGATTATATCTCCAACAACAAAATCCTTATATGAATGAGGATACTCCAAGCCCTGCAGACCACAGTTTTTCCTTTGATTATAGAGTTTTATAAAAGTGACATTACAAAAGTGTCCTTACTTTTAGAAATGGAAGTCTTCTGCTTATTTGGCATCCAGTTCTTCACACTTAGGTCCTTCATTTCTGCATAGGAAATGCTGCAAACATCTCCTTCTTGAAATATATATTGTTTTTTCAATTTTATGAGTACAGAAACATTTTTTTTTTCTCCTGACTTCTCTCCAATTCTCTCTCTATTCTCTCCAAGTTTTGAAAAGCAAAAGATCAAATTCTGCACCCCATCAAAGTAAAAATATTTCCTCAGGTTAAAGTAAATTAATATTTTGGGTCCATGTCCACTTTCCTTTTTTTTAGGCGGTCTAACAAGTCTAGAAGTTTTCTTGTGTGTCTTTTCCCCTTATTACACATTGTTCATTTATCAGTGTTAGATATATTACTTAACACAGCTTTTCTCTACCCCATTAAATTCAATATATTTGATCAGGAAACTGTTAAATCCATAATCTTTCATAGAAAAGCAAGAATGTAAATCTTCCTTTATGCACTCATTCAGCTTCTCCTAGTGAAGTTTGGCTTCTCAAAGATTTGGTCATGTACCGTGTTCCAGAATAGTGACACAACTATCTTTTATCACAGAGTTGTGATGTGTCCGTGATAAAGCTGGAATATTCCATTCCATCTATTATTGTCATCTCCTGCAGCACATATTTTTTCTTTGCACTTAGGTTCCTCAGCATTCCAGCATTATGAAGTATCAGCCATTTTGTACACACTATGCAGCCACTAGTTACAAACCTCGAAAACTTTCCCGACCACTGAGACAGGGAGCCCAGGTAACAAGTCACCTCAAATACAAACTTTGCTGAAGTCACTCCCAACCCTAAATTTTTACAATTATTTGATTAATTTTGTCTCAGCATATTACACCAAAAGGCTTAGTACACTCTGAAAACCTTTGATGTCTGTGTTTTTCAAGGATGAGCTGATTCCACTATTTGCCTCTCCTGAGGGGCAACTTAACATGGTCTCCCAGAGCATGGATATTCACAAACCATCCCCAGAAGAAGCAGCAGAAAGCCATATCAGCCTCTTAAATCTGGTTCCTCCCCAAGCTTTAGTCTACCCTACAGAGAGCCACCCACTTCGCATTTTTGTAAGTACAAACTGACTTCTACAAAGAACCTAAGAAAGGAGGGGAAAAGTGTTTGTTTCATCAGAAGCCTGATATGGAATTGGTGGGAAATTCTCTGACTCAGATTGGTATATAAAACTATCCAGAGTGAGAGTAATCCTTCAAGGTGCAAGCCCTAGTAGGTAGGAGTCACAGAGCTCATCCCACTAAGAGTGGCACCATTTCACTTTAGGGTGGAATTTGATCAGTTTAGGGAAGGGATGATAAGGCAAAGTTGCCAGTGATGGAAGAGAACTGAAGATCCTTCTAGTCTCACACTCTACATATGGTCTCTGATCCCAGGATTCCCTGGAATGCCATGGGGTCCCTCTCTTCTTCTCCAGTTGCTTCCCCATTTGGATGTTAGAAGAAAAGTCATGATCTTGGCATTTCAGTCCTTCTATAACCTCATGCTCTTGCCCAGGTAGCTAGGACAGGGGCAGTCTTTTCCTTCTGTTCAGCTAGGGGGCTGCGGTTCTGCCTGACCCTTAGGTAAACAGAGAAAAGTGAAGTCAAACTCTTTGCTCACATTGCAGCCTGCTGCCTTAAAGTTTCCACTAGTTCTTATAGCATCCCAAAACCACATTTCCAAATTATTAGGCCCAGAGATTCAAAAAATCAAACCACGTGCATGGGAGGATTTTGTTACTTAATTGTTATGTAGGCTGTGTTACTTGGCACCAACTACAGAAGGTATTTCCCACACAGTGCAGCACAGTCTGGAGGTCCCTGAGGTGTCTCTAAGCAGGCAGAGACAGCTGTGTAGCTCAGTGAAGTGCTGTGCGTGGGTACAGGCAGCATCTCCAAGCCAATGTGGCACTGTGCCTGACTCGGGTGGCTCTTTCTTTCAGCATTACTTAGCTGCAGTGGCCCAGAGCCCAGTGTGCTAGTCTGGTGGTCTTGGCATAACAAATATGGTGTAGACTTGTCCTCACTGCAGTTGGCCAGGACTCCAGTGGACTTACTGATGAGATCCTTTGTGCATCTCTTTCATCCCTCTGTCATGTCAATGTAAGAGCCAGGCACAGTCTGATCCCACGCTACCCAGCATTGGACCTCATTCAGAAACAGATGCTAGTGCAGTGAAATAGATGGCAAAATGTTCACTAGCTTCTACCACAGTGAGGCCAGTTCCAATTCTCAGATTCTGAACTGTTCAGAGAATCAGCAATGGATTTTGGAAGAATCAGGCAATAGTTTTTCCTTCCAAACTTGGAGACAACACCTAACTTGCTGTATTTTAGACAGCGAAGAGCATGGATAAACCAGGCAGATTATGGGTCTGTGATGGAGGGAAGAGACGGGAGATGAAGGGTCACACCAAACAGAACAGTCACAATGAGACAAAGGTGTGAATCTGGGGAGACTACTTTAATTGTAAGAACTGAATTGTCATCAGTTTACTTCATTACAGTGCTCAGAATTATTTTTTAAAGCAACCTCTTCTTTGTTTTTAGAACCCCACCCCAGGATTAGTTCCAGTTTTACCTCCTTTGGCCTATTCTGAAACAACTATTGAATATCATCTTTGTCCTAATCCAAAATATACCTTTACCAAGGAATGCCCCAAAGGATCCTGCATTCCAGTCACACAAAAGAAATTTCTGCATCACGAGGTATGGTCTTTTGGGTTTATTGTATTAATACCTGACTTGAGTATGTTCTTGCTGAGAATTTGCTCCAAGGAATCAAAAAGGAAGATGAATCCTAGATAGAAGACATTTTCAAATATAAATTATGCATGCACCTGAATAGTACATGGGTCAGAATAACTTGTTCTTGATAGGCTTTATCCCTGTCTCTCATATATCCCCGAGTATTTCTCTATTCTTTTATTCTTTTCATTGTATATTGTATTTTCATGACCTTGCAGCGGAGGAAGCATCTTTTAAATATGGAGAACTGCAGCTCCCAAATTCAGTTCTCAGCCAAGAAGTCAGATGTTCTGTCCTGCAAGCCTCCCTCCCCACTCTGTTATTGTTGGAGGTCTGACTGATGTAGCACTTGTCGTTTCAGGAAGTGATTTGTGGAGTAATGGAATGGAGAAAATTCTTGCCAGTGGTGTATTCCATTTCTTCTAATACTCCTACACTGACAAGTACAACACCTAGGTAAAAACAAATTTGAATATACAGCACCTCTGCCCTCCACCAGTTTCTGCTGTCTGTAACTACATTGACCAGTAACTAGTCCCAGAGATAAAAGTGGGCCTCCAGGTGAAATGAATTGCTGCTCAGAACTCCAAAACTGATGGGGAAACCCCTGCTGACCTCCTTGAAGGGTGGGTTGAGAACAGTATCATTAGAGGAAATACCTAGCCCTGGAAGGAGAGTTTCAGTCTGGGCTTCCAGTAACATCTCTCCTGAATGCTTTTTGATTCAGTGCTAGATACCCCAGGAGGTACAAACTCTGTCCTGCAGGATTATGAAGAGTAAAACCTTTAATGCGTGAGCACCTACACCCAGTAGTAACCAACACCTCTCAGGCTCACGTTCCCCCATATCACAGCAGTTTCTGGTGCACTCAGATTTGCCAGGGATATTTAAAAGTACATCATTGTAACCACAAATATTGTGAAGCTTCAAAATATAAACATTTTAGTGCTGTTACTCTCTGCCCGTCTTAAACTAATACCATTTCTATCACAGGGATCCTTACAGCTTGGATATGCTTCCTAGAGATGTGCCACCAATACTATATGACTTGCCTCAGAGAGACAGGGAGAACATAATTGATGAGTAAGTTTCTCCTCTATTTTATATTCAGGGTGATTGATTAAGTCTTAACTGCTTCTATAGATATGTCTAAACCTGTCTCAAGAGATCCTCAATGGCAAAAGCACAAAGTCTTTCTTGCATAAAACATAATTTTGTTTTTGTTGGCTAAAAAATACTTTTAAAATGATAAAGCCCATTTGTTCTTCATCTTACTAATTTTTAGGGAGACGGATGAAACTGAGTTCAAAATGATTCTTACTCCGGAGATGGTGAGAGCTGAATTTCCACAAATTGGGCAGTCACTCTCAGAAGAAGGCAAAGAAAAATCAGCAAAAGAAGGAAGGTAGGTATAATCTGAAATTAGGGGGGAGGAGTGGGAAGGAATCTGAAGACAAGCATCCCCTTCAGAATTATATAGTGTCATACTGACATGCTCTAGGGGCTCCATCATGTGTGCAATGCAGATCTGGTACTTTGAGCAAATTTGCACTGCAAATGCAGTCTCTGAATTGGACTTCAGAAAGCATCTGTGAATGTGACACACTGGCCTGGGAGACTCTGACTGCAGTTTTATCGATACAATCTAACACTTGAGGCAGCTTTCTTGCCTTCACAGAGATATTCAGTGTTCTTGGACCTGTGGCTTTTGCTTTTCAGTGACACTTTTGGTTAGATATTTATTAATGCTGGCAGAGGAATGAGCCCTTAGAATTTCCCCCTGGCATGGTGCTTTTTTCTTAGGCTTTTCCTAAGAGTGGGTCACTTTAGCTCCACTACCCAAGCTTCACACTCCACCAACGCATGTTGTGTTTCAGGCATACAGCACAGCATGTAAAATAACTTGCATTCATAAACAGAATTACTTCCTCCCTAAAATGTGTTAAACTGGCCACTGTAAGGGCCAAATTCTGCCTTTTGTCTCCCGTGTTGTGAGGCCAATATCCTGAGTTTGCAGCTCAGCAAATAAACCTTGTGGAGGAACCTGAGGACAAGGAAAGCTCTGAGAGACAAATGGGTGTTTGATGGGGTTGATGATTACCACCATGGTTTCAGAGTAGCATTTCAGAACTGCCCAGCAGTTCTGTGGGGCTGGACACAGACGTGGATGCACTGTGTGAAACTTGGGGATATGTGATGGTGCAGGGAGGGTGCAAGGAGGTGTATGAGCTCGTAAGTGGGATGCTGGGCACAGTGGCCTTGAGCAGCAGGCAGTAGGGGTAGGATAAGTGATTGCAGAGCAACAAAGGAGAAAGTGCTGAGTTCTAGACCCGTGTTTTCCCAGATACCTTGTGTGACTTGGGGCAAGTGAACTAATCTTTCTGTCTGACAGTTGCCTCCTCTTTAAAGTGGTCATGATGTGGCTCAGATGTCAGCATGTGCACTTTCAGAGCCACCAAGAGATCTGAATGTCTCATTTTTTTTAATTTTAGAGGGAAGTTATTTGATTGACACTGAAATCCTGTGCAGCTGTCAGCTATTAAAGTTTAAAACAGTTCTGCCCATTATGAGCTCTCTGACAAAACACCGATTGCTGTACTGTGATTACTACAGCATTGATTGAAAATAATTTGCTGTAAAAACACAGGTGTGTTGGACTCAGTGATGCTTTTTACATTTTATGACACTCTGCTTGTCAGACCATGGGCGTTTGGGATAGCTTGTGTAGCTAAAGAGTGATGTTTTTGTCCACAGTCATACAGTGTTGGATGGCACTTTTTCTGGGTAAGCAGTTTAATAACCATAAGATTCTTTCTTTTTGAAGTTTTAGATGTTTTCTTCAAAAATGAAAATACTTTCCTATATTAAAAACCTCTGGGCATTGGTATTTCCTTGTTGAAATCTTCCCTGTTTGTTTGCCCTTTGCAAAGAGGGAAACAAAAATTTATTAGCAAACAATGAAGTCCCAATCTTTTCTTTTGTCACTGGAAGGTTCTTTGTTGTTATCAATAGGGTGGTGTTTCACTCCATGACAGAAAGCACACATTGCTCCTCTAAAGCACCTTCAGCATTTTATCCTTAAGGCAAATCAATTTTTCACGTGGATGCTCTTGTTCGGGCCATTACAGCATATGTTCCTTCATAGATAAAATGTAAAACTCAGTCTAGCATGTGTTTACCTATCAGATGGTTATCTTTCCTAACTGGCCAAGCCACAACTGAATGTTCTTTTCACAGTTTCACTCCTTTTCCAGTTCTGCATAAGTAAAGGAATACCCTCTGTGTTTGTTATAGAAAAAAGAGAGAAATTATGTGTGTCTCTTCCTTTGTCAGCATTCCTAAGTAGCTCCTCTAGCTATTATAAATACAAATGATGTTTTAAACTTCTTGCAGAGACATGCACAACCACCCAGATGGACATTTTCAACCCCAAAACAACGAGCTCAGAGAGAAGGTTCAAAAACATTTGGAGGAAATGAAGCTGAAGGCACTTAATAAAACCCTTATTCTGGGATAAGAGTAATTCTATGAAGTCCGTGGTTTGGCACTGCTTATCCTGTTAATGCGTGAGGCCTCCTATGTCCTGGCTGCCTGTACTTATGTTCGCTCAGGTCAGCAACTTCTTACACAAAGCGAAGAGAACCACCAGTAATGCCACCTCTGTCAAGGACTCTCACTGTGACCATTACCCCAAACACAGTAGCTGCTCCAGCGAGAATCCTAAGCCATGTACCTGCTCATTTTGTCCTGGTGTGAAGGACCACAGAACTACCATGTAAATAGTTTGGTAATTAATTTACAGCCTACTGTTTTCAAATAAAATGTGAAAAATCCTCATGACCAAATTCTTCTGATTTTGTTTGGGGTTTTTTGTTATGACCTGTCCTTGAATTTTTGCAGGTAAGTCACTAAATCTCAGATTTGACTGTAAATCATACACTTGAGATTTTTAATGAAAGGGAAGACTGGAACACAGTTACTGTCCACAAAGATAATGTCCAAGCAGATCTCAGTAGCTGTTCAGGGAACCATGCACAGCTCTTGGCAAAAGGGTGCATGTACTGGGGAGATGAACTCTAGAGCCTCCTGAGAGACCTGTAATGCTCGGGGTGTATTCCCTAGGAAAGGAGATTTCTCAGCATATCACCTTTCAGCTGAGATGTCTCCTACTTTCTTGTGGGTGAGCTGGACATCAGACAAAACCGGGTTTATCCATAGTGAGTTGATGGCTCATTCTGAAGGGTGATCCAGGCTATTTGTCCTGAAAAGCACATATCTTCTATACTAAAAGGCATGGAAAATGCATCAATACATACTACATTCCTAGGAAACATACTTTTTTCCAGACATTCTTAAACCCTCTAAGAAAAGGCGTTTATTCCAGAGAGAGATCAGCGTAGACAAACTGTAAAAAACCCAGGGAGAGAAGATGGGAGAGTAAGATGAACATAAAACTGCAGAATAGCCTTTATTATTATACTAGCTACGTAATATCTCTGCTCACTTCAAAGAAATAAAAAGCTGTTAAGCTTCTGCTAACTGTCTAATTGGCAAGGGATTGTGCAGAATGTAGGTCTGGATATCTATAGAGTTTCTCTGACTACAAACAACTGCTTAAATATGTACACACTGTTTTTTTTCTTCTGCACGTCCTGAGGAAAGCAGTTGATCTTTTAAGAGCCACACTAAGAGCTGAGGATGTTTCTTAACATGACCATGACAAAAACATGGTCAGTTTACAGTGAAAGCATTCACAGTTCATAATTCACAGTTTATGTTAAATTAAGCATAGATAATTCTTAGGAACTGTTAACCATCAGCTAAATTTCACTGTCTAGTGAAGATGGATTAAGTGTTCAGAAACAATGATCATTAACCAGAGTTGAGCTTTTTTTTTTTTTTTTTTTTTTTTTTTTTACAGCAGTATCCTCTTTCCTCCCTTCTCCTCCAGAGTTTCCTGGTCATCCCCATGGAAATTAGCCATGCTTCTCCATTCTTCAGTGCTAGATACCAGCCTTCATAGAAATTAATCTCCTTTCTGTTTCAGTGATCCCCCTTTCTGTGTTTTAAGGCTTTTATGGGACAGGTTTCAGTGTGCAGAGAAGGTAAGAAAAAGCTGTTACCTCGTCCTTAATTGTTCCTGAAATACAAAGGGACTGTTTTAATAGCTAGAATACCTCATTAATATGAGGTTGACTCTTCTCAAGGTGGTAAACTCTCAGAGGCAATCCAGCTGTGTCTAAGAACGTGAAATTTGGCTAAATATTTAGAAGCCTTAGATTTTCATATATGAGGCCACTTAAGTATTCTCCTAGTTGACTACAGAATGTTTTCACAAATGGGATATAAACCATAAAAATTATAACCTGCAGTTGGTGGTTATTCACAGTTCTATGCCTGTTCAGTGTTTCATGAAAAGGACTGAAGTACTGCAGAAAATAAATAGGAAGAAAAAGGAATGAGGTAATGGAAATTGTGCTTTTGGTGTAACATTACCCAGTGCACTGGAATATTTCTGACAGTTGTTTTTATCTGGATTACCATTTGTAATGTACTGAACCAGAGCATAAATTTTGGAGTGCATTTTTATGTATAAAAGATAGATATGTATAGCTGTTAATTATAGCTAATACCTGTTAATAAACACTTGGATGCTTTATAGGGTCTTTTTTAAGGATCAGCCAGCAGGATTCAATAGCAATTGTGTGAAATGTCAACATTCAACATCAGTGCTATTTAAAACAGTGTTAGTGCAAACTTCAGCCTTAAGGCCATATTTTTACAAACTCTGGAAAACAGTGTATTAAGGCATCTTCTAATCTGCTTTCTTCTGCTTCTACTAAAGATGCAAATCACACTCTTTTGAAGGAAATAGAGCATTCAGTTCTATATTAATCCCATGAATGGGCAGATTGAGTTTACATACAGATAGCAAACTAAGATCAATTAATAAATTAATGTTATATATAGCCATATTTCCATACATTCTAATGTTAATTTGCAGATTGCCTTATTTTGGGAATCAAAGGACTGTGTTCTTACTGACTTAAGTGAGAAAGTAAGAATGTGTAAATTGATATGCAGAATGTGACAAGTTTATTTCCATTCACTGCAAATAAAATTGCTGCTGCTTTCCTTGTTTGGAAAGATTAATTGGCTAAATGACTACGCAACAGTTTTGCCAATTAAGATATATCCATCTTGCCTGAAAAAGACTGTCTTATTAGCAAGGTTAATAAACACTGACTCATGCTTTAGTTTTCTCCCCTTTATTACATAAGAAATGAGCATTAACCTCTAAATCAAATAAAAGGTGCATTTTAAAAATGAAGAAAATGTTAATGTTTTTATATGGAAATGATCCATGATCTTAAGTGCTCAGTAACTGGGTTATTAATCTCACTTACTGTTCCACGATGAGAGAAAACCCATCAAGGTCTTTAAAATGTAAATTAATTATATTTTATAAAAAGGCTGGGAGAAAAACAGCAGTGTGTGTCTGATGTAAAGAAGTGATTGAAATTATATTTTCAGCTCATAAGAATAGTTTTCTGACCCCCAAACTAAAGAAACCTTGTTACCTTTGGATTTGTAATGGAAGGTTCAGTTATTTCAGGCTCCAGCTGAAGTTTTTCTTGTGGTCTAGGCATTTATTTGGTGTCTCTCCTGCACAGGTTTTCTTGTGTCTAGTAAGAGCTATGCTCATACTGCATCCTTTGCCTTATGGAAACACTGTGATGGCTTCTCTCCAGCTGTTTAACCATGGAGGATTTTAACTCTTGCTGAGACCTCTCATGCTCCTTCAATTTGGTTGGAAATAGCCAGCAGGTTTAGAATTTATCAGGTGAGATATACACAAACACTGTAATTTCCTTAAAAAGCTGGGTAAAGGAAGAGAATAAAGACTTATATGTGCACTACTGTGGGTAACTTTCTTTGTAAATGTAATTCTGAAGTGCTGCTCTGCAATCAGTGGGTTCATAATTCATATCGTTCCTGGAGAAACACCAAACAGGTGATGTGCTGAGGGCTTCTGTGACCTCTGAAAACCAGAGCTGTCACTGATGTACCTAGGTTTTTTGTAGAAGTTATTTCAAAGCAGAATTGGTTTTAAAATTGTTTATTTCCTCCTCTGTTTTCTGCTTCTCCTGCTGCCAGCCTGTGCACTGAGTGCCAACACTGGTTGCTTGGAATGAGTCCTCTTCTTCAAGTGGTTGTGGCTACCAGTATACAGTGATAAAACAGCCTTCTCAGAATCTTTGGGATTTTTTTCCTGAAATGTAAAAAGCCTTTAGAGAGGACTTTTAAAGCACTGATCATTGTCTATGGCTGTTTGGTCTGATGGCACAGGAGTCAGCTCTTCTAGCCTGAGCAACCTCTTCGACCTCCTGCAGCTCTGCCTGCTGCCAAAGGGTGGTCAGTGGTAGCTGCTTTGGTGCAGGGCCCTGGCGAGCCATCAGGACACAGTGCTGCAGTCACATGCAGTTCTTCTCTGGGCCTTGTGGTGTGGGGTACTGACAGTAGCAGGGTCTCAGCGTGTGTTCAGAACAGACCTCCTGTCATTCCCAGGAATAAGTCACATTCATACCGCTCCCACAGACTGAAGGACTTGGTCAAAACTGTCTTGTGATTCTTCATTTTTATGGACACCTCAAGTAACACGTGCCATTTCTACAAAGCTGGAATTTGTCAGAAGTCTCCCATAAATACTGCTTGCTGTACTGAGCCATCCTTTCATTGGCCATGTCCCTTTGTGTCCTCTAAGAAAGTTAACCAAAATCAGTGCAATATCATGGCAATAATTTCAACCCCAAAAAGATCCAGAAATCACATCATTTGTCCAAAAAAAGTGCCAGACACATCTGATAGGGCTATCTTGTGCCACTTAACACCTGCAGAGGTTAATTGGTTGTGAGGGACTTCCCAGATTATGTCTGTATGACCACAGCAGGAACTTGAAAATTAAATCAAGCAGCTCCTGAAAAACTCCAGGTGATTTCAGAACACCTGCAGGAAGTATTTTTCCAAAGCACTGGTACATCAAAAAAACATCTTCTGATGAGCTGCTCACTTGTGCCAGGCACTGTTTAGTTCCAGTACATTAATGTTTTACTGTCCAAAGGTTAAGCTGCATTTGTGTGATGGTGAGGGCTGTCCAGGGTGAAGAGCAATAGCACAATCCTTCTATCTGTAAAGAAATAAAATTTCCAGGAACTAATCCTACCGTTAGTTGAGCACATCTTTAAATGGTTACAATTTTTTCCTGCTGTTAGAAGGCCTTTATAACTACTTCAATCCAGTTCTATGAGTTTTTAATTGCACAAGGGACTGAGTTAACAGTGCATTATTTTTAATCAGTTTATTTTATCTGTCTTCAGAATTCTGAACCAAATTATACCTCCATCACCAACTAATTACTGGTTTATAATAATTTCACAGTGTGGAGTCCCCAGTAATCGCATATGCATTGCCTACAAATCAACAATACACTTTGTCACCTCAGGGATATTGGTTGTATGTATTGTTGGCTGAGTTTCAGAGCACCAGATGAAGAAACCAAGGCTTATTTCCCTGGAGTTTGGATTTGCATGATTAGTTCTCTGTGTGTTACCCTGAAAATGGACATCAAGTATCAAGAGAGAATTGCTCTCAAACAGTTCTCTCTTCGCTTCCCTGCCTCTGAAGCACCTTTCCCTGCAGGCAGCATCCTGTTTCAACGAACTTGCTACTTTGGTAACACAGCAGGCACAGATGTCCCCATGCAGGTACTGTCAGCAGTCATGGACAGTCATTTCATATAATGGTAAAGGAAAGGCAGGTACAGCTCAGGATGCTGAAAAGTGGTGTTGATGAACAATGCCCACCACCAGTGCTGGTAACCAAAGAGCTTCTGATTTTCCTTGCAGCTAACAGACCAGGGAATATAAAATTTCTGAATTTCAGTTCTTCCTGCTAATAACCTCTTCATGTCAACGTGAGGAGTATTTCCATCCACGGGTAGAACACAACATAATTTGTAGTAGCTGTTTGATAAGAATGTAGAACAGCCGAAAAGGAACAAAGCAGCTGTGCCTGCTATGACAGTAATAGCCACCTTGGTCACTCATTTATCCCTTCTGCAAGCAGCTCTCCAGCTGCTTGTATGCACTCTTCCACAACAGGTCCTTCCTCCTGGAAAGTGCTGAAGATCTTACCAATGAATTGTCAGTCAAACCTGCCTTCCAGAAACACAGTGCTGTCCTCCTAGCACAGTGAGGGTTTCTTGTCCACAGCCTTCCCTTTTAATCTGCACCACTGGAAACAATGGTTTATGGAACCAGGGGAATTTCATGCCGTTCCCAGTGCATCATCTATCCTTTTGCTATCAGTCTATTAATATAGTCACACTCTTGCCTTGCTAACAGCTGGTGATATAGAAGCTGTGAGCTTCTTCTATTCAAGGTACTGATATAAGCATTCACACACTTGCTAGGAGTGACTCAAGCTAAACTGGATAGTTCAAATCCTGGTAGCAAAGAAGGCAGGCGTCATTGCAGCCTGGTCACCAACATCAGTGTCCAGCTTCCAAGGAGGCTCACAGTGCCCACATTTCAATCAACCTTGATTAAAACTAGCATGGACAGCTTTTCTGCGCTGATTCAGACCTTTCACCTTAGCAAAGACATGCTTGAGGACTCCTGCATTTTAGAGTGCAACTCTATTTCTTCAGAATTAAAAGTTAACAGTGAATAAAAATATCAGTCATATATAATGAGTGGTCCTGATTACTCGATTATCCATCAGGAAAAAAAAAGTGGAGATCTGAAAGAGCACCCCTGGGTATCAGCATGAAGCTTCAGCTGATGTAAATTGGTCCAGCTGTCTCTTGAGAACACGTAGAATTTTTAATGTTATGTTGGTTGTAGTTCATACTTAGGAAGTGGGGAAAGAAGAAGTTAGTATGATTTCAGTTACGAATGAGTGTCAAAAGTCAAGACTGCTGGCCAGATCTTCAGCCAGTGTGCTCAGTAATGCCGAACACAGATATGTAAAGCTTGAGCCAAATCTCCAGAATGTCTGAATTATTTTTAATCAATCCACATTTCTTTCTCTTTTACTTCTGGTTTCTGAGCTGTAGGTTATGGTCAGAGTACATTCTCAAGTTTTTTCTGAGATTATGAAAGATGGAACCTTAATTTCAAATATATTAAATTAAAAACTGTGTAGCTTAATCATCTGCAAAACAGTCATTTGTAAGCAGACCAGACACTGTCAGATTCCAGACTGTTACTGCTGGTGTCCCAGAACTGGTAGCAAAGAAGATGAACCAGCTTCACCTGAAGACTGGTTTAAGGTCCTGTTTTTACAGGAGTAATCGACCCTTTGACAAATCACCATGTTTAGCTGTATGTGATTCTGTCTGCCTGTCAGTGTTTGAAATTACTGGCTGTCATCCTTGATGCTTTCTGGTCCAAAGAAGGTGCAATAAGGCAGTAGCAGGCCTCAGGAAAACTTCAGCAGAATACCTCTGTAAGAATTAAACTGTAAACAGCAGAGTCTGTTTTAACATTAAATCTACTTGTCTACCATTTCCTTTGGAGACTCAAACACTCTGTTGGTAAGAAGAAATTCCTGGTCCCATCTGGTCCGGATGTGGTAATTGTGGCTATGTCTAGCCATTGTTGGATAAATTATCCTGATGTACTATTTAGAAGACTCTGTTTATACCAATGGGCAGATAAAAGGAAAGTTACTTCTGCAAAAGTGACATCTTGAATTTTCACCAGAGTTTTTGAGCTTTGACTCTGATCTGCCTTGGCTGAAAACACCAGGCATTTTGTCACTGACATCAATGGCATTAGTATTAGCTCTTTTAGGCCATGACGTTTCTTGCTACATTAAACATTTGCCATTGACATAATCCTGTATTTAAGGTGATAGATTGGAACTTGGTGCCTGAGAGATCACTTCATCCTGCTAGGCTGGGATTACACAAGGAGGGGCCTGACAGTAGCCTGCTTTCCTTGGAAAGCCTTTACTCTGTTCTGCTGTTAAATGCTGTTAAATGTTCTCTGTTAAATCCTATGCGTTTATAATGGCATCAGATGCTGCTGCAAATCACTGAGGGAGCAGATGGCAAGGAATTCAAGTACCTAACTCCCTTTGATGCCCCTGGCAGTGAAGCATGCAAGTATCTTCATAGATTTGAGCCAAAAAGCTGTGCCAGAATGCAAACAAAGGAATCTTTAACCTCAGACATTGCAGCGACTTGCTGATTGTGAGCAGTCCTCCTTTCAGTCTCTCAGACCCCACAGATTGTTTGCGCTTATTGCTCTGGAGTGTGTTAGACTCCCAAAGGGACAAAGCAACATTACTAATTTATACTAATCACTCTAAAAATAACCAAAAAGCTGTAGAAAAATATCAGGGACGAGGCAATGGAAAAGCACAGCTATCCTATCTGCTCTTCCAACCCTGCAAACATACCAGATCACAGTGAAAATCTCCTTTTTAACGAGACATGGTGACATAACTTTGTAAATACTCTAAAAGATGTCAGAATTTCCCACTCACTGTAGTGATGACATCTCACACAGGAGGAGTAAAGCTACTCATGTACTTTCAAAAAAGAAGCGAGGAATTATTACTGTGATTATGGTTATTATTTAAGTGAGTGTCTAGAACGTCTGTTCCAGGAGTTGGAGATTGATGTACACTTGAATGTCATTGCTAAAGTGGATTTTATGTATTAGATTAAAATAAATACTCAATGCAGGGAGGATACATAGTGGAAGAAAGTTCTTCCTAAAAGGATGAACTGAAAATATATAAAGTCTATGAAATCGGCCCAGTTGAAAAATATTTTCCAGAAGAGTCTCTTCATCAAACCAAAACAATCCAAGTGTAATAAAATGTTGATAAAGAAAACCAAAGGGCAGCATCTGCGATGGAAAGATATGCCTGTGTTTGATCACTGGGTTTTTTTGGCCTTAAGTGAAAGTTACTGGATGAGACTAACACACTGACCATGCGAGAGGTCATGATTAGTCTCTCTTATCCTTAAGACAAGAGAATATACTAGTCTGTCTCTGTTAAGTTATATAAATGTGAGGAAGTGATGTTTGCAATCTGATTTCAGGCCACTGAAAGTAAAGAAATCCAGACACAATGTCACAAAGACAAAAATAACTATTTACATGAGCAATTATTTATTTAACCCGCAAGTGGAACTCAGATCAGTTTAAAGTCATTTATATACAGCTCAGCACTGGAAAGTCTTGCATAGGTCTGGACTCTTGTTTGGTTTTATAATTTCTACATTTGCCTATCTCTTGCTCCCTTTGAGTATTTGCTGCACTTGCTAAGTCTAACAGAAACAGTGTCCATAAATATCGACAGAAGTCTTAACACAAAGCTTGCCACTGATAGCAATGGAATTCTTGGTATGGAGCATTCTTGGAAGGGCTATTTACAGATAATATACCAGAGGTGAATTCTTACACTACTAACAGTAGGACAATCCTGGGGTTTCATGGGGAAGACCCTGATAATGTTTTCATTTTATCACTCAGTGTAATACTGGAGTTACTGATCCTCTGTCTCCACCCATGGTAGCCAGATTTCAGAAAGCTGCTTGGCTCTAATGGATTCTCCTTTAGTTGGTAAGATTCTCAGTCACTTGTAACACTTGAACCACTGAATGTTTTAAGGAGTCCTGCCTTTTACAAATAATCCCAGAAGAGTCTTTTTCAAATATGTTCTTGTGTGACTGACACGTAACATGGCAGTTTTGCATTTTCTTAAGTTATACTAGACACTGCCAGGGAGATATTTTGTTTCTTATAGAAGTCTTTCTCTCTTTTCCCTTTGCTTAAAGATATGATTATAGTTCTGGTTTTCTTCAGCAAGAAAGGCCTGGCTGTTTACCAGACCCATACAGCCAAGATAACCTGTTTTCAACTGTTTGTCTGGGGATTTAACTGTTTATTTGAGGAATTCTTAGTGTCTTTTCTTTGATGAGATGATTAACAGCAGCAGCTCAACTCTAAACACATCAGTAATCATTACTAATGAAAATACCCATATCATCAGCTTATTCACATCTCCAGGTAAGGCTTTAGTTCACATTGCAGAAAACAGATACTAATTTATGTAAAATCTGCAGCTGTAGGTTTGAACAGACATCTCAATGGCTGTTAGCAATCTCAGATTGGAGACATTTTGATTTAGATCCTGTTTCTGGTTTAGACCAGCCTTCAATTGCTGAAAGAATTTCTACAGAACTGTGTTAGTTTTTATCTAACCCTGTTAGATGCATTCTGTACCGGCAAGATTTTCAAAAAAGGTTATAGATATTTTGTGTGACTAACATTAGACACCATGAGAGGGGTAGGAATTTACGGACTCCATGTGATTGTAAGGTGTATCCAGCCAGACACCCAGAATTTTTAGTCAATTTTAGAATTTGGCTTGAGTGATTTCATTAAAAGTCAGCAATTCATATCAGAAGACTATCTGACAAAAAGTTGTCTCTGAGCTATGTATCTAATGCATTTTGAAATCTTTTGACTTAATCTATTTTAGTTTGTCTACAGCTACTTGAGTAATGTAAGAGGGAACAGCTTGTTTCCTTTGGAGTGGAGATACTATTTGTGAAATAGCCTTTCCTGGAGTGAGTCACTGATGAAAGGAGGAAGTTCATTTAATATGCTCCCATGAAAACTGCAAAGAGAAAATTGAGTTTTCAGTTTGTCTGAAAGAAAACTGAGTGCTGACAAAGTCTGGCAGCATTAAATATGGGATCTTCAGCTGCCACATGAAATAAACCCTTTCCTTTTGTGCTGATTTTGGTGGTACTCAAAGCAAAGGAGGATATCTGGACTGTCAAAGGTTTAGCATCTCAAACCACTGAGCCAACCTCAGCCCTTGCTAGAAAAAAGTACAGTATGAAGTATTTGATCCAGTCACATGTAATTAACTCTGAAGCAGAGCCATCTCCATGGTAGCAGGGGACCTGGCAGTAGAGAGTGCACAGATTGCAAGTCCAGAGAGCAGGACATCAGATGCCCACCCAGAACAGTTCTTTTCTGAGCATGCCCTGGTCTGGCTGTGAGTCTGAGGTGGAGCCAGACACCTCACAGCTTGAAGTGCAGCTTGTGCACATCGAATGTGCCTCTGGACTGCATGCACAGGCACAGAAAGATCTCCTGTGAGGCACCTTTCACCCCAGTGAGCTTGGATGACAAGTCCTGCAAGTCTGTGCTGAAAGCAGTGCTGCTGTGAGAACACGTGAAACCAATGGGCCAAGTTCAGCCCTGGAATTAATCTCGGCTGAATTAATTTGGTGGTTGTCTGATCAACACTGTTGGGATCAGTCCTGTTGGGATTTGCTGACTTCAACTAACAGTTGTCAGGTGTATTTTAATTATAGTCAAGGTCAGAGGCTTCATCTAGGACCTTTCTTATTACACATGAACCCTTATTAGACTCTTCTTATTAGACCCTTTGTTTTATAAACTGTACATCTGAAGTCATGAAACCATTCAGAAAAAAGACCATCTCTTAGTGCTTAACTGTTGAGTCCTGACTGATTCATGTCAGCTTCCATTCAGCAGAATGTAACTTTTATCTTTCCAGTATGATCCTGCCAGATTCAGGCCTGCCCTCCAGTGGATGTATTTTCTGCACTTTGATCAGACTTAAATTTTCTATAAGAAAAAAACTTACTGAAAACTACCAACCAAAATCACACAGTACTACTGGAAAAGCTGAAAGGTTTTCAAGGAGATAATTAAGTCTAGTAGGTCTTTGCTCTGCTCCTCTGAACAAAAGATTTTGTGGTAACAAACATATTAGAAACAAATGCAGAAACTGGAAAGAAAATAAGTTTTTCAGCTATATGCTAATTTCCAGGAAGCAAACAGATGCAAAAGAGCTTGGACAAAGAGAAGGAACAGGGCTAATACTGTGTTTCCAGTATGAAATCAGTCATTACTTTCTTGGCCATGGTGCTTATCAGAGGAACATTTCCTCAGTAAACAGTATCTTTGTCTTTTTCAAACTCCCTCAGTTGTGAATGGCATATCCCATCTCACCAGATTTTGCTGGCAGATGAGGTAGGACAGACTTTTGTTACTACTATTACCCTACAGGCTACATCGGGACTCTCTGACCCTGCCATTGTTGAAGAAGCATCCCCACATGGCACTTTATCTGAAACAAATGGAACATTTTAGCCTTTTGCAAAAGAACTCACCTAGAAAAGAATTATACAGGGCTCAGTTTTTATCTATGATTTCTCTTGACAGCACAGTGGATGTCATGAAAAAGACAACGGAGCAGTTCTGCTGGTGGAGATCTACAAGTAGACCTGTTCTGGCATCTGGTGCCCCGGCCACTGTAAATGGGAGTGTGAGGGAGCGGAGTGTACGGCTGGGAGGGCAGCCACTACACTGTGCTGAATGGTTCGATGGGGTAGACTCAACCCTCACCTTACTCCCACCTTCCAGTCCCCCAGCAACGTGTAATGGAAAGCATCGAGCTGTGACCATACCCTGTAGAAGGATAAGGGAACTTCTCACCCCACTATTGCTTTGCATAATGGGAACATAAGAATGGCCATAAAGGTTCAGGCCAAGAGTTGTCGTGGTATCCATAAGCAACCACTGAGGGACAAGTATGGACAGGTAAGGACAAGCACTTAGAGTACTCCCCCAAAATTCTCCTAGCCTCCAACTGTTCTCATCTCAGGGATTTCCTGAGCCCGATGTGCTAAACCTCAGCAAACCTCTTCTCTCAGTACTTGTCTATTTTCCCCTTGAATCCATGTGATTTTTTGCTATTCCAGCTTCCTTTGGCAAGGGGCTCTAGAGTTCTGTTACCATGGCATAAAGAACCTTCTTCTCTCATGTTTTCCCCAAAGATTCTCAATTTTTCTTTTATGTGGGAGAGAATGATAGGAACATTCCTGCCTTGGAGTTTTTCTGACTCTTCTCTCTCTTTTTTTTTTTTTTCTTTAACATTATACTCTTGCACCCAGTCTTTGATTACATTTTCCAGTAGATATAGTTTGACTGCCTATGGGCTGCAAGGTAGCATGTCTCCAGTTATTTACACACAAATTCAATGGTAATGGCAACATCAAGCTTATGTTCTAATGATTGGTTTGCTTGTAGGGAAACAGAAGTTCTTAATGAACTCAAGAAGGAAAAGGCTAAAAGCAAAATCTCCTTTAAAACTTTTAATTAGAACCATGAAAGAGAAATAATGAGGGGAAAAGGTGGTTTTGTTAAATTCATATTCTATGAAACCCAAATTTTGTAGGAATTTTCCTGAACAGAAGTGGAGATACTTTTTTTTTTTTTTTTTTAATAAAATAATCAACCTTTCTCTTTTCTGTATCAACAGACTTTTCCATAAGCAACTATAGGAATCAGGAGCCCACAAGAGATTGGAAACTGATTGGAAGGTAAGGGAAAGAACATGGAGCTATGATATCTCTCAAAGATAAATCCTTAGTGGAAGACCACCAAACTCCCATAGAGAAACAAAGAGAAAAATGGCTGTTTATAATGATAGGGTAACTTCATTTTCTTCTAGCAGCAGAGAATTTATACTCCCTAGCATTGTGAAGGTGAGAAGAAAACCAAGATAAACTGGAAAGCTGGGAAAATACCAGGAGAGTAGCCCTATTTTTCTGTCAGTCGGGAAATAGCGGCAATCTTTTTGGCAACATCTCTCAGCTGAAGTGCTGAGTAACCAGAATGATATTTTGCATTTCTTTGAGAGCACTTCTGTTCACACCTTTACCACAAAAATGCTGTTCTTGGAAGAGTAGATCGCTCCCAGCCATTCACACTCCCAGTCAGTGTCTCTTTTATGATATTCCTATGGCACCACATAAAGCTGAAGGTTTAACAGATGACTCAGTTTCAAATCCGAAGACAGCAATCACATCCAAAGTTTGACTTTAGTGATTCTGATTTGCACCCATGAAGATTTTTTTGCCATAAATATTTCATGTCCAAAGCAAATAGCTATAGTGGAACAGTGATCTCTAGTGAGAACTTTCCGCTGCCATCAGCAGTGAACTTGTTAGGGATATATGAACTGACGTGAATCTCTCCCCACCAGCTCTCTCTTTTCTGGGCTATTCTATGTCATCTTATGCAAAATGTCAGACCTGCAGACTTAACTTTCCATTCCTTGTCTTTACTAATAATGCTTTTCCTGTTTCAACTTATTTCTAACTTATACTGCCACCTTGCATGTACTGTCCACCAGCAGTACAAGCCTCAACTGCTTGTTTGTCCACTTCTCTGAGCGGTGTCATAGCATGAACCTTTGGGTATTGTGACTCCTGTCTCCCGCTGAAATTGGTCCTGTTGGATACACAGATGTGAAACAGTCTGTGAACTTTGGTAGCTCAGTGTTCAGCCAGAACATGACTGAATACTTGCCCCTGGCCCCTTGCTAGGCCACTGCACACTGATCCTGGCAGCATTTTAGGCTTTATATTCTTTCCCAACAGTTGGGTTTTTTTCTTCCTCTTTTTTTCCCCCAAGACCTATTTTGCTGGGGTTACACATATTTATTGTATATATATCTTTTTTAAAGTAAACTAATGAAAAACTCTCACATAGCTGAGGTCACTATTAAACATACCTTAATCCATCTGATTTCTTCATACACTTGTAACACCAGTTGTTGGATCTGCCTTTAAATTAGATCATGTTCTTCAGGGACTGGCCTATATTGTGGGAGAATATAAACAAATTAGTTCAAGAAATTATATGATAGGCAATTCTCTTTTTTTTTAGTTTGTTGCTTGCTGGAATCTGGAAACAAGGTTGCATCACGTACATCACAACAGTTGTGAGCCAGACAGGACTAGCAGCAGCAAATGTATTGCACTGGAAACACCCTCTTTTTAAGGTAAAAAATGCTGACCACTTTGCTAATATGAGAAAGTTTACCTCCACTGGGTCTTTCTTCTGTATACAGTGACAGAAGCAGTTTATCAGAAATGACAGCTGCTCTCTGGCCAGGTGAAAAACTGGAATCTTAATTGTGGTGCCGAAAAGAGACTATAGTGAACAAAACTAGCTCCAAGCCACAAAACTGAGGACACCAAGACCAAGGGACATGAAGTCCTTGGCTCCTCTGAATACAGTGTATCATAACATAAAGACAAATTTTTATTTTCTGGACAGTAGGTAGGTAATTTCTTTATTCATTTTTTTCCCCAATCTCAAGCCCTTTCAGAGTCTACCAAAACATACAATAGGATAGCACTGTACAAAAAGTAAAGAGTACAAAAATTAGTATAGCCCTTCTGTTAACAGTATTCTCTGTCTGGGTTAAGGAAACTGTCTTGGCCTGTGACAGTGGCCCTCCTTCCTTCCCTGATTGTGAGGAGCTACAGATACTTGTGCCTTGTCTCTGCAGGGGGAGAATTTCATGTCTCATTGACAAATGCTTCCTCGGAAAAAAAAAATGTTCTGTTCCTTAAATTTCCTGTGTGTTAAATTTGACCTAGTAAAGGATGATTATAAAGGAAGGTAGTGAGTCTGAAGTTTTAGAAACTGAGTGGCAGAAGCTAGCTGATTTTCCAGACAAATGTGGGGGTTTTTAGTGCAAGTACACAGTGAAAACAAGAATTTGATGTCCAGAACTCCAAGTGGTCACACTGAAATGCTACTTACTAAACACCTTCCTGTGGGCATTTAATATGCAACAATTGAATTTACCCTGAGAATTAACACTATTTGCCATCTGAAATGAAACTCATAAAAGAGCGAGATTCTATCATTTGCTACCTTTTTCCTAAAGCAAAAAATGGGATTTTCATTTGGAGGTTGTACATTTTGGTCTAATCACAAGAGCAGTAAATAATGACTCCAGTTAGCACAAGCCCAGATGTAGTGCCGGCTTCCCTGATTCAATAGCACTATCTCTCCTGCTTTCTGAATAAGATCAGGGCCATAAATACACAGTAAACATTGGCTTGGAAACCAGAGACCAGCTAGGATCCCTCACTGTATTACTGAGCCAGTTGTTTAACTTCTCTGCCCCAGTTTCCGCTCTTGGAAATGGGCTTTAATAGCATTAGTGTTATGTATGTTGAACGGCAGGTCAGACAATCAGCTGCTCTGTATTAATTTGGCTCCACTAAACGTAATGGAGCCAAAACAGGCTGCAACAGCCAATTACGTGTTTTTAATCACTTATTCTGATATTCTTCAGTGCTAAGCATTTGCTTACTTTTCTATGCACTTCTCTTTTTACCCAGAATGGAGGCCATCTACCCTTGAGCACCAATCTCAATATAACACTTATGCCTTTACGTACCACTTAAGCAGTTTTATCACTTACCAGAAATTTGGGTGAGAGAAGAAGTCTTTGGGGAGAGTTTTCTGTAGGACGTAGCTTAGAGAACCTCCCATACCAACAAGGATACCTGCACCTGCAGCCAAAAGTAGGAAAGACTTGGAAAATTTAAACTATTTTGCAAGGCCCTTGCTATGGTATTGCTGTTAGTGACTGACCTGAGCAACGTGCTCAGCATTAGGTGGGGTGCTTGCAGATTAGTAGTGCTGTAGATGGTGTCTCTGCTGTTGTGCACCAATAAAATATCCATGTAAATCTTAGCTGGATCGGGACTGCTAACACTTAACAGATGCCAGGATCTCAGTCCTGACCAGCAGGGGCCACTAAGAGATTATAGAAGAGCTGTTGTACAAGGTTGTTCTTCCACATGTTCACTGTCGGAGAGATAGCATCTGGCTGTGGATTAGGACTTGTGCTAAAAAGAAGGAATCTTCTGAGGATTTTCAAACCTTCCAAGATTTAAAAAATAATCTTGGGATGAGTATTGCATTTGCTGCTGGTCTGCACTCTGAGTGGGCTGGTACTTGGCAGCAAGGAGCTGGAGCAGGGGCAGAGGGAAAACTCCGTACAAAGAGATCCAGGATACCCTTTTACTTGTGCACAATGCCAGGGAGAACTTTGTAACTACACCGTGCAGTTTGGTACAGTTAGCTGAAGACAGACTGTCAGCATGCTTGTGTCAGGGTTTAATGGTCAAGCTGGGACGGTCAAGTCTCTTTTAGAAGTATAGTAGTAAAAACCCAGGTGTAGTCCATGTGGCCCAGCTGTCTGTGTCACAGGGGATGTGGTGAAATGGCTGAGGTGGGCTTTGAATTTGCTGAGTTTACTGTATTCTCATGTTCCTCTTCTTGGAGATTTGTGTTTGTGAGCAGCACTGTTCACTTACTCCAAAGTTGTCTTCTTTCCTCAAGTTTTTCTCAGTCCTAATACCATCATGTCTTTCCTCAGTCCAAACAATTCATCGTTCTGTGTCTAACCTCATTCAGTTCTAGAGTAGACATTGCTGGGAAGGGAGAGCATTGGGTAAAGGAAACCAGCTGTGGCTTAGTAACCTACTTCCACAGTACTGTGCAGTTCCTTTAAGTCTTGAACTTGTTTGTGTGCTGCAGCTGCTCTGGACAAGCTTAGAAAAGTAATCTGAAAATTCACCCAGTTCATGTCTTCAGGTGCAAAACTCTGGCACAGAGCAGTTCTTCCTGCTCAAAGTGGTTTCAGGACACTATTGGACTCAGCGCTGATTCTCCTGTGAACAGGCTTTTCACTGACCTTTCTGCAGCTTTGAAGGCAGAACTTCCTCAAATTCAGGTCTTCATTTTAGAGCACCAGCTCTTTGCTGAAAGCACACACTGAAAACAGGTGGCAGGAAATCTTCAGAGGGAGAACTCTTCAGTCAGGGTGTATATATTTTCCTTTCTCAAAGAGAAGGCTAAGTACGCTAAGCAGAAACTCAGCAGGAGCTGGGAGGTGCAGCCTCGCAGTGAGGCAAGATGCTGTCACTGCTCCTTGGCAATAACTTGGCTCGAGGAAAGTGGCTTCTGACTGACTGAATTCCCAGCCCTGTGCCAGCCTGGCTGTGCCATTGCAAACTGTGCCTGTGCCATCTTTGGCAGCCCACGCTCCAAGTGGGAGCCCACATGCAGGTGTTCCTGTGTCAGGATCCATTATGATGAAGGGATGTCTGAGCAGGCAAAAGCACAAGCAGCATTCCTCACAGTTTCACATCTGTTGCTCCTGTTGTTACTCTGTGGGTCTGAATGGGATCTGTGTTCCACACTGTGTCAAGCACAGACCACATACATGAAGAGTCCTCTGGCAAATCTGCACTTTAAATGAACTTTATTGAACGTGTGGTTATGACTGAGCCCTGCAGCAGACAGAAAGGACCAGAAAGTGTCAATTTTCACCTCCCGCCTTTTCTTCTGGGGAAAGAAAGTGTAGCAGATGATGTGTCCATTACTTCTTCAAAGGATGGGTGTAAAGAAACTAGCTTCATATGGATAGTGTTATTAGGTAAAGCATAGAATCATAGAATTGTTTAGATTAGAAAAGACCTTTAAGATCATCAAGCGAACCATTAACCTGCACTGCCAAGTCCACCACTAAACCGCATCCCTAAATACCTCCAGTGCTGATGACTCAACCTCTTCCCTGGGCAGCCTGTTCCAATGCTTGACAACACTTTCAGTGAAGAAAAAATCTAAAACTCACCTGGCACAACTTGAGGCCATTTTCTTTCGTCCTGTTGCTTGCTACTTGGGAAAAGAGACCAACACCCACCTTGCTACAACCTCCTTTCAGGTAGTTGTAGAGAGCAATATGGTTCAGTTTATCAAGAAAAACCTTTGTTTTGTGACACTTCAAATGGAAAGTGTCAGCTAAATAAGATGTAGCCCTCCAAGAAGTGTAACCAGGGAATTTTCTCCTTCCTGGTTTCATCATTGGTGGAGAGGTGCCAGCTGGAACAACAGTTCTCTAGTTTATGAATTACCTTCCTCCACTGCTTGACACTTTTAATGAGTTTCAGGAAAGTTGAGCACTTGAATTCCTTAAAGAAGAGGTTTCTGTGAGCTCAGTCAAGTCCTTTAAGCACTTAAAATACAGCAAGATGTGAATTGTACAAATTACAGACTAAGCTATAAATTATTAATAAGCTTGTTCTGGAAATCCATCATGCACTTGAAAGGCAATTTTTACAGCTTAATGTGTGTCAGTAGCTTGTACCAGCACGGTCTTTCACTCAGCAAAGCAGAAAAGGATTTAAAAGGATGCAGAGAGAAATTTTTTCCTATGGTTTCCTTGCTTGCCTTTCACTAACCAACGTAACAAAATCTATAAAATATTTTATCCTGTGTTGTGAAGACTGAAGACATTGTATCTTGTGCTCACAGATCCTGTTGCAGATACAATTGTTCAAACAGAAAAATGTAATAAATTCATGTTATAACAATGGCAAAATATAAAACAAACAGGCTGTGCTTCTCAGATTAAAATGTATAGTACAATAATAGAAGTTGTACTCAGCAAAGACTTTTAAAAATAAATTGACATTCCCCTGGTTCATTGCAGTTCTCTGCTGATTCTGTTATATGCGAAATCCAGTCTCATTTCAGCTAGATTTGACTTTTCAGGTGAAAAATTATTTTTCCTCCATCCAGACTATAAATTACTTACTAAATCTGGTCTGCATACTACCATCACCGATGGGAAGCAAAGTCACCTTGTGACAGCACCCAGGGATCTGTCCTAGGCGGAGGGGTCACAGCTGCTCTAGCTCTGCTTTCTGTAGCCTGCCTTCCTGAGGTAAAGGCTGTTGTGTCTGTTCAGCAGGTGGCACCAGCTGCTTACAGGTCAGTGCAGACTTCGAGATGACACAAAGGTATGCTGAAATGTCTTGTGTGGAAATATGGCTTGTACCCAGAGCCAGGAACGTGACAGCTCCAACTCGCAGGCCGTCTCCAGAAGCACTGGAAAACACTGTTCTCACTGTAAGGGAAATTTATTATTTCTCTCCCTTTGCTACCATCGTAGACGGCGCTTTGTATTCTTTCACTTTCTCATGCCTCACCTGCGCTGTTACGTAATTTGTGCGTACCAGACACAGTTTTTCTCAGTGCTCTGCTAACCCAGATGTCCACTGTGACTTGCAGCGTCACAGCGGTGTGGGATTTGTTGGCAGGAAGGACAAGGCTGGGCCAGGGGCACTGGGCTGCGCCACTCTTGCCTCCTGTGGTGGATACCCTGCATCTTACTGTGCTGCCCTCACATTAATGGCCCTGCTGTAGAAAGAACAAATGGATATGGAAATAAATTGCTGTTACTGGTTTTGTTATATTGCAAAAAGTGCCAGCTGTTCAGTGCCTCTCTTTGCTGCCCATTGTACAGTGAGGAGCATGAACCAGGCAGACACAAGACACAGTATGGAGAAGCGGGCACGATGAAGCAGAGCCTTTAAAAGCAAGGGTCATGTACTCCCAGCCCAGCTTTGCACATATTCCCAACTAAAGCCCTGGTCTTGCAGTCTTCTGCATGAGATTATTTTTCACATGACAAGAAATCCCATTAGCTTTACCGGTCCAGACCAGGTTTACAGATAATACCAGTTAGTCCTAGATTAGGCATTGTTTAGCTAGTCAGTATCCCACAGGTAGGCTTGAGGTTGGTGTTGCTTTATGCCAGTGGAATGATTCCCAAAATAGGGCATACATACATAATTATTTTCATAACCAAATTACACATCTCCAGCCAGAATAATATACCTGGCTGAACAATGTAACACAGGCTCATTTTAGCTGCCCAGCTCATATTTAATTTCTGGACAGAACTGGACAGAATGAAGGAGCCACAGCTTTCCCTGGGGAAATGCACTCCAGACTCAGTGGGGGTGTTTGCTTGAGAACACAGTAGGAGGGGATACAAGGCTTTTTCCCCCTGATAGGCAGATTCTGGATATGGCTCTGCTTGACAGGGTCAGCAGTACATGGATGGAGAGTATCAACCCAGACAAAACTAGACAATAATTCCCTGTCAAGTGACACGGAGTGCCAAAAGGGGCAACTGCTTTAATGAGGTCTTGATACAGAAGTCATTCTGTTAACACAAGGAGTAGGATTTTATCCTTACATAAGTGTTTTCTATTTTGCTGTGGATACACAGAGAAAAGACATAGTGCACCTCTGATATTTGCTAGCATTAATGTGGGAATTTCACACTGGTCACAAACCCTGAAGCCACAAGAAAGTTAAGTTAGAATGTCATCTTCAGAAAACCCTTTGATATCTCATTGGTATGCTCTTAAATTGGTATTTCAGATTAATTCCTTTGCATATTCTCTATAGTTAAAAGAAAAAGCGTTGGCAGTAGTTTTTCATAACTCCCCACCTTTAAAGTGGGTTGCCTTAGTTACCATGGCCAGCTTGAGAGACAGCAAATTTAGTACTAATACATTTTCAAAGCCCTGCAGTTTCTGCAAAATCTCTGTGTCATCATCAGCTACAACATATGCTTTTATCATAGTGCTAATAAGTTACAGTGGTGATGTCTAGTCAAGTTAAATCAGACTTGAATATTGTCACAGGCCAGAACAGTAGCCTTGAATCATTACCTTAGTGACTGCCCTGTGTATATTGGGAGAAACAGGTTGTGAAGTTCCCCTGTAATTGAAAGTAAGATTGGCTTTAGATGGCTCAGATATCTGGTGCTTGAAAGCAGTCAGCTGCAGTCAAGATTATACTTTCCCCAGTAGGAAATTGATAGGTCTTAAGTTGTCCTCTTGATCGGTGCTTCAGGATTTCCTCTGACATTTAAGAAAACGACAGGAAACAATTATTCTTTAAAGGGTAACTACTATCCATCACAGAGTTAACAGAGGTCTCGGAGTCTGTTGATTTATCTTGCTCTCATGAGCACAGTATCTGGTTTGAGAGAACAACTCTCTGTGTAACCTGTTGTGATAAAAGTAATTTCCTCCCCTCTACTCTTTTTTTCTTTTGTTAAACTTTTACAATTTTAAGTAGTACAAGCTAAAGGTTAAAGAAATTTTATCTTATTTGTATAATTGTTTAAAGTTCTTAAAACCTCTTTAGATCTAGACAGGAATCGTCTCATCACAAGGTGAAGCGTTGGCAGCAAAGAAACAAGCAGTGTCCACGAGAGTGTGTCTGTGTCTGAGCTCGGCATGCTGGGGGACAGTGCAGGGGAGAACATGGAGTTGGGCTTTCGTGGAAGCGTCTCCTTCACTAAACAGCAGCTGTGGGCTGTGCTGCAGGACTGCAGGACTGAAAGTGCTCTGTTCATTCGTACAGAGGGAGCGCTTTTATTATGCTTTAGCTTAAACCTAAGGTTTTGTGATCAGCTGAGTGAAGAATAAGAAAAAACCAAAAAATGGTAGTTTATGTATGAAATTAGCCAGCACATATTTCAGTGCAGCCCCGCTCTATTTCCTGCTCAATAAGCTGCCACCAGTTGGTGCTTCTAAACTGCGTAGTGCTCTGAGTTTGAGCTAAGTATCTCAGACTCCGGAAGAGTAGTAATTTGGAGGAGGAAAACACTGGATCTACCTTTTACTATAGCTTTTCCTGGTAGCAAAAGCAACCTTCTAAGTCTTCAAATCACTAAAAGAGCACCCCTTTTTTTCCGAAGCTTCTATTTTTCTGAAAGATCAGACTTTGCGACTGACATTATCCACATGAAGTTTCACTCCATGGATGAAATGTCCTACTGAAAATGTTTTACAAAGCTTTAAATGGCAATGGGAAAAACAAAATACAAGTCAGCCTCAGTCTTTTGTCATAGTGAGAACAGAACTAGATGTGTTTTTGCATGTAAACGTATTTCCTGATATATGTACTTGTGCAAACTAATCACTGCACGTTTTTAAATGTATGATATCAAGAGGGCAGATACTTCTTCAGCTGTTAGATCCACCAGTTTCTGGTCTTTCTTCCCAGCTTTACAAAGAGAAATGCCTTCTGGGGTCAGACCGCTGGTCCATTTGCTCTCTGTGGTGATAAGAGTTGCTGTTTAGGGAGAGAGAGCACGAGCCCGGGCGTTTTCTGCAGTCCTTTTCCCTCAACCCCCCCCCGCAGCCACAGCTGTTGTATCCCTGATGTCAGGGGGTACATTTATGGGCTTTGCTGTTTGAGAATTTATCTAATCTCTTTTTGGACCTGCTGATCCTGTCTGCCTTGCAGCCTTCTCCAAGTTTTAGAGGTTTACTGCCCACCGTGTAAGGAAGTACTTTCTTAAGTGTGTTTTATAATGATTTATCTTTGCAACACCCCCAGGAAGAAGAGCATACTCATCCTCATTTGACAGAAGGAAAGATTAGGGCGTTTGTTTCCAAAAGTACCTGTTAATAGTAGATGTCTCATGCATGAGTTTGTCTAATGTGAGGCATTTGCGGCTTGATTTTTTCAGATGCCTGAACTGATTACTATCCCAGATCAGTCATGCACAATGATTAACATACAAATGAGGATCACTTGCAGTATTGTTTTATTTATTGACTGACCCATAATTAAATATCAATTCCACAGCAAAGCGGGGGGCCACCAAACCTAGTACTCCCCAGTCATGGTCAACTACCTTTTCTTGGAGGTTTGGGACTAGCTCATCATTTGTTATCTTGTGCAGTCAGTATCAAAAAGGGGCCACAATAAAAGCTGGCGTCATTCACTGGTGTTCCAGACTTATCCACTGAACAAAGAGCAGCATTTGCCTGATCCAGGGAAAACTGCGGTGGAAAACACAGCATTGAACTGTACAGTTACAGCCTGTCTCTCACGGCATACAGAAAGGTATGGAATTAATATTACCGGGTTACGCAAAGCATCTCAAAAAGTGCCTTATGAGTCCCAAATAATGCGTATTTCCCCGTATTTCTAAATCTGAACCCCACGATATCCCCGTCAGAATCAAAACACCAGGAGAAAAAAGTAACTGTTATTCTTCCAGGTAGGGAGTGTCCAGAGCCAACAGGCTGTTTCTGCCCCACGCCCCGCTGTGTGAAGCACCGAGCAGCCACAGAGGGCTTTGGCAGGTTCCGCTGAAAATCACGGACCGCAGCGACGGCCGGGGGGGCCCACGCTTCCCGCACTGGGGCGGCGGCTGCCCCCGGCGGGGCCACCCCGCCCCTGGTTCCCTCACCCTCGCCCCTTCCCCGTTCGGCCGCCTCACCCGCGGGCTACCGGCGCGACCCGGCCCGGCGCGGCTCCTCCCGGCGCGGCCCCCTCGCTAGGGGGCGCCATGTCGCGCCGCGCCGCGCCGGTGCCGGACGACGCGCCCGCTGGGGGGCGCCATGGCGGGGCGGGGCGGGGCCGGGCCGGGCCGGGCCGTGGGGGCGGCCCGGGGGCGCGGGTCGCGCCTCCCGCCGGGCGGAGGCAGCGGCGGCAGCGGCGCGGGGAGGGCGCGCTCGGCAAGGGGCGACCCCTCGGAGCCGGGGTGGTGGGCTCCGGTGCGCAGCATGAATCCCGCGGCTGCCTGCCGCCCCGGCGGCCGGCGGCCGGGAGTCCCGCCGCGGGCGCTGCTCTCGTCCGCGGCCCGGGCGCTGCTGTGGCTGGGTCCCGTCTACCTGGCGGGGTACCTGGGGCTGAGCGGCAGCTGGGTGCTGCTGGCGCTGGCGCTGTGGCTGTGCTGGGGACGCAACCGGCGGTGGAAGCGCGACCGGCTGGCTGCCGCCTTCGCGCTGCTGGAGGACGAGCGGGAGGCGGTGTGCCGGGGCCTGGCCGCCCGGCACCTCCCGGCTTGGGTGAGTGAGCGAGGACCGGCGGGCACAGGGGCGCTGCGCCCGCCGCTCTGCCCCGCGTCCCCCCGCGGCGGCGGCGGCGGGAGCCCCCGGGAGCCTCCGGGAGCCCCCGGGAGCGGGGACGCTGCGGAGCTCCCGGCGGCGCCGGGACTGCGAGCGGCTCCGGGCTGCCCGGCTGGGGCGCGCCCGGCGGGAGCAACGCGGAGAGCGGGGCATCCCGCAGCCAGCAGCCGAAGGGCAGAGAGGGGGCAGCGATGCTTTGGACCCGGCAGTGCCGCCTCTGACTTCGAAGTCTCGCTCAGTAAAGTCAGCACCGAACTCGAAGTTGGTTTAGGCCAGGAAACGGGCATGTTGCTGTAAGCGTGCCTGTAAAACAGCTTGCTGCATCCCCGGAGAAACCTTCTTTCAAATACGTGCAGTTGCACTGCAGGTGTTTCGGTGTAGAGGATACTTATTTTAGACCACCTCATCCAGAAGGTTTTCTCCCCTTCTCTTTAGCGTCATTTGAAAAAAATATTTGTAAACATAATATTCTCTACCTGCTGAAAACCAAACATTTAACTTTAAAGAGCCACTCTTGATGGCACGGAAAGCCAACCCCTGTGTGTTCTTCACACTCTAGGTTTTAAAGTGAAGAAACTTGAAAATGTAGCTGTATGTTTTATTTTACGTCTTCAGTTATTTGTCGGCTAGCCTTGGTTGGCTAATGGAAAAGGATGTTGAAAGGTTTTTTTTCTTCATCGTCATTTGCTTAGCATTTAAAAACATGTCAGGGACTGGTAGGGAAATGCTTTTCTTGTAGGAGAGAGAATATCAAAGAGCTCTATTTGTAAGCAGTGTTGCATGGAGACGTTTAGAGTCAGCAAACTGTTTTATATAGCCTACAGCCCTTGGCTCTCCTTAATACTGTGGGAAACGAAGGCAGTTGGCACTTCTGCAAAGTGAGGGCAGGGTCTCCCAGCAGAGCTGGTGCAGCTCCCTGCACATGTTCCCTCCCGCCGGGCACAGAAGTGTCTCTCTGAATGAGGTTTCTGCTTGTTTGTATTAACAGAGCGTTTAAAACAACTCGGAGTTGTTTTAATGAGTGTGGCGGTGTCAGCTCTTGCCCTGATGCCGTGAAAATAATAGTGTTGCATTTTATCCTCAAGCGCCCTGAATCTTGGTAACAAGAAATTGAATCTCTTAATGATTGCTGAAAAAACAGAACCGCCCCCCCCCCCCCCCCCCCCCCCCAACACAGACAGAGTCTCAAAAGTTCTTACGTTTTGTGGTTGAAAGTGTCAGGCTTCGTTAGTGCACGGGCAGGCGGTCGATGGAAGGGGTTATTGATTGCCCTGTACTCGGCATTCCCGAGGCTGCACCCAGAGCGCTGTGTCCCCCAGCCCAGGAGAGGTTTTGTCAAACGGGGATGCTCCAGCAGAGCCCACCCGGGCTGGAGCAGCTGGTGTGTGAGGAGAGGGCGGATGGAGCTGGGGCTGCTCAGCCTCCTTCAGGAGATCCTTCAGCCCGTCTCACCGCTGTGTGCTCCCAGAGAAGGTGGAGTCAGACTCTTTTCAATGGCCTCACTCCTGACTTGTGGGTTCTTGGAGCTGGCTGCTGGCAGGCAGGATGTATGTAGGACCTCAGGGTAAAGGGGCTGCACCGTGTGCTTTTAGCTTTTATCCGTATTGCCACTTTTCCTCCTTTACTTTTCTACGTTGATGACTTCGGCTCTTCATCAGTTGGTGTTTGCTATCACACTAAGCTTGTACTTGTTTTTTTAACTTCTCGCTTTTGATTTTCCTTCTATCCCCTTCCTCAGTTTGATCTGCTTCTCCACTGTGCCAGTCTTGGCTGATTCTCACCTACTGTCTATTCAGTTTATTCTCAGTGGAGTTGTCTTTTTTTATCTTTGATTTTTGTCTTTCAGTGTTCATGAGCCTTCAACTGAAACAGCTCTAAAAATGTCCCTTGTGTTCTCTCCTGACATGTGGAGGTGGGAGTAGGAATACAGTTCAGGCTAGGGGGAGCATGGGTTGGATTTGCGGTGTTGTAATCCTGGGAAAGGTCCTGTGAATCAATGGCAGTGTTTTAGGGGATTGGCAAATACTTGTCTCCTCGTGTACCCTATAGTAAAATGAGGAGTATCCGTTCAGTGAAGAGTTGTGATCGATCACTGATTGTGCTAGTTTGTTAAAAACCATTCTCCCCGAGAGCAGTGTGGTGGCTCCTTCCAATGTGGCTCAGGCTCTGCTCAGTCCTGGTATCCGTTGTTAGGAGATGCATTTGTATTGCAGCCTTTCCCTCAGGGGGGATGCTGGGAGGGTTTCCCTCATCTACTTAACCATCTGTTTCAGGGAATTTGCAGGGTTATTTTGCAGCACCAGTTTCTTGGCTGAAACCAGCCAGTGAATTTGGAATTGAGGCATTCCTATGCTAGACAGCTTACGTGGGCAGGCTGTGCTTCCTTAGGAGGCCAGGCTGGAAATCTGCTCACGGCGAGCAGAGTCAGAGCTGTGTCTTGGAGAGGTGAGATTTTCTGACTTTGGCCTATGCAGCCTTTAGCATGACTTTTGTAAAACCAGTCAGTGCCCGGCACAGAGGTAGCTGGGCTTCCACCTTCCTTCTGGCTCCTGGGGCTGGTGGTGACTTCTCCCTGTTGCTTTTACAGCTGTTAGCAGGTTGCAGGTGAGAACATCCAAGTATGCTGAGTTTCTTCCTGATGTGTTAAGCTCCTTTTACCAGGAGAAATTGCTATTACTGGATACAGAGCAATCCTTTTAAAACTTTGACTGTTAATTCTTTGTTCACACAAAAGGCTTGTTTAGACTTTTTTTTTTTTTCCCCTACACAGGGAGTTAAAAAACCCTGTCCTTAAACAAACAAATAGAAAACAAGCAAACAAAAAACCACCACCAAAACCGCAAAGAAGCATAAGCCCTGATGGATAGATTCCTGTGTTGTGTTTGAACAGAACGGCACTGTTGTCAGACATGTTTTCTGCTGTTGCTATGATCGTTGGTGTGGCCTGCTCCAGGGCAAGATGGAGCCATGAAGAAACTCACACGTTTTCTTTACTTGCTAGTAATTGGTCCTTATCTAGTATTTTTGATCTTCAAAGATCTTTTCAAATGCTAAGTAATTTTTGTAGCATTCTGAAGATACTGGCAAGAAGTGTGCCTGCATTTTTAGATGGGGAGAACTGATTTTGATAGTGTGACTTGCCCAAGGCTACAGGGTTAAGTTTTATTCTAGAATAGTTTTGGCAGCTCTTGGTGGCTGGTTGTGAGCTTAGTAGGAAGTGTGTTGGGCTTCCCTTACCTGTGCTGTACTGATGACAAACTCGAGGACAAGATCTTGCTGCCAGGGCTCTCACCAGTAAAAAGGGTCAGGAGTGAGTCTGAAGTCCAGAGCAAGTGGTTAAAAAGTATGGAACTGCAGATTTATTTTTTTTCCCAAAATATATTAGAACACAGTAAGTTCTTGGGAGTAAGCTGCTGGGTCAAGGACAGAGCTTGGTGGTGTCACTGAGCTGGACTAGAGAAGCATTCATCTTCTGCTAGTGAGACATTCACATTATGGGAATACCTACTAGTAGGAAAGGCTTTGCTCAGAGTTTATGTCTTACTAGGCAGTGGATAATCTAGATGCAACAATTGGATACCAAGCTCTGCTTCTTCTACAGAACTGCTCATTGAATTAATACCATTGAGTACAGTTGACCTTTGCTGTTGGGAACCCACTGAAATTTGGTGGCATTTCATAATAGGCAGAAAGCTGTTTTTCACCAGAGACATGTATAGTCACCAGTTCCTGTGGTGTTTACCTCTGTGAGAGCCCTGTTGTGTTAGCTGAGGAGCTCCTGGTGGTCTTTGATACCTTTGAGCTACAGCAGCACTATTTCTTCCGTCTGTCAAAGGAAACTGAGGCACAGAGTGCCTGGGTAGGAGCTGTGTTGCAGACACAAGAATGAGGGGGTGTCAACGGGATGGAAATGTATTGCAAATGGCTGCTAATCCTATCACAGCCATCTGAGGTGTGACACAGTGATCTGTGATTCACTGCGGTTGCTTTTGGAGTTTGCCCTGGTCTGTCTGGTTTGGGTGTTTGTGGCTCAAATAGTGAATTCAATTTTGCTTTTTCTTAAGGTGGGTCTAGCCGCTGCTGCCTGCTTATGGTTTTTGCCTGTTTCCTGATGCTTCTGTGTGCTGTTGCAGCTCTTTAACCACCAGCTTGCTTCTCGGTCGCCTCTTGCAGTTGCATCCCTGGCAGCTTGGGTTCTAGTGATTAATACCAGCCAACTTCAGGCGTTTATGTTGTGCTACATTTCTCCCCTTAATGTTGGTGGATCTCACACATGGGATGTGATTTTCTCATTGGGATGTGGTGGCCAAACTATTGCCCTGAGTCCTGGTCTGTCCTTTCTTTTGGGTCACACCCCTCCCCTCGCTGTAAGGTCTTCTGAAGGACAGCTGGTCCTGGTACTTCCATCCCTGCTCTACCCTGCCTGTGACTGATCCAGAGAGGTGACTCAAACGCTGTGGGACACTGGTGCTTGGCAGTTGTGTTGGAGCTGGGGACCAGCTGCCTTCAGGCAGGCCTTCAGGCTACCCTGGTGGGGAGGACCTTTTGGTGAAAGATGAAAGGCTGGCAGGTGAAGTAGCAGTCCCCTGATTCACATAATCCGCCTCACTGTAAAATGTCAGCAGCAATTTATCAGTATTGATTGTCCTTTCTGGTGCTGTATTCTCACTTTATCATGCAAATAGAGCTGGGTAGGCCGACATTTCAGTGAACTTGCATCGTCTTATTTAGTGGAAAAGTTGCTATTTAGAGCATCAAAAGAAATTGCTTATAAAGAATATGGTAATGCCACTTCGGATTTTTTAATGTAATAATTGGATACAATTTGAAGCATTATTTGAGCAAGGGAAGTGGGCTCTGAAATCATACATAAAGCTGGAATGAAAGGCAAGCTGCTGTCTGTTCCATCCAAACGTCTCTGGGCACCTCTCTGAAAGCTGCTGAATTAAACAGCAAGCCTTTGACTGAAGAGTGCAATTCACAGCTCTTGAATAAGGAGGTGATATCTTGTCCTAACCAGTTACAATTATGAGGCTGGATGATAGTTGAAGGAGTCCCTTTGTATTTGAGTGCTCTTGTAGGGCTGAGCAGGGCCCGAATGTCCATTCTGAGAAGCTGCTGCCCCATGCTTCCCTTCTGCAACAACCTGCAGTAGCTTGTCGCACTGGCTGAAAATACCCCATCCATAAGACTTGGGTGTCTGATTGTAGTAAGAAGATTGTGTCTCTTCACTCAGCAGCTGCTTGGTGAGGTCTGAGAGGTCAGTTAACTACTTGAGAGTGGCCTCATCTCTGACTGTTCTGATGGTGATTAAATAAGTTATCACTTCAGGGAATCGGAGGGATTTTGTAAAGGACACATACGCTTCTTGTTGGCATTTGATGTGTCCAATATGGAAACATGATGCCTGAGTGTCTACTTCATTTTAAGTTGTCCTTAACGTCTTAAAAACCTCTGAGAGGTGAAAACACTGGACTGTTACACATGATAGTGTATGCTAATAAGCTTGAACTCTTACAGTGCTTCTTTTCCCTGAAGCCATTGGCACTATGCTAGTGGAGAAATGCTGCCGCAAACAATAAATTGAGTTTCCCAAGCAGGTTCTTGTTTTCCAAAGTGTGGTGTTCTGGTTGAGGTTAGCTGGTAAGCCAGTACAGGAAACAGGTCCTGCACTCATGATCTTGAAGGGAAGCAGGTTCTCGTGGCTTCCCAAGGCATGACCAAGAGAAGGATGAGAAATCTAATGCTGCTTTACATCATAAACAGGATATGACACTTGCTTTATTCATATAAATGTGCCCAGAGGCATACTGGTACAACAGTGCATGTGTGTTCTTTTGACTTTTACTATTTTTTACTATTTTATTTTCCTTTTACGTTTTTTCAGGGAGGTAGTAAATTATAAAGGATGTATATATGACGGCAGAGGGATCTCAACTTATCCTAAAACTTGTTCCATGCATGCTCCATGGTATCTTTTACACGTGTTGAAGTATGCTGAAACGGATGGCATGTGGCACTCACTACTTTTTTTTTTTTTTTTTTTCATTCAGGTTCACTTCCCTGATGTTGAACGAGTGGAGTGGCTGAACAAGGTGAGGAGCTCCAGTTTATGAGGCCATCTGCTCTGAGCTGCATCACAGCACAAACTCTGCGGGCCAAGTCTGAGAAAGTTACCTAGTCACTACAATATGGCTCGATCGTATCAGTACTTAAGTATCTGTACTTAAGTCCTGGAGCTACTGAAGCTTAGAGTTGCCACTGAGGTTTTGGTGAGATCCAAATGTATGCCTGGTTGATACAGGTTTGATGAATTTGACCACAACACTTTATTCTAAGATTTTTTTTTTTAAAAAAAGCAAGTGTGTGTGTATGTATTATTATTATTTTAGAAAAAGTAGTGGCATCTCCTCTTACCAGAGAGGTTCCCAGAGAGCGCTGAGGCAGTTGCTCCCATCAGCAGGTGTAGTCACTGGAACTGGCTCCTGTGGAATTCAAAGCAAAACAGCTGAACTTGCAAATTAGCATCCAGTAACTATCCTGTTTTCCTCTTTAGCACATTTTCGTTTTGATGTAAATCGTCTCTAAATAAACTTAACTCCAGGGAACTTTGTGACACTTCAGAGTAATTAGGGACTATTGTGCTTTAGAGACTTTAACCCTGGGCTTTGCTGGCTCAGCCACTGTGGTTAGAAGCAGTCAATAGACTCTATGGTGCTGAAAACTCACCCTTCAGTTCCTAAACCAAATTCTTTTTCTGAAGAACTGATGTGCATCCTTCTGTAATGATGACTTAAGAGTGCAAATGCGTTTTGGTATTTTAAAAGGACAGACATAAATAGCCAGCTGTTGTGTGATGTGTGTGTCTGTTTCTAAACAAAAGGTATTTTATACAATCTTCAGTGTGTTTCAGCTTTTGCTGTTCTTCAGGTCCTTGTACAGGCTTGGCCATACTTTGGGACAATCATGGAAAAAACATTTAAAGAAGTTCTTGAACCAAAAATCAGAGCTAAGAATGTACATCTGAAAACATGCACCTTTACCAAGATCCACTTTGGCGAGAAGGTAGCGTGAATCCTTTGTAAGGCTTGTGGTTCAGTCTTTTCTGAGAAGTTCAGATGCAAGGGGAGTCTGTTCAGCTCTTTAATAGGTCTGAATGATTAACTAAATGGTGTTGGTACAACACTGCTGCCTCCTTTGTTCCCTCCTCATGCTGACTTGAGTGTCTTCACTGTGAAGGAAGGATCATATAGGAGACCCACTCATCCCTTCCCACTGGTTGTTAATGTCATGGGACTGGAGATAGAAAAAGGGACATGCATCCACATTTCTTTTTGTTATACCCCTGTGACAGGAGTTCTCAGTGTTTCCTAAGGTTTACAGCATGGGCTACTTGGAACCAGCCCTGTATTTGAGGACTGCCAAGACTGTTCACACTACTTATTTAAGGGAAAAACTTGTGTGGTTTACTCATACTTTACATGCAGTTGTGTAGTCTTTAATGAATGCTTCTGTACTCAGACTGATTGAAGTGAGTAGGACTTTTTTCACTTGGGCTCAACTTGAAGGATATTAACTATGTTGTATCTTGTTTGTCTTTATTTCAGTGCCCTAGAATCAATGGAATAAAAGCCTACACCAAAGAAATTGATAGAAGACAAGTTATCCTAGACCTGCAGATATGGTAACATTGCATCATTGGATGTGTAGATGGTTCTTAACTCACTGCCTGTTTGACACCTGTGTCTGAGCTGTTGTGCTGGACTGGACATGTGGTCCACTAAGATCAGCATGAAGTGGGGAGGTCTTTACTTTATATCAACATCTGTCCCCCAGCTGGATGTCCTTGGTACTAACAAAAATGAGATGTTGTGCATCAGCTGTTAAGTCAGAAAACAGTGTCACCTGCACAGGTCTAGGTGTTACCTACTCTGGCCCATCACTGCTGCCACGGTGTGTAAGAATGTGTCCCTTTTCTGTGCCATTCATGGCAGTAAGAACCCAAGTTTTGGAACTGTATTTCCTGTTCCGACAGCTCTCAGGCATGGAGGTGCTTGGTCTGTCTTGCCCCACTTTGGTTCCTCTTCAGTCCAACCTCTTCAGTTCTTCCAGAACTACTTGTGCTATTTGTTTTTTAATTTCTTCCTCTAGATAATCCTCTTGTTTTACTCACCATTTGTTCTGTGTGCCACCCAATGCATTTGCTTTTTTTGATTACAGCTGTTCTCTGAGCAGAAAACTGCCTCTAGCTATTAACAACAACAACAACAAAATTAGATAAAACATTTGATATCTCCCAGGCTGTTTCAAATGAGCTTGTGTGTTTTGTTAACATCAGAGCCACTGCAGAGCTAAACTCTCTCCTGGTTTATCCTGGAGAATGGAATTACTGGGGGAATTACCACTTGCATGCTGCTGTAGCTCTGTAAGTTTAGTGGGTGATTGAACTGCCCAATTTAAATGGCTTTTCTTCATGGTAGTGCCAGGAAAAAGCAGTGTGAAATTACAGAGTGTCTTGGCAACAGCACAGAGCTGCTCAGAACTGTGCCTGCTGCTTAATGTGGCAATGGCATGGCAGCATCCCCAGCCCCACGGAGCACCATCTCTCCCTGCAAAAAGACATACTTGATTTTCAGCCAGAACATGTTATGCTTCAGTGCTGTCAGTGGAGTGCTCTTTGTAATAGCCAGACCAGTTTTAGGTCCTTTGGCAAATCATTTGTGCTTTCCACAAAGAGATGGAGGGGTTTGATGCCTTTAAGGCTCTGCAAGAGGTTGCTGCTGTTCTCTGTTAAACTACTTCTCCAGGCTGCTTCTCCCACATACTCATTTTCACTGTCTTTTAACAACCCTCTGCAGAGGGATTCCCCCACCTCCTCGTTCCTATCCCTCTGGCAGATCCATCAGCATCTCCAAACTGGCCGAACACCTCTGTTCCTCATCGTGATGATAACTTAACCTGAACCATCACCTGATAACCCAAGTATTTTCTGTATTCACACAGGAGTGTTCAGACTACCTTGTCTCTCTGATGGGAGTCTCTTCTCCTGGGCTGTGTTACGGACTCAGTTAATACATTAACATCAGTTTCTGCAACTAAGCTGAGTGTTGTGCATTGTACGGTGTCCACAGGAGGTAGTGTATTCCTTTCCAAAATGGGGAGAAGCAAATCTGTGAGCAGTGGTGTTGTTTACCTGCCTATTTTCTGGATTGCCAAAGGAACATTTTTTTTTGTTTGTTTTTGTTTTTCTTTCTTAGAAAATAAACGGTCAATCTCCACTTTTCTAGAGTGAGAGGAATCCCCTTTACAAAATAGGCTTTCTTTGCTACATGAATAGCAGTGAGTGTCTGCGCTGGTGCAACTAGTGTTGGGAGAGTCGCTGCTTAGAGGAGGTGGCCTTGATCCTCCCCAGCGTGAGGCTGCTGCCCTTTGCACTACCTCTCGGTTTCTGCGTGCTGGGGATGTTTAAATGGCTGGATCTGTCCACAGAGCTGTGTTCTGGCATCAGAGCTCTGGAGGAGAGTGTGATGTGGGGTGGGTGCCAGTGGGGTGCACTTGGCAATGCTGAGGCCACAGTGTTGCAGTGGACATTAAAGGATTAGCGTGCCTGCATGTTATAAACATGACTCCTTTGCCTTGGTGCTTGCTGGCTGTAATTTTGTAGGAGTTCCCCTGCTGGTGAACCCACGTGAGCGTGGCCTTGTGGCTGGCTCACTGCGGCTGCAGCAGGGAGGCCGACCAGCCGCTTCACACAGGGTGCTGGTGTCCTGGTGAGCAGCACTCCGGCCTCAGCAGCAGCTCTGCCCGGCTCCACTGCTGACTTACCCTTTCACTTAGGCGGTGTCTTGCATCCAGAAATTGCGGTGTGCTCTGTAAATGCTTCTTGCTTTCAGTCTCACAGCCATACAGGAGGAGGGATTTTTTTGCCTCCAGTTTTGACAAGGAAGCAACTAGTCTCTGAAGCCCAGAGTCTTTGACTTGGCCGGGGAGAAACACAGGAAAATGGCAGGAGTAGAAAAGACCTTTCCCTCTTAGTGTTCCTTTGTGATCTGTATGGAATCATTTGTGGGGTTTTAATAGCCACTTGTAGACATATGGTCCATGAAGTGTTTTGTTTAATCTGTGCTCCTGATCTCTGTAACATGCAGCACTGAATGCTGTGATTCAGGTCTGTGCTGTGTGAAGAACTTCCTTTCCTCTGTGTTAAATTTGTGGTATCACAGATTGCATCCTTTGCTTGGGAACTGTGAAAAATAGCACTTAGAGGTCCCTTACTTGTATGAGCAGTAGCTGTCAGCAGAGCCTGGAGATCTGGTATTGCATGGAGTTAAAGGGACTTGAGAAGCTGCTTTAATTAAATCTGTTAACAACAGCTTACATGTCTCTAGCATCAGAGCATTGGGAATGGCTATGTGGAGCACGGTCTCATTACAGTCATGGCTGTCCATGTGAAAGGACTATACTTGAGTTTTTGGCAGGAAAACCAAGGCTCAGAGGTGACTACTTGTGAGGCACAGAGACCTTTTGGCAACAGCACGGAAGGAGGCTGTAATTCTTCTTTCAAAATATTTTGCTCAGTCCCTGAGATCATGCACCCAATTGGTGTAAAGTAAGTTGTGTAAATTTTCACAGCTTATAGGACTGAACAGAAATGTTGAGATAATTGCTGCTTACCCTTAGGTCTTCTGTACAGACAAAGTTTGTCACTTACCTGTTTGAAGGTCCTGGTGCCTCTATTCTCTTCATGTATCTGCTTTCCAGCACAAATGTACCTGATCTACAGCTTTCACATGACACATAAGAAAGTATCAGGGTTCTTGCAGTGGCTAAATGAAATATGAGGTCCTCACCAGACTGGGATTTGAAATTGTCAAATCTGAAATATGAGATTCCAGCTGGAAATAAACTGGCAATACTCTGGGATCTACAAACAATTTGCCATAGATCTAAATCATGAATCTATCCCCTGAGCATAGGGAGCTGACAGTTACATTCTCCAGATGAATGAGTGTCAAAGCATTCCAGAGATGTTCTCCAAAACCGTATTTTTCAAAATGGGAACTTTTCAAGTGCAGCCACTTGACCTCCTACAGCTGCTTTTCTTCCCACTAATTCTGTAGTTGCCGGAGCTGTTGTGTACCCATGTAATCACTGGCTATAACTCATCAAAGTATTTGAGGGCACTATTACTTACCAGAAAAGTATCTTGCAAGCCAGTTGCTTCCTATTTAATTAATCTGATTTACTACTCATTATCATTTTTCGTTGGAAATGTTTTGAATTTTCATTTCCATGCTCTTCTGTGGTATCTACCATACATGAGATGAAGAAGAATAATAGTGTAATAATTAAAATGTGTGAAAAAAATGTATGCATTGCAATTCTGGACATCCTAAATGGTGAGTTTTCAAATCTGGAAAGACAGTCTCTGTCATTTAGTGCAGAATTGGAGAAGGTATCAAAAGAATTATGCAACAGTACTTTGAGCTTTGGTGGAGTTTGGGTTAACTAAGTTTGTAGGATCTTACAAGAAACTAAAACCATTTTGGAGATTTGTCAGTCTTGAGCAGAAAAGGAACACTTGCCCTCAGGAGCCTGACTTGATAGGCAAAGGGAAAGGCAGAGATAGTCTGTTTTTTCTCATACCCTGTAGTACTTGGTCATGTTTTCTGGTCTCTTATTTGTCTAATACTGCTTGCTGATTTACCCAAGACCAAAGTCAGACAGACTAAGCAGTAGTCTGCTTTACAAAGCACTTGAGAAGGCTGGACCAAAGGGGGCTTTTAGCATATAGGCCAATGAGAAGATGGGGCCTGTGGGGAGTTACTTTACAGGGGGAGAATTGCACATGCCTTGTCTAAAGAGATGCATAGACATCCAGTTAGACAGACTCGTCAGTATGTGCTCTCGTAGCATCCCTGCCTTCAGCCACTGGATTGCCATTGTGTAATAAACACTGGGCCCAGTTTTTCCACCCAAGTCCAGAAGAGATACAGATACATGGACTTGTAGAAGCTCTTCCAGTTCTCATCCATGGCACAGACATGCTAATTGGCATCATCTTGTGCAGTAGGTGATTTAGGAGAAAAAGGGGTGTTTCTTCCACCCTTCACAGGTGGGTAGAACATGATCCGGTGGATAGTGACAAAGGGACACACTTTTGAGTGTCAGGGCTTGAGTTTGGCTCAAATGTGCTCTGTCTGGGGGAGGACAGCAGAGAGCACAGCAAGGTTATGCTGAGCAGAGGTGGAAGATGAAAGCATGAGCAGCTTGGACTGGAAATGAGGAGTAAAACTAATGAACGGAGTGCATCCTTTCTACCAAGCACCCTGGCAAGGGGGTGATGCCTGTGTGAAGCAGACTTAAGGATAATTAAAGGCTCAGGCTCTGATAAAAGGGGTAAAGACTTCTCTGACATTTAGACTCTAAAACACAATTACATGTACTGAAGTGTTACTGAAGAGAGACATCTAGGACTGGGTGGGAAGAGTTTTTGACTGTGTGGAAAGGCATGAAGGTTTTAAATTGAAACGCCACAACTATTGTTTGTTGTGTTGGACACTGGCAACAGCTGAATTAAATCCTCTTGGATTAATTACTGCATATTGAGGAACTCATTTTGGCTTCTCATTTAGACTTTTATTGTGACAAAGCTCTATTAGCACCAACTGTAATGAGCTGTAAGATAATGTCAAAATTGCAGAAATTAATAAACGTAAAAATAAGTTTAATTATGTGACTACCTTATAAGGAAGATTGTGTTAATTTTGGCATGGCCTGTGAGGTTGGTTATTTAAGAAATGAGAATGCTCTCACATTAAAGGCTTTAATTGGTTTGTTATGAGCTTTTTAAATTCTGTTAAGTGACTGTCTGTTAACAAACATTTGCTTGTGAAAATGAAGACAAATTTGCAGGTTTACACATTCTTGGCAGGTTTTTTTGGGGGGAGGGAATCTGTCTGTGTGCAAATTACACTGTGAATTAGTGGCAACTGCAGCACTATATATATTGCCGGTATGCATATGGTCAGAACAAAAATCTTGTCCCTTTTCTTTGATTATGGGGTGAAATTATGCATGCAGGCGGCAAGCACAGCACATTCACTGTGCTGCCGTGCCTTTACACCCTACTTTACCTGCAGGGTGTTTGTGTGTCTGTATCCAGAAAGAACTATTTCTCAGAGGACTGAAAGGGAACTTGGTAGCTCCCTTCAGGTGGTTTCTGCCAGAGGCATCAACAAATCTGCTAGGTTCTGCTCTCTGGGGAGTGGCCATCATTTTTTGTATAAGATGATGTTTGTACTTTAAGAAAAGTTTAAGGTAGTTTCCAAATTGCTAAAGTATCGCACTTGGCATTAGTTTTATTTAAAGCCTGATGTTCTCCATGGCAACTGACCAAAATCTGATCTAAGTTACTGTCTTTTAATTCAGCCTCAAGGAAACTGGGTTATTTTTAGCAATGAATTTGACCTTCAAGTAGGCTTTTGGGTTGTGGGCAAGGGGAGGACCCCATATGTAATAACAATGGCTCTGCATCAGCTTGGGAGCTGGGTCACCAGGTTGTGGGGTGGGATCAGGCCATTGGCAGAGAAGGGAGTAAGATGGCAATTGTTGTGACTTTGAATTTTGAACGAACCTGTTGATCCCCTCCTTGGAGAAAGCTTGCCTCAGCCAACTGCCAATCTTAAGAATGGAAAAGGGACTTTGAAATACAGATGTTGCTTTGACATTTTGCCAGTAGATCAATATCCCAGCTGACTGCAGGGTTTCTCTTGTGAAGATATGACCCTTGTTCAATGTGCTCGACTTCCCCTCTTTTCAGTTGCTTGAAAATCTGTCTCTGCCCATGGTGTCATGTTGTCAGTCATTAATAATTTCCTTTATACTCTGTACAGCCCAACATTTCTCATTGGACTATTGCAAACTGTGGAATAATGTGAGAATTTTCTTTTCAGTTACATAGGAGACTGTGAGATTCACATGGACATATCGAAGTTTAATCTCGGAGTGAAAGGTGTGCAGGTGTGTACAGTGCTAATGTTGTCTGTTCAAGGTAGTGTGTCTCAGTGAGGAGGTCATGACAGCTGGGAAACCACCAACTAGCAGGCTTGGAGTGATTGGCTTTATCTCCTTGTGTTTTGGCTGGGGAAATGATGCCTGCCTTAGAAAGCACCTACATACCACTTTTAACCTTCTTAATGCGACTCTTAAACAGGGTCAGTGCTAGAGCATTGAGCTCATGTGGGCCAGCTTCTGCCACTGGAGTTCAGAGGAGCTGCATGTTGGTAGAGAACATCAAAAGAGTCAGTCCTGTCAGGGTGTTCATAAACTGGTTTAGATTAGACCAACAACCTGTTCGTACAATGTTGAAAACTAGCAGGCAGATAGCTTCATTGTGTGGCAGTCAGGACTGCAGAGAGACTCCACAAATTTAGAAAATGTTGCCCAATATCAGTAGCAATGGTCTGGGGGGAGGGAGTGGTGGTTGTTACTACATTCTAAATAAAATTACTTCAAATAGGATTTCCAAATTCTCTTCCTCACTGAAAAGCTTGGTTTTGAAACTGCATCCTGAGAGTACCTTCTTCAGACTCAGAGCTTTTCCTTGGTCTCTTTTGTTTGCAGTTGTATGGGACACTACGGGTGATACTGGAACCTCTTCTAACTGATGCACCTTTTATAGGAGCAGTGACCTTGTTTTTTATGCAGAAACCGGTGAGTCAGTAATGAACTGCACTCTGCAGCCTTCCTCCTTCTAGGTCTGTCTTCCTGCATGAGTAGGGCTCCGGTGAGTGACACAAGCTGTTCATTGCTAGTAACCCAAACTGCATGACTGTGAGTGCCTCACAGTGCAGCTGTTTGAATGGCACATTCTTGATTGTTCACTGTTCCTCCTGAAATCCAAGAGGACAGGAATGAATTTTCCCTGTTCTTTTGTAGTAGTGTATAAAAAGTTACTTGCTTCACTCTGAGAATGGGAGGACGGACTTTCTGATGGTGACAGCACAGCAGCCTTTTCATAGACCTTTGCTGCAAGGTTCCTGGCAGGTGGATTTTCAGTCTTCCCATTCATAGATTTTTAAATGCAGTCATATTGGAGAACATTCAGTCATGGTCATGCTTTGAAAGCTTGCCTGTTAACGTCATGTGCCTTGTAGTTGAATTGTGATTTAATGAAATACGAGAAACCTAATCTTGTAAGAACCAGTTATCTTACAGCACACAGCTTTGCTTCCTTGTGGGTTATGCTCTGCTTGAGTTCATGGAAGTCATACATTTTTGATTTTGGATGAGGTGCTTTTGTGTTTAGATGCAGTAGCAATATTTTAGTACATGGAAAAAGCCTTTATTGTGTGAATAAAAATACAGACTCCTGCAGTGGGTGGTGTTTGTAAATCTCCCTGCCTCAGGGCATAGGCCAACCCCTAGGTGAAAGGATGAGGAAACAACTTCAAAGTCTAGGTATGGCTGTTCGATTTACTACGCATGACTCCAAGGCATCTGCCAGTGGCCGTTGGGAGGGGCTGAGGGCTGTCTTTCCCTGTGCTTGCAGGGTAAGTCCCAGTGATACCCTCGTTCCAAGTATGGCAGGCAAAATACTTAAGGGAATTGATACTACCTGTTGGTTTTAATGTACAGATGCAGCCACTCACTGGTGCAGGTTTTGCTTTCTTTAAACATCTGGCTTTGTTTTAGAAGCATTTGCTTCCCCTTTAAATCCTGCCTTTGCTCTGAAATAAATTTTAATGGTCCTGTATTATTTTTCTCCCTGATCTTGTTGTAGCACTTGGAAATCAACTGGGCAGGCATGAGCAACCTCCTGGATGTCCCAGGGATTAAGTGAGTGCCTGTTTTGCTTCACTTTATTCTTCTTTAAATAGCCTTTGGAGGTTGGGATAGCTTCTCTAGTATTCATCAGTTATTCTCATGAGTGGCACATAAATGGTGTCACGCTGATGCACGTGCCGTCATATCTGGCTGTGTAGTTTGCAAAACCTGAGGAGGGTGCTTTTTACAGCCTGTCAAAATTGCTTCAATCACTTCATTGTGTTTGGGATTTAGGATGGAAGTGGCAAATCCCTGAAACTACAATCATCTATAAATAAAAAAATGAGCCCTTCTGTTTCCCATGTACAGTTACTTAGAAAGGTAGATGAACAGACCTAGGTAACAGGCAGTCTGTGCTTATGTTTATTTACCTTAAAGTGAAAAAATACTAGGTATCACAGAGTTGCAGTCCCTCTGACCTGAAATACAATCCATAATAAAGAAAACTGCACCAGGTTCTTCTCTTTCTGTGTCATCTGCTCACCCTGTAGGTTCTTCAGAAAATGTAACTCTTCTCCAATGCCTCTTGGGTTGATCCTGTACATGAAACTTGCATAGCAAGGATGAAAATCTTAGAGGTTGTCAGTACTGTAAGATTCAAACTGTTTCTCCAGATTGGAGATTCACTTTGTCCTTATTTCATAGTGTAACGAGAATATTCTTTCACGCAAAAATGAAATGTATTTGGTTACTCAGCCATTGCCTCTCTCCCTTTAAACACAAATGCAGGCACTTCTGTCCCCCTCTCTTCCCCTGCAGCTCATGGTTTTCAGACTCGTAAGAAGTGTCTGGCTACTTTAGGTGCCAGTTTATGCATTAAAGGGCCTCTGAAGAACTTTGATGTTGAGTGAGAGGAAGCTTTGTTTTTCTCTTAGTTTGGGGCCAGAGTGGCCTTTTGCCCTGAAGTCTGCCCTGAGAGCTCCAGTTTTTATCAGAGGAATTATCTATTCTTTTCTAATGTGGTTTCCTTATTCCTTGTAGGGAGGAGGTATGTAGGTGTTCCAGCCTACAGCCTCTCATATAATTTAAGTGCAAATTTGGTGTCCTAAATTTTCACTCCCTGACTCTCTCACAAGGATTTGAACACAGAAATCCTTGCTTGTCCATCAGCAGTACACATGAAAGCCAGGAGCAAAACATGCCTGGCTGTGAATAAGCTGAAGTACAGGTTGAACAAGAGCTCTCCCTTTCAAATGAACTGGGCTTACTTAAGAGTGTAAAGAAACTGGCTGCAGTCATCTGTTTTCATATACAAGCTGTGTTTAGTTGGGTGTACCCCGAGACCCGAGAGAAGGGACAATTCTGTGACCTTCCTGTGGGTTTTTTTGACAGGAAAGCCAACAGCCTGACCAAGGGCTTTCATGCTCCTGGTTTTACATATGGAGTAGGAATCTCCTTCTGTGTGAGTCCAGCCTCATCTGTGAACTCTGACGATTTCATTGCACAGTCTTACCCTGAGAAGCTGCCTTATAAGCACTAGATTTATTAAGAGGGTGAAAGTCGTTCAGGTGTTTGGTGCTCCTGGGTTTCCTTGTTAATATTGTTTACTGCTCATGCCAAGTATATTGAAATCCTCTTATTAATCACCCAGAGAGCACTGAAGGTCTATGATAGCTGTATACTCCTTGCTCAGGGGAAGCAGGTCAAATTAGTTGTCCCCACCATACAAATAGAGCAGTTCCAAAGAAAAGATTTGAACTGAAAGGCTAAAAATGCATAAGTTTTAGATTAGACTGGAAAGTTCCCTAAACTCAAAGACAAACAGTACCTTGAGTTCAGCCACTGTCATCTCTTCTGTACCAAAGTTTTGGTTACTTCAAACAAGATTCTCCTTAGTGCAAAATATATCAAGATACAGAATCTCATCTTTTGCTTGGTCTTCTAAAAAAAAAAAAAGCCAAACTCATTTTGTTTTGAATGTGGCTGGTTTTTCCTTCCATTTTACAGAAATGTCTCAGCATGTGGCCAACAGCAGCATTGTGGGCTGGGGTCATGTTCTAAGTCTAAAACCAAACTACCTCAAGGTCTTCAGCTGCCTGTGAAATGCTGAAAATTCCAGATTCCCTCCTCACCTTGGCTCTCTCTACATTCCCAAGGAAACCCAGAAGGCGCATGAGTTTGTAGGACTTGTTTGGGTGCATGACAATCTCACCACATGGCCTAAGCTCCCATCCATCACTTACATCCTACTAGAGCCCGATTCACATCTAGCCCTAGTAACCCTCGACTGGAACATCCCTGCATGCAAGTAAGCACAGTACCATGTGTGTCACAAGGCACTGGTGATTAGGAAATAAGTTTGAAAGGGATCTTGAGAGACTGCCCCATGCTTGTATTCTCCTCTGCAGCAGCTCAACTGGACACCAATTATTGATAGAAGACAGCCAGCCTAACCTTTCGCAGGGATCCACAACCATCTTTGATGATTGGCTCTGGTGTTAGACTGTACTCTCCATTTCCTCTTGCTCTAAATTAAATGTCACAAGTGTGAGTTTCTTCTGCCCATGTGCAGTTGCATGTAGGCACGCTTTGGGGGAAGGTAGGCAGTATCACTCCTTTTGAAGCACCTGTTTCTTGTGCTGTGCCCCGTTCTTTCATTCTAACTGGAATTGCAATCGATTGTAGAGATTTAAGTTGCATGGGTTTTGGTTTTTTTTTTTTTCCCCCACCACCTGCAGCATAATGTCGGACTCCCTAATTCAAGACTTCATAGCTGCACGCCTGGTTCTACCAAACAGGATCACAGTGCCTCTGAAGAAGAACATGAACATTGCTCTCTTGAGGTTCCCTATCCCACATGTGAGTGTTTTTCAGTTAATCTACCTGAGTGCCCATTTGTCACAACGTGGCTGCACATGAGCTTAGTATGTTAGGTTCCTGAACATCCAGCTCTCATCAGCAGTTTCAGCCTGGATTGTAGGCTTTCTGTAGATGATATTTCAGAAATGTAAAAGCAGGTGTTGGATAGTTCATAATTTGGGGGTGTGAGGGTGGGGGCTGAGGGTTCCTACCCTCTGTATGTAGTCTAAGAAGTTTGTTTATACACTGAGTTCATTTAACAATTTAAACGTTTAGTCTCATTTGATATTTCCACAGATCTCCAGTTAGAGAAGGTAAATACATAAGCAATGAGTGTCAGACCACTTAATTTTTTTACTGATGATGTGAAGGGGTATAAATAGGGAGCTCAGAGGGTGACACATCTTTGCTACAGAAAAAATTTCAGGGAAAAACAACCCCGCTGAGATCTCCCAAATCTAAATGCTTGACATATATCCAGATCTTCAGCCTCCATCGTCCATCAAATACCTAATACACTCATTAATGAAGGTACATATAAATGAATGACAAAGGGATACTCCCTATTGCAAACTTGCATCACCAACTGAAGCTGAATGGCCACTCTGCAATAAAATAAGAACCTGCAAATGGATGCTTAGTTCCTCCTTCAGTCAGTGGGTATTGATCTTCACTCCACATTTGATTTGACTGTGGCTGTAGTCCTGTGTGCATATGTATGTTTCTGTTCTAAAACCAAAAAATATTTCCTGCCCAGTTATCTAGATTGCATTGTGTATCTGTTTAAATTGGGGGGTGTGTGTGTGTGTGTGTGTGTGTGTGTGTGTGGTGTTGTTCAAGGTAAATGCTGGGAAAAGTGTTTTAATACAGCTGTCATTTGAAATATACTGCATCAAAATATATGTCATTGCAGACCTGTCACAGTGACTACCCTTGCTGCCTGAAATAACTAGTTTTAGGAGGTAGCATATTTTAATTATTCAAAGATCACATTTTCATGACCAGTTTTGTATCTTAATTTATCCAGGGAGTAATAAGGGTTCATCTGCTAGAAGCTGAAAACCTTGTCCAGAAAGACAGTTTCCTTGGTGCAATCAGGGGGAAGTCTGACCCATATGCTCTTCTTCGCGTTGGCACGGTGCAGTATCGAAGCAAGACAGTTTCCCGAGATCTTAATCCCATTTGGAATGAGACATTTGAGGTACTGAATCTTTTGATCTTTCCATCTATAGGATGCACAGCCGTTTACATCCCTGTGCTTGGAGGACCTTCTCTTAACTGACTGCACTGGAGCAGGTGGACTTCCTTGTTACTTGATTGATGAGGATTTCTGTCCCTTAAACAAGTGCCAATTTACATTGCAAACGTGAAATGTCATTCAGGTTGATCTGATTTACATATGTGGGTTTTTGGAGGCGGTGCAAAGCACTGCTTTAAATATCAATCAATGCAGTAGTCTGTGCAGCTGTAGTCTGCTCTAGCATTGATTCTTCTCTGCTTATCAGGGATATCAGTTTGAGGGGTTTAGCTTGTAGTTCAGAAACAAGCAAATTGGTTTTGAAATAATTTCACCTATAATCAACTGTATTTGTTATATGGTTAGCCAAAAAGCAGCAGGGAATGTCCTTAATATGTTAAAGAACTGTGAAGTCCTGTATTCTTGTCTGCAGTCTATATGAACCTATGTGAGTGCTTTTTATTTTTAATCAGTACCTCTTTCTCCTCCAGTTTGTTGTTCATGAAGTGCCTGGTCAGGACTTAGAAGTGGACTTATACGATGAAGATCCAGATAAAGATGACTTTATGGGCAGGTAAATTAGCATGACCCTCGCTTGGGTTCCAGTAATGGCTCTGAAATGGGACACCCAGGTTATTCATGCTGGAAACTTAATATTGAAGGAATCTATTCCTTTTGTCTAGATATTGATACCAAGTTATTAGTTCCTAGTGCAACTAACTGAAAAAGGCCCAGACTCCTGCAGGGAATCCTAGGAAGCCATTAAGTGATGGTTACTGTACAACTTGAGATTTACTTCAAATATATTTTGGTTTTGGAAGGGTTTCAAGGGGGAGACTTCAGAAGTGTAAGTGCGTTCCAGTGCACACGCGCACAGGTAATGCGTAGAAGTTGCTATTTGGAACAGATGAATGTGGGCTTTTTTGGTGGCAATTTCTTCTCCCCTCCTTCCCGCAACAGCAGTATGCTATATGTCTAAATATACACTGAAATGTTTGCTTTTTGTCTTTCAGCTTGCTTATAAGCCTAGTGGATGTAATGAATGACAGAACTGTTGATGAGGTAAAGATCACAGCTTATTTCTAAATGTAGTTGGTGGTGTACGCTTCCGTGCACTCATTTGTGCTCTCCCTCTTGCTACTACATTTTCTCTGTGTGCTTTTAAAACTTCCTTGCACACTTGCACTGTGGTATTTTCACAAAAAGAAAATACTTTTGCTCAGAAAATTTGAAGTAGCCATTAAAATAATTTTTACAATCAAGCTGGCAACCTTAGACAGACCTGAGGTTATGCAGAGCCCGCAGTGGGATAACTTGTGTTGGTACCTCATGTCCTGTATGTATCAAATGTTTTGTACAAGGCTACTGATAAAGTTTGGTGAAGCAGTCTGATTGCTGAGGTAAGAAATGATTGGGTCATATTGTGGTTCATCTTGCAATGCAGCACTCTGTAAGCAGTGCCGGGGTGCTTGTCTTGTGCTGCTGCTGGTTGGAAATAGCCATATGCTTTGCATGTATATGGGTATCTTATTTTAGGTTTTTTCTGGCTTGTGTTTCTAAGTAGATGGACATGCTACAATCTAAATGTCAAAAATTCAAGTTGAGGCACTCAAAGTACAATTCATGTTGTCTATTGTACATAAGTCTGACTGCAACATATATATATTAAAAATATTCTACCTCACAGTTCCCAAGTTACTCTTTGTTGTCTTCATTTAGTGGTTTCCCTTAAGTAAGACAACAAGCGGACACTTGCATTTAAAACTGGAGTGGCTCTCACTAGTAAATGAGCAAGAAAAGCTACATGAGGTGAGTAGATTTACTTAAAGGACTCAGATGCTCTGATCCCTCTCCAGCGATCAGCAAAGGAGTGTGTAAAATTAGAACCCCAGGCAAACTCATGGGAGTTTATTTTTGTCTGACAAGGTTTTGATGTGATTTCTGTCCCTTCCGCCACTCCTGAAGAGAAAGGGCATTTGCTTGCCCCAGGTCCCTTGGTAATTCAGGACTAACTCAAATCTGGCTGTTCTTTTTGCTTGAATTAGCAAAGGTTTGTTTGACTCGTTGCAAAGTGGCCTCTCACAGTTCCCTTCTTTGATAATTTTTCCTTTCCCTCTTCATCTAGGATCTGTGTAGGACTGCTGTGTATAACCTATACTAGTCATAGATGCATACCCAGCACTGGTGCTTGGTGGGGTCATGGTTCCAAATGGTGTCTTACTTGTCCAGCGGAATTGCTTGGATAAAGCCCATCTCCCAAGGACACTGCTTCTTCATAATCAAGCTAAAGCATTTGAGTTCTACTGAAGTGAATAAAATTTGTTTCCAGGCTTTGTTCTGCTGACACTGGATTACTGATGTTGATGTATGTGGCTGAGCATGTGTTTAGGTGTCTTGCTGCACTGGAGAATCCAACCAGTTCTGCACTAGAGACATGGAAGAGCATTAAGGCCAGTGTATTAAAAAGACTTACACCTCGTCTAACTGGTGTACTTAGAACTGTCATACTGTATTGGCTTGTGCTCGTCTAAATTGCAAGTTGCAGGAGAAAGGTGAAGAGCTGCTTAGCTGTCAGAAACTGTCCTTTTAATCTGTGTTGTGCTTTACGTTGTCCTTGATGGGTGATCATGCCTATCTTGTGTTTTGTTTCGTTTTATCTTTCCTGGCCTTTGCAGGATCAGAAGGGGCTGTCTACAGCTATTCTGATAGTCTACTTGGACAGCGCCTTCAACCTTCCAGTAAGTACAAACTACATGCAGGCAACCTTCACTTACAACCTTTTTTTTAAAGCCCACAAATTAATTGTTTTCAAATACTTTTTTACTAATTCAGAAAAACCACTTTGAGTATTCAAATGGTGAATGTGGAGCAAAGAAGATCAAAAATAACAAGTACCTCAAGGTAAAATTTATATTCTTCTCCCATGCTTGCAAAACAACATTCTGGATTATGTGGTATCGTAGCAACTGAAACTAGCTGTGATTAAAAAGAAATAGTCTCTCCACTGTCAGAATCTAAGTGGCCAGGTGTTCAAAATAGTGATTGAAAGTCCATCCATACCCCAGTGAAAGTCTAGGAGGTTCAAGGCGGAATGCAGAGCAGAAATATTTGATTGCGTGTGGGGTTGTCTTTATTTTTATTTTATACTTTGGACAAAGAGCCTCCTGACACCAGACCAAGTCATGTTCTGCTTTCTGCTGCTGCAGGGGTTCTTTCCATGCTGAGCTGTTCCAGCTTGACCTCTCGCATTGGGGTGGGAGGAATATGCTTGTTTGTGGTGACCTTCCTGTCCATTGGAGACTGACCACCAGACTCCTTCACCCTCAGTGTTAGAGGGGTTCAGAAGCCACCTCTTTCTTTTCTTCTGTTTACTTTTTCCCCCAAATACTGCATTTTGCTACTGTGATGTAAATGGTGGGTATAGGGAATAATGTCTTCCTTTTTTCTTGGACAAGATCCACACAACCACAGCTCTGAGCAATGCATAAAGCTGCCCATTCTCTCTGAGTAGCTCCCCTCATAAGTGCTATCTTTACAATTTAGATGAGTTAACACTGATACACGTCACGTCTGATAATCCTTTATTCTGGACTTCATTGTATCCTCTTTGTATACCACGTTGTGTCAAGACCAGATCCTCAGCCTTAACTTCTATAGAATTAGTGCAGAGAAGCACAGCACAATAGGTGCAGTATTACTACTTCTGGAAAGGAGTTGTTATTTGATGCTGAAGACTGGCTTCTTGCTGCTTTACAGCAAGTCCTGAGCCTTGGAAACCAATTCTGAGAGTCCTGTTTCATTCAGGAATGATGAAGACTTCCCACTGAGCCTTCAGCTCTCTTCTGTTTCCTCCCAGCTTCTGACAGACTTTTAACTGCTCCCCTGCTGAGACCTAAATACATAAAACTTTGGCTTAAATGTGTACTCTTGATGGTGGAGGGTAGTACCGTGCTGTGTTATGGCTGGATGGAGTCCTTCCTGTGTACTGCATTCTTCAGATGTTCCACAGCTGAAAACTATTGTCAGCATTCCAGCGACTTATTTCAAGTAAGAGTAGTGGTTTGATATTGCTTCCTGTAAACTACAAATGTCTCTTCTGTTTTTTTTTCTACTTTCTTTTTTTTTGCTTGTATTAAATGACAGAAGATGGAACGAGAACCTTCCTCCTTCGTCCTGCTCACAGTAGGAAACAAGACTCATAAAAGCAAGGTGAGGCTGTTTGACTCTTCTGCTTTCCTTAAATACTTTCTATTTTATGGGTGACTATCTCCAAGTAGCCCCTAGGAAGGGTAGGACTAGCGAAGCTGATGTGAGGGGCTGTACCTATGGTGGTAGCTGCAGAGGCTGGGAGGTGGGGGTCAAGCAGCATGTGGGAGCACTGTGTCTCTGTGCTCAATTGATGCGTGTCTGATCAGCTGCTGTACAGGTGTGTGGTTTTGTGCTCATGGCCATGAGGTCATGTTGGTCAAGATACTCTAGTTCTACAAGGGTTGAAGAGGGGAAAATGATAGGTCTACGATCTGGCTCATGCTTTCTTAGGGCAGAGTGTCATTTGCATCAAAGTGGTTTTTGTTGCCTCATCAGTCTCCTGGCTCCTGTGTTTCACAGTTTTACTGGGGTTTTTTTTGTTTGTTTGTTTGTTTTTTTAACCTGGGCAAGATGTATCCAGATCTTCTCCACTTTCAGTTCCTTTCTCAATATTTAATACTTATTTTTGTCTGATCAATATGAGCAACAGCTGAGTTCTGCCCTTGCAGTAGCTGCCATGTTTATTGCCCCACAGCTGGAGGTGGGTGAGGGCAGCCCTATGTTCTGTTGGACACCCAACAAATAGGAATGAATCCTGTTGGCTACACACAAGCATACAGGACTGGTGCCTGTTTTTCTTTGTTTCTTCCACCTGTTCCATCCAGAAATTGGGTTCTGCTTGTGTTTTTACCTATTTTGGCTTTCCCTTTTCCCCACCACATCACCGACCTCTCCCAAGCTCGATCAGACTTCTAGCTTTCCCCTGCTCCTTTCCCCTTGCTGCCACCACTCGTGGCCTGGCAGAAGCAGCTGTTTTACAAAGCAGCCTCAGCCACAGCCCCCATGGGGGCGTTCTATGCTCTTTCATCCTTGAAGTGGATGATGCTGAAGCTGTGCCCTCTTACTCTTTGCACAAGCTCTACACCCCTCAAACTGCCCCTCTGGCTTTCATAGCCTTCCCTGCCAGCTCGCTGCAGATTTTGGAGCTGACTCTGGGTGCCTGCAGGCTGGCAGCAGCACTCTGGCTCTCCCTGGGTGGAGAGCAGGGACGCAGGGAGCAGTGCCTTGCTGCAGGTGAGGCAGACTGCTGGACCAGGCAGCACTGGCTGGGGCCAACTGCAGCTCACCAGACTTGTTCTTCAGCATTTCCACACCCCACAGAACTTGTTCTGGTTTTGCCAGAGACTTTGCTTCTGCATGCTTCTGACCTGGAAATTTCACTCTCTCAGTACATCTGAGGTGTAGCATCACTGAATAGGACAAGAGGGTCACTGTGACCCTCTCTGGTGATCAGTGTCATGGTATTCTTTGCTGCTTACAGAATAAGCTCATGTGTATTCCATAATCTTCTTGTTGCAGACCTGCAATTTCAGCAAAGATCCCATGTGGGGCCAGGCTTTCACCTTCTTTGTCCACAGCGCTCATTCCCAGTCACTCCATGTTGAGGTGAGAGGACAGCCTTTCCTTTGAAGAGCAAATGCACATCCATAGGAAGAAATCTCTCTAATGGTGGATGTGATCTGTGCTGGTTGTTTCTGTGTGCTTGTACTGGGGTCATCCTACTTAAAAGGTGGAAGAAGCACCTGTTGTTGCACAGGTTATTCTCTGTTAGGTGATGCTGGTATCTACCTTTGCTCTAGGATCATGTAATGCACAATAGCTTAGTTCAAAACATGGGACATTTTTGGCTGCAAAGTGCAAAGAAGGTTTTGTACAGCTCTGTGTGTAGTAAAGCCATGAATATTTTGCTGTAAGAAATCACAATCTTCATAATTCTCAGAGTCCTATCTCTTCACCTTGGTGTTCTGGCTTGTTAAGACCCTGTATCTCACCAGCATACATCGCAGTTATGGCCAGTTCTGTGGCTGTTCACTTGGCTACAGAAGTGGATTTGAACATAGAAGGTGTATTGAGGTTGAACAGGCTAAACAAACTATTACCTAAAAAGCATGTAAAGGTTTAGACCGGTGGTCATCCCAGCTGCCTGGGACATTTTCCCCAGAGCAAGTAAGCAAAGTCAAGTAAATCCCAGGACCTAGTTTTTCTGCTAAGGTAGTTCCTTCTCTGCATAGTTTGAAATGGGATTTTTACTCCAAACATTCTAATTTGTTACAGTCCTGAAATACTGGCATCACCCATTTGAAAGTAACCATACTTGACTGTATATCCTCAAGTAAATAAGCTCTGACTGAAATACTTTCTTGCTTTGCTGTTCCCAGTGGTATGCTTTCCAGTTTGCCATCTAATAATAACTTTTTTCTTTCCCCTGCCTTGCCAAGATAAAAGACAAAGATCGGGATAGTGCCCTGGGTACTTCAGTGGTATGCCTTTCCCACTTACTTAAGGAACCAAACATGACTCTGGATCAGAGATTTCAGCTGGATCACTCCAGTTCAGACAGCTTCATTAAAATGAAACTTGTGTTGCGGGTAAGTTGTTCTTTGCTGTATTCACTTGGCTTCCCCAGCAGAAGCATCCAATTCTAACCAGGTAAAGGAGATGAAACGTGGGTGTGGAGAAATGCAGCTTTGCTTCACACAGGAGTAGAAAGTAGAAGTGTGACAAGGTTCTTAAGTGCAATTAAGAATGTGTGGTGGAGCTGAGAGGGATCCCTGAGGCTTCCTTAAACTAAAAAAGCAGTGCCACTGCTGAAAATCTTCTCATGACAATAAGAAGTTGGACTGAGAAAATCTAAGCTAGGGAAATCAGAGCTGCTAAACGTTAAGAGAGACTGATGTTTTGGAATTGTTTTCTCATCGTGCTCTGGATCAGTGTTTAGACAGTGTTAAATACATACGCCGTAGGATAAGGGAAGAGAACGTCACAGCCAATCCCATAGGCCTCTTTTATCTCTAATGGCAGATTCCTGCTGTTACACTTTTGTGGTGAAATTTCATCCTAGGTGGTAATGCTGGCATTAACTGTAGTGCTTTGGGAGCAGGACTCATTTCTCTCCCTTGTGATTTTTAGGCCTTGAATGTTGAAGAACCTGATCCACAAAGAGTCAAGGCTGGTGTTAATGCCTCGAAGCAAGGTCCCGTGCGTGTCGTGAAGGGTGGAAACCAGCAGAAGTTTGCCTCCCCACCAAAACCAGAAGTCTCAAAAGTACCTCCAGTGAGCAAAGACTCTGTGCCACTTGAAGCTGTGCCAAAAAAGGATGGTGGAGAAGACCTGGACACAAATGACAGTTCAGCAGCACCTGCACCAAGTGAAACTATTGCTGGCTTTAATGAGACAGAGCATGAGCAAAATCCAGAGCATCACCCATCGTCAGTGTTGCATACCAGAGCAGCAGTAGTGCCCACGTTGCCGGTCGTACAGGAACTGAGGCTTGCACCCAGCGTCACTTCGCTGGGTTCTCTGCCTTCTTCTTGCTTTGAATTAAGTAGCAGCAATCTGGACCTTCATAAGTAGGTGGTTCTTCCAGCTGAACTGTTCTTCTCTGGGGAAGGTCTAGGTTTTATAGGTCACTGTTGCGTACAGTTGAATTCAAGTCTGCTGAGTCATTTGGAGTCTTGGGTCTCAAATCCCCTTACAAAGAATTGACTTAAGTATTCCAGTCAACAGCAAAGTAAATTACAGGGTCACTATCAGATCAGGTGTAAAGTGAAACCATCTCCTTCTTTGGCTCTCCTAAGAGGTGCTGCATGTTTTGGCTTTATATTTTTTAAGAGCCTCTCACACTGAATATCCTGGGTCCCATAACACTCATGATTTTATGAACAGGAGATTGGAAATCTGAATATCCCACTTCTGTAAAAACATAAACTCTTCATAAGCATATCTGGCTGCTTAAGGTTCTGGATGCTGTGTTTTATCCGATGATTTTTAAGATTCATAATGCTGTGAACAAAGTTTTTATGCATAGGTGTGCTCATGCGTGTGCCCTTCCTGCAGTGCTAAGTGTGAAGCTGCAGGTAGTCTGCTCTGTTGAGGCAGACAGAGAGCTGGATCTGCCTGTCCTGGGGTGCAAAATGGAGCTAGTAGAATCCTTAATGGACTGAAGTAGCGAAGAAGGTCCATCTCAATTAAGAGAGCATCAGAGCAGTTATAAACCTGAACATCAAACCCATCAAACTCCAGCTGTTCAGTCTAGTACTTCTGAACTGGCAAATTCTCTAGCTCTGAACAGGGCCTCACTTATAAACCATTTTAAAACCATTTTTAAGCAGTATTTTGGATTTGAGGCCACTTGAATAACATGCAGAACGAAAGATAAAAAAGGTCCCATTTTGCATATACAGACATCCTCGAAGGAGCTGTGTAACATGCTAACCTGTACGTTGCTGCTCCATCTACAGCAGGCCAACTAGGTGCTTTTTTGGCCGTTTCTACTGTGGGACTGAAGTCAGGTACCTGTCTGAAGGCTGGCTAGGCAATGCTGGCACTAATGGGAGGGTTGTTTCTCTGGAGCCTTGGTGGTCTAGCTGCTTTCTAGGTATCAAGCCTTAGGATGCTAGGAAGAATAGTGCCCTGAAAGTTGGTTTGAGTTGAAAACACATCACCAACTTCTGAAACTCGTGTCCTGGTCTGTGTGTGTGCTCTGTTAAATAGCTGCATTTAAAAGCTTTGACTGTGCAACTGTCTTGCAGCGGGACCGAAATGCCTCTGGGAGAGATTCAGCTGACGGTGCGGTACGCTTCAATACGGCAGAGTCTCGTCGTGCTGGTCAATGGCTGCAGGTAACACTGATGATTGCTTGTGTCTAACTGTAAAGGAAAGGGGAAGAGCTCTCTGAGCTTCTGTTCAGCAAAGCTGGAGCAGAACCATGTGTGGTGTAAACTGCCCAGTTAAAACACCTTAGTGTTGGCTGATCTCAATCTCTGCAGCCTCACCAAGGCCAGCTCTGGTCAATGCCAGTAGCAGGTGTGTGAGAGGCCAGGGAGTAGTGCTCACTGAGGCAGATACTTTAACTTTCATCCACCCAAAACTCCCTCTGAACAGCACAGACAACGGATGTGTGTCTTGGGATGTCATGATAGGCATCATGATAAGGACTGATATCTACGATGGAATTTGTAAATGTTAATTTAGGGACCCTGATATGTGGCCAGACACTCCGTAGTGAAAATTTTGTTTAACTTCACATCTTTAAAGTTGTATTTGCTTATGCTCCAGCTCCCAAGATTAATGTTTTTGGCCCATGAACCCATGAAGGGTTGGTCTGATTCTGAGAGAAAAGGTATTAAAACACACAATGGTAGAACCTGCCTTGCTTGTCAACACTGTATTTTTTTTGACAGAAACTTAGTACCCTCTTCCAATCGTGGAGTAGATCCATATGTTCGTATATACCTGCTGCCAGATAGAAGATGGACAAGCAGGAAGAAGACTTCTGTTAAGAAAAAAACTCTGAACCCCCAATATGATGAGAAGTAAGAAAATGTTCATTATGATTGGTGCTGAAATAGTTATGATCTCTGTATAACAAAAGGGCTTACATAAGGTATGTTCCTGTTGCTCCTAAGGGTTGTCTTGCGAACATTTGCAGATCTTCTGAAAAAAATGGCACTTTAACCATGATAAGCAAGTACTTAGGCCTTGCTCTGAGCAGGGCTCCAGCTGTAGGAGGGCACCCCTTATTCCCACCCCCTTCCCCAATCCGAGCACATGAAGGCGGCACTCGCTGCTTTCCAGACAGACGTTCCCCTACCATGTTTGAGTTCTCACTGTAGAGGCAATCCTTCCATTTGGGTACCTCACAAGGCTTCTCTGTTCATACTTCTGGTGCTTATTCTGACAGCTTTCCAAAAATCAGAGGCAGAAATACAAAGCCTTGTGAGACTGGACCATTCTCTGGCCAGACAGATGGATGTTGCCATCAAGACCTGGTGGGAGCAGGGTAAAATGCTCCCACGTCTTTGCTGACAGTGCGACACTGTCACACCTGCAGGTTTGCCACTGAAACAGAATGTGTTTTGTATAAACCCAAACACAGTAATGCTTAGAAACAGAGGTCTTGTGAGAGGTGGTTTTAATCCCATATTTAGATAAAGATACACGCATGTGAAATATGGGAATAATGGGTGATCCTGGATGACTGTTTTTTCCTATGTTGGGTCATGTCTGTATATGTCAGTATAGATCGGAAATTGAGAAAAGACTTTAAAATATTTCATCTTATCACTCAGGCCCAGACACTGGAGCTGTGGATTTTGCTTCTGGCTGTTCTTATGTACTTCACTGATGTAGTGCCAGCACAGCTGTAGGGTACAGCATCCCTTTTTCCTCATCCTCAGTATTGATGAGTCCTGTACATCCTCAATTAAGCACAATAGGTTGAGCAATACTTTAGCTCCAAAACATATTACCTGTTTTACAACTCTGACTTGAGGAAAAGCTATTCAAGTGGGCAGAACTGAAATGATTTAGCACGGACAAAACTCACTTGGCATTAGATGGTGTGTGCCAGAGGTGTGAGTCAGAGCCATTAAGAATTTAATTGCCACAGGTTTCAGCCTTTGTCTTCTCTTAATGTGGTATAAGCCTACTTCTAAACTTGGGGGGTTGGCTCAGCTGTTTCCTCTGAGTAATAAAGGTTGCATGGAAAACATCCTGATTGTCCATGAAGGGGGAAAATGAGGGTAAGTAGCATTTCATCATGGAGGCATGTTTCCTCCTTCCCTCAGCACAATGAACAGTCTGAGCAACAGTGTCATAGTCTTTCATGAGGCCTGGAAGAGATTTCTTACAGCGTCAATAAAATCTAACTCTAGAATGGTCTTTGGTGTCTTTCTTCTCTGTTAAAAGTTTTGGGCACTGATGCTGTATTCTGTCTCTGTGTTCTGGCCACCGATGCTTAGAGGAATTTTAACTTTTGACTTAAGTCTCTCCTTTCAAAACTTTACTTTTAGGTTTGAATTTTTTGAATCTTTGGAAGATGTCAAGAAAAGGACACTGGATATTGCAGTGAAAAACAGCAGGCCATTCATTTCACAGGAAAGGAAGGAGCTGGGGAAAGTAAGTTTAAAGAAGCTGCACTACTGATTTAGTAGAGCTGAACAGTCAGAGCAATTCCTGTAATCCTGAAATGCAATTCTAGTAACTAAATATTAGTAATAGGACTAGCAATCTGGAATCAACTACTTCTGCCAGCTTTTCACCTGAAATCAGGCTGTATCTGTGTGGAAGCTTGTGTGGTCTCACATGATTCGTGTGCCATGCTGCTTCAGTTCAGAAGGGTGCTCCTGAAGTAAAAACATGTTTCCTGGGATCCGCTGCTGCCTGTTTGGGGAATGGCTCCAGTAGTGCAAACATGAAGCCGAGATATATGTGTGATTAAAACCCAGAATTTGCCAACAGTGCTTTAGGCTTGCTGTGAACAACTTGGATTCTGTGAAAAATGAACTGGAATCACTTCTTCAGTGGCAGATAAATTTTCAAGTAGGACTGCCAAGAAACTGAGCTGCAGCACGGAGGCTGGCTGCTGCCCGTGGCCTGCGAGGTCCCTTGTGCCCTAGAACTTGAAAGTGGGTCTGACCCAGGGGGGAGGTCTAGTTTAGCTGATCAATTTATACGCTAAATAATATAAAAATAAATAAAATTTAATTTTTAAAGGTGCGGATTGACTTGTCCCAGGAGGACTTAATAAAAGGTTTTGCACAATGGTAAGTTTTCATCCCCGTACTTCCCAAGGCTGATGGTTGCTTTGCTGGGAGTGTGCGTGACGGCTGCTGGCAGTGCTGGTGCAGCATTTTGGTGAGGCAAGAATAATATTTGACCTGCCAGTGCAGGACTAACTTGAACTAATCTGGCAGTTTTATCTGAGTTGTGTGTTAATCCAGTTGCCAATGCAATACCTGCCCTGTGAAACAGTTTTAATAAGAGGCCTATATATAAATTACAGTCTTCAGCATATTTTAAGTTGCCATAAAAGCTGCTGGGACACATAAGTAAAAGAATTATGTTTATTAAAGTAACCTTGCAACAAATTTTAACTTGGCTAAAGATCTTAACTAAATTAATACTCTGATCAGCAATATATATATGATAAAACTTTAATTACAAAGCGTTTATAGAAACTATTATAATAAGCCACTTACAATTTTGCTTGTGTGTTCCTTGTGGTTCAGACTTAAACCTTAAGCATTGGTCTAAGGCAAAGATTAAGAACCAGGGGTTTTTTCCCTCCTATGTCTGTAGTTAATGGCTGTAGTTCTTTCTCCTTCAATGGAGCCCAAGGAATGCAGTGTGGGCAGTCCAGGTGCTTGCCCTCCTCCCAGGCACTGAGCCAGTACTGGCCAGTGGGAGAGGAAAACCCAGTGCCCTGGCCCGGCTGGCATCTGTCTCGTGTAACGATACGGCAATTAGGAGAGTAGGAAAAAAGTGACACATCCAGAGTTCCTGGTAAAGAGCTAATGTTTGAGGCTGTCTCAGAAACCTTTGCTGTGCCGCCTATGAAGCAGCCTGGCTTCTCTCTCTTGTGCCAGTTAAAGCTTTAACAAAAGTCTTAAACTGCTCTAATTACTTATCATGTCTGTCTTGCAGGTATGAGCTGACAAGGAGTAGACGCAAGAAAAACTGATCTCATGTACATAAGTTACTAATTTTTCAACTTTATATGAATGTACATATCTCTTTTGTAATGAATGTGTTTTGAACAGTCACTGCAAATTTGAAGCAGTCTCCAGCTCAGGACATGTAAATTTAATGATCCTACTCAGAGATTAGTTCTCACTGAAGTAAACAAACAAACCACCCCACATTGGGAATGATTTCTCCCTAAATCATAAGAAATGTCAGTCCTGTTTTTGCTGTTTCTGTCATATTTCCTCCAAAGAACCCTTAAGTATGAATAGCTCTGAAGGAAGTGTTGTCCCTGGAGATGTTTTAGACTGTCAGCTAAGTATCATTACTTTGCTTGGCAGCCTCATTTCTCCAGGATCCTATTCATGCTGTTTTAACATGAAAGCATTGTACTTTTAAGAGAAGAAATTTTTAAACAGCATTCTTCAACTGTTTAAGATTCTAACAGCAATTGTTTTTTGCAAAACTAAGAAATTGATATTCCACTGTTCAAAAGTATCTTAGCAGATTGTGGCTGCAGCTGTGTACATACTGAGCTTCCAAAAGCAGGGAGATTAGTTTACCAAGGTGTCATTAAGGTTTTAGTTTGTGATGCCTTAACATGTTTTGTTCTTTGTTACAGTACATTTCAAAATCTTGTAAACCTTGATCGTAAAGCATTCTGCCTGAGGAACAGCAGAGTTTTGTAAACTAAGCTTTATTAATATTAGAGCAAAATATACCAAAATATTTTTGGAAGCTTGGTGTACTTGTTTCTGTACAATAAACTTCTGTCTCGCATAAGAAACTTGATCTATGCCTTTCTGAAACTGACTTTTAAAATATGACCATAGTAACTTCAAATTTATGCTAGGTAGAAACCCATAAACCACCACCTGAAGTAAGTTTCAAATATTTGCCTAATTACATTAATGGAGTCTGCCTCAGTCCATTACCAGAAAGAATGCTCACTGCATAACAGCTTGTTCGCATCCCAAACTGATCTGAAAATGTAAACAATGTTTTAAAATAGACTCTCCAGAAAACCAAGATAGGCAAATGATGGAAGTGTTATGGCTAAGGCAGTTGGAGCACTTTTATCTCATACTTACTGTGTCAGCAACATGCAAAACACTTAGTGGTTCCAGTATGGCTGGCTTTGCACTGGGTTCAGTTTCCCGGACTGATATGGAATGTACTGGTTCTCTTTCTGTGACTGAGTAGACCAGTTGTGGTTATAGAAAGTTTTTCTTAAACTGACCATGAAACAAGAATTAGGTAAAATTTAAAAATGCAGCAGTTTTTATTTATGGCAAAAATTCTGGAACTCCTGATTAGGTAACAGAGGTTAGAGGTAGCTGTAATGTTGTATGTGCATCAACAGATGCATTCACAGGTAAGATGAATCTTGCTAGAGAAGACCAGACTAACTGTTAACTAGCTACCAATTTCAGATGTTGCACAGTAGGTAAAATATCATCCAGGTTACTGATCTCTGAAACAGAATGGAAAGCAAAACAATAAGGCATATGTACCTAGAACATTTTCAAGTTCAGCCACAATTCTAACTTAAAATGTTAGAAATAGAGCTAGTGAATAAAGTCCTCACACCTTTTAATGCTTCTGGAAAAAACTCAGTTTAGCTTATGTTAAGAGTAATATGACTGAATACATGAAAACCCCTGTTTGATGAAAACAAAGTATTTTCATCACTTCCTGAGGAATGATGGGAAGAAAAGGAGAGTGAGACAAAAGTTGGCACCTTCCCTCACATCCTCCTTGTGTTTTAGCACACCAGGAGTAAACAAGACACGTGTGTCAGCTATTTAAAGTTTTAGGAGGAAGTATTACCATGAAGATAATTACCACTGCGGCAAATATTACTCACCTAGAAGACAGAGCAAATCTTGAATGAGAGCTTGAAAGGGTGGAAAGAAGCACTCATGTTCTTCTAGCTTATTGATTATACTGAAACATGTAAGTGAGACTGTCAGATAAAAGGTGCAAGGACATTTTAAGTTCATCTCCTTGGCTGTTTGCCATACTATGTCATAACTCTTCAGAAAACAGTAGTATAAGAAACTATCTACACCAAAAATGTGTTCTCAAGTTCTGAAACCTGCAGCCAAAAAGTGTTAGCTGTCAAAAGAGGATCTCTAATTTCACTATTTATGCCCTATATACAGCCTGCCTTTCCTCCTGACATGGCACCAGGTAGTTTTTGCACTGGAACATTAGTCTTTGTATGCTAAATATACTGCCTGGGGGTGGCTGATATAACTGCCTCAGAGGTGGAGCAAGGAATATTTTATAAGCAGCTATTCTCTAGTTAAAACTGAGGAGTGCAGAAAGGTTGAGGGAGTTAGTACTGTGAACTAGGCATGTGTCTGACTTGCTGCCTGCTGCAATTAATTTTTAGTACATTTGCCGAGCGTGTGCCGAATGCAAGCTCTCAGAGCCTGCCACCAAGTACAGGTACACTGTCATCTGTTGAATATAGATATAACAGAATTTGTCCAGTTCCCAAAGTGTCTGTAGGTAGCGGGAGGCCTATGTTCTCTTAGCAACTAATACACTTCGAAATTACAGCTGAAACCTTACAACACTTTCTCCTCCCCACCTAAGTGGGGTATTTGCTTTGTCTCCTACGAAACACACATCGAGGCTTATTTGATCACCTTATCCACATAAACCAACAGGGGGATTTGGAACCTTCTGGCCTTAATTTTTCTCTTTGCCAGCTTTATCTTTTCAAAAGTATTCAAGATGTGTTTCATCAAATAGTAGTAACTTACTATTACAGCTCACTGACTTCATAACAAATTATTAAAGTTTATTTCAGTATCAGTTTTAGCCAGTTCTCTCAATTACTGAATTTGATGTTTGAAGAATGGCACCAGTGGAACAGCTCCACATACCTGTGGATGTCTTGGGTCCCCAGAAGCTGCTCTACCTGCTCAGTCACGTTCTCATTAATTATGTCACACAGTTTCCCAACAGTATCCACTACCACAGTGGGCGGAGCTGAACTGTCTGTGGAAAAAACCAAAACACTCCATGTCCCTCATAACAGTAATAACAGGAAAGTATTTCAGACTCAATCCAATTCTTGCAGATGCCCAGATTGTATTCAGTTTTCACACATCTAGGTGTAGTTCCATCTTTCATAGAAAACAAAGTGCCTGTGGTCAGAAATAAACTAACATTAGCTAAGAATGGTGAATCTCTCAGCCTTTAGTGGCTGGAACAACTTGTCAGAGCTGTGTGTTTTCACAGCAGAGATGGCACTAATGTGCATCACACAATGTCAATGGAAATCAGCCAACTGAAATTATAGAGAGGGTTATTCATTAGGTTCCTGTAACACAGCAGAAGCACAGTGCAGGGACTAGGCCAACAGGGAACCTGCACAATAAATACTATTTTGAACATCCAGAACTTGTTTTGGTATTGGATTTCACCCACTCTGGCTGCTGTGATTGAAGGTAACAGGCTCCTCACCCTTTTCTTCCTCAATTTCAGAAGAACTGGGCTTGGAGAAGACATCCTCTGAGCTCCACTGATTTAGGGAGACATGAAACTTCCTCATCTCTTGTGCTGGCTACAGGCAGGAAGACTGCTTCCCTCCTCAAAAGCAGCTCAGAAGGCCCAAGTAGCCCAGGGGCCTCACTCTCAGGCTGTACACCCTTTACACGTGGCCAAACCTTTAAACCCAAGAGCAGCAGCAGCTGCTGTTCTCTAGAAGTACAAACCAGAAGAGAAAGGGTACTGGGAAGTACCTAAGTGTGCCTCTCAGTATTGGCACTTTCAACATTCAGAAAACACTGTTACTTAGTAGTATATACTACTACAGTATATAAATTTATATAGTATATAAAACTAGTATAAATACAGTAGTATACATACTACTAGTAGTATATAAAACCATCTACACCAAAACTTGTGTAACTTTTGACATTCAGTAACTTCTTTGAAGTTTAGCAGTGTAAGATAGAAGTTTCTGAGGGCTGGACATAATTACACCCAAATGAATTACTGAGCAGCAGAGGTTGAGTTATTTTTTTCTTAAACTTGTTATCTTCCAAGTGAATAATGAAAGTTCAAGAAGAATTATGATGTCAGCTCACAGGAAACAGCTTTGGGGAAAAAATATCTTAAAAATTCAGTTTCATCTGTTATTCCTTTCTTCTCCCTCCTTGGTATTCCTCAGCAACTGCTAAAGGCTTACAAATAATGGGGTTTTCCTATTTAAACTGCCAATTCACAGCAGCCTATTTTTATCTTCACAGTGAAGAATATACCTAGTTTATTCATTTCTCAGCAGCTCAATGTGTTTTTTATGAAGAGATCAGCCTTTCACTTGCCATCTTCTTCCTTTGGCAATGGTCTGAACAAACGTAAGGTGGTAGGTCTTTACCTAGTTCCAGGAGCTCATGGAGATTTCTCATAGCGTTGGTCATTTCCCCAAGCTTTGTGTAAACCTCATTCATTCGTGGATAAACACCATTCAGAGAATTCACATCAAACAACTTCTGGAAGTGAGAGACTATTGCAAACAGGGTTGGTAAGGATGGTGTCTGGCTGTTCTGTAGCAAGCAGAAAGAATAACTCGTCAACATTGTTGCTTAACAAAGCAAGGATTATGTTAAACCATGAAACGTTCTTAAGAATAGTCTGTGAAGAAAAGCAGGTGTAACTTCCCTTATTAAATCACAGCATTTCAAATATTCTTAAATCTGAAAACATATTTTAAAAAGAGTTTTCAGACACAAATAGCAGCAAACCAAAAATACTCTGGAAAGCTTTCTCCTCTGTTGCTTGGTAAGTACACTTATGTATTCTCAATGCTGACTGAGGAACAGACACAACAGGATAATACCTGAGACTCAGGGCAATGCAAATTCATCATTGGTCAAATGACTTTGATTAAAGCAGTCTTCCCCAAGGTGAATTTATCCATTATGTTAAAATAGTCTTTGACTATTGAATGTCTTCAAACAGCTACTTCTTAAACCCCGGAAGGCTTTCAAATGCACAAATCACTGTGTGAAGAACGCATTTAAGAATTCCACAGTAACTTGTCATTATAAACCCCTGGTAAGAATTACCTTTTCCTTATTTTCTATTTCTTCCAAAATTGCATCTACTATGAACTGGAGGTCTTCAACTCGTATAGTTTCTCTGCTATCCTGCGGATCTCCAGTATGCCAGGGCACCAATTCCAGAGACAGTTTTCTCAAGGACCTATGCAAATCCTTTTAAAAGGAGGGAGGGAACACAACTGATTTTAGTAAATGCTTGAAGTTGTTTTTATTATAGAAATGGGCATTTTCTGTTTCTCATATGCAAAAACATTCCAGTACTGGAGACAGTAAGATTTTCATTTTCATGGGATTTAAGCACAGTATCTTGCTTACATTGCTTCATTTAAAACGAATGCTGATAGTAAAAAAAAAAAAGGAGGTATTTCATATATTATTTCAGTGAAATAAGAAGCATTGGTCACAGCGAGTTTGGTTTTAAACAAAATTAACTTCACTTGTATCTAGATTAAAAAGTTACTGTTCTGACAAGACAAAAGGAAGAAAGGGAATGCATTGTCATTAAGGTGTGAAGTACATAGACTCTAAAGCTCAAGTGTCTTATTAGGGACTCAGGCAGTGAACAAAAACGTTTAGACAATGTACACAGAGGAACATCTCTGGCCTGTAGGCACACTGTACATTTTTCACTTTACTATGCTTTTAAAGTTGTACATAAGTGGAAAGCAGAATTATTCAAAATTTAACACCAAGTCAGACAATAACAAAAGCTACACATGGAAAAAAAACACTACATGTAGGGAGAGACTGAGAGGTGGTTGGCAGATTAAAGGAAGAATATAAAGCCAAGTACAACAATGCATTACCTTTAGGGCCATTAGCTGATCTGCCCACATTTCTATAGTAAGTGGAAGGTGCTCAAATCCACATTCTGGTCCACTGTCTTTAATATAATTTTGCACTGGCCCTTTACTGCGCCTGTATATTAATGGAGGAGCCCTTGGACTTCGCAAAACAGAATCAATATGGGACAAAACCTTCAACACCAAATAACAAATGTTATTGCTCAAATATATATGACATTTTGTAATAAAACCCCTCTTCACCACAGTCATGACTGTCTAAACATTAAATCATAAATAGCTCCATTAAGTTACTATCAATGAATTTTACAGATGCATTCAATATGCAATAGATTCAAAGATTTAAAAATATACAAGCTAGAAGATACGTAAAAGTAATGCAAATACTGCCCTTTGAGGGATATTTAACATTGGTCCACTTGAGGCATTTTTACTTCCCCTGTTTACATTTTGTTAAGTTTTATTATAGATGCTTTTTTTTAATTCAAAGAAAGTAAAAGCTACTATCTCCTCGGGCATGTTTAAAACTGTAACGTACAGATCTCTTTTGCCCAAGACCTTGAACAAATCCCTTTCTGAAAAGGGTTCAGATAAATCATTGATTTGATGTTTGCCAACCCAGTCTCTTCTTTTTTGCTGTATTTTCAGGTAGTGTACACTAAGATAGAACAATTAAGAACAAGCCTACATTAACTGCCAGATCCAGAGGAGTTGTGAACTCATATTCAAAATAGCACACTCCAGTTTACAAAACCAAAACTCATGCATTGTATTTCATTGTAACAGTGCTAGTTACACACAGTACAGATAAAATTTGCATACCTGTAAGTATTGCTGGCAGACTGCCTGCAGCTGATCTACTCCTGCGATACTCTGAGGTTCTTTCTTTTCTTCTATTCTCTCTCCAGTACTACTCCCTGATGATCTACATGCCAAATACATACAGTGGGTTACACAAACAGTCTTAGCAGAAGATACTACTTTCAACTTGATTAAAGAACTAGGCATGTAGCACATATATTTATACTTACAAAGTAAAATCTCCATTTTATGATGCCTGCCAACAGGATTCCATCAAACTGCCCTACCTAAAGAATATAATACCTGTATGTAAATATCATTAATTTCTCTCAAGTCTCCAGGGTGAGGTTATTCCAGATCACATGCTAATTTAGAAGGGATACCATAGATGCACACAGTTGTTCTGTTACCAGAGGTTCTACTACAGCTGAAGACTTAAAATCCAGAATTTTACTCAAAGGGGTCAAATTCCACACTCAGTCTTTATCTGCTTCTGCTTGAACATTCTTCCCGGCTTACTATATATAGCTTGCTACCCTTCTTGTCCAGTCTAAGATGACTTTCTCTAAATCATGCCCACTGCATGATAAAAGGCTATTTAAATATACATGATGTAAAACAAAGAACTGAACATTTTTTTTATTTTAAGCGATGCCTTTTTCAGGCTATAAAGTATTTAGCATTCGGTATACACATGCACAAACGATTAAATGAAATTACAGATAAAAGCACTTCGACAATACTGTATCTCTAGTACATTCAATGTATTTTCTTAGCAATATTTCAGAAAAAGAGTCAATTGCTAAGAATAATATGGACATAACTTCAGTAGCTGCAACATTTTATAACTTGTACTTTCTCATTCGTAATCCTTTACGTAACCAGTAGCTTTGTAGCTCACGGAAGCAGCAACCACCACAGTTTGGGCCTGTCCATACTGCCTGCAACAGCACTCAAATCAAATCCAGAAAGACAAAATGAAATAAAGAAGACACACTGCTGTGCTCCTATTTGGAGACCATGCCATTGTTTCAGAGATTCACTACTGAATCTTCAGAGCTACAGTAGGATTTGCTGACCATAACCAGGCTCCGAGGAACAGTGATAACATACATGCTTTATAAGCTACTATCTACATTACATCTTTGCCTTAAGAAGTTCAGAGGGTTCATGAAAGTTACTAAAGAAATATACTTACTGGATAGTTTTCTTTAAAGTTTTCTCTAGTTTCTTCACTTGATGTTTGTAAAGTTTTAACTCCTGTGCAGTTGGTCTGTTAGAAAGAAAAAGTACCATATTACATGTCTTGCATTTGAAGGTGTCTATAAAACTCAGCCAAGCAAATAAGTAAGAAAGCTTTGCCAGTGTCACAACATCATTCTGGAAATGAAATTCTGCAACATTTCTAGTGGCAACAGCAATAAAGAGCAAAATAACCATTAGCAGTTGTTGATATTAACAGCATAGGGAGGGCAGGTCGACTGTTGCTGCCCTATCTTACTTCTGTGGATCACTTTTAAAGGCAGATTTCATGCTATTACAATTGCTGGTGCTTTCAGTTTCTTTCTTTGTAAAGCAAAGTCTATCAAGGTGCCTTTTCAAAGAATGATACTTATCCTTTCTCACCTTATTTCCAAATCTTTCTTGAGATTTATATTTTCAAGCAAAAGCTGTTCATTCCTGGCTTTTGTTTCAATTAGTTGTTTCTGGAAAGACTGCAACATAGACTGTGTTATTTCTTTCATTTCACTCATTCCATAATTAACAAGCTTGAACGCTTTAACATATGTACATGTTAAGAAGGGTTCCCATTTGCCTATACAGCACGACAGCATGGATAAGGGATTAGTTGACTAAGATCAAGAGCCTGCTGCATCAGAACACAGGTGGAGAACCTGTGATTAAGGACGTCGATGCGGTCCCCAGCAAGGACAACTCACAACAGAGTTCCAAATCTCTGCATAGAAGACAGTGAACCCCAACTTAAGAAGACACGATAAGGACATGGAGATAGAAGTAAAAAGCACATAAACGTTTCTGCATGGCTCTTGAAGGGTTACCATTTAGAGATCTGCACTGACTTATTCTTAGCAGTTCCATACCGTGAGCAGTGCTCTATAATTAGGAGTAGCATCTAGATTTAAGATTTCTTCTTTATTTTTCTCTTCTCTCTGTGCCTGGTCTTCATCTTTTTTGTATTGCCTATTGGGAAAACATAAATTGTTTCAGTTTACTGTAATACGATCACCTCAAAGATCTAAGTTGGTTCAGTTCACAGTTATGTATGATAAAATGCTTCCATAAACTGCAAAGTAAATAGAATAGAAATTCTGCCCTAAGATTCACTGCTCTTCTTTATTATTTCTGAGAAGCTGTTTCATATACTAATTCAGTGCACTTACTCCTTGAGAAAAATTCCAGTACAAGCAAATCTCATTTCAGTTTTCAAGATAATAATCTCAAATTATAGGAATGTCTCAGGTATCTGCTTGTTCCTTTGTACCATACAGGCACTGTGATAGAGCTGAAAAGCTGGTATTCTTTTAGCTCAAGTGGCTAAATACCCCCAACTTCCTAGCTGGTCTGGCCTCCTGACTGAGCAGCTGCTTAGCCTGGCTGACAGTTATTCCCCAGATGAATCCAAACTTCCATGACTTTACAATTCTTTGCTGTTTCTTACATGCTAGTGATGTCTGGAACACAGAGAATATTTACCATTATAAAATTTAAGAACAGTAGGGAGTAAGAAAACTGTGAACAGTGGAACCACAAGGCATTAGATGAGACCTACCTTAGCTCCTTTTTCATTTGACTAATTTGAGATTCATAATAACCAATTAGACAAAGGGACCTGAAGAAAAGAAAAATAGTATTCTGAATTTCAAGTATTCTCAAAAAAATCATGCCTGAAAGGTACTGCAACCAACCCACAGGAACCTGCCAGCTTACACAACTGCACTGCACTTCAGAAGGGACTGCTTCAAATGGTGAGTGTTCTCTCATACCAAACAAATAGGGTCACAGTTGTCTCTACTTTTTTTGCTTTGGACATGAACTCTGTACTAACGTAAAAGTGGTAAAATTATTTAAGGGGAGAAAAAAGCTGAATCCTCCTGACAGCCTCTTCATCTTGTGCCTATGTTTACCCAGCAAGCTTAACGGCGAGGCACAGTCTCGAGTGCTAGGGCTCAGCGACCACTGCGGGAGAGCACAGGTCCCACACAGCCTGAGAACATCCATCTTCAAAGAAATTAAAAGTGCTCTCAAAGTAAGTGGTTGCAAAAAAAGTGAGCCACAAAAAAACTGAACAGCTCAGAAACTGCCTTTCCCCTTGAGCACTCAGATTGTCTGTTTTGGAGAGACAGATGAGAAAGCACAGGGAACCAAACTGAGTGAGCCTTCCTCTCACACAGTGAGGGCACAAGAAAAGCACTGTGCACACACAGTCCCTTTTAAATGCTTCCCTGGTAAACATTACTAGCCAGGCCTAGGAAACAAGGTGACATCGGCACAATAAAGGGATGGCTACCTGAGGCCTAAGAATTGGCAAATCTCTGATTACAGCAGAACTACAGAGATCTTACTACAAGAGACACAGGCTTGGAATACTTTTGGTATTTTCCCTAAAGTACCTGAGAAGCTTTACAGCAAACCTGCAGTCAGCAGTTGCAAAAACCACTTTCCAAAACTGGAAGGTTTTTTTGGGGGGTGTGTGGTGTTTGTTGTTTTCTGGTTGAGGCTTTTTTTTAATTTGCATTTTAAAATGTTAGAATCCCAGGAGGAGATCACCTAAGCAGTTCCAGAGTAGAGTGAACCATTCCCTTCTCTTTGCTGACACCTAGTGTATACAGTGGCTGCTTTTTTAAAAACTTCTGCCATAGATTTATACACCTCATAATCTTTATACAAGAAAAAATTACTGCATTGATGAACCTTTACAAGAATTAATATTTCAGCTTGTGCTCCTAAGGCCTCCAGATTTCTTTTTCATATAAATATCAAAAAAAGTCACTTTAAAATCAGTTTCTTCATTTAATGTAACAGGTTATTACCAATATAAGAAAATTGCTTACCGTTGACCTAGAAGAGACTTGGGAGCTGTTTTGCAAAACTGACAAAACGTTTTGTTTTGAGTGCCAACACGCCGTTGCTCCTCCATCCCAACTTTGCACAGCTCCTTCTGCAAATGGGCAATAATCTCTTCCTGTTCCTGCAGCTTTTTTTGCTGCTGTTGGTATTTTGCCTGGGAACAGATAACAGAAGCATTATGAAGTTATTCTAACCCACAAGCTGGAGATGGTACTGTACATGCCCAAGGAGGCTTACTACCTAGGTTTTACCCATACTGAAGAAACTGTGGAAGAAGGATACAGGTATGTTTCTAGGTTATAACTAGAAAGTTCTGTAAAGATTGAAAAATCTTAGCTATAAACAGTGTACTAACTCTAAGACTCAGGACTCATGTTTATTTTGATCAATGTAAATATTTCACAGCTTTTAAAAAAGTCAAAAGTTTGACTCCTCAGATAGCACTATCTGAATTACCTGTGAAACCTGTTGATCTTTTTGAAGTTCTTTGACCTGATTCTGTTGCTGGCAAACTCTAGCTATTGTCTCATCTTCCAGCTGACAAATTTTGGACTTAATGTTTTTCACCACATTTTCCAGATCATTAGCCCGTTGTTCCTGTTGAGATGCCCGACCACGTTCTTGTCGTATCTCATCTCTGAAAAAATAAATAAAACCTTGCTTTAAGTTAAGCTCATTTCATTAGAGACAGTGAAGGAAGCACAGGCCTGACAACATTATCTGATGACTCTCAGTCTGTGGAAGGAGGTACAGGAAATAATGCTGGTATGGGAAAAAGCAGCAGATGAAATAATGGAAGAGGAATTAGGCCAACATTGTTGCATATTGGACAATAATCTCAGGAAAAAGCTCTTAGGCCTCTGGTGTGACAAGAGCTCCACCTGGTAAGAGATGAACACTGATAATATTTTTGCTTTGCATTAGCAGGTAAGTTCCTTCCACTGCATCTCACCTGAGAGAATGATTAGCCTCCATAAGCCCCTGCATCATTTTCTGCTGTCGGTCCACATCTTCCACTAGCGTTTTTAATGCAAGTCTTATTCCCAGGGAAGACTGACTGTCTAAGACAATCATATCTGGAGATACAAAAAATAAGCAAAGTCACAACAAAAGGCTCTTAATAGCTGAAGAGGATCACATCTCTGATACCATCTGGAAGTGACAATGGCTTTAGAGATGCCTTATGAACTTAAGCTTACTATTTCTAAATACAAAAATTTGTAAAACTAGCACTTCCTTACCTGATACATTTCTGCAGCTTTGGGAAGCAAAAAGAGTCACTGGTTTCAACCCATGACGCATTAATAGCTTGTTTAAGTTTTCCCATTCTGCCTTCTCCTGCTGCAGCTGGGAGAAGGGGAAGAGACAGAAACCTGACTTCTCAAGATCAGCTCACAGCCTCCTGTCATTCCTGTTGTGCAGGCAGTGGAGAATACCACATGCCCCCAGATAAAAACAAACAAACGCCAACCCCCCAAGAATCCCCAGCCACTACAGGAGGGCTTGTGAGAATTCTGAAAAAAATACTGATAAAAAGCATACTTAACAATATACGGAATTACTTAGTTTTTCCTGATCACCATTAGAAATACACACAGTGAGTAAAGTTTACCTTTTAAAAACCCCCAAATAACCGTCCCTCAGGTAACTCCAAGACACCGGGGGTGCAGCGGGCCTCGCCCCCCTGCCCCAGCCCCGAGAGAAGCCCTCAGAGGGCGCGGGTGCCTGCTCTGGGGGTTTACTGTTTGGCTTCGTTCTGGTTTTAACTACCAAGCACTAACAACAGGCGCCTCAGGTCCACCACGGTACCTCTGTCATGGCGAGGGGCGCCCGTTCTCGGGCCGCCGGGGAAGGGGGCCGGGCTCCGCGCCGCCGCCCGCAGGCTGCCGCCGGGACACAGGAGAGGAAAGGGGCCGGATACCGGGACGCGGAGCCTCAGCAGGTCCCGCTCAGCGGCGGGGAACGGCCTCGTACGGTGCTGCCCGCGGCGGGAAGGCGCGGGGCCGGCAGGGAGGGCGGTGGGTAACGGCCCGCCCGCCGCCGGCGCGGAGGGGAGGGAAGCGGAGAGTAGGGAGGCGGGCGGGCGCCCGCGGGGCGGCGCTGGCCGCACGCCGCCATTTTGAGGCGCGGGGAGCCGAGGGGGAGGAGAGTCCCGCCGAGGTAGGAGCGGGGCCGGGAGCGGCGGGGCTGTGGGGCCGGGGTCGTTCGATCGCCCGCCAGCCCGCGGAGGCCCGATCTCCCCTCAGGCGCCTGGGGGCTGCCCTCCCCTCCCTTCCCTTCCCGTCCCGGGGACGTCCCGCCTGGCGGGATGGCTGGGCCCGCCCAGGCTGAGGGAGCGTCTCCCCGGGCTCCTTGGAGACCGCTTGGCCGCAGGAGGAGGAGGAAGCAGATCGCGTCTCCGGCGTGTGCTTCCGCCTGGTGCCGCGGGCCCGGCCCGGAGGAGGGGTGGGACGTGCCGGGAAGCCTCCGTGGACGCTGCCGGGCCAGGCGGCCGGGGGTCGGCGGGGCTCTGCTGTGTGAGGCTCGGGCGAGCGCGGCTCGGAGAGGAGTCGCTGGTTCCTACGGGGTGTGGAGGATCACGGCGATCAGCAATAAACTGAGGAAGATTTAGAAAGGTCGCTGTCAGGAGTTAATTTTTTTTTTTTTTTAAAAAAAAAAAAAAAAAAAAAAAAAAGCTCTTCGCTGGCAATAAACGTGGGTGCTGGGGAGAAATTTGCCGTCTCTGGAGTCCATATACTTCCTAGAGCACCTTTCCCCGCTGTCTGCGGCCAGGCATGGATTAGGTGGATGCAGAGCGGTAAGCCTATCCTAGTTTTCAGAAAAAGCCCTTATGTGTAAAGAAGTAAATCTCATTTTGGACTGCTGACTTGATTAACAGGAAAATACAGTGAAACAAATCCGTTTCCTTGGATTGGAGCCAGTGAGTGAAATGCCTGAGGGCTGCCTGCGGCTGGCGTCTCCTAGTCAAGTAGTAGTGTACGGCTTCCCCTTCGGACTCTGGTAGCATCGATTGTCCGTCAGAAAAAAGATAAAGCTGGCCTAGAGTTTGGGTTCAGGTTTGATGAAAAGGAAATTGTGTGTTCTGGAATGTTTCCTAACCCTTGCAGCATTGATCCTAAATTACCTGCTCTAGTTCAGATTTGAGTGCAGCAGGGTTGCGTACCGCCAGGGGTGGTGAGCTCTCTGTGGGTAGCCTATAGCATGCTCCAGGTGCCACTTCTTCGGGCATTTCTTTTGTGCCCGAGGCCACTTCTCATCTGGATTAGCTGGCAGGGACAAGCGTGGGTCTGTCCTGAGCGCCTGGCGCTCCACCGTGGGCCAGGGGATGCGAGCCTTCACAGAAATCAACGCGGAACTTCAGGAACAACCAGAACAATCTCGGCATTTATTAGGTGGTGCAGACTGCTCACCACTGTGAGAATCAAATCCTTAGATCCTTAAAATGGTTTCACTGGTTTTAAAACCTATTTTTCAGTTTATGAACAGAAATGTAATTACTGACAAAACTGTGGACAGTAATACAGCAGTGTACTTGAGCATGTTTTAACATAGAAGCTTAAGACAGTGGAGTTTAATTTTTAAATTCACACTCCTCTGTCATGCTGAAGAGAAACCCTAGAACTTAAAACTTGAAATTAATTTTTCACTGAAAAGTACAATTTATTCAAAATTCATTTATTTGCACTTACATAAATTAGGCTAATTGATACGCACAGACAATGCAGATAGCTCTTGACAAATTAATACGTTTAGTGAAAATAATAAATTAAAAATAAGCCAGCAGCGTTGTTAAACACAGTCATAGTCTAAAAAACTTTGTAAGAAAGAAACAAGTGATTTATTTGTGGTTCACATGGACTTCATGACTGAATTGCCAGGTCAAATTGCTAATATGATTGTTCAAAACCGCTACAGTGGTTTAGAAAAATTAGTAGGTTGAAATTGTTGACTGTGCTATTTCACTTTCCTTGAGGTGACAGCGGTCCCTAGTTTATTATTGTCTCTGGATTTGGTTCCTGCTTTGGTCAAATTGTCCGTTTCTGAGCCTTTGCTCACAAGTTAGGCAAACCATTTTTCCATCAAATAACTGACAAAGTCATGATGTGCTAATAAAGTTAGGATAAATTGCCTTTTTTAATTTTTTAAGAGTACTGAAATTTGCCTTTCTGTCCAAGAGGAAGAATTATGTATCACCATACATCCAGCGGTGCATGATAGTTCATGACACATTTAGAAATGTCCTTTTTCTTAAATGGAGGAAACAAGGGAAATTTAGTCCTCAAGAGTTTTATGCTGCTACTCTGCTTTTCTCTTTTTCTTGCTGCTAATTGGATTAAAAGCCATTTTGGTTACTATGGCATCCCGTGAGTCGATTACTGTCTGTGAAGATGAAGTAAGGTATGAGCAGATTTGGAAAGATATCCGCAGTTCCAATGGTCACTTATGACTGTATCTAAACTTTAAAAATGAGTTAAATGAAAGGATATCTTGCCAGATCTTCTGCCCTATTGTGTTTGTGCGTGCAGAGTTTCATTTCTGAATGACGTAGATGATGTTTATGAGAGAGATTACAGACAAATCTGTTAAAGCAGATAATAGCTAAACTCCTCATCCTGACTATTTTTGAAGTTTAAAAGGCTAAAACACTATCTTGGAGACCAATCAAAATACAGCCAAGAAATCACAGAACTGTCCAGGAGCATCTGAATTCTGTATAAATTTGTAACCGTACTGTCACCTGAAATGGAAATTCTAGAGGTTAGATGTATATATATATCTATATATCTTTGTATGGTGTTTGTCAAAGTGAGTCTGTTTAACTGTCTATTTATATTTGGTGATATTTGAATGTTTGAAAACCATGAAAATAGAAGCAGTTCTGTAACCTTGTTCTTGGAAGTCTCATTTTTCATTTGTAAAAAGTGGTTTGCCCTGAAGCAGTAAAGCTTTGAACTATAGACATCAGTAATTGAACTCTTTTAACAACAGTTAACTTTGTTGGTGTTTCCATAGGTCTCGGTACAGCTACTTGGAGAAGATGACAGATTTGGTGGCTGTATGGGAAGTAGCTTTAAGTGATGGTGTTCATAAGATTGAATTTGAACATGGGACCACTTCAGGAAAACGTGTTGTCTATGTTGATGGAAAGGTGATATTGCTATGTGCTCAAAATTCACTATGATACTGATTATATAAGTGCACTGCCATGCAACAAGCATCAGAACAAACAAAAGACTAATAAATGCAAGTGAGGTATATTCAGTTGACTAACTTTACCTAATCTAATAAACTGCATTGTTCTTTTTTTTTCAGTTACAATTAAGGTGTGAGCATTCATAAAGTGCTTTGCTGTCCTTGGACAGAGGCACTCTAGACATACCGAATATTGTGTATGCGTTCATTCTGAAATAATAGTTAAGTATTAATAACTGAGCTGTTTCCAGAGTTCTAGTGCAATTTTTTAAATACTAAAATAGGCATTCGAGTTAATAATTAATACCCTTTTTTTGTTTTGTTTTATTCTATAGGAAGAAATAAGAAAAGAATGGATGTTTAAATTAGTGGGTAAAGAAACATTCCCTGTTGGAGTGTCCAAAACAAAAGCTACTATTAACATTGATGCTGTCAGTGGCTTTGCATATGAATATACTTTGGAGATCAATGGAAAGAGTCTCAAGAAGTATATGGAGAACAGATCAAAAACAACCAATACTTGGGTACTGAGCTTGGGTGGTACGGACTATAGAGTTGTTCTAGGTAAGTAAACATTGAGTGACTGTATGTTGCTGCCTTTGAATAAGATTGCATGCATTTAATAATTGGTAATTAAGAGAGTGCATGGCTAGCACTGATGCAGAGTAAAATCCTGGGTGGTCTGGAGTTTGGAATTAGATGCCAAAAGACAGCCTGAAAAATAATAGTCTTGTTACACCCATGTCAGCCTGCTGTCAGTGTTCTGTTCTACAGCAGCATGGTCTAGATTTTAAAAAAGAAAAAAAGTTTTAAAAGGTTGGAAAGACTTATGGCTTCTGTATCCCTAGAGCTGCCCTAGCAAGATAGTTGTCCAGGTGAAGCATGTTATAGCAGTGTTATCTGCGTTGTGATCAAACCTGCTATGTGTGTGTAAGTTTGTTATCCAGGTAACCAGGCTTTCTTTCCAAAAATCACAAGCCAGAGCCAAGGGGTCTTTAACTGAAGAAGCACAACAATGTTAGATTCTACCTTTTTGATATATTAATCAGCATCCTTTTTTTTGCATCACTTCTTAACTACAAATTGAATGTAAAAACTTCAGATGAAGGCAATACATTTCTTCTCTTCTGCCCCTCTTTCCTAAATACATTACAATCAGATGGGAGTGTTGCCTAAAAGCTGTCAGAGGACCTCTAAGACTTGTTTTGGAGGAAAAAAATTGTTAGCAAGATGTTTTCGCTTACAGGAGGAAGGGATACCCTGAGGAATTTGTCTATGACATCTAGTGGGAAAACTTCCACTTAGGTATTGCTGTATGGTTAGACCTGGAAACAAGAGATCTTGGGTTATGATTTCTTCTTAAGCCTCAGGACAGAATGAACTGCCCTAAGATGAAGGGAGGTGGGGAAGAAAGACAGTTTTAATGCCAGAAACAGATTGGTTTCCTCACAGACTTATTTCCTCATGCTTACTTAAAAGGCAAGCAGTGTTTGGCTCTCTACTGATGTCCTGTGAATGACAGTGTCGGTAATGTGAATTGTAGAGCAAAGTAATTTAAGGAAGATGTGCTGAGAGAAGGAAGAGAATATTTTGTTTCAAATGAAAAAAATCTAAGATTGATATTTTAAGGCGTACTTGGGTTTTCAAGGAAACTAAGAATACAAACAGTTTGATGGATGTTAAATAAGGCTGCTTTTGAATTAAACTGACCTGGGAAAAATGTTAGAGCTTCACTGAATACAGTGCCCAAATAATTAGCAGAAATTACTTCATTTTTCTGTCCTCAAGTTTTTCAGTTTAAAAATGTCAGAATCTCTCTGACAATATTCAGAACAACCCAGTGTCAATAGCCAGGGGTAGGCAGAGGTAAAATTGTATGTTCATAGCAAAAGCTGTTTGCCCATTGATGACAGAGCCTCCCATCTCTCTAATACAAGAATAAACCCTGTAGCTCAGGTACTATGGCTAATTAGGAACTTCTTCGGGAAACAGAAAGTAAAATTCAACAGTAAATTTTAAAAATTCCTAGATCTTCTTGTCTGTAGTGGGACAAAAATATCTTGTTCTACTTTTTGTTTTCTTTCTCCTTTATAGAAAAGGACACTATGGATGTGTGGTGCAATGGTCAAAAAATGGAAACAGCGGTACGTGATCATTTGCGAAGGCTTTTCACAGGCTGTGGCTAGATAACCAAAGCTTAGCGAGAGAAGCCGCAGGGGGGCACGTTACCTCACTTTGCTCAGAGTATGAGTGTCAGAGCGCCTAGACAGCCAGTGTGTATGTCTGTTCTCAATGTCCTGCACTGTATTTTATAACTGACAGTATTTCGGTTGGGATGCCAAATGTCTGTCTAGTTAAGGACAAACAATGTTTTTGTTTACACTTTTTAGACAAGCAAAATAGGCCTTCTGGGTCCCTTGTCTGGGGTTTTTAGGGAGAATACTTTCAGGGGAGTGGGAGGGACTTGAGTTTGATGAAGAGTGCAGCCACCTCATCGAAACGTGCTCATGTTAGTGGTGACTAAAAGTTGAACACATGTCGTCTGTTATGCCTCATGATTCTTTTCCCATCTAGAGATGGTCCCTAACACTTGGGGCTTAAGAGTCTCATTGGAACAAATCAAATATTTTGTCTTTGTCACATCTGCATTAATTTTTAGAGCAGGTTGACAGCTAGAACGCTTAATCTATTTGGTGTCTTTTTATATTATGATGGCTTTCAATATGCATACTGTGTAGGCTTCCCCATCCTTGAAGGATGTGCTTTCTCCTCAGAGAGTTGTCACTGTGATTACTACTGCCACAAGTAAACCCCTGGATAAGTACAAGTTATAAAATCAACAGTTTTGCTACACTTGAGAATAGAATGAAAAGATTCACCACATGTTTCTTTGGTAATTAGTGGAAGAAACATCCTCCCTCAGTGAATCTGAACTTCTGCTCCTCATGGTTCTTAGCCTTTTCTATAATATAATAAACGCACTAGGAGATATTCTTACAAGCTACAAGTACAGGTTTAGTTGTCACACTGCTTGCATTAGAGCTGCACACAGGTTTTTCTACTCTCCTGAAGATGATGACAAAAACAGTCATGTATGGCAAAATCTGTAACAGGAAATTACGTAACTGCAGCAGGGGCTGTGTATCCAAAATACACAGCTGTTAATTCAGGGATCTCTTTGTCCTGCTGTAGAAGGCACCACTAAGTACTTCGCGTTTTACTGCCACTTCATTATAGGTTTGTGTGGTACTTCCTGGCTGTACTGCGCAGCTCGGAAGGAAGCTGTCTCTTCTATTTTTGTTTTACTGACACAGCTCAACGATATTGATTCACAAACTCCAATTTCACCATTTCTGATTATGTGAAATGTTGTCATCTCATACCCACAAATCTTTAACTGGATGCCTTGACAAAGCGCTGTCTGAGATGCTGCAAGTTTGTGCAGCGTTTGGACTGTGCTTGTTGCAGGTACCTATGGCTGCTCCAATTGTGGGAACTACGAGTGATCTCAACCTCGGAAACAGTCTGATGTGCTCAAGCCTTTCTTTTACTAAACCAGCACATATTCTTGTCTCCCTTCTTTCTCCCAGGGTGAATTTGTAGAAGATGGGACTGAAACTCACTTCAGTGTTGATGATCACAGCTGTTGCATTAAGGCTGTCAGCAGTGGAAAACGGAAGGAAGGAATTATTCATACCCTTATTGTTGATGACAGAGAAATCCCAGAGGCTGTGGAGTAGCTGCTAGTTAACTGATTATTGTAGGACAAAGATCAGGAATTTTCAATTACTGTGGTAATTATTTTAATATGGACTACTTGGTACATTTAGTTTGTGCTGGGTTTATTTTCTAGTTTCTTCGTATGAAATTATTCTTTTTGAGGACCAGATGAAAATAACTACACACAACCTCTTACATTACCTTTTTTTAAAAATATATATATATTCTATCACTAAGTGCAGAGAACACTGGTGAACTTAAGCAGAAATTATATACTAGAAAAAATCTCGCTAAAATAAAATGGAAGATAAATATTCAGTAAGACTGAATCCTTATAAACTGCGGGTGTATGTGGAGGGAGGAGGAAGCACGTTCTGGGCATTTGAGTAAGCTGTTAAAGTTTTCTCAATAATTATTTTTTCTATTAAACTGACTACCCAAGTTTTTCAGATGCAGTTAAGAGGAGTTACAAAGTTAATGAAAAGGTTATTAATTAAATACATTGTTACTAGTACTTGTGTAACAGTATTAAAATATATGCGCTATGAAAACTGTTCTTTATTCCAAGTAGGAGAAAAGGTATTATATTGTGCCCAAAAAAAAATCCATACAGTTTTCTGAAAACTGATATGTGTTAGAAATTGTTGCAATAGTTCACAAACTGTACAGAGTTTTTTCAAAAAAGAAAACAGGAAAAAAAAATTCCTGCCATGAAAATGAAACCTCTTGAAGCAAGCTGAAATAAGAGCTTATTTTTGTTCAATGCTGTCTAACAAATCTTAAATCTACAGCTGTGTGTTTTCCTGGAGTAATGTGTGAATCAAGAAACACGAGAAAAAATGGGACAGAAATAAAGGAACAGAAATAATTCGTTGCTTAAATGGAGAAGTTAAAATAGGAGTAGACTATTTCTGTTTTCAAACTTCCAACACACTAACTAAAAGCAACCTTGGGATTTCTGTGAGAACAGCAGTCACACGTGTTAGATGGTTCTTACAAGTTCATAGGGGTTTTGCCCATTTAATATTATACTAGAGCATACCAGCTACCCTTTTGCAACAATGTAGATGTAGCTACATAATTTTTAAAAACCCAAACAAAATATTAATATAATAATTTAAAAGCTTGTTTTGCAATGGTTAAAAAAAGTTTTCCACTTGCAACCTGACTTACGAGTTCAGAATTAGACTTATAACTTAATTTCTTTTGGACTTGTGAGTGGTTCCTGGTACTATGACTACTATGTTGGGAGTTGTAGGTGCAGTACAAATGTGCTGAGAATTCATTAACAAATTATTTTGAAAAGTTTTTTTAATCACTAATTTTATCAATGTTTTAGGGTTCCAGCTGCTCTCCATTAGCACAGTGCTTTGCATGTGGATTAAATGCTTTTCATATGACAACATCATTGGCTTTTTAATAGTTTTATTCGAGCCCTTCTTCTCCCCAGATAATTATAGTTTTAACCATAGGTGAGTTTTCAATCTATAAGCAGACCTGATATGGACAGACAAGCCTTTATTTCTGTGTTACAGCACTGTTATAAGACATTTGGGTGTTTAGTTAGGGCCGTAACTGATGGTTTTAAATGCTTCAGATTGGACAAATCTGGTAGTACCTTTTTACTTGGGGCAATAGATTTGTTTTAAACCCTGCTACTGTCAGACATAGTTTCAAGCTTTAGTACAGAAAGTTTCAAAGTATGTGAGAGCTGGACTGAATCTCCTTTTACACTGATATAATAGCTCTTAGGCTTTTCTATCTACTGGTTTCAGGTCACACAGAAGCAACATGGGGATACCTAACTACAAGGCTGACACTGTAATCTTTAACAGATATTGGTAAAGGCAGATTAATTGAAGAGCAATTTCAAGCTGTAGCTTGAACTAGTTCTTTACTATTTTGTAGCCTTTAAAAGAGATCGAACACACTGAGAAATCTGAAGCTCAAATACAGTCCAAGTCACATTCTTAAGACTATATGGAAAAATAACAGGTTAACAGTTACTGTCATTCAAACTTTTAATTTTGAATACATGTATCTACAAAGCTTGAAATATCTTAACTAATACAAACTTCTGACAGCAAATACTGTTAGAAATCATGAAGCTTTGCCTCACATTTGTTGCAACTGTGTATTTAATAGCATGTCCCTAACTGGAAAACAGCATTCACCTGATACATTCACCTGTTTAAGTCAAAAGAAGATTTAACAGTCAAACAACCAAGCTTTCTTGGGTTTCGCTAACATATGCAAGATTTCAGATCAAGAAAATGCAATAGAAGAATGACTGCCTACGCAAGCATCAAGTGTATAGTCACATGCTCTGAACACTTTAAGGCATAAAGGAATGTTTATAGATTGAACATTTAACAGATAAATGTTAAACTGTACTTTGTGATGCTTTCCCTTCTCTTTCCACTCACAGATTGTTTCATTCTAATCTCCTTAAGGTACTGACTGATTTTTTGTGTTCAATTTGCAGGAGGCACTTTGATCACAGCATGTTACTAGGTAGAGCATCCTCTTAAAATATAAGTACTAAACTTTGTTCTGAGGGGGTCCTCACAATAGCTACAGGTCTAATTAATTCTCACTCAGGATGCTGCTGGTTTCCTCAGAGGGCCACATACTTTTCCCTCACTGGGGAACAAGTCAACAAATATTCTGGAAGTGCCCCAACACTGTTGAAAATGACAAAGGTTTCAGGATCGTTTACATCATCTACTAAACTGTCATATAGTTTAGTGGCATCCCCCTTCACTGTTGGTGGAATAATATAAGACAGCTTGCCTTTAGTGTATAAGCCTGTTACTACATCAGCCTCAAACACGTACATTGTAGAGTCTGTTTTCCATGTATCTTTATCCTCAATCAGGCTTTTTGCGTTTCTTTTGAAGTAGATGCCAGCTCCATATTTTTGTTCTGGAAAAAAGACAGAAAAATTTTCAGAAGAAAAAATAAAAGCCTTTAACAATTGGTTCTTTTGGGGTGGTAGAACTAAGATACTGCTTCTTGATTCAGTATGACATTTTATGTTACTGGGCAATGTGTGCCATCCTTTGGGATGTGGATTTGGCTCCGATGCCAATGCTGACCTCCCACTGACATGAGGAGCAATGACAGCCGGTGGCCATTCCCAATCAACTGCTACTCCAGTGGTGACGGGATTTAACAATCCAATGATAGAAACATCAAGGTATAATGTATTTATATGAACACTTCAGTCATCATGTACTAGGGACTCTGATAAGCACCAAAGAAGGTAAGATTTTAATAATGCAAACTACAAAAAAACCCTTTGAGATTTATAAGGAGAATGGTGCATAAAAATGCTATTACAGTATCATGTAGGAAAGTGCAAAGAAATTAAGTTAGACCTGCGGCGGGCGGAGGAAGCAAGCAGCCGATTCAATGTGAATGATAGAGCAAGCTTCAACTTTATTGACAGAAATCACCCCTTATATAAGCACTCTACAATAATCATGCATACTACTCACAAATCTATTGGATACATGTAAAAAGCTACATTATAATATCCCAGCCCTCTGTGGCATCTCAGACATGTCACAACATCTTCCCTCTTCTGGCCTGCCTCCTTTCCCAAGGTTGTTTTTACCATCAAGGCCATTGTGTACCTCAGTTTCTCTCTTTGTTAACATAACAGTCTGTTGTTTGGCATAACTGTACCCTGGGTTTTTTCCTTTGTTTACCTCAGATGGCTGCAATCAGCTTCTGCAGAGACCCATGGCCTTGCTCTCTGCAAGCCGTTCTCCTAGACCATCATCCTATTTAATCCTTTGAGAGTGTAATGTATGTTGCATAGACAAGGCAAATCTCCACTTTTTGAACAGTTTATTGCCTGAAATCCCAATGTGGCATTTGACAAGGGAAATATGCCCTTCACCTAAATGCTTATTCTTTCAATTTCTAAAAACATCTGTCTACTACACTATCTAATACAGTATTTCATAGACACCACAACTTTCTTCCTCAGTGTACTTGCATTGAAATTGCCATCTGCTCGATCAGGTTATCTGCTGCCTCTGATCGCACCCGATCTGAGCGGGGAGTTAGGCTAGATGACCTTCAGAAGTACCTTCCAGCCTCAATTATTCCGTGATTCCCTCAAACATGTTTCAAAGCATCAAGCTGCTGAATGCATGTGCACAGCAAGTAAAAAAGGACATTGACTTTCCTTAACAAGGGACACAACAAAATAAAACTTGGACATGGCGTTATGTGTGTATTAACAATTCTGTGAATGGTGGCTGGGCTGGGCCAGAATCCAGGCTTATCCTCCCAGAGCCTTATGACTACAGCATCAGAAAGGGAAAACTGGAAAATCTCACTTAAGATAAAAAAAGTAAGCTCATATGACTAAATGCAGGTAAGAAACAGTTCTTGTTTAGGAATGCCATTTTTCTGATTTTAATCCAATTTTTGTAGTCAGTTCATTTTGATTAAAGATGCCAAAGCAAGTTATTACCTGTTGGAGGAGAGTACATCCTGTGAAATCCCGACTGGCATACCGAGCTACAGAACTGAGCAGGAACACACTGGTACAACCTGTGGGTTATTTTGGAGGTACATTGGTTTTCTTCTACTTTTTTTTTCATTTGTTCGAATGCAGCAGATAAAAGAGGATTATGTATCTTTTCAATCTGTAACATAAGTAATAATGTAGTATAAGCAAAGGGAGACCAATATCCATAAAATCCATGAGTGCTCTTGTTCAGGATATCTTGTAATAACCTTTGATTTAGTTTACATGCCTCAACCACACAGTGAATATGGTATCTGAGGTGTGCAACTGATCCACAGAAAAAGAACCATTCCACTATCCCGTGCCTCTCATTGCAGGGAAGGGGAGGGATCTCACCCCTCTACTCGGCGCTGGTGAGGCCACACCTCGATTCCTGTGTTCAGTTTTGGGCCCCTCACTACAAAAAGGACATTGAATGACTCGAGCGTGTCCAGAGAAGGGCAACGGAGCTGGTGCAGGCTCTGGAGCACAGGTCGTACGGGGAGCGGCTGAGGGAACTGGGGGGGTTTAGTCTGGAGAAGAGGAGGCTGAGGGGAGACCTCATCGCCCTCTACAGCTCCCTGAAAGGAGGGTGCAGAGAACTGGGGATGAGTCTCTTTAACCAAGTAACAAGTGACAGGACAAGAGGGAATGGCCTCAAGTTGCACCAAGGAAGGTTTAGACTTGATATTAGGAAGCATTTCTTTCCAGAAGGGGTTGTTGGGCGTTGGAATGGGCTGCCCAGGGAGGTGGTGGAGTCCCCATCCCTGGAGGGGTTTAGGAGTCGGGCTGACATAGTGCTGAGGGATCTGGTGGAGTTGGGAACGGTCAGTGTGAGGTTAATGGTTGGACTGGATGAGCTTCAAGGTCCTTTCCAACCTAGACGATTCTGTGATGCTGTGAAATCAGTGCAAATATATTCTTGTGTACCGATTTCCAGTACCTGAGTTGTGCTGAACAGATTCAGTATTGACCATACTTGAGAATAAGGTGTGTGGGTGCTTACGGCCTAATCTTGTAAAGAACTGCCAGTGTCCTGTAAGGTGTGGAGAACCTCGGCTCTTGTTCGTCAAAACTTCACAGCTCTCAAGAGGGGGAAATGAAGGTCAACAGAAAAGAGGGCCTTTATGTTATCTCGTGTCTCAAAAGCGTGGCTGCATGCAGCATAACGCCACGCAGAGCTTGAGGTGAATTGCCTATGCTGCAGCTCTTGCTGGTGTACCTGGACTCTACCAGCAGGCCGGTCACAGCCCTACAGCTAAAGTCAGCCCCGGGGGCTCACAAGGCCTCTTCTCCAGCAGCCCGCTCAGGCCAGGCTTCTGACTGCTCAGCAGGTGCTGAAGCACAATCCAGCTTCTGCTCTTAAAAGTCATTTAAGTAAGCTATGACCGATCCTCAGGGCAGCATTGTTTTAAATTCTGATGTAGCTTTTGCACTGAGACTCAAAGTCTTTAGTTCTGCAGATCAGGCAGCGCTTGCTTTCGCTTGGTTGGTATTTACTATTACTTCAGTGTCAAATACCTTTCTTGTATGAAAAGCAGTCTGGTTTCCACTTACCCACTGTTACTACTGGCACACAAATCCCTGTTTACAAACTTGTGCATTTCTGTGTCGCACAGCCTCATCCTCCTCCCACTCAGTAAAGCACTGATAGCCAGGCAAGATCCCAGCTTCAACACAATACTAACCAGATCATAACTGACAAATTCAGCTGCTAAGTTTTGGTGTCAAGCTCACAAGAAGAAAAGAGGCACTGCATTAGGGTCCTGGAATATTGTACACATTCTAGCATACCATAGCCTCCTGTTTCTCTAGAGTCCCATAAAGGAACATTTGAAGCATGAACTATGTGTTGGTTTAAGCCCTGCTGGGACCGGAGAGCACGTTGCTGTTGCCCCTCCCCCACCCTCAGCCGGTCAGGCTGGCAGTGAGGCACAAACCCGGGCTGAAATAAGAAGAAATTTAATACAACAGTGTGATAAGCAATCTGAAGAACAACAGTAGCAATGATAACAACAATAAACACCAATAACAGTGAACAAGACAAACGATATACAGAGAAATACCGCAAAATGGTCACGGAACAAAGCCGACGCGTGGGTCCCGCCAACAAAAAGCCAAAGAGAAAGTAAAATCAAAGTTTCCCGCCCCTGGATCTGACGTCAGCATGGTATGAATAACTTGGCTGGAGATCCCTTCCCCCTCTCTCTCTGCTGGGGAAACTTAACCTATCCTAGTTGAACCAGGACAACTAAGAGACAGAATATATAGTTGTCCTGGTTCAGCTAGGATAGGGTTAAGTTTCCCCAGCAGAGAGGGGGAAGGGATCTCCAGCTGAGTCAGGTCCGGGCGCGGGAACTTTTTCCTTTGTGGCTTTGGTCATGGGGAGCACGGGGCTGTCTGTAACTATTGCGGTATTTCTCTGTATATCTTTTGACTTGTTCACTGTTATTGGTGTTTATTGTTGTTATCATTGCTACTGTTGTTGTTCAGATTGCTTATTACACTGTTGTATTAAATTTCTTCTTATTTTAGCCTGGGGTTTGTGCCTCACTGCCAGCCTGACTGGCTGCAGGTGGGGGAGGGGCAATGGCAATGTGGTCTCCGGTCCCAGCAGGGCTTAAAACCATCACAATAGTACAATTAAAAGAACTTTTCAGAATTTAACCACACTTTTTGAGTGATTATTTGCATTACGTTTAAAATAATTTTTATTAGGAGTAAAGACCACATCTATTTTTAGGATTAGGCTGATTTGATCTTCATTTTTTGTTGTTATTGAAATAGTTCATCTGACGTTTTTAAGCATATGTTAAACATGTTAGTTCAAATATATCAGCTGATACTTAGTTTTTTCCATGCATACCCTCTTTACCTTGAGAACATGAAGCCCAGCTCTTTCAAACTGTTTCTGTCTGTCTTTAAACTCCTGAAGGTGTGATTCCAGCAGTGAGATTTCAACGCATGTAGTAGTATTTGTCTTGTGAAGGTGTCCTTCTGAAAGCTGACCCGCTTCTGGATGGCCTGGATACAAATAAGGGAGTAAAATTTTAATATATCATAATATGTGAAGCAAAGGCAAGGAGGAGGAATCCAATACTTTACTTTGGTAGTTTATTTAAGAACAAAGAACATTAAATATTATTTGAAGTAATTCCAGCGGCTAATATTAAGAGGGACTGAGATAGATAGATAGATAGATAGATAGATAGATAGATAGATAGATAGATGGATGTTGCTTCATATTTGACCTTATTTAGGTACTTATTTACTTAATTAGTCACTTATTTACTTTACATACCCATTAAGTACAGCAGTTCCTCTTGTTTGGCTGTACTCTTCTCTTGCATACGAAGCAGTAATTTTTCAGCCGTAAGCACAGCATCAATCACAGCATCAGGAGGGCCCTGAAATTCCAGTCTTGCTTTTCCACCTCTCACTTCTTCTGATACACATACGCTAGAATGCTGCTTTCGAGAAAGTTCTGCGAACTCAGTTTTACCAAGGCTAAAAATGTAGTTGTTTTCAATAATAGCATGGTGACTTTCCCGAATTCGTACCACACTTTGGATCCATGATTCTGCTGCTTCCAATGCCGTACGTGTGGTCCCTTCAAGTGTAATAGCTGGTTCACTATTTGCGGTCTCATTTATGCTTTGACTGCCTGACTCTGTACCTGGAAGAAAGATTTTTTTTTTAAATACAAGTGTATTGGAAGAGTGAAGAGCTTTCAAGTGCTGCCACAAATTCCTATACGTAATTCAAGATGCACAGGGCAAGAAACACCCTACTCTTCTGGTATGCTCAAAAAAAAAAGAGATTAGATACCAGGAGGTAAGGTTTCCAGGAAAGAAAACCCCCACACATGCAGAATTTATCTGCCTTCCACTAAATGACAAGTTAGGCACTGCTGATGATTTTTATGTTTGAAAATCTTATAAGGGACTGCCCAGTTCCATTCCTATTAAAGTAAAAATGTCAAGCACTGACATATTTTTGCCTTCCCCTTTCCCCAATATACATACACAAATACTAAGTTCTTTTTAAAGGAATGTTATTTCAGATTCTCAAATCTGGAGTGCTCTTGAGGTGCCCCTTCTGTTCATTACTTACTCAAATAATCACTTCCACTGTAGTGTTGCTCTTCTTCCTGTTTGTGTGCTGCTAAATAAATTTTTCTCTGGAAAACCTTGAAAAAGAAAAGTTTAGGAGCAGTTTTCAATCTCTGTTGTCAAATATGCAATTCGTCTCTTCAAATCTCTGTTAATAAGCAGTTTACAGCTGTAGTTACACCACACACACCCCCAAATTCTGAAGCTGTTAACAGCTGACGTTTGTCAGCTTTTACCAGAATTTTACTCCTGATAATATCAAATGCATTCCTGTTCTACGTATCCTAAGGTAAGACACCTTATACACTGAATGGCACTTTTACCAACTCCTGGTGCTTATGACATACCCAGAACTCAGGGAACCACAGCAGATAAAGCTGCTCATTATTTGCAGTTTAATGCTGATGACTCCTTACTCAGTTTTAAAACCCAGCCTGTTCCCCTGTCTTTACCCCAAAGCTCCTCTTCATGATCACACATGGAAAGCCTCTGAGAATGGTTACTCTGCTAGGCAGTGGATTTGGCATCTGGCAAATTGCCTTTCCTTCTTTTTTCCAGCAAAAAGTGTTTCTGATGTGCCCTGATTATCAAGGGATTAAGTGATGAGCACATAGCTGTCCTACAGCTTTGGAGTTTATGGAACTGTTAAAGAACATAGATCTGATCTTAGAATCATAGAATGGTTTGGGTTGGGAGGGACCTTAAAGATCATCTAGTACCAACCCCGCTCCACCTAGTTCTTGCACCTGTTGTTGAAAGAATGGATGGTTGACGTTAAATGGGAACAAAACCAAACTCTGTGCTTTTATAATAGATGGCTATCTAAAATAGTTGTGCATTAATCACATCCGCCAAATATTCAAACGATGGAAGATGGCACACTGCAGCTGAAGTTATCCACTGTCTGTCTGCAAGCCTTCTATCTCATTAGGTCATATAAAGTGTTGATAGTGTTTTGCCCTAGGAATTTCATACCAAAAAAAATTGGTAAAAGAAATTTCCTGAGGAGGAATAATTTTATTCCCTAATGAGTTGAGTAGACTCTTACTTATAAATTCACTGACAGTCATGAGAATTTCAGAGCTCATTCCCCTTGTTATCAGACCACAGGGTGAAGACTTGTAGTTTAGTGAAAAGAAAATAAAGGTTTGTAAACATTAATAATTCCTGTTAATAAGACAAATAGTTTCATAAAGGGACCTGCTTCTCACAAATTTTGTAAGTAGTACAGAATTCAGATTATCTTAATTTGTAGTCACCTATGGGGAAATTTTTACAGTTTGGGGTTTTCCATATTGGTAGTTAACAACAAATTTGTTACCTGATAGGTATCAGTGTCGCCTGGACAAATGACAAACTGCACATCTATCTTCCTCTCAGGGTGTGCCCTGGCAAAATTGAAAACCTCTTCAGTCATGATCTCTGCTACTGTATCAACAGGCAGCATTAATGACCAAATCCCATTTGCTGGAAAAGAAACTGAGGGACACTGCCAGTTCTCACAGTACTTCAGGGATTCTTTCATTCCAACTCTTAATTGCTGCAGGAAAAAAACAGTGGTTTAGCCCTCACATCACTCAACATGAAAATCAATTAAAATCCAGTCTAACGTCATTACCTCACACAGTAACACCCTGTGGCGGTATGGTGGCCATACAATGTGCAGTACAACCGCACAGGGAAGATTATACGCTTCTGTTACTATGAATTCCTTATAAGATGAAGAATATGTAAGACGAGACTTCAGTTCATCCTGAAGAGCTGAACCTGCTTTTTGCAGCAATTGTTTTGAAACTGGAGAGTGACATTCGCCATCCACAGACACAGAACTAACAATAACTGAAGTCTGGAAGAAAAAAAGAGTGCAAAGTTTCAGTATACTTCAAGTTTACTATTTGCAAGGTTTGCTACTATAGAGAGCACCCTTTCTAGAAATGATTCCTTTAAAAAAGCCTGACTGCAGCAGATCAGCTATTTGAAAGGTTCTCTTACTACTTACTACTAAGGGCAGCAATGGAGTACATCAAACTACACACCTTCTAGTGGTAGTAGGTGCATATATTTTCTTTGGAAGCCAACAGCATGCGTAAGACCTGTTCAAGTCGTCAGAGTGTACCCAACAGAACTATTACCACAGCTATAGAAGTTATCCATACGCGTCTCATCAAATGCAATTCTGTAGCCAATTATCCATGAGCAGGAAAGAACTATAGCTGCTCTGTTATCCCAGCCCACACAAGATGCTCCTCATGTTAGGGTAGCAAGCACTTGTCACCAAACTAGCAGTGTCAGTGCACACAGGGTAACTGCAAAGCTACAGCTGCTTCCAGTTCCCAGTGGAAAAAGCAGATTCTCATCGCAGGTCTTCTGTATTTCAAATTAAATAGGTAAAATGCAAAAAACTTGTTTACACAATGCTAAAAACAGCAGCAATTGTTCTAACATTAACTGCTGAAAATTATCTAAAGATACAAGACCTTGGAACACATCTTCCTCATAGTCTTGAAGGCATGTGGTATCTTTCCATGCTGTTGAACTGGTTAATAAAATTCCCAATATCAACTTTGCAACCCTTTGCTCTCATGTCAAAAAAATGAACTTCCTATTCAATTAAGATAATTCTTTAAAATAAAAGGTAAATGCCATTCCTGTGATATACCATCTAGTCTAAGAGCTCTGTTGGATTACTATGATTAAGCTCATATATTTTGCATCAGATTTTCTGGCTAAAAATTTAAATGAAACAATTCAAATGATGCACTGTTTAAAGATAAGGTGCACATCATCTGTGTAAGTTATTTTCAGCTGTTTCAGTGTTTGCTGAATAACTCCAGTAGTGGTATCTATGAGAACATGTATTATAAGAAAAAAGGAAGGCAAAAATTAAGAGTAGATTCTAGGGAATGCATGATAAAATGTGAACTCCTGTGATGTTATAATAAGAAGATAAACATTAACATAGGGATATTATCTTTAGCTGCTTCCTATTATACCATAACAGCATGTATACAATAAAGAAATAAAAACATTCTAATATTTAATACCCATTTAGAAAAAAACCCCAACAATTCCTTGCTGCTATAATTTATTTACCATTTGTAAATTCTCATCAGGTTGAGAAGATAACTATTTAGTGGATTGATACAATATGTTTGAACTCTTGGTCTCCAAATCCTGTAAAGACTTGGAGGCAACTCCATGTTCAAAACATTATGGGACAGACCTACCTTCTGCTCTTCCAGGAATCCTTTCATGATGCGCAAACGAATGCCTCCATGTTTCACAAAAGCTGAAGGCTGGCTTAGGGAAGCTGTGTTAGCTTCCTGAAGTGAACTGGTATCATCCAGAAGCTCTTCACAGGCCTTCTTCATTGCTGCAACTGTAGGCTCATAAATGTTCACCAGGCGGATTTCACTGAGACAGCTTGGTGGACTTGACTCAAAAAATTCCTTTATAGTCATTACAATCACTTGAGCACACAGGCTGAGTGGGAAGCCAAAAATACCTGAACTCACTGCTGGGATAGCCACAGACGTTATAGCGTTTTCTGGAGCACTGACATACTTCAGAACATTCCTAATAGCTTCCTGAAGTTGGTCACAACATCTATCTTTTTCATGAACAGTCCACTGTGGACCAACTGCATGAATAATTTTCTTACAAGGAAGCTTCCCTCCACTTGTCACTGCTATTTCGCCAGCTGTGAGTTTTCCATACTGTTGAACATAAAGATCGCTTTCCTCTTGTATCTCTGGCCCTCCAGCACTTACAAGGGCTAAAGCAAGGCCTCCTGCATGTTTCAGATGTTCATTTGCTGCATTCACCAAAGCATCAGCCTCGTGTCTTGCAAGATCATCCTTACAAACACAAATGTCAATTCCCTGTTTTAGTTTTATCCTGTATACTTCAACAGTGCTTTTTGTACTTTTGAAGGTCAATGTACAAGCAAACTTTTTCTGAATCAGATCACTTAGACAGTCCTCTCTTTTCTTAAGAACCTCATAAGCATCTTTATTGATAGGGATCATCAAGCTGTCCTTAGACATTACCATGACTGGCCCTAGGATACAAAATAATATAAAGTGAAATTCAAGATATTAGTCAAAACATTGCTTTTTATATAGAAGTGTGGTTTATAGCTCTCAATTTTATCCTACTGTCATTACTTAGTAATATTTTTGGCACGGTCTGATCTTCTCTGTCTCCTTTTCATAGGCTGAGAAAGCCCAACTAAGCAAAGAAAGGCACTAAAAGATGGTAACACCAGTATCACTGAGCCTGTGGTGACTTGAGGGTTTGGATTTGCCTTACTGTTTACCTGAGGAGAAAGCTTGGTTAGGATATGCCTCCTCCTGCTACTTGTTTTCTCTGTCTCTTTCCTACTGCTTATTGTCCCCACCATTAGGCTGGCACAACTATTGTTGGGGACATAATCTTAAATGAATCAGTGACATAATCTGAATTAAAAAAAAAAAAAAAACAACCAACAAAACAAAACAAACAAAAACCAAAACCTACACCACAGAACTTATTTTAGAGCACCAACCTCAAAGACTGATGCAGCAGTACAACTGAATGGTCTGAGAATAAACAGTGAGAATGAGTAAAAAGGAGCAGACAAGTGTGAGCAGAACATCTTTGAAACAGACGCCGTCATAGGGCTTTGTTAACTGGCTGCAGTGCCACAGCGATGCTGTGCTGCATTTGCCAGTAAAACTCCAGCTGAGAAAGCAAATGTGAAAAGCCACGCCATAATCAGGGCTTCAAAATGCTTGTAAAAGCAGAAAATACCACTTCTCCTCCTCTGAGCTTGTTTTGCTGAGAGGGGTGAAGCCTGCCTCTGCCCTCTCCAGGACATTCTAAGCATTTTCCCATTTCCAGCAAGGTCCCAGGATGAGCATCCCAGGCCTTTGCAGAGTCACTGATTCACAGCCCCACGCTGGCAGAGGAACACCTGCCAATACACTCATTTAACCGTGTCACAGAGATCCAGTTGCAAGAGATCTTATGCTGAGCTTTGTCTTTAATTCCTTGGCTCTTCTTTGGTCTGCATTTAAAGCCCACAAGCAAACTCTTTGTATGGAACTTAGGAATTCAGAATAGCTTTTTAAATCACTTTTTTTAGGCAACAAAAATAATGGTAAGGAGTGGGGCAGTTTTTATATTATCACTATGGCTATACAGCCCTATCCTGGCAGATGTCAGCAGTACTATATGCAGTAGTTATGTTAAGTAATGTGAATCCACTTGTATGAGTTTAATCGAGCTTTTCTCTGGGATGTTACCTGCTTGTATAAAGTCTAACACTGATTCATCAAAACACTTCTGAGCTCTTACTTTTAAAAGAGAAATGCAAGCGAATCTTGTTGAAGCAATGAATAATAATGTTGATTCATAACTGTGTCTAATTCATACATTTCAGGTTTCTTTTGGCTATTCCACGTTGATGTTTTCCAGCGTGCTGGCTGTAGCTGGCAATTTTCAATTTAAATACTGGACTACACTTTGCTGATGCTAAATGAGAGACTTACCAAAACTGCTTTTCTTTTTCGAGGTCCCGGGACTGTAACTCTGTTGTAAAAGTAAAAAAGAGAGAATACACGTTATTGCCTGATGGGCTGCGTTCCCACAGGAGCAGCTCTGTTGCAAGCAAAACCGGCAGCAGCACCTTTTCAAAAATCTGTATGAACCTTTATAGTATTTAGTATGAAGCCTTATAATATTTAAAACGCTGTTCAGAGCTAAAATTACGGTTGACGGGACCACCGCGGGGGAAGTTGAAGAAGTTGAAGCAGCAGCCCCACAGCTGACCTGCGGGCGGTGAGAAGCCGGGAAATTTTACCTCGCCCCGAGCGCCAGGCCAGAGAACAGCACTCTCCCCCCCGGCAGCGCCCGAGCAGCGGCGGTGCGCGGAGCCCCGCGGAGCCCGGCCCGGCCCGAGGCGCAGGGGTGGTTCCACACGCAGCTCCCCGGGCCCGGGGGGAGCTGCTGCCCCGCGGAGAGCCGCCCCCCCAGCCCCGCTCGGTTACCTGGAAGATCCCCATTGACCTGCGCGGCGCGGCTCGGCCGCCTCTCCCTCAGCGCCAGGAGTCGGAGCGGGGCCTGAGGTGGGGAACCGCGGCCCCGAGCGGCGGAGCGGGAAACGAAAGCGAAAGCGGGGAGCGACGGGCATCATGGCGGCGGCGCCGCTGCTGGTGCGGCTCTGCCCCGCGCCCGCCGCCGGCGAGAAGGCGATCCTCAAGCTCCAGAGCTACTTCCAGTCTGCCAAGCGGTCGGGGGGCGGCGAGTGCGAGGTGCGGGCGGGCTTCGAGCCCGGCACCTACTGGGTGCGCTTCCACAAGGAGCAAGGTACGGAGGGGGGAGGAAGGGTGCCTGGCCTGGCCTGGCCCGGCCCGGCCCGGCCCGGCCGGAGGCGCTGAGGGGTAAGGGGGTGGCTGAACCCCGGCCGCCCCCGGGCCGCGCAAGTCCCGCGGCTGGAGGATCGGGGGGGGGGGGGGGTGAAATGGCCGCCGCGGGCACCATCTTGCGCCCGTGGGCAGTGCGCGGGCAGGCAAAGAGCAGGCAGTCTCGGTGGCCCCTTCTTGCCATCAAGTTTTTGGGGTAACTTTGTCAGCCTTATCTGCCTGTCCGCAAATTACTGCAGATAAGAAGAGAGTGGAGTCCCGCCCAGAACATGTCCTGGACGTCGGTGCCAGGCGCCTGAAGATAGTCATCCAGCCGGGAGAAGGGCACCTGAGCCAGAGCCCGTTTACAGCACAGGCCTCCACCAGCTACTCCCTCCCTTCGGGCTCTTCCCCAGCTCTGCAGAGGTTCACGGAGCAGCAGGCAGCCAAAGGCCACGGACACACGGCCGGAGAAGCCATTACCAAAAAGGTACATCAGGAAGAGCAGTAAACAAGCAGTGTCTTAACCTGCCCCACTTGTAGTTCCAGGAGTCCTTTGCGTTGCTTTATGTTGCACTTCAGTATTTCATGCCAAGCAAATGTCAGTTACATTATCTTACACAGTAAAATGGACCACAGGTCAGCCACACGTGTCAGCAGCATGTTCTCCAGTTTGGCTTTGGCACATGCCAACCACTGTTCCCTACAGCAGCACCCTGGCAGGTTTGGGGGAATAGTATGCACCAAAGACTGCTCCCAAAGGTTGAAAAATTGTATGAGATTTGGATCCTGTCCTGCTACGCAGACCTCTAACACTGTTTCAAGCATGTTTTACACCTTCAGACAGCCCCAATTACTTCCGTCTCTTACCTCAGTGTTAAAAAATCTGCTCTGATGGAATGTAGCACAGCAAACACTATTTCAGACACTTTGAACTAAAAGTTATGCAGAAAAGATCAGCTGTGTGCTGGGCACATGGTGTAGGGCCAAGCTACACGTTACATAACATGGATGTGGCTCTACCAAGGCACGGATATCTGGCCCAGGGGGTTTACTGTTTTGCACAGATGTAGCTTTAGAGGTACAGCATGTGCTACTATAGTGGTTATCTGGCATCTGTAGCAGTATACTGCAAATTTCACTATCCTTCTGTCTGTGCAAAGTAGAGATGTGAACATGTTTGTTATTATTCTTCAGAATCCCATTTTCTGTCTTAACCCTGAGTTACTAAAGCATCACTTTTGGGAATTTTTTAAAGAAAGGTAGTAAGGGAAAACTGAAAAGTAATATAATTAAAGAACAATGTAATGTAACTTATATGTGCTGTTAAAACATGGCATGTGTCTGTCACCTGGCACTAAGGAGAGGACACATTCTTTTGGGTATTGCTGGCGGAATGATGATGGCACTAAGTTGTAGTTACAAGTAAAGCACTGAGTTTTTTAAACAGGATTTTGTGATTAGTGTAGCATAGAATTAATGATGAGAACAGCACAGGATTTCTACAAGCAGAATTGGTGTAGTACAGTTTTATCAGTAGTGTAGCACTTAATTTTATAGCACAGCTTAGCTTATGGTTTCAAATCACCTAGACCCTCTGTAAATCATGTTAAATCTTTATACTTGGCTTGCTGTATCGGTATACCAATCATCTAGACTCGAAAAACCCATAAAAGAATACAAGTCATTCACTCAGTCCTTGGAGGAAGCAGAGGGTGGTGGAGGTGTCCCTGACTACTGGGGATCACGGGTCTCACTGTCCAGCAGCAGTTGCAGTCCAAGCTCCCACTTAGGACTTGTAACTGCTTGATTTTGTAGACAGTGCTCTGCATACGGTTACGCTTCTCTGTTCTGTGGTGGGATCATCACCACCTGGTTGGCAAGGTGCCTAGGACCTTCAGGGCTGGTAAGGAGGGGAGTAGTTGGCCTGGTGCCCAGGAACCTTGAAGACAATAAGGAGGGGAAGAAGAAATCTGTTTTCTTCATCTTCTTGGTATGCAGGACCTCCAGGGACTGATAATGAGGGGAAAGAGTACTAATAGGTGACCAGCTCAATCACAGAGAATGGTCATCCACCTTATAAAATGGCATTAGTTATGCTAACCATATTGCCAGAGGTCAGAAGCAGAGGGTACTGGTCACAGTCTCAAAGTAAGTAGCAAAGTTATTGTCTTTGTTCCTGAAATGCTGATGACATTAACAAATTTCATTTTTGCTGCTGACTTAGAAGCTGATTGCTTTACTTAGGTGTGTGTAATGTCAGTATACATGACAGAAAAGAAACATTGTGTGCAAATGTCCACAGTAATCTGGCCCTACTGAGATGTACAGAGCTTTTCCTTACTCAAAATGTAGAAGCAGCAGGCAGAGAACCACAGAAAAAAACAAATAATTGGTATCTACTTTTCTTCTCTTTAGATATTTCTTACAGTATCTGCAACTTTGAATACCAGCATGTTCACTGAAGAGCAAAGAGAGAAAATCACCATTATATGTCCAAATTTAAAAAGAGAAGAAAATCCTGATATCGCTGGCTCTGAGAAGTTGACAGGCGATTTTACAGATATTGAAAAAGCTTATCACTACTTTAAGGATATTCTTGCAGGCAACGACCCAAACCATGGTTTTTCACATTCTGAAAGTAAGAATAGTTTGAAGGATGAAAATGGTATGAATACTGAAGAGGTGAATGAGATTACAGTTCTGTCAGCTCTCTATGAATATTTCGGTCATACCTGCAAAGAACAAATCAAACTACTACGTGAACTTTTTGGAGTGCATATAAGAAGTAAAGAACGTTACAATGGAACCACATCAGTACGCTTGATTTCTGATAAAAGTCCTGCATCAATACAAGAAGCTAATGATTTTTTTATCAGAACTTTTCAGAAAAGTGTAGAAGGTCTGAAACAGGAGAAAATTCCCATAACAAACAGTTACACATTAAATGAAACAATAATGAAATTAAATGCTAGGTTTAGTAATCTTCTCGCCAAAGAGGAAGGGAATCAGTTGCTACTCCGTGGTCCAGCAAGTGAGATTTTAGAGGCCAAAAAATTTCTAGCAGAGAACTGTTCTAGAGAACAGCCTCTTCTAGAGAACAGCCCAGTTAACAAAAATATGAAGATATCATCTGAACTGTACAAATACAGGAATGGAATTGAAGTTGATGCTTCTGTGTTTAAATTGTTGGAAACAATATTAAGCAGAGTAATCGAAGACATTAAAGACAAATTTGATACAGCAATAGAAAAGAAAGACACATCACGTGGTCACAGGATGCTCATAGTATTTACGCCTAGGAGCAAAACTTCTGATATGTCTTCACATGCTACTGAAAGTTTCATCAGTGAATTTCAGAATGCCTCTGCAATGCTAACAGAAAAACTCATCAGCTTGAAGCTTTCAGAAGATCAGAAGAAAAGATTAAATATGCTACTTAATGGAAAAGTATTGGAAGACCTGCACGTAAAACTTAAGAAAGAGGAGGACAAATTCATCTTAAGTGGTTTACCAAACCATCTTTATGCGGCTGAAAATCACATTATGAACCTTCTTGACATTAAAGACTCAACACAAACTAAAAATAGGACATCACTGTCCTCTGATCTCAGCTACCAAGAAGCTACGGTAGCATCTGAGAAGAAATATAATTTCAGGCAAAAGAATCATCTTTCTTCTGAAGGACAGGCTAAGGCAAAGACAGAAAAAGACGACGAAGATGTGTGTCCGATTTGCATGGAGAGATTTAGTAATAAGGAAATACTGGAAAAGTGCAATCATGCGTTTTGCAAAAGTTGCATTGACCAGGCCATGATTTATAAGCCAAGTTGTCCGGTTTGTGGTATGTTCTATGGACCCATGAAAGGAGACCAACCAGAGGGAACAATGTCAAGTATAACATTGTCTTCATGTCTTCCTGGTTATCCCAATTGTGGTACTATTATGATTACATACAATATGTACAGTGGTATTCAAACTGTAAGTATATTTTAAGATTCATAAAAGATATTTTTCCCACAACAAAACCAATAATGGATATAAAATTAACATTTTTAAAATCATTTTAATGCATGTCCAGGAAAGACATTCCTTTGTTTTGTACAAATCTGCAAGTATTTAATTCAGTATTTTTGGGTATGATTAAGTAATACAGTAGGAATTAAATAGTTAAATGGTAGCCACCCATTTTATATGCACGGCGACAGAGCTATCTGTCTTGTGCTTTGGGAGTAACTGAACTGAAATCTATGAGCAATATTATGTAAACAAAATCCTGCAAGTGTAGTGAGGATTGTCTGAGGCATTCTCTTAGCTGCTGTCACCAATGGACGAAAATGAATAGCATGCTGGCTTGTAAGCTTTCCAGGTGAGAAATCAGCTTATGTTATGTGCTTAGAGTTATGATGAGAACTGAAGATGGGATGCTTGAAAAAGTCAGGGGTGGGGTGACATGCATTTGAGAGAGCAAAAGAAAAAACATTTAAAAATAACAATGGGTGCATGAGTGATGACAAGAAAATGTGAATGAAAAATGAAGGAAATTATCTAATGAGAAAAAAAAATCAAAATCAGTCATGCTATATCCTTCTGAATCACACAGGATAAAAAGTGTTGTGAAAGCTGGGATGTGTAATTTTCACACTTCAAAGCATTTATGATATAAAATGAGTTTTTGTTTTGTTTTTCTACAAAACAGAAAAGCCATCCAAACCCAGGGAAACGTTATGCTGCAACTTCTCGAAGAGCGTATTTACCTGACAATAAGGAAGGGCGAGAAGTTCTGTCGCTCCTCAAAAAAGCCTTTAACCAAAAACTGATTTTTACAGTGGGACGGTCACGTACTACTGGTGCAGAAGATGTTATCACATGGAATGATATTCACCACAAAACTTCCACGACTGGAGGATCTACCTAGTAAGTAGTCTTCTTTTTATGTAATTTTATTGCTACTCAGATGTGTCAGGAAGGCTACCCTGAATATTTTCCCTGTTAGAGCTCTCAGATTTTGTCACTAACAAAGTGATTGGGGACTGCTCTATGGATCCAGACTTGAATCACCTACACCAATTTGGACAGTTGGAACAATGATGAGCTTAGTCTTCTGTTGCCCCTCAGGCCACTCATTCACCAGTGAGTTGTGTAAAGCACCTACTCAGTTAATAACTGCTCTGATTATAAACTACTTCTAGTACAGGACAGGACAGCAAGCTCTTGATAGCAGCTAAAGTTGAACTCCTGATCTCAGCCTCTTCTGTTACTTGCTGTTTTTCACCGGGAGGTGCTGGTCCATTATGATTCCAGTAAAGACAGCACTCAGACTCTGTAAAATGTGATTTGGAGTTCTACTTATTAGAGCTATCAACAAGAAGAAAGGGAATGGGTTATAGATATGGTCGTGTCTTTTCAGATACTAGGAACCCCAAGTTGCGCAGCATTCAGTGGGCCTGCGATCAGAGCACGGGATGCCATGCCAACCCTGATCATAGAAAGGGTTAACCCATTTTGGTCGTTCAAGCTATTACAGGATTTTCTTAGTAAAAGACAACTCTATTCAGCATTTCTTGAGGACATGCTGCACTGCTAGATAAAGGCAAGGACACCCAGGTGGTGTAATCACCAGTACTGAGGGGGAGCTGCCTGCAGCACCGCTCTGCCAGAGCCCGTCCCGCAGCCGCAGCTCGCACACAGTACAACACGGGCCCGAAGGCCACGCTGAATGTGCAGCACAGCACAGGCTGGGCCTGCCCCGGTTAACTGTTACGTGGATCACTAATTCCTCAATGAATAATGGTTTCCCAATCAGGATCACTGTATTCGACCTCTTAATGCACATACGGTTGACTGTTCCTAAAGCTATGATTAACAACAGGTTATATCAATAAACTTTGGCTCCTGGAAAAATTCTTACAGAGACAAGAAGGAGTCTTGGAACAGTCCTTTCAAGCTTGTTGCAGCCTCTCAGGGGCAGGTGTCTTCTTGTAAGATCTCAAGATTTGTGTCTAGATCCTCCTTCCTGGGCTAGAATCATAAAAAACCACAAAAATACCAGTTTAAATGATCCCCCCCCTCTGCCCAAATGTTCTCCCTAGTTATCACTTGCTTCATACACACTTTTGCTGGTGCACTGTTGGGATTCTAGAGGGCTTTCTGCGAGAGAATGGCCATGTGAGCAATCCTGTATGAGAACAAGACTGATAAGAGCCTCAGCCGAGCAGGAATGTGATAAGGATGTGACCCTGAATGAGGGGGGAGAAACTCGACGAGACAAACAACCCCCGGAAGGGGTTGGGACGGAAGAGGAAGTTCCACAAGGCAGGAACCTGGCAAGGCTGATGTGGCACTTTTTATCCAGTCATAAGAAGGTTTAAAGCACGGGCTAAGTTAACTGTCCAATCTTGAGGACTTGTACTGCATGTTACTCACGTGTGCAGGAGAACATTATAAAAGGGCTTTCTTAGTTGTAATAAACAGGCATTGCTTGATCACATTGGTCGTGTGCGTGCTCAGCTCTCCCGCAGTGCACCACCTAAAATCCAGAGGTGCCATTATTTTCATGTTTTGAATGCTCACTTGGATATGTTTCAGGTCTGATTTTTGGAAAGATGTATACCCAAGCGCCCTATCATTTTTAAGTGAGACAGCAGGCAGTTTGAAAATCCAGTTCTTAGTGTCAGTTTGGACAACCAAATTCAGCAGCCCCTTTTCTTAAGTTTTTAGCTTTACCCTGTCTGTACTACCTTTCCAACCTGCAAAATAGGGTCTGTTTTTTTCCTCTATGGAGCAAGAAGTAAATGTATACAATTTGTAATGTGTTTTAGGAGATTTTCACGAGAAGGCTCTGTAGAACTGTCAGGTGCTTCATTGCAGAAGTAGCCCAAACAATTATTTTCTTCTTCTCCTAGTTTTGGTTACCCTGATCCTGATTATCTGAAGCGGGTTCGATCAGAATTGAAAGCCAAAGGAATTGAATAAAGACATTTATCAACTGTTGGCTCTTCAGTGTAATAATTGAACACATACCAGGTAATTTACTATTTAAGGACTAAGAAGAAAGAAGTCAACTTTATTCAACTGCTGTACTAAGAAGAAAGAAGTCAACTTTGTTCAGCTTCTGTACTAAATAACTTGTATTTTGCAGTCAGCTAAGAAAAGTGATCTTTCATCAAATGATAGATGTTCTTTACACATAATTTACTTTCTTGAATAACACTTCCCTCTGTGAGTAACCTTTACAGAATTTGGGTGTTGTGAGTGCAGCATCAGTACTTGTTGCGCTTGTCAAATAATCACATTGTGTATCTTATTTTACCGGTGAGTCTGATCTGCATTTTTTCCCACAAGTCTTCAGTCTGACCACCAAAAACAACAGATACACTACTAGCTTTTATTCAATTAAATGCTTGTTTTAGCTTTGTGTTATTACTTCTGTCATCATGGATTGTGTAACCCATCTGCTGCAAAATTTTTATGCAGCAGTTATAGCTCGGTCACAGCTGATACTATGGTCTTTTGCTTCTTTTCCTTTTCAGGGTAGGAATAGCATTAGTGGTTTGGGTCTTAACCATGAAATTAGTATGGTTGATGTATGAGTGGGTACATGGATGCTGCCGTGTTTTTAACCCTGCAGAAGTGCTGAATGCTCAGAGCCACCTTAGAGCAATTGGAAAGTAACAGTGCCTGTGGTCGGCTCTGGTAATGGGGCCCTGGTTCTGTGCCTGCCATCATGTTTAAATACAATTTTTAACTTAGCTCTGGAACTATAAAACTTCCACATTCCAATATTCTTCCCATTGTTTCCAATATATAGTTTGTATTATAAAAATACTTTGTTGGTACTCTGCACTGTGTAACTAGGCTGCTGATTACCTTTGTGGTGGTGTGAAACAAAATAGCTTTCTCTTAATTCAGCCAACTGTTAGTGAGTTAAAAAAATGTTGTTAGGCTGTTGAATATAACCAATAAATAAAATATTAAAATACCATCTGCTTAGTTCTGCATTCTTCTGTACAGGTTTTTCTCCTATTTTAGATATGTACAGTTGTGTATTTTTTTAAATTTAGGAGCTTCCCAGCAGTGCCATGATTTGGGGTGATTTGGACCCCCATGCCACCTCTTTTTTTTTTTTTTTTTCTTTTAAGATTCCCACACTGTGACTAGGCAGTACTACTTTACCACCTTGACTTTCAGATTTCTTAGTGTTGGGGACTGTTTTGGTTTCCTTGTAGGCTGGGATGTCTTTCCTACTGTGGCTTTGTTTTACTGTATTTGTTTCCATATTTTACACTGTTTCAAGCTTCCTCCCTTTTCTGTGCTTTAAGATACCAACTTCAGTTGTTCCTAAATGACCATGCTTTTCTGCACACTGAAACAAGCTGTGAAGATCAAGTCTCCACAGCTTATTTTGGTCTCTCGTTTCACTTTCTGTCCCAGTAAGCCAGTTCACCGACGTCATACCCCTATCTGGTAACTCACCACCTTCCATTTTATCTGTGGCAGTTTTGCAGGCTGAGTTTTGCAGCAGAGTCCTGTTGACTGTCACTGAAAGCTCCCAACCCTTTATCCTATAACCAGCTGTACAGACCTTTACTTTTGAATCATAGCTGTACAGTTTAGGAATAAATCTGCCTGATTTGCAGTCAAAAGACAGGTATTTTGCCTGGGTTACAGCAAAGGAGGAGAGCGTGTGCCTAGGACAACCATTGAGAGAATGGATTAGGAAAGCAAAGATTAATTGCTCACTGAGAAACAAAAAACATGCCCATGGGTCTGCTCGGCAGCCTGACTACACCTGTATTTAGCTGACGTCCACCCCTGCTTAATTTAATGACATTTGGTTGTGCTTTTCCTCAGTGCACTTCCAGCGAAGTTAGGGGGGAAAATTCTCATTTATCTACTATTTTAGTGTCTCATATTTGGGCACATTAGTAAAATACACAGCAAGAAATAGCTGAAAAATAACTTTTGCAAGGGGAAGCCCTAAGCACTCGGTTGGCAATGTCTCAGCTAGCTGACACCCTGGTCTGAGGAAAATACTCTTACTCTGCAATCCTGCACAGTTGTATTTCTGATGAAGAACGATGGAAACGGGTAATTTTACTTTGTGGCACGAGTTGATTCGGAAGGGTAACGCAGGGAGAGCGGGGTGTGCCTGACGCTCGGGCCCTGTGAACAGCTGCATTTGTGAAACCGGCTTCTCGCAAGACCTTGTGCCAGCGCACCACCGCGGCTGCGATCCCCTGGGCGAAGCGGCCGGTGCGACCCGCGGCGCTTCCCGAGGGCGGTGAGGAGCCGCGCCGGGGACCGGGACCTCCGGGCGACCTCGGCCGCGCCCTCGGGGCGGCCCGCCCTCCCCCGTGCCCCCCCATCCCTCCGGCGCGGGGCGGGGCGCGGCGCCGCCGGCCTCTTCGAGGAAGAAACGAAACTGAAAGCGGTGGGGCGAGGGGGGACGTCGAGTCGGCCATGGCGGGGCAGCGGGCGGGCGCCTTCCCGCTGCTGGTGCGCGGCGACTGGGGGGCCGCCGAGCCGCCCCCCGCCCTGAGGAAGAAGCTGCTCTGCTACTTCCAGAGCCAGAAGCGCTCGGGCGGCGGCGAGTGCGAGCTGCGGGCCGGGGCCGGGGCCGGGGACCTCCTCGTCTGCTTCTTCCACCCCGAGGGTGAGCGGGGGGGCCGGGGAGGGGGGTGATGGCCGCTGCCCGCGCTTCGCGGCGGGGCGGGGGGCGGCCGCGCTCCCCTCAGCGGTGCCTGTCGTGTTGGCAGTGAGGCAGCGGGTGCTCGACCGGCGGGTCCATGAGCTCGACTGGGGGCCCAGACGGCGACTCTCGCTGCTCGTCGCCGAGATGCCCGCGGACGGCGGCCCCGCGCAGGTGAGGCGGGCGGCGCGGGGGGCGAGCGCGGGGGGCGAGCGGGGCCGCCGGTAACCGCTCTCCTCTCCTTCCGCTTCCAGGAGGTGGGACAGGCCGGCGGGCCCGAGGCGCCAGGTAGGGCCTGCGTGAGGCGAGGTGCGGGGCTGGGACGTTTGCCCCAGTGTTTGTGCCGGCCGGCGTTGAGCTCTGCTCGCTGTTGTTCTCCCCCCCAGCACTTTCCTTCACATTTTAACCCACAAAATTAATTCGTAAAGCACGGCTCTTAAGTAATCTCCAAGACCTGCATAAAAGTTGAACGGACTAACCTGCTATGCAGTTTTTGTTGCGATTCCAGCTGCCATCATGTGTGTTCTCCCTGTGGGCCAGAGTTTGCTACTCATACATAGCCCGCTTATTTCTACGTGGAAATTAACTTATTTGCACAAATAAGGGTTGGTGCATAGGTGAAGGTGGACGGCGCAGACTAGAAAAGCAGCCTCATATGTTACCGTTACCTTTTGTTTTCTAATTTAACAGTGTTCCTTGTTTTAAACTAGCAGGTAGAGATGTCGTACAGAATCAGAATATGTCATGATAGACCCTTTTACAGAGGTGCCTGGTTTCTAAAGACACATCCCTCCAGAGAGGGATGTCCCGGACAGATCTCTTGTTCGATGGCACAGTTTTTGCTGAGGATAGAGTGTAATGCATGGGAGGACCTGCTCGAAGTGGTTCATGCAGCATGACTATGTGCAAGTTTGTTTATTGATGTAATGCCTGGGGCTTTTTTGAGCTTAAGGGGTGTTTTTGTAACCACATTCAACATATGGTTTGGAAGAAGGAGGTCTGTGATTCTGGCCGTGTCAAATGAAACTTAAATTCAAGCTGTCTTAACTCCTGTGTCTACAGGAGCGTGATCTTTTTATTCTTGAAGTATGCGGTAACTGAGAAATCATTGTCATTTATCTCTAGTTAATGAACCTCAGGTGTCTCTTCCCACCTGCCAGAATAAGGAGGCTTCTGTGTGCACTCAGCTTGAGAAGACAGGTAAGCGTGCCACATACCGAGCAGAAACCAGTGTATTCTCGCTTCATTAGTTTTCGTTGACCTTTATGCTGCAGTAGTGCCCAGGTCACCTGTGTGGTTTGTGGTATTTGTGTAATGTAGTGTAGACATCATGGTGTCAGGCCAAAATAAATAATTCTTTTTTTCCTTTGTATGAGTCCCTCTAGGAAACTCCCCACTTTACTGACTGCCTCAGACAGGTCAGTTCCTTAGGGAGAATATGCAGTGGATGCTGACCTGTGTTCTGAGTAAGGCTGTCTCTACCCAGACCTTTCCAGCTGCCACCAGCCCTGCTGGGGTGACCTCTGGCAGAACATCAATAGCTATGTACCCCAGGTACCTGAGCTCCTGTGGCAGACAGCACGTGTAGACCCATGGCGACCCACAGCTGGTTGGTTCCCCTCCTGGTAGATTTGTAAAGAGACTTTGGTAGCAGTTACTACTTCTGTCCTTGCCTGGGGATGAATGGAAGCCTTTTTGAGATATGCTCAACTTGTTTGGGATTTAAAGGTTGTTGTGGAAAAGAACCAAACAACCTGAATTACTGTTTATTTGCCTGTTCTCCCTGATCTTATCAGTGATCTGAACAAAAAGGGGTGTGAAAGCTTGGAGATAATAAGCTTGAATGTTTGTTTTAACTTTTGCCTAAGGCATTAGGGTGTGATATTTCATTTCAGAATCAAGTGAGAATTTGGAAGTGGAAAAAGCAACCTCTAGGAAATCTGTCATAGTAGTAACCACTGCCTCTGGGGAGGACATAGAAGATGAGATTGTTGAAATGTACTTTGAAAATAAAAAGAAGTCTGGTGGTGGGACCATTGAGTCGTACATCAAAAAGGATCAGCAAATCATCATCACTTTTCAGAATGAGGAAGGTATGATCATATCTCATGGGTGTTATATTTAAAGCTCCCTTTTGAAAATAGGCCTTTGCTGGTCCTGGATCTCTCCATAGGCTTTGCTTCAGCAGAAATGGCCTATTATTCTCAAAGAGTGACAGGATGTAAAAGGCGCAAATGTGCCTGTCTATCCAATGCAGATGTGGGTTTCTGACAGTGTTTATAATAACCCCTGGGGAAAGAAGTGGTTCTCTAGAACTTCCCCAAATGCTTGATCAAGGCTCATAGAGAATAATGCAGGAGAAATTTGTCAGGAGCACTGCAAAGTAAGCTTTAGTTCTAGTTCAGAAGACCAGATAAAGCATAGTAGATTACTAGCTGCAGATCATAGGTAATTGTTATTTTGTTATGTTTTCTTTCATATTCATTTCAATTGCCAGTTTTGGAAACTGGGAGGAAAGGAGGTAGTAAATATTATGTATTTGTAAGACAGAGGTGTGAATGCTCATCTCTGTGGAGAAAATTATTTTAAAGTAGCCTTGGTTTATCTGTGGTTTACCTACATTTTCCGCTACACTAAAGTGCTGTTGGCTACTTGTTATTACATAAAGGATGTATACAGAAAGAGGAAACTAAATATTTAACAAATATTTAACTATATTTGACTATTTGTTAAATAGACAAGGTAAGCAGGATAGAAAGCCCTTTCTTTACTTGCTATTTATTAGATGTTACTGATCTGGAGAACAGTTTCTTGCACTTGAGGGCAGTAGAAAGGAGGTAGCACTTACCTCAAAAAATAACTAAATAACTTTTTTTTTTTTTTTTTCCTCTGGGGAGGCTGAGCACATCTAGATCATAGAGTAGCTTTTATCCTGACCCTAACTTTTGATGTGGTTTTGCCTTATTTATTTTTCTTCTGTGATATGAGAAAATGACTGGCCAGATTTTTAAAGCAGAGTGTAATTTAATGTTGCTCTGCTGTGGCAGGAGGGGAAGGGAAGATGACGTTTTTGTTTTCCTGTGGTACTAGATGCTCAAGAAGTTCTGCAAAGGAAACATCACTCAGTGAAGAAAACTGACCTGTTTGTGAAGCCGTGGCAAGTGGAGGATTCTCAAGGATCCCTGTCTTCTACCGTAGTTGTGCTTGAAAATGTCCAGGAGACAGTAAAAGATTGCATGCTAATTATGCTGGTAGAGAACATCAGTGGCTTGTCAGAGGAGGATGATGACTTCAGTGTGGAAATGATACCTGAAATACGTGCTGCTGTAGTTACTTTCACTGGAGATACTGGTAAGAAGGAGTCTGAGTTATGGATCTTTCTTATTAGCTACTTGTGTGTGAGGGAGACTAAGCAGGAAATGAATGTTTTCTATCATAGGTTTAAGGTGTAATCTGATATCACTTCATTTTAAATGAGGATTTACTCACTAAAGTTATTGACAGCTTTTATCTGTAAGGTATAGAGGCCAGTGTAAGTCAGAAGAGGTCTAGCTCTGGATAGTAAACAGAACAGGTAGGACTAAAACTATAACTATACAAGCAACTAAAGAATGTACTTAGTCTTAGAGCAGATCAGTGATAAAGGCTCTCCTTGCCTAAAGGTGTTATATGTGTAGTAAGTTTGTATGGTTTTGAAGGAAAATTGAACAAGTACATGGAACAGAGCTTTTTAAGGTTGTTAAATAGACTTGGGAAATCTACTGTAACAGATTGGAAGCAGGGAGAGGATTAGGGAAGCAGCATCTTCTTACTGCTATTGTCCATATACCTTCCGTGGCCATTGCTGGAGATGGGGTACTGGGCTGGGCAGGCCTTGGGGTGCTGAGGCAGGTCCAGCTGTCCTTCTGCAGAGTGGCAGCTGCCAATTATGTGAAGTGTGGGATTAACACCGTATGCTTTGCCTCATTCTGCCGTTCCAACTACTTGTTAAGCTACTGCGTGTCCACTGTTGTTTTTTAGTGTGTTTGATACCACGTGCTTCTGCCTTATTAGTGATCGATGGCAGAGGCATCTTCCAGGTGACAGAGAGGTGTCTGCTCCTACTTCTCACCAGTGAGAGGTTGAGGGGACTTCCTGGGTGACTTACGGTTGATATTATTAACAAGTTCCATCCAGGACATGGGCAACAGTAAGTGGTATTATAAAACCAGATTCAGAAACAGTGTAAGCCAATAGGTGATGTTACAGAGATAACAGCACTGCATTACCAGGAGAACTGAATTAAACTGGCAGTGTTGAACTGGTTCCAGGATTCTGAGTGCTGCTGCACTTAAGTCCCGTTGTGGACAACGTGATTATACGTGTGCTTGATTCTGGGTGAGGAGATGGGACAGGAGAATTCTATCTTCTGTGTGGAAAAACTGTAAATCTCTTTAGAAGATAGAACATGGTGAAAACAAGTTATACGCCACTTCGAATCAACTTCATGGGAATAGTTGTACTACTGGTAATGTGTAAGAATGAAGTGGGTCAGAAATTTTAAAGTTGTGAAGGGATTACTCTGTGGTATAATGAAATTAAAGAATTTTTTTTGGTCTCAGAGAAGACGTAGGGTTTTCTGCTTTAGAACTCAGAAAATTTTTGCCTCTTGTATTGTGGTCCAGTCCCAAATTCTTGGTGCAGCCTTTAGGAAATAAGAAGATCCTTAAAAAACTTAATTGTGTGTTTGTCTGACAGATGTAAAAGTAACTTGACTATCTTTTACTGTGATGATAACGGGGGGGGGAATAGCCAAAAATAGAATGTGTTTATCATAAAACTGAAAGAATCCAAATTTGAACTGGCAACTAATATCTGATTAGTTGTGTATAAAGCCATGGCCCAGAACCAAACCTGATCTTATTCTCTTTTGGGATTAGAGAGACCCAGTGCTATTCAGTAGGAGAAATAGTGGTGAATTCTGGCTACAGTAGTTATAGTCAAGTCGTGATTAACCATGTGGTGAATACTAGGTGACAGATACTGAATATGTGGAAAGAAGTAGCTTTGTGGGCACCTCGGAGTTGATAGGTGCTTTGTAATTCAGTGCTTTGGTCAATGCACACAGCAATAGTCTGCTAACATCATAGTAGAAAAGCAAGCTACTAGTTTGATCTTGGGGTGGTTTGTTTTTGTTTTTTTCTCCTTTCTTTTCTTTCTAGATGCAGGGGAATTTGCTAAAAAGCTTAATCAACACCACAGAGCAAAGAAACAAAATATTACTGCACGGTGCCTTGAGCTAACAAAAAGCATTAGGGCTGAAAATATACCAGCTAACACACCCAGTGACTATATAACAGTTTACTTTGAAAATAAGAGGAACGGAGGTGCGCAAGTGGTGGATGTTCAGCAGCTGCCTGATGAAGATGCAGCTATCATTACATTCAGTGACCATAAAGGTAATGCAGAAATACAAAGCCCTTACTTCTTTAAGATCCTTTCACTTAAAGATCAAAATGTGGATTTTCTAGAGAAATGCCTACTTTGCCCTCATAAAACAGTAGATCTGGTGCCTTGTCAGCAGGTCTCTGCTAACTGGAGTGCAAGCTTAAGTTTGGACCAGCTGGGAATAAGGCATAGACTTTTTTCCTTTTCATACACAGTTTCTTTCACCCAGGCCTTGATCCATACCAGGTTACAGTTTGAGTTCAATAGAGGAAGCACAGCCCCATGTAGTGCAGGAGACTTCTCCCCGCTGCCTTCCCCACCAGCTGGCCTGTGGCAATGTGTACTGTCTGGCTGTCTGAGGACAATTTCTTGGACAGTTTTTTAGCTGGAGAGCAAGTGCTGTGACTTGTCCAGCCAGTGACAAGCATCAGCATCTGTGGAAAATAGAGGACAAGGAGGAAACTGGAGGGCTGAAGGGAAGTTGAAGAAAATAGGTGCTCATTTTGGGTGAAACAGAGGAGCTGTGATTTGGTAGTGCTGAGTAATAGCCCAGACAACTGCTGAGTTGGGCACTTGAACTACAGCGTATAACAGAAAGGGGGGCAGGGACAGTGCTGTGCTTACCTCCTCCTGGAGGTGGATGGTGTTGATTCTTAACTGTCTATCTTAGCTTTTGGCATTTAAAGCCAGTAACTCTTCTGTAATTTGGAATTATTTCTATCTGGGAAGGGGGGGGAAAATTAATGTAAAATTATTCTTAGACATAACAGACATTATGTAGAAGACAAAGTTTAAGAAAAACTGCAGAAAATATTTGGTTTTGTGCTAGCGTTAATTGTTTGGGGTTTTGTTTGTTTATTTTAGATGTGACCAATATCTTGGCAAAGCAGCATTCACTCAACAAAACGCCAATCTCTGTCTATCCTTACTACATCTCACTGGGAGCAGCTCTATATGGAAAGGAAGCACCACAAATAAAGAAGCCAGATCCAATTATAGTGCCTCTGGATCCGTTTATCTGGTGTTACTTGCAGAAAAATAATAGGCTAATTGAGGCAATAGGTTCTGAAATGGCTAAGTATAATTGTGACCTAACGTGGCCTGAACCCCACTCCGCAAACCCAGAAGTTACTTTGCATCCTTCAGCTACTTTGTCTGAGCAGAAGAGATTAGCATCTCAATTGATCAAGAAATGGAATGAAAATGTTTCCACAGCATTTTCACATAGCATATCTAAGTACAAAGCAATTACATGTCAAGTAAGTGCAGAGGTGTGGGAAGCCATTAGAAACAGCTTTACCCACAATGAAGTTCTGATAATTCCACCTACTTCCAAGGGTTTAATTGTTGTAGCAGGTGAAAAAGAAGTTGTGAAGAACGTTGAACAAGAACTGAAGCTTCTGATAGAAAAAGTCACTGGAGAAATTGAAAGAGAAAAGCAAAGAACTGAAGAAGTGGTGATGCTAGGTCCAGGGGAATATGCAATTTTACTGAGTACTGGTGTTGAAGAAAAAATTCATATGGAGTTCCCAGCCCTGCAGATAACTTATGATCATTTGCAGAGGGTAATTAACCTATGTGGAATGCCTGAGGAAGTTTATAAAGTGAAAGGGGAAATACTTGAAAATATACGCAAAATGGCAAAGACAACAGTTAATATCCACCCTTATATTTTCCAGTTTTTAGTGCGTATTGATAATGAAACCCTGTCGCAGAGCCTGTTTATGTCAAAACAAATTAATGCCTTTTATGAGCTTGACACAGAAGCTATCATCTTGAAAGGAAGTGCTGCTGAAGATCTACAAAAAGCAGCAGAAGAAATAAAGAATGAACTGGACTACAAAAGCATTACTTTGGAGGATGAATCGGTCCTCCAGAAGAAGGAATGGAGGATGCTCACCAAGCAAAACTGTTCTAATGAAGCTGTAACAGTCACTCAGGTAGAGAATCAGGTTATCATTGCTGGCTTTTCTCAGGCAGTAACAAAAGCCTTTGAGGAACTTTATAACTTTATAGATGAAAACACACAAATGCAAAAGGTAATTGGAGGAAAGCCCACAGCGGTTGTAATGTTTTTTGAGAAAGAGAAGACCAGTGTTTGGGGTGACTTAGAGAATAAAGGTGTGAAAGTTGACTTTAGCACACAGGAGAAATGTAGAGTTATAACCTTGAGGGGGCCGAGAAATGCAGTGCTGAAGGGAGCCGCCTTAGTTGAGCAAATTCTGTCTGGCCTGCATTATAAGCGTGTGGTAATTAAAGAGCCAGGAGCTGAGTCGTATTTCAAAGAACGAGAACACTTTTTTGCCGCCACTGCAAAACAAGACTTTAAGTGCCTAGTGAGGCTGGAAGAGCCGTCGGAACAGCAAGAACACAGTAATACAGGCAAGCCCTATAGGCAGGTGACCATGAATGGAATCGTAATAGCAGTTTATAAAGCTGACTTGTGTACTCATCCTGTTGATGTTGTGGTAAATGCTTCTAATGAAGACTTAAAGCACATTGGTGGCCTTGCTGATGCACTCTTAAAAGCAGCTGGTCCAGAGCTGCAACAGGAGTGCGATGAGCTGGTGAGGAAAAATGGGACTTTGCTGCCTGGGTGTGCAGTTATCACGGGTGCTGGGAAACTCCCCTGCAAGAACGTCATTCATGCTGTTGGGCCCAGGTGGAGGAAGGACGAAGCAGAAAGGTGCGTGTTCTTGTTAAGAAAGACAGTGAAGAAAAGTCTGCAGCTCGCTGAAACATTTAACCACCATTCCATAGCTCTGCCCGCTATAAGCGGAGGGATTTTTGGCTTCCCACTGGAACTGTGTACATACTCAATTGTATCCTCCATCAAGGAGACCTTGGAAGAATCCATGGGGGACAGCAGCTTGAAGGAGGTTCATCTTGTGGATGTTACACAGAATAATGTTCAGTCTTTCAGCAAGGCACTGAGTGAAGTGTTTTCAGATTATTCACCTTCCTGCAAGCCACTGCATCAGGCCAGTACAGTTCATCAGCCTAGGAAAAGAAAAATTACTCAAAATAGCAAGAACTTCCCAGTGGTAACAACTGAGGAAGGCCTTGACATCATGCTGAAAAAAGGAAGCATTGAAAATGCCACAGTAAGTGTTTTAAATTTTCTGCTTTTAAAACATCAAGTGGTTTTTTTGTTTTTCTTTAAAAATAGCCAAACACAAAACCAAAAAAATGACCAACCTTCGACCACCATCTCTAATTCTCAATATAAACATGTTTGATATGTTACTGAAATTGGCTATTGCTGCTGTTAATAAGAATTGCTATGATACGATGACTGTCTTGCATGATAGATACAGATGACTCTGCATTTTGTCATCATCTGTCACAGAGGCATGCAGATCCCTGTGGTACACAGTGCATTTCAGTTTAGCAGAAGCAACTCAGGTCAGCAGGTATGGTTCCGGGCTCTGAACTCCCCTGACCCCACCTGCATGCAGCATTGACCTTCCCAGAAATCGTGATTACAAACCTGGTACTACTGCAACAGCAAAAGAGGGTGCTCGGTGTCGGTTAACGCGAGTACCCTGCCGTGTGAGGGTGGCTGGGCTGTTTCCAGATCCACTGTGGTCCTGAAGCAGCACAGACATGCACCTCTGAGCCCTGGGCCCACTGCCAGTCTGGTTCTCCCTGCATCTGTAAGATATTCATGTGGGGAACTATTATTTGTTATGTCATTGGTGAACACCAGCACAAAACATCCAGTTGTTACTGCATTTCCTGGGGAGGATCAGCTTCACTAATTGATTTCCAGTTGCTTCTGGTATTGAATTGCTGTTAGTTGGCTGATAGCTACTTTACTGGAATCACCAATACTGGAAGGAGCTCCTTTCAGAACCCTTTCCCTGATGGCCAGCAAATTCTTTCAGGAGTGGATGCCTCACAGCTGGTGCATGCAGCAACTGCAGTTGGCTAGGGTAGAATATACATTAAAATGTGGCTAGAGGTCCTTCCCAAGGAGCTGAGTATAGTGCTTGACACAATGTTCATAGGCCTTTGTATTTCTGTCCCTTACCAGTTACTGCTTTTTGCACTTCTTTCTCCTTAACTTTCCTCCAGTCTTGTTTGTCTTCAGCTTCTTCTTTTTTCCTACACCAGCCATGTGTGGGAGGTCCTGCTTACCTCAGCAAACACAGATTTTTTTTCATCTGCAAACTTCTCTTGGAGAACAAACTTGCATAAACACTTTTCAAATGGGGGTAGAACGAGTAGACCAAGAATTCAGAATTTTAACTTTCTCCCATTGGGTTGAAATGAATTTCACTGTTAACTCAGCCTTTGTGTTGCTTCAGGCAAGCTCATGATATTAGAATTGAGCATAACTTCTGGTTTATTCCAAAACTTTGTTCACTCTGATTACTGTCCCAAAATTTTGCTCTGTAAATTAGCAGGCAGGCCATATTTTATTAATCAGTGCAAAATTTAAATTTGATACTTAAAAGCTAGAGTTTTTCCTTGTGTGTTTTTCAGACAGACGTTGTTGTCATCAGTGTTGCCAAAGATCTCCGGCTTGATAAAGGGCCACTCTCTAAAGCTTTGCTAAGCAAGGCAGGGCCAATGCTTCAGATGGGCTTAACAGGAGAAGGCCTGGGAAGAACACCCGAGGAAGGATCAGTGTTCAAAACAGGAGGTTACAATCTAGGTTGCAGTGTTGTGCTTCATGCTGTTGTACCTGCGTGGTCCCAGAGACACCCATCTCCAAAGGTATAAGGGTTTTTATTTGCCTGAACTCCAACGTGATTGGGCTTTGTAGTGGGTTTAATGCTGCTTTTGCTCTGAAATGGGGGACAGCGTCATAGGAGATAAGAGTTTGGCCTGGGTTTTTCTAACTGTGTGGCTGATCCCCTGTGAAGTGCTAAGGCTTGGATAATAGGCCCAAGCCAGAGCTGACCTATAGATGAACCCTGCGTATTTTATAACTGATAACCATTGTGCTAACAGGTATTATACTAAGTTATAACAAACCACCTGTTCTGTTGTAAAAGTTGGAAGTGTTGAAGCCTGAGCAATGGGCCCTGAACCGAAACTGTTAACTCAGTATGTAATCATTAATGAAATAATGCATGGAAGATGTAGCTATCTTGAATGTATCTGTCCCTTCCTTTGTATGTGAATAGAATAACAAAGTCGTGGAGACAGTTGTCTGTCCCCGAGGCCTGATGTGAGACCTTGCGCATAATCTGATCAGATAAACAGAGAAACTCCCTTAGCTTCTTCCTTGAGCCCTGGCCAGGCTCCAGGGGGAACCTAATGTGACATTGAAACCAGATGTTTCCACTTAAAACAAAGGTGCCAGCTATTCTGGCTCGCTGATTTTTGGGTATACAAAACTGGACCCGCTCACAGCGACTTGGGAATCCTCACCTATGGGTGGAGGCACCGCGTAGGATTTCCCACTTGCAGGGACAGGCTCTCCAAATCCTCACTGTAACTGGGGCTGCCCAGCGACTCCAGATCTGGATGATGGTAAAGTATGCAAGTGGTGACGTAGCTTTCATAATCACTATTCTCTCTGTCTGGTAGTAATGATTTGATGCATTACCCTGTATTTTCCTGTTTTAAGTTCACTATTCTGTCTTTTATTACTGTATGTTTTCTGTATTATTCTGTTATAATATTTAGTTATTTCTAGTAAAATACTCCTGTTTTTTTCACTCTGGTGTCTGAGTCTGACATCCCTAATCAGCAAAACACCTTGTTGACTAATATATTCCCTGTGGTGGATGCAGTTATTGTATTTTAATACCAATAGATAGCTAAAAGGGAAAGTGCTACATTGCACATACTGGAAAAAAAAATTACTTTCAGTAACTGGAAAAATAATTGTGCTTTACAGGTCTTGGGCAACATCATCACAAAATGCCTGGAGATTGCTGAGGAACTATCTTTAAAGTCAATTACTTTCCCCGCGATTGGGACAGGGAATTTAGGATTTCCAAGGTCTGTTGTTGCTAAATTACTATTTGACAAGGTATTTGAATTCAGTAGTAAAAATGGAGTAAATTCTCTTGAGGAAGTTCACTTTCTGTTGCATCCAAAAGACACAGCTAATATTCAGGTGAGTTACTGTGTTTTTCTGTCTTCTTTATATGCTGGTTTATTTAGGTCTGTCCCATGATAACTGGCTCTCTGATGATCTCCAAAGACTCAACAGGGTGCTTGTTTTTATACTAAAGAAAATGTTTGCTGACAGTCTCTCTTGTCTGTACTCAAAGTTCTCTTTTTGGTTCTACCTGTCATGGGCACCTGCCTGTCCTGTACAGCCCTGCTCCCTTCCTATCCTCTTCTGTTCCCTGGCAGTGATACAGATAAAAGTGTAATTACTCTTTATCTCATGAACTCACCTAATTCTTAAGTACATAGGGCTTTTCTACAGATAAATTTCCTGCAACTCTTGCGTAGATGTCTTCACTCTTGGAAAAAGTAGTGCTTTCAGTGGAGAGCTAGTGTCTTTTTAGGAAGAAAAATTATGCTAGAATTGCTGTGCTGGTAAACTTCTCTCTTAGAAACGTATTGGTATTCCACATCCCCCTTTCTTCAGTATCACGTTAGCACAGATTTTCTATATCCATGGTCAAGTTACTCATCTCACACATGAATCCCTCAAAAGAGAGCAGTCACGCTGTGAATTAATGTCCAAATAAGTGTTTCTGCATCTGTTCACTTCTATTTTTTGCACTATCTAATACATCTTGAAAAGCCGAACTTGAAGGCTACTGTGCTAAAGCCTGAGCTATTGGGCACAGAGAAGGCTGGTGTTAGCTGCAGGACTTGAGTGAGAGTTAAACTAACCCCTCAGGGTAAGGGTGCCATCTGTTAATGTATCCCTTTAGAATGGTAATTAGGGCTTTGACTTAGTTATTTATCAGTTCTGTCTATTGCTTACACTGAACAACCTTGTGCCTGACAACAACAGTCTGTCAAGACTTGCCATCAGCATTATGGCAGAGGATATGAAATAATTTCCATTAAGCTCTTTCTAAATGTGTTTTACTTTTCAAACCTTTATGTCTACTGTGTAATCTAAAGACTGCTAAAGGGGTTGATTGTAATTGCCTTCTCTAGGAATTTTCAGATGAACTTGAGAACAGGTGTGGAAATACTGTAGAATTTGAAGTGGAACAGACTTGTCCAAATAAGGCTAGCCAAGACACAGGTAAGCTCGTTTCACAGAAGTTGTATGCTTAGTGCATTTTAAAAATGTTTTAAAATACTCCAGGGAATGCATTCATTATGGATGTTTAGGTATTTGGTGAGCATGTCATTCCCAAAGTCCAAGTAGCAGCTGGAGTGGCTGCTGTAAAGGCAGCATATAGTATTTTCAGGCTGAGTGTCTGTAATATCTGACACAGTTGGAGATGCTAAGAAAAAAAAGTACCTGTGATTCGTTATCTGGGTAGTGCCCTACAAATCAGGACAGCAGAAATTATCATGTGCCAAAGACACAAGTAGGGGTTTTTCTTTTACTGCTGCAGTATTTGATTAGATCGGGAACAGGCCCTCTTCGCTCCTGGGAAGGCAGGTGAGTTTCTGGTTATGTGGCCTCTTTGGAATACTCTTAAATCCTTATGCTTTCAGATGAATAGCAAAACCAAGCTGAAGGATCTTTGTTGTCCAGTCTAATGGAAGTGCAGAAAATTAGTTACATGTTGAAAACTTAATCAAGTTTTTCCAAATAACACATAGATAAAAAGTTCCTGTCACACAGTAGAGAACGGCCCTGAAAACTCTGAGACAGAGGAGCAAGGGCATGAGACTTGGAAAGTTTGCTGCTTTCTTACCTGAGTGTTTTGCAAAGTCTTATATTATAAAATGTCACAAAGTAGTGTCTGTATACTAGGTGTGCAATGAAACCAAGTTTTTTCTGCCATCTCAGTGTGAATAGCAATGATGGGTTGATCAGAGACTCCTGTGAGAAGAAATGATTTTCAGTTAACGTGGCAGGCAGTCCTTTTCACAGGCTGAGTCTGGAGCCAAACTGTGGTCTCTGTAAGCGTTGTACCCACATACAAGTCCTTTCTCTCTTATCTCACTGCTCCCTTCTGCTCATGGTCTATGTTTCTTTCCTGCAGTTTCCTCTAGAACCTCTTCAACCCCAGCAGAGGACGTACATGAAATGACGTTTGGCTCTGTTGTGTTCCGGGTGGCAGAAGGTGATATTACCAAAGAAGAGGGCGATGTCATTGTAAACATAACAAACCAAACTTTCAGCCTCAAAACAGGTATTTTAGTTTATATTATGTGTGCAAACAGGATGTGTGGTTGGAAGGGCTGCATAAGGACAGTAGGAAGCATTTTTTTCAGTGTTTCAAATCTTTTTGTTCCACAGTATAATTTCTGGTTTGTTTCTTAGGGTACAAAGGTTCAATTAGGAAGTATCTGAGACTTTCTTGTTAATCTATGTTACAGAATGGCATGTTTAAGACTCTTGCAGAAAGGGAAACTATAATTTTATTTTTTTGTATAGAATATTTTATAGAACATCTCTTGGACTAAAGGGGAAGACAAACCTCAATGAGGTATTTACCTCAGTGAAACTTGTTAGATACTTTAGACGTCACTCTGAATTGAAGAGCATAAGCCTAAAATTTAGGTAACAGTGCTTTTCACTTAAAACCTTTACTATTACCAGGATTGAGATATTTTAGATATTATTTTAAAATATTATTTAGATATTATATGGGACTTCAATGACATTAACAGTAGTAACAGTGGATTTATATGCCTCTTCTCATTTAAGGTGTCTCTAGAGCAATTCTGAATGGTGCTGGAAAAGAAGTTGAAGATGAATGTGCTCAACTAGGTATGATAAAACATTTCTGACCTCCTTTCTGAAGGTGTTCATGCACGGCAGGAAATCTGTTGGAATACTTTCTCAGTGCCTACTGTACATCCCATTTGTATTATGCACTGTGTTACATCAGCTAGTTTTTAGTCAGTCAATGTGATATTTGTAAAACATCTAATGAGGGAAGGAAAAGAAAAATCTTCAAGAAGTGAGGGCTTCTGAGCATATGTAAAGAACTAAACCTATCCATTACGCATCCTCTTATTCCAGTAAAGCTTTCCATGATAAAAACAAGTCGAGTCTACATTGAACAGAGCTATGAGGAAGGGATGATATTGGCAGGAATGTTAATAGAGAAGCTATACCTCACTGGAAGCAACTATCTATCTTCAACTCCTTTTGTCATTCCTGAGTGAGAAAATGCTTGCTGTTGGCTTAACTAGCAACCCACTACCATATCATCTGTGTGACCAAGAGGGAAAATGAGTGAAGTTGGGTTCCTGCCTCAGAAGAGGCATTTATTTGTAGACCAAATTGAGTTAGTGAACAGAAAATCTAATGAATGGGGAGTAAGAATGGACAAGTATGTGGTTTAAAACCCCATTAAAATAGGGAAGTGGGAAAGAGGCTGGTGTGGAGGTTAGCTTGGAAGACCAACCAAAGGAAAACAGTTATGTGGAGGAGATAAGAGGTAAACCTCTGCTGCAAAGGCCAAGAGTGTAATTCAGGCTAGTCAGCCCAAGGGTAGGTGGCATACTTGCATGTGTATGAAGACAGAGGGTAGAAGTAGTCTGCACGAAGTTCTTCAAGTCTGCAGAGCAGACTTGACAAATAAAGGCCCACAAAATTTATTTGCCAAATGAGGCAAATGTTTTACAAACATAAAATGAATCTTTGTGCCTTGAAAGTGAAAATAGAGAGAGAGAGAGGGTTATACAGTTTGTGGAAGGAGACTTGAAGCTTATCCTGGGGCATATTTATTATAATTTCTTATCTCCTAGTGAGGATTAGCACACATCTATATTGTGAATCGTTGTTGATTGATTATGTTCTCCTACTTATGTTTCAGCCTCACAATCTAACAAGAGCTATATCATCACTCAAGCAGGAAGCCTGCCATGCAAAAAAATAATTCATTTTGTTTCCCAAGATGACATCAAGCTGCTAGTCTCCGAAGTGCTTCAGGAGTGTGAATTACAGCAGTACACCTCTGTAACCTTCCCAGCAATTGGAACAGGTCTGACTCCTTTTTGAAATGTTTCAGTGCCTGTGATTCTGCTGATCTCAGGGTTCAAGCAATGGGTTTGATTTATCTGAAGGGGTTATTCTTTGGTGAAAATAAATGCAGAAGCTGCGGACTTTAAAATTGTTATTAGAAGCTTATGAAGACCTAGAAAGCTTCACTCCTGACTAGTATGTAAAGAGTATGAGCACGCTAGAGCTGACACTTCCTTGCTAACAGGGATTCAAAGGTATGTCTGTGCTTCTTGGAAAACCGTAAATATTTGTCACAGCAGCTTGATAGGTGTGGGCAGCTCATCAGAGAATATCCAGGGACCTACTTCTCCATTGCTGAAATCAGTAGATGATGCAATTCTGGCTAGCACAGATAGGGTTGCACAGGTAGGGTTGATACAGATGGAATGTGAACCTGTTCAAAAGGCTAGATTGTCCCTTTTTCTTCTCATTGTTTTTAGTTAGATCAGTAGAAATCCCTGGAGTCAGAGAATCCAGAACTGGGCCCCATGCACGCAGGGATCTCTTGCATGAATAAAACCAGACTTATTTTTTTGAGCAAAGAGTTGGCTACTGGGCCACTGAGTGTCAGGCCTGTGGCCTATTAGGTAACGAAGCAATGTCATCTACATCATAACCTGATCAGTCCCATGTCAATAAAAGTAAACTTCCATTCATCTCTTGCTGGAAAGGTGGTCTTGAACCTCCTTTTCCTCATAAACAGAAACCTTTGCTAAATAGCCAGCCTGAAGTTATTTCTGACTTGTTTGTGGTCCAAGTGATTGTGGGTATGTTTATAACTGTTCTTTTAAAGATGTTTTAACCATTTGTAACAACAGTTATCAATGCTTTTTTAAAGGCAAAATATTTGTAACTTATTTCAGGTGAGGCAGGCCGTGATCCAGCTGTAGTAGCTGACAACATGATAGATGCAGTAATGGACTTTGCAAAAAGTAACTCTGCTCCATCTGTGAAAACTATTAAAGTTGTCATCTTTCAGCCACATTTGCTGACTGTGTTCCATACAAGCATGCAGAAAAGACAAAATCCTGCTAAAAGAGCAGCCAAATACCTGTTTTCCAAGATAACGTGTAAGTAGATGTCACTTAAATACAGGATATGGATCAATCTGTTTAGCACCAGCTGATAAGGGTTAATATTAATTACAACATTTGTGTATTTCAATGTAGCATTCTGGAGCTCTGAGAAATGTTCCCCAAAGGAAAAAACCGAAGCAGTTTTGGAAAACAAAATTGAAGTGGCCGTTGTGCAGATTTGTGGTGAAAACAAAAATAAAGTGGAAGAAGCTGAAAGTTGGTTGAGAAGTACAATTTTAAAGGAACAGTTTAAAACAGAAATTTCAGATGAGTCTATCTCTCATTTCGGTGAAGTGGAGAGAGAGGAACTGCGTAACCTACAAAAATTAAAAATTGCTCTTCGTTTGGTTAATACCACTATTCGAATTTCAGGTGTTGAGAAAGATGTCTGGATTGCTTATTCAGCCATTCAGGAAATGATCCACAGGGTAAAAGCTGCTAAGCAGGAAGAGAGCAGGGCAGAACTTTTACAAAATATAATTGAGTGGAAATATCTGGAAAAGGATTCCTATGTGCCCTTTGACAGTCTCACAAATATGCAGTTGGAAAATGCTTTCACGGGAAAGCAGAAGGATATTTCAGTCGTCATTGATAAGAAAAAACACACAGTGGATATAGAAGCTAAATGTGCTGTGGATAACCAGGGAAAATGTATACCCATTATACGTGTTAATAAATCTGAAGGTAAGTAAAAGCATCTGGTCAGGCTGATGTTCTCATGTTAAAACCTGGTTGCATCCAGCCTAGTAAGAGTCAGAAAAGGTAAGAATATGCAAAATATTGTTAAGGAGCTTTGTGCATGTCCATTTCTGGAGAATGTAGAAAGGAACTGAATCAGGAAATTAAAATAAAAGAATCTTTTGGAAATGTAGGTAAGGTGTTCTGAGGTTCTTACAGGCTTACTAGCAATAATTAGATGTCTGTAGCAGGTGTCATTCTAGATCTCAGCTCATTTCTGTTCTTGAGATGTACACTTCCATTTACTTCTGGTCCTTTATAAGGAGCTACCTGTTTCTTATTCATCCATACAGGACTCTTCCCAGAGTATTATTTTTCTTTGTCCTGTTGTGACTCAGTTTTACAGGGGCATATTTTATATCTTGCGGGGAACAGTTTTGTCCACTTAACACTTGAAAGTGAAAGTGGACAGGTTTAAGTAACTGTGCAGCTCCTAGTGCCTTAGTAATGCCTCCTGCACATATTTTCAGATTTTTATTTTTTGTTCTCTTACCAAAAAAATGTCACTTCTAATTGAGGCAATTAGCTATAATGCTGGATGTCTGTAGCGTATGCATCAGTCAGTGTTACTGTTTGATAATACAGCTAGATATTAGGCCTCACATGAAATGAGAGAAGGGAAGAAAGGGAAGAGTTCTGCTTTTCAGACGGAGCGTATATTCTTGAACTTTTAAATTTAAAACCTTCCTTGTTCAGATGCTTAGCTCCTAGTCTCCAAGTTGATGAGACTTAACTACTTGGTAAATCTGCATTTGCTCCATGTCCTTGAAAACTTCATTTACAGGGAAGGCTACTGGTAAAAGATATTTCAAAGGATCTATCTTCAGCCGTGAAGAACAGATTTGTCTAGAAACTACCCATTCAGGCACATCAATTGCCAATGTAGTCGCAAACTAGAAACTACAGTGCCCTAATCCTTTGGTGAAAGACCCAGGGAATACTCTTGACTGACAGAGACCAGTAGGCACTAGTGATAAGATGGATGTATGGGCTTTTAGAAAGGCTTGTAGCAGGGCATATTTCATTTCAAGCAGAGGATTTGGGTAAATATGATTGATTATGTTAATTCTGCAGATCAAGAGTCAACAGTACTCCCTGCAACATGGGATGATATGCAAGACCAGCGACTCAAAATAGTGGAACTAAAACCAGAAACAAAAGAGTATAAAGATGTGCAGGAAAGGTTTCTGAAGACCTGTCAGTCATTTAAAATTGAAAAGGTAAAAGCATGTAATCATTTCTGAGCATAAATATTTTGATAGAAAGTGATGAAGAATACTAATAACAATGGAAAAATTAATTTCACTGGGATTTCTGAAGTTGGACAAGTATTTTTGGCTGTCGGTAACTTTAATCAGCATCAGTTTACTGTTGCAGTTGAGATATTTGGAGAAACTTAAGCAGTTGCTTCTGCAGCACCAAGGGAGAGTGCTCTTTCTTTAAATCATTTTTGCTCTAGTAGAGCACAGCATTTACTCACTTAAGCCACGTGTGCTTTGCAGGTAGGCATCTATGCCCCAGAAACCTGTGAAACTCTGTCCTATATTGTTTCCCATGGAGTGTTTCTGTCGTTTGAGGCTGGCTTCTGCTGTCCATAGTACCAAAGTTTGGAGTGATTTGACTACCTTATTTCATAACCTGGTGTACATACACTGGAGCTAGGAGGAGAATCTTGGAAGCAGATTGAATTGTGATACACTAATATTTTTCATGACAGCAACCTTCTGTCTGTCTGTCTGTCTGTCTGTCTCAAAATTTGCAGATTGAAAGGGTACAGAACCCATTTTTTTGGAAGGCCTACAAAATAAAAAAGTGTGAAATGGATAACAAAAATGGTAACACAAATAATGAGAGGCTTCTGTTTCATGGGACAAGTAAAGAGTCATTAATCTTAATTAACAACCATGGATTTAATCGGAGCTATGCTGGAATGCACGGTAATGTGAACTTCAAAACAACTCTTGTTTTCCTGAATAGGGCTAGGACAGATGCCATGCCATCTGTATTGTCCTGCCTTGTATGCAAAATTATTTGTTTTGTTATATCTTCTTATTGCAAATAAAAAGCAAAACTGTCAAGAGAGTCACAGGCTCTGAAGGCAGATAAGCGATTGCTGCTAATGAAATGCTCATAAACATTTGTTTTTCTGACTACAGCTGCAAACTTTGGAAATGGAACATACTTTGCTGTTGACGCCAGCTATTCTGCCTACGACACCTACTCTAGACCAGATGCGAATGGGAGGAAGTACATGTACTTGGCTCGAGTCCTTGTTGGAGAATATTCTCAGGGGACAAAAGGATCAATTACTCCAGGGGCAAAAAATGCTAGTAACTCCATAGATCTGTTTGATAGTTCAACCGATAATGTGAACCAGCCATCCATGTTCATCATATTTAATGACATTCAAGCTTACCCAGAATACCTTATCACTTTCACTAAATAAGGGTTTTGATTGAAGTTAAGGTTGCATGTATTTCAGTCTGGGTATAGGACAGAAACACTTATAATGAAATACACAATGAAAATAGTTTTATCAAATTGATTTCTTAAAGCTTGTTTACGTTTAAGCAACCTCTGGCACTTTTTGATGGCACTGAAAATAGACTGCTTGTTTACGCAAGGAGTAGCTGAACATTTTAACATGTGAGCTCAAAATAACCGCTGTTAGGTTACAGATCAAGTCTTTATATTGTGTTAGCCTTTCCATGCACCCTTATGGCCACCCTAGTTGTGCTAGGAAGTGGGCAATGCTGGCACGGGAGTGGAAGGGATCTTTCAGCGGCTAATCCCTCAGTGTTGCATTTCTGATGGCTTCCTACGCTCTGTAACTGACAGTCTGCATCATTAATTATGATACAGTGGTTTTCATTAAATGATCTAATTGTAGTTAATGGCTTGTGTTTGTCTAAACCTTTCCAAATATTTAGCAGTGGTTTTCAACCAGTGAACTTCAATGACCTTGCTCGTTTTTAATGCAATAACCCTCCCTGGCAGGTTAATAAGAGGTTCTACAGAATGTTATAGAAGTTGCCTGAGTTACTTATAGCCTAAAGGAGACAGGAAAGTAAATTTTGAGAAGGTGTTTCTGTTGTCATACACCAGCTGCAGCAACCTTCCTGTGATCTTAAGGAGAAATCAAATCAGTAGAGCAAAGAAAACCATAGAGTGGTTTAGGGGAGGTTTTTAAGCCTTAAAATAAATAGGTTATCTCAAAGGGGTGATCATTATCAAGCCAGAGTTTGGAGTTCTGTGTTGGGGGGGGGAAACAAAGCGACATCATCTTTGTAGCATGTTGGTGGAATAAAGAAAGATGCCTCTTACAGCCTTAGATATTGTAAGATCTTCCAGTGAAAAAAGTGATGCAGCACCTCCACATTCTGAAAACCCTTGGCTCCTCTGAATGTATCAGGTTTGACTTCTTAAGAGAAAATCTTCCAATACTTGCTTTATGTTGCTTTTACTTCAAAGTTTTACCGTGGGTTGGTGTGTCCACGCAAGTGATAATCATTGCAGGGTAAACGTTGCTTTCTAGGGAAGGCTTATGAGACCTGCAAGTATCTCAGTAGAGCCATAAGCATCGGGCTGTTGTTCACACCCCAGCCCATGACTCCCTCTGCAACAGTGCTGGAACCACTTGCTTTGGGCTTATTGCTTTTGATTACGTCAGGTTTTTAACTGCTGAAAAATGCTGACTGTTGAATTCCTAGTGCTTGAAATCAAGATATGGGTATGGGGGCCAAAAGTCATAAATTTTTCTCTTAAAATTAATAAACTTAATTCCTGTAACAAACACCTGAAGTTACTGTGTTGAAGGTTAAACTTGTAGAACACTGTAGCAATATAGCACTTACTTCAAGAAAGATGTTCTTTGTATAAGCTAAAGGCATCCCTAGTCAGAAGAACAAGTAGATAGCTGCCTTTGAGTAAGGACAGCCTGCAGCCGTTAGGCCTTGAAAAGGGTGCAAGCAAGCTCAAGGTCTATGTATCCTTAGCTGACTTACCCTTGTTATAATACTAAAAATCACACCTATTGGTCAAGAAGACCCTTGCCCAGGTGAAGACCCTTCCCATGAGCATGTGTGGTACTAGAAGTGTTGTGTCAGCAGTGTTATAATTGTATGTAGATTACTAACCAATCATTGTAGAGGGGATGGACTTGGAAAATTACTAACTGCAAGTTTTGTGTATAAATACAGCTTGAAAAGTCATGTTGGTGTGTCTGATTTGTGGGAAGCAACTGAGCGCTTAGGCTTGCACAACCCTAAAATAGATAAGCAATGTCTCTCCTGAGTCAGCGACTGTTGACCTGTTGCACACAGGGTGAGGAGTCCCTGTTGGACATCAGCTGGTCCATGAGCGTGGCGGGAGCCAGCAGTGCTGGCTCAGGGGGCTTCACTGCAGCTGGTGGGTCCCTTTGTTTCCAGGAGACAGTAAAGCCTCCGTTCACAGCTTCTCCATCACCGTGAGGAGCTGTGGGCAGCACCAAGGTGTTTTTTCACCGGTGCTTGTGCTACAGGTGCCCGGAGTGTCAAGAACTGAGCAGAAACCTGTAGCACTGGGCTCAGCGCAGGCCATGAGTGAAAGAAGCTGCTTCTCCAGACGAGTTTGTTACAGTGGAAAGGAAGGGGGGAGGCGGAAGAGGTGACGGCGACCTGGTTCCTTCGGCAGCCTGAGGGCCTTCCAGCTCCCGGCGCGGGGAGCCGGAGGACATTTTGTAAGGCGAAGGCAGTGCCTGAGGCGGCTGCCGGTGTGCGGGGAAGTTCTGGTGGGGAAAGGAACGTTAAGGGCGCAGGTTGAAGCTGTGACCGGCGGGAGCCGCCCGCCTGCGGCGGGTCTGTCGCGACAGTCGCGGGCGGGAGCGGCAGGGGCCCTGTTCCGGCCACCGGGCAAGGCCGCGGGCCGCCCCGCCCCGCCGCGCCGGGAATCGAAACTGAAAGCGGTGGGGCGAGGGGAGAAGTCGAGTCGGCCATGGCGGGGCAGCGGGCGGGCGCTTTCCCGCTGCTGGTGCGCGGCGACTGGGGGGCCGCCGAGCCGCCCCCCGCCCTGAGGAAGAAGCTGCTCTGCTACTTCCAGAGCCAGAAGCGCTCGGGCGGCGGCGAGTGCGAGCTGCGGGCCGGGGCCGGGGCCGGGGACCTCCTCGTCTGCTTCTTCCACCCCGAGGGTGAGCGGGGGGGCCGGGGCCGGGGCCGGGGACATCCTCGTCAGCTTCTTCCACCCCGAGGGTGAGCGGGGCAGGCGGGGGGGCGGCGGGTCCTGGGGGGCTGCCGCGGCCGAGGGGTGCCCGCCAGCCCAGGCAGAGGGGCCGGGAGGCACCGAGAGGGCCGGCTCCCAGCGGACGGGAACGTGGTGTAAGCTGCCCCTCGCAGGGGCCGTCGCTTTCTGTGAGTTACAGCACAAACACCGAGTGAGTTACTGCGTATGGGCTCGTGTCTGCTGCCTAGTGTGTAAGCGACAAATGTAGAGTATGTCATATATCGTATACATCCCATAATGCGCAATATAGAATATATTTTATATATATATATATATATATATATGCATGCTTGAATTCGGTGCTTAGTACTAGCCTCTAGATTGCGTTTTGAGTAACTCTAGCATATTTTAGTAAGTCTGTCCTGCCAGGGTATGTGTACATACACAGTAATTTTGATGCATAGTAGTATTCTCTAGATTGCACTTGGAATAATAAAGCTTATGTTAATATAACTTATATATATTTTAGTTACAGATACGTATTAAAAATACAACATATATAATATGCAAGTATTTAGGTGCAGTTGTGTTAAATGTATACATCTATATGCATGTACACGTATGTGCATAAACACGGATATATACACTTCCTTTTTTTGTGCTTTGTCATGGTTTCCAGTTGCTGACTCTCCCAGCCGGTAAGTTCAGGACATACAGCCCCAAGCCGTTTTGACACTGGCTGGAAGACACTGGTGTGCCCCACAGGTGTGGGGCCTCTACCAGGACCCTTGTGCTGCAGCCCCAGCACAGGGCTGCCCGCTGGAGACCAGCCAGGAAACGAGTGGTGGAGCTGAGCTTTGTTTCCCTGATGGGTTTTTTTTTCGGAAACGGTATCCCCTGTTGTTTTTCCGTTCTGTTTCAGAAGGCAGGCGTTATGTGTGCTCTTAGAGGTTTAAAGCTCTTTCACTTTGTGGCACGGTATGCGTGTCCTAACGTAGTGGTGGAAAAGTGATAAGTAATTTAAAGTTGTATTTCTATTCAGATTGTCACTAGGGTGTTTTGGATTTATTTAGTGAAGCAACGAGTTCTTCAGAGACAGTCTCATAAGCTGTGTTTGGGAGAAAAAAGAGAGTTGGAGTTGATAGTCATAGAACCCAGAAAGGCACTAGCTGCTGAAGAGAAGGCATCTGAAGAAAAAGTAGTTCCCACAAAGGTGAATAAAAATTTTAATCCTTACCAGAGCTTTGAAGTAGAGGTGAAAGTGTCAAATCAGTCACTGATACTTTGTTTTCATTTTATTTCAGGCTCTGGATGCCACAAGTAATCTTCAAACAAAAGGTAAAATGTTATCCATCACTGTGTGCTGATTCTTCATAAAATGAAAACATCGGTGCTTTTCTCCTCACAGAGCTCCAGTTCTGTGGGGACTTGTGCTGAAGTTTCTGAATTTTGCAGCCTCACTCAGGTGATACAAGGAGAGATGCCTGGCCAGGGACGCTGTAGACTCCATCACCAAGGGTGGAGTTGACCTTGTCAGACCATGCGCCTGGTTTTAATTTCTAAAATAGCCTTTATAACCAGAGGAGCATCTCCAGAGAGGGATTTACCTACCTTATCCTGCATAACTGCTCTAAGATAAGATCTGAGTAGAAACACCTAGACTGAAGGTCTTAAGCCCAGGCCTGGCATCTTTGTGCTCCCTATGGTTAGGAGAGTCTGTAAAGGCAAGTGGTGCATCTCAGCAGTACCTCAGTGACTTCAGTTAGGTCCTCTTTCAGCAATAGTCTGCTCAGCTTTATGATTCAGAAAGCAAGCTAGAAAACAGTACTGCACACCCAAATATACCCATGTCTGTGAAGAGTAAATACTCAGCCCTAAATAGCCCAGTTAATCTGGAAGTTCTTCAGTAATTATCCTATCTTTCCCTTTCTGTATGAAGTCTTGTTTGGTGCCATTTTGGGTGGTTTTCCTTTCAAGATTAGATACTCAAAGGTCATCTACTGTTTTTCAGTTATACTGGAGAGGACCTGGGAAGTCTCCAGGTGCTGCTCTTAATCGCTTTGCTGGGTCAGCCTAGCTTTCAGTTTTGGTTTTATGTACTTCCTTTGTTGGACATAGTGGAGCAGATGATTTTTGTCAGTGATCTAGAAATTGCTAACTAGCATCTGTAGAGCTATTGCTTCTGTGGTTATTTCTTTTGTTTCCCCCTTGTTGGGCTTATGCTAGTAGGCTTTCAAAGGCAGCTGTGTCCTGTAAGTGTTACGGGTTTGGTATCAATCGTTGTACCTTGGGAGAGCTCGTAAGCCTGGCGAGTGGGCAGAGCCAGCCTGCTTGTGCTGCTGCCTGCTTGAGCCTTCCTACCCCACAGCTCTGTTTATCTCCTTGGGGCTGACCCCTATGGCCTTCCTGTTGGGTGCTGCCTCAGGATTTAGGGGTGTTTGGGTGTTCTTGAGCAAAAGCAAGCAGAGACCTTACCCCGCTCTCCCCCCTATCCCCGGTCAGGTGTACAACTGCTTCACTGAGCTCCTCTCCTCTCAGTTGCATGTGTCCTCTGCCGCAGCCAGAGGTGGTGACCCTGGAGGTGTGCACTGAGGGTGGTGAGTGCCAGGGTTTCATTTGATGCTCCTCTCCCTGCCATGGTGCAGGGATGTGCTGTTTTCCCGTACTGAGAGGGGCTTATGCTCCTGCTTGTGTTTGTTGGGGCAAGGAGTGGAGAGCTGCCTTTGTTTGGGCGTGTGGCCATCTTGAGCACCCAGGGGTGCCCTTTGGCCTGTGCCAGTTCCCCACCACCCTGCACGCTCCATGACTGCCATCTTCCATGACTTGTTGGACAGTTGTGTCACCACATACCTGGGTGACACTTTTAGTTTACTCAGATGCGTGAAGGAGCACATCATTCCTGTTCAGAGGTTCTCTCCCACCTTTGCCCTCATCTGTCTGCAAAGCTGGACATGTGCCTTCCTCTGGCCACCACTGGACTTCTGGGGTATTCGGTAGGCACCCCTATTATATCTTCTAGCTGCAAAATTTTGTTGCATCCCTGCCAGCCTTCTGTGCATATGGGTTCTTCAGCACTGTCCTGCTGCACTGATGGCAGGGCACGCTGGTCATCAGGAGGCTTTGCATCGAGTCATGCAGAGCAGAGTTGTGGATGTCCCAAGCTATGTTCAGGATTGTTATGCCTGCACCCAGGCTAAGAAACAGATGTAGAGGCTGCAGGGTCTCTCACAACCCTTACCAACACCTGAGTAGAAAATTATCTCAATGGATATTATTTTATTTATGTCTCCAACACAGAAACATACCAGTGACCTTTGACTTGTTTACTCGTGGCTGGTTTTGTGCCACCAAAGAAGCTGCCTGCAGCACCTCAGAATATTTCATCTGGGCTGTTTTGGATCCCAAAATGTCCTGGGGTACCTTGCAGTATTTGATTGGTTAGATATTTTTTTCTTGGGAAAGGAAATGAGAGGAAGGGTAAGCAAAATCTGTTTATTCCAGGAAATGTATACCAACATGTCATGTGGTTTATTTATCTTTCTGTTGCAGTTGATGCAGAAGCCTTGCAGAAAGCAGAGAGTTTTGTTCCAAACAGTGAGCTCCAGGAGGAAGCTGGCTCTGCAGAGAAGATTGCAGAGAAGTCCACAGAGCCATTGCCTTTGGTAGTGTTGGAAAACATACAGAGATGCAGTCCAAAATGCTTACGTATGCTATTGGAGAACATCAGCGGCCTGACAGTGGATGATGACTTCACTGTGGAAGTGATACCTGAAATAAATGTTGCTGTAGCTACCTTTATGAAAAGTATTGGTAAGACAGAATGAACACCATCCTTCATTTCCATGTATGTGTATGAGTATTAGCTTTCAGACCTTGATTCCTCTCCTTTTAGAGATTCAGTTTTAAAACGATACTTGGACTGTAGTTTCTCAAGAAAGATGTCTTATATACAACTCCATGAAAATGCCAGTGATCCAAATGTTACACTGAAAAAAGAAAACTGTGGCATCTTCATTAATTGAAATTGGGTGGGAATGTTTCATTGTCTCTCTCTGATTTTGTATTAGATGGAGAAGAATTAGAAGCGGATTGAGTGTGGAGATGAGTTCAACCAATTATTGAAGTATACAAAGTCTCCATTTGACACAGTGGTGGAACTTTGAGAAGTGCTTAGTTTATACATGAGATGAATAAGAGGGTAACAGAGACATAGTGGTAGTAAATAGCAGAAGGTAACATAGCTGTGTGTGTTTCTCTCTTTTTGTTACAACACAGAGCTGTTTGGCACCAAAAACAGTTTTGCTCCAAATACAGGGAGAAGTAGAGTCAGCTCATGTCTCTGCCAGAACTGATAGCCATGTCTGATATAATAGCACAGGAAAACATAGTCAGTTCATGCTGCTTTTCTGTTGACAGATATTGAAGAATTTGTCAAAAATTGTTCAGAAAACAAGAGAGTTAAAGAATTCAAAATGAGTGCCAAGCTTCTTGAACTGACACAGAGCATCAAGGCTGAAAACATACCCGACAATGTTACCACAGACTACATCACAGTTTACTTTGAGAGTGCGCGGAATGGAGGAGGGCCTGTGTCAGACGTCCAGCTCTTCCCTGAGGAGAACTCGGCCATCATTACTTTCTGTGATCACAAAGGTAACACTGTCCTTTGCCTGACCAAAGTGCTCCCAGGTGGAGGACCTGAAAGAAAATTACTGCAAATTTAGGCATTAGAAGGAGCCTGGCTTGCTGTCCTGATCCTGGGAAGTGCTCTGGATTTAGAAATACTGCTGCACGTGTAGGGTTTTGGAATCTCTCTGTTTTTTTATGTTACCAGAGGTTCATTTTAATACCTGCTTTGTGTATGGCTTGTTCCTGCTGATATTTTTTCCCATTTACAGAGGTTTTAATCTGCAATACAGCCTGAATTGTACTTGAAGGGAGAGGAAGCAGGATTTGTCGATGACTTCAGCTTTCAGTTAGCTTTCAGAAATTAATTGAGGTCAAATATGTTCATTATCAGGGAAGAATAAAGCGTGATCTTGTTACTATTCCTTGTGCTGAATTGCTGTCCCTTTTTTGTGCCAGGACATCCTCTGGTAAATATCTCTGTGTTAGGAGACTCCTGGCTTAGTAAAATCCTTTACTTTTAATTAAAGATATCTACCAGGTGATTGTTTTTCTTCTGACTCTCAGAATTTGCTTAAGAATATTTTGTGCATTAAGGTAATATGTAATTTGGATCGTTGTAATGTGACTATAAGTCCCTGCCAACATTATAATTCCTTTCCTTTGTCCATTCCAATTGAAATGAAAAAACAAAAAAGGTAAAAATGCACTGGCACAGTTTTACTTTAAGGTGAGAATAAGGAGCATTTCATAGTAGTAACTTGATATGGCACTGCGCTGTGGTGGACTTCCCTTAGGAAATGCGAGCAAGGCATAGCTGTACAAGTAAATACAGGCACAAGTATATTTACCAAAGTAGTTGGGAGCCAAGCCTTTTATCTTGTCCCCTACAGTGGTTAGGAAAACAGAAAGCCATAAAAATAGCTCTTTCAAATGAAAAGGAAAAAAATTATTTTATTCAGTGTAATAGTTCTAAGAACAGAGTCATTTGCCTGATTTGAAGTTAATGATCATATATGTGTTTGTGTCTGTGTGTGCTGACTTTTAGATCTAAACACTGTCTTGAAAAAGCAGCATTTCCTGGAACAGAGACAGATTTCTGTGCATCCATATTACCACTCCCTGGGAACAGCTCTGTACGGAGAAGAAAGACCAACTATCAAGATGCCAGACCCTGTTGGGGTGCCACTAGATCCATATATCTGGCAGTTTTTGCAAAGGCAGGCTGAATTGATCCAAGACATAAACCAGGAAATGGCAATTTGCCATTGTGAGCTAAAATGGCCCCAGACAGACTGTGCACACCCAGAAATTATGTTGTGCCCATCATCATCACTCTCTGAGAAGAAAAAGCCAATGATTAAGTTGATCAAGACATGGAAGCAAGATGCTTCTAGTGAATTCTCACGTATCATGGCACGTTATGTAGCTATAAAATGTAAAGTAAATTCAGTGGGTTGGGAAGATGTGAAAAACAGATTGGTGAAGGATGTTGCTCTGATCGTAACTGATATTTCTGAGGAGATGGTGGTGATTGCTGGCAACAGAGCAGCGGTGGACAATGCAGAGAAAGAAGTGAGGGAATGCATGGAAAAAGCCATGAAGCAAAGTGAAAGGGAAAAACAAAGCATAGAAATTTCAGTGTCAGTGATCCCAGGGAAGTATGCTGTTCTGCACAATGCTGGGCTGGAAGAGAATATTCACAAAGAATATCCGTGCTTAAAGATCTCTTATGATGACATAAAAAAAACTGTTCAGTTGTGTGGATTACCTGCAGAAGTATATAAAATCAAAGCTGACTTACTGGAAAGGGTATTGAATATGCCATTTACATCAGTTACCGTTGATCCTCATGTTTTCCAGTATCTACGGCAGGTAGATAATAAAACAATGTCAGAGACATTATTCACTAGGAAAAAAATTAATTCTTTTTATGAGCTTGAGGATGGTACTGTGTTGCTATTTGGAGATGCTACCAAAGATCTTTTAGAAGCAGAAAAGCAAATAAAGACAGGCTTAGAATCAGCGTGCATCAACGTGGAGGATGGTGAAGTCATTAAAAAAGAGCAGTGGAGGAGTCTTGTTGCCTCCTTGCTTAAGAGGTACAATTCTTCGCAGGAAACGGTGCTCATTAATGAGCCTGTTGGAAAAGAAAGTAAAGTGATTATTGCTGGCTTTTCTACAGCTGTAACAGAAGTTTATCAGAAACTTAATGATTTTATAGATAGAAACACACATGTGGAAGATGTAATCCCAGCTAAGTCGGTGGTGGTAGTGAAGTTTGTAGAGAAGGAAAAATCCAGTGTTTATCTCGAATTGAGGAAGAAAGGTGTGACAGTAAGTTTTGACACCAGGACACCATGTATTTCCCTGAGTGGACCAAGGGCAGAAGTGCCAAAAGCAGTCATCACATTTGAAAAAGTTCTCTCATCCCTTTACTCAAAAAATGTTCCAATTGATAAACCAGGAGCCAAAGAGTTCTTCACTGAGAGGAAAGAATCGTGTGTTTTTGAGGCAAGGCAGAAATTTAGCTGTTTGATTAGGCTGAAAGAAGAAGAACAACAACATAAGGATGAAAGGTTTGGTAATAAAGACAGAAAAAAGCTCTACTACAGGAGAATGCTGCCAGATGGAGTTTTAGTAGCAGTATATAAAGCTGACTTGTGCGCTTATCCTGTTGATGTTGTGGTAAATGCTTCTAGTGAAGACTTAAAGCCCATCGGTGGCCTTGCTGATGCACTCTTAAAAGCAGCTGGTCCGGAGCTGCAACAGGAGTGTGATGAGCTGGTGAGGAAAAACGGGACTTTGCTGCCTGGGTGTGCAGTTATCACGGGTGCTGGGAAACTCCCCTGCAAGAACGTCATTCATGCTGTTGGGCCCATGTGGAGGGAGGATGAAGCAGAAAAGTGCATGTACTTGTTAAGAAAGACAGTGAAGAAAAGTCTGCAGCTCGCTGAAACATACAATCATCGTTCCATAGCTCTGCCTGTTATAAGTGGAGGGAGTTTTGACTTCCCGCTGCAGATGTATACAGATTCAATTGTATCCTCCATCAAGGAGACCTTGGAAGAGTCCATGGGGGACAGCAGCTTGAAGGAGGTTCATCTTGTGGATGTTGCAGAAGAAACAGTTCAGGTTCTGAGCAAGACAGTGAAAAACATGTTTACAGTTGAATCTTCCTCCCCGATACTGCTGACATCACACTCGGAAAACCATAAGGCGAGAGAAAGCCAGGATAAGAGAAAAGAGGATCTGCAGGTGGTTACAACAAAAGAAGGACTTCGCATCCAAGTAGAGGTGAAAAACATTCAGGAAACCATGGTAGGTCTTTAATTTTCCACTTGTTTTCTAACTTGATGTGAAGGTCTTTAAATAGGAGAGGAAGGACAGTAGATTATATTGTTTTACGAGGTAATTGCTACATAAGGGAGCAACGGCTATGTGCTAGCTAAACAAGGAAGCAAGCTTGCAAAACTGGTAGATTTCAGGTTGGAATCTGTCACTCTACAGCCATTTCTAGTGAGCAACAGTGAATTTGGGGATGTTTTGTTCCCAGCTAGGTTTTATTCATTCTTTAGTTCTAAGGTCAATGTGTAAAACAGTTTGCTTTGTTTCTAAATGGGAAATGTTAAAATACTTTCTAGAAGTATTTATATGATCTGTATCGATCTAGGTTGGATATTATGGGAAATCAGGACCTGTTTGGGCTGCTGTTGTGAGTCATGTTGACAGGGAGCATGTAGCTTTTTTTTTTTTAGTTCCTGGCTCTTTGGATGGGTTAAAGACAGTCTATGAAGAAGTTACTGCGCTCTAGAAAAGCAACCCCATGGAAGAGTGCATGCTTAGATTCTTTTGCCAAAGTCTATACCTGATTCTACGTATATTTCCCCCGTTTTCTTTTTTCGTTCTTTTTGCTAACAGAGAGTTTAACTACTACTCATCTAGACCATCAAGACTCAATTTACACTTCTGAACATAGCTTCTTTCCCTTGTGATTTTTTTTCTTCAGTGATGCAAAGTGTATCCTGATAAATTTCCTTTTTTTCAACAGCCCCCGTTTTTTATATTTTGGGAGTTTAAAATCTTCTGAAATAATTATTATTATTGTCCTGTTGTTTCAGTATTAGTTGCTTCAGTTGTCATTTTGGTGCCTGTAAAAGCCTATTCCAATAAAAGAGCAATAATAGATGTAAAACAACCTCAATATGACACACACTGGAAATACTTTGTAATTAAAACATGTCCAGTGGTATAAACAAAGCAAGTGCCAGACTTCAGGGCTTTGTCTGTTTTACTTCATGAGAGCACAACAACTTCCCTTTACCTCATTTTGGTGCATGAGGTTCTGCTTTTCTGATAAAGTGTAGACAATCCCACTTCAGTGAAAACTAAGGACATTAAACTTTCTACGTGACATACCTTATACAATACTTGTATTTTGCATCCTGTGATGATGCTAGAGAAGAAGGAGCAACATTGCAGCAGTTCTTCGCAAGGAAATGTAGCAAAGGCTGGGTCTGGGGAGAGGGGTTTAGGCAAATTACAGAGGTTTGGTTTATTTCAGCTGCCCAGATACTGGCATCTGCCTGGCATGAGGTGAGTCACAGCCTTACCTCTGCTGAGGGCTTGACAGCTATGGATGGATAGATGGATCATGATGACCTGCTCACACATAGATACCGCTGGGGTTGGTACTCACAGGTGGGTCTTATGCTGCCTCCTGTAGGTTTCACACAAGTCCAGGAATACTCAGTATGCAGAAGCTGTGCTGAAAACCAGGTTATTTCTTCACTGGTATCTTGGTTTTTATGCTGTGCATTGCTTTGGTAGTGCTATTAGTCTCGACGTGTATTTTTACTTGGAGTCTGGCTATAGATATTTTCATTGCAATTTTGTTGCAGACGGATGTTATCGTCAACAGTGTTGGCACAGATCTGAGGTTTGGTGTGGGCCTTCTTTGCAAAGCGTTGCTGGAAAAGGCTGGAGAGGCGCTCCAAGTAGAGTTTGAGAATGCAAAACAAAACCAGGTTGCTGGTTCAGGGAGTGTGCTCTGCACCAGTGGATGTGATCTGGCCTGCAAGTTTGTATTTCATGCCATAATGCCCATGTGGGATGGAGGAAAAGGACAGACCCTGAAGGTACATTTTAATTATTTTTTAAAAAAAATAAGTATTTTGAAACCAGATTTATTTGGGATCCTATCCTGAAGTTTCAGGATTTAAAATAGTTCATTTAGGTAACTCAACTCCGTTTACTTCTGTTGGAGTGACCTTAAAGATGCCTTGATGCACTGAGGGTTTTTTCATACCAGTGTAGTCTCTGTGGAACTAATAATGAATTATGCCCCTTTTTTTAAAAAAATAAAAGGATTTTTGCTGTATTTTACAGACCCTGGAAGGTATAATCAATTCTTGCTTGAAGAAGACTGAAGAACTGGGACTGAAATCGATCACTTTCCCAGCTATTGGAACTGGAGGATTTAGATTTCCTAAAACTGTTGTTTCTAAGTTGATGTTTGATGCGGTATTCAAGTTCAGTAGTAGTCACACTTGTAAGACTCTCCAAGAAGTTAATTTTCTCTTGAATCCAGAAGATTTGGATAACATCCAGGTAGTTCTTCTCAGGACAAAGCCATCTGTGTTATATACTGTTCTAGTTATGCCTTAACAATATATTATAGTTGTATTGTTTTCTGAAGGGACTAATTTAGCACTTTCTTACTGCTGTGGGCTGGTGACACTGAGATGTCTCTCCAGTGTCTTATTCAGTGTCTCTGAAATATAAACTCTCAGCAAGCACAAGCTGCAAACAAAATTGGCTTCGCTGCTGGCACTGTAAACACATGTAGGTGCTCACTTGTCTTTTGACAGGGGAGTTCTGGCAACACAAAGACAGTTATCTATTATCACACTGTCCCCACCAAGTCTTCCACTGTTATTAGTGATACCTAAACATGACTGTAAATTGTGTCAGATGGATCAGCAAGAGCTACCTGACTGTTAATGTTAATTATAGAAACATTCAGTATATAAACTCTGAAATACTATCTTTGGTACCTTTTTTCTCTTTGTAGGCCTTTACCCTTGAACTAGAAGATAGGGTACCTGAAAGTTGCAATGCTGCAGCACCACGGTCAGGTAAGTTGTACAGGGGTAGGAGGTGGGACACCGGGGAGTGTAAATGCTATGAAGTGCTTTTATAGGTATCAGGAAATGGACAAAATGTCATCAAGACACAGAGCATTTTTGTTCCTCCTAATGCACTGGCATTCTTAAACTCCATTTGTAGAAATCTTAAAGAGGAATTTCTTTTGTTGAGGGCATGCTATCTCTTAGTAATGCCAGTCTTATCACATGGAAGAGGATATCCTGTTAGGAGAACTGTTTGTCCTACTCAACTTGGTATTACTTTGCCAAACAATCCATAAAAACCATTTATTTCAGTACCTTTAATTTCCTATATAGAGATATACAGAATGAGTAATTTCCATTTATTAATTGAGGTAGTGTGACCCAATAGCAAAAACATATGAGTGAACTGCATCAACAGCAGAGCCTTATTCATAGGACTATATAGCTCTTTTTTCTCAGTTGCTGTATCGGTGAGATGAAGGTAAGAGTGTGTAGATAAAGTATGAATTAGGTAAGTTTAGGCTAGAAGTAAGGAACAGTTTTATATCTGTGAGAGTAAAGATGAAATAACTTACAAAAGTGGTGTGATGGGATCTTCATTACAGGCAATGCTTAAGCTGGATACTCCATTTCTTGTAAGAGCTAATTCAGGAAACTGTTACAGAACTGGTCAGATCACATAACCCCAAGAGTCCTTTCTGAGTTTATACTGCGTGAATTTACAGGAAGGGAAATGGTTTCACTTTCACATTATTTAAACAGGAAGAATACTCCTGCTTTCTTTAATGGAGTGGAGAGAAAGGTAGAGACTCTCTAGGTCCATCATACTGATCTAGAGCATATTCCTTAAAAGGAAATGTTGGAGTTTCCATCAGTGGAAGAGAATAATATCCCAAACTAGAGGACAAGTGTTTTAAGGTATTTTCCTTTCCCTTGCAGGTTTCATTACACGTGTTACAGCTACAGCATTGGGAGTTCATGAAATAAAGATTGGTTCCATTACACTCCAAGTAATTAGTGGAGATATTACCAAGGAAGATACAGAGGTTATTGTAAACATATCAAATCCAACATTTAATGCCACAACAGGTATTGAATATGTAGTTCTTCAGTGATATATTTAGTTTTTAAGAGGGGGGACAGGAAAGAATTTTCCATATGTGAAACTTTTATGAAGTATTTTTCAGGTGAGGGAGAGTTGTGATTTGTCAGGAAGTAGATCTTAAACAGGTTTTTTATGTGTCCTGAATACTCCATTTAGTTTCCAAACTACTCAGACAGAAGGCATCTGACCAGATTTATCTTGTTTAAAAACAAAAATGTTTAAATAAAAGGTAATTTTTAGTTCAAATGTAATTCTGAAAAACTACTCTTGTCCTAATTATACTTCACTGCAAGCCAAAGCACCAGTTAAGTGAATTGATCTCTAAGTAGTAGAGGATTTTTTGGAAACATTGTGAATTAAAAGCATGAAAGATGTCAAATGATATAATTCAAAACAATTGGAGAGTTTGGTGAGGCGCATACTATTGGCTGGTGAAACAATTAAATAGGAGTTACTCTTAGGGATTTCTAATCAATAATGGAGGCAGTGTTCTCTTTGCAGCCAGTGCAGTGTTCATGGAGTGTGCTTAGGGGAACTGGCAAGGTTTTGTACTTTGTTGGATCTTGCCATATGAGAATTTGTGGTATTTGTAGAGTGCAGAAGCTGGGTAGAGTTTTGAGTAGAAATAGCTAAGTTGACTGAATGAATGTGTATGCTTTTCTTGTATAATTTAAGGGGTCTTCAAAGCAATTATGAATGCCGCTGGTTCCCAGGTAGAAGAAGAATGTGCTCAATATGGTATGTTAAAGAATACTATTTTGATTACTTTTTTTAATGTTATTGCTCAAAATTTAAGGTTGTTTTATAATTCTTTGATATAATTATTTTGTCTGAAAAAATAGCTTTCAATTCTAAGAATGTGAAAAGTTCTGTTGTTGTTTTGACACCTACTTTGAGAAGTTTTCTTTTCACAACTGAACAGAAGATGGATACAGTTTTCTGATGCTAATAAGTGCTGGAAAATTAATGTAATTTATGTTCTTTACCCCTGAAATTACTCAAGTGTGTTCTTGACTTAAGAAACCATCTTACTGACTTGAGCGTAATTTTTAAGTTCATCTCTTGTCAGCTACAGGAAAGCTGGTTTTGAAACTGAACAAAGTGGTGGAAGACTGTCTTTTGCTGTAAGCATGCACAGGATTGGCTTTTAAAAGCTAATAGCAAATCTGGATTTATACTCACAAATACATAATTATTTTTTTATTGAAAAAAATTTAACTCTGCTTATCACCTTGATCCTGAGTTCTTCTGTAGTCTGTGTTCTGCCAGACCAGTAGAGTGGTAAAATCCCAACTCAGTGTGGTTGGGTGTTGGAGAACGGCTTGCAGAGAGCAAGGCCATGGGTCTCTGCAGAAGCTGATTGCAGCCATCTGAGGTAAACAAAGGAATAAACCCAGGGTACAGTTATGCCAAACAACAGACTGTTATGTTAACAAAGAGAGAAACTGAGGTACACAATGGCCTTGATGGTAAAAACAACCTTGGGAAAGGAGGCAGGCCAGAAGAGGGAAGATGTTGTGACATGTCTGAGATGCCACAGGGGGCTGGGATATTATAATGTAGCTTTTTACATGTATCCAATAGATTTGTGAGTAGTGTGCATGATTATTGTAGAGTGCTTATATAAGGGGTGATTTCTGTCAATAGTTGGGCTCAATAGTTGGGCTCTGCGGCACAGAAAGAAAAACGTTGTAGATGCATAAACAAAATGTTCCTGCTCTGAATATAGAAGTTAACTTTCAGGATGGATTTTCCTGGATATTTTTCCCAGCCTTTGGCTGTGCAGGCTCTCCCTGTTTATCAGCCTGACCTAAGTGCATGCAGAGCATCTTACAGTGTCATTGCCTTTGTGACCAGCGAAGTGGTATGTAACTCTGTGTTCATCAGTCCATTCATCCTCACAATCTGACTCCATTTTGAGGTGTTTGTAATCAAACATGAGTGCCCTGAAAAAATACGTGCATCTTTTTAAAGATTCCATACCGCAGTTCTTAGATCAGCTGGTCATTATGTAATGATATTATTTTAAACATTCAGCTCTTCTACAGAATAAGAGTTTGAGCTTTCAAGGAATAAGTGGTGTTAGAAAGGATTTCTCATATAAATTAATTATGCACAGTCTGTTGTCATGTTTTTAACTAAAAGTGAGGTGCAATTAAATTCAACATAAATTCCAAAGTTGTACTTTGTAGCAGAGATCTTGGAAGACTAAAAACCACAGAATTACTTGAATTACTTTCTCAAAGAAATTCTGCCATCAGGATATTTAAAGAGAAAACCGGAATCAGCTAAACCCAGTGAATAGCTCACAGTGGATTTCTCACCGATTTTTTCACTTCACTTCTAGCATCAGTATAACTAGCTGTCTAATCAGAAGAGATAGCCACTTGGAAAATGTTAATGTCTCCTCCTTTATCTTCTCTGTTCTAGCTGGGCAGTCTCAGAAAGGCTTTATTACTACACAAGGTGGAAAACTGTTGTGCAGTAAAATCATCCACTTGGTTCACAGTAACAATGTGAAGAGTCAGGTCTCCAAAGTGCTTAACGAGTGTGAGCTAAAGATGTACAAATCTGTTGCCTTCCCGGCAATCGGAACAGGTTTGTGTTTTCTTGGGAAAGGAATGAGGATTGTGGTGGGGGTAACTCAGAAACTGGGATAAAGTTAATACCTCTGATATGGATAACAGTAGACTTGTACAAAACACTGTTAACTGTAATTTGTGAAAGTTCATTGTAATCGGTTCAAACAACCACCTGCACACTTCAAAAATGCTGTTTTTTTAAAAGTATAAATATTACAGTCAATATTGATTGAGCAAAACTGCTTTAAAAAAAAGGTATTGCTCCATAAAATACATTCTGCCCCAAAACAGACGGTATCTCAGCTGGCTACCCTGCACCTTTCTTCAAACTTCCCATAGACCTTGCTTGTGATTTCAACCACTTGGAGTGGCTGGGGTCGGGGTTTGTAGGCAAAGAAATCTGGAGTTGTCCTGAGACCAAAACTTTTGCCTGGCTGACTACATAAATTGTGGGCTGGGTACAGAATACCTGCAGTTTACACCTTTTATAAGTCGTGTTTGTAGTGGAGGGCTAGAGGCAGGCTAGCTTATTTGGCTTAAGCAGGGCCTGAAGAGAGCAGGGTATCCTCAGACCAAGGCTCCCATTGTCTGGAAAAAGAAATAGTGAGCTGGTCATTGTTCAGCGTGCCAGGTTAGTGTAGGAGCTGGTGTGTGGGCCAGTGTTGGACTCCACAGTGATAGTTATGGCAGGACCCCTGGACTGCCAACATCATCTGCGTGCTGGTGGCTGTCCAAGGGATGCCATGGCTGAAATTGGCAGAGGTCCCACAGCGTTTCAGGATAAGCTTTAGGTTGTACTTCAGGCTTGTAGGGGAATGAGAGCAGTTGTTTTGAGTTTGGTGTTCCTGTTTGTATGCCGAAATACACTGCAGGCGTGTGTCAAAATCCTCCAGTAATTTGATTTGTTTTTACTTTGGTACCTGGTTTAAAGATGGGCATAGAGCTAGTGATGTGTGGGTTTAAAAATATCAGGGGGATGCTAAACCTGAAGTGCTTGTTGGAGCCTCAAAGTAAATGGGGGGCGAACCCCAGAAGGGCATCCCAGGTCTGTGTAGGATATCAGCTCCTGGAACTGGGAGGCTTAGGTTGTAAGGCTGAAGTTAGGTTTAGGGCTTTGGCCAGAAAGCATAATGGAGGAGGGGAAAGGGACACCAGTCTGTACGAGCTGGGGATGTGGTTTCTGTTTTCTGAATGCTGCCTTGATTTAACTACTGTTCACTGATACATGCCTTTTAGGTCAAGCAGGACAGAGTCCAGCAAAGGTAGCTGATGACATGTTGGATGCTATAGTGGAATTTGCAAGCAAAAGATCAGTACAGCATTTGAAAAAAATTAAAATCGTCATCTTCCAGACAAATATGCTCAAAGACTTTTATGAAAGCATGAAGAAAAGAGAAGATTCATGTTCAGCCACAACAGATTCGTGGATGTCTCTGCTTAAATGTAAGTAGCTTTCTGTTTGCATGGGAACGTAAAACTAAAGATCTTTTATTTAAAACTAATAATTAACATATGTTTCTTAACAGCATTTTTTTGGCGCAAACCCCAACTCACTGAGAAGAAAAAGCCTGTGGTTTTGGAGAAGAAAGTTGATTTAGCCACATTTCAAATTTGTGGAGAAAGCCAAAAAAATGTGGATGCAGCTGAGTCCTGGATAAAGAATTTAATTTTAAAGGAACAGTTTGAAAACAGTATTTCAGATGAGCTAATTGAAAATTTTGATGAGAGGCAAATTGGCACTTTGGCAGATCTCCAGAGAAGAAAGCATGTTACCATTCAGCTTGACAACAAACTTTCCCCACCTTGCATTAAAATTTCTGGTATTACCAGGGACGTCTATTTTGTTTCTGTGGAAGTTCAAAAAATGATCCAAAAAATTAAGAATACGGAAGAAGAACAATCCAAGGCAGAACTTGTTTATAACCTGGTAGAATGGAGGTATCCAAGAAGCGGTGATAGCTTTGTTACTTTTGATAAACTGACAAATATGAAGCTGGAGGATGCTAAAATGGCTAAAAAACCATATCTTACTGTCAAAATTAACAAGAAAAACTACAGAGTGAATCTGAATACTTTAAAGGCTAGTGATGAACTAGGAAAAACTATAACCATTCAACGTGTGCTAAAGAATGAAGGTAAATTACAGCTTTGTTAATGAAAAAACCTTTAATAGTGATTGTTGAATGATAATTCTGGTAAATGCAAACTCAGGTATTCCAAAGAAGTAAGCTATTCCATAGCTTTTTTCCTTTTCTCTTCCCCCCCACCCTGGGCATACCATAGCCAGCAATTTTAGTGTCATAATTAGTGGCAGGTATGACTGAAATCAGAACATCAATTTTAAATACAAATATTATCTGTTTGTATGTGACTAGTGAGCATAGATTTCATGCTGAAGTCTAAGTAGTGTATGAAGCATGCATAAAATTCTTCTGTGGTTTTCAAACTTGTTTTAGTTAGACACTGGTATGGGGATAATTAGGCTAGAGAAAATGTAAAGTCTTAATAGTGCATTGCAGAGCCAGTGATGTATTGAAGAGAGAGAGTATTCTTGGAGTAAAGTACTGCATAAGGTACTGTCCTCTCAGCCCTCTATATGTAGTTTGTTTGTAAGATGTGCCTACAAAACTGAGCTAGATATCTGTCATAATAATGCAACCTGTTTTGCAGAAAAGCTGTCAATAGAGTTTCCTGCGCAGTGGGAAGACATGGAAAATGAACATATCAAGCTGGTGAATCTCAACCCATCATGTCAGGAATACGTGGATGTTCAAAACAAATTTAAGAAAACCTGTCACAGCTTTGTCATAGAGAAGGTGAAATCCTATGGGGAGAAAAAAGTGAATTCTTGGGCTAAAAATATTAACATACTTTCTAAATATTTGTTTGTAAGATGTTGTCTGCAACCTAATACACCTTTCACATGTCAGTCTCCTTAGCACCTTACAGGGTGGATATAAATCAAATCAAATTTCCTAAGAGTTGCCCTGCCTTCTAATAATGCAAAACCAGTGATCATCAGTCTTCAGGCTGGCTCTGTGTGCGACTAACATGGCACTCACTAGTTAATGTGGTATTTGCAATTAGGAAATTCTATATTGAAATGGAAGCATGAGCAAACGCATTCAGAATACAAAGGAAAATACAAAGTCCTTGCAGACTGGCCATAAAGCTTTTTACTATTTTACCACTTCTTCCCTGTCACTCCCAAAGTGTCAAGATTTCATCCTGCTTATTGAAAAGTCTGCAACACAGTGTGCAGAGTTTTAATTGCCAGGGAGAAGATGGAATTATTCAGAATCAGGAGGAGCGATAAATAGGAGAAAATATGATGAAATTAAGAGTGAAAATATGTTTTTGAAAAAATTTCTTCCATCATGAGATTCAGTGAGCATGGTCAGTAAGACACAAATAGAATAAAGTATTAGTATACAACAGAAGAAGTCAGGTAGTGATATGAAGCCTTTTTCCTCTCAAAATAGAAAACTATTACAGCAATGCCTTTAAGATTATACTTTGACGCAGATACACTGTTTCCCCTGAGCTATATTCAGGTTGTTGGCATAGGGAGCCAGCAACATCTATCCTCCCACCAATTTATGTTTATATAGGAGTTTCTTATGGGTTGCTAAGCTACACACTAAAGGAAGTCATTTCGACTTCCAAGCTGAGATCTAAAAGAGAAACTTAAATTTGACGTAATGCTATCACTACAGTCTACCCTTTGGTGAGAAAATTATCAGTAAAGATGATGAGGGTGTGCAGAAGGCATCTTGCATCGCTGCCTCTGGCAGTGGTACAACAACCTATTTCTAAAAATGACAGTGCACAGCTACCATGATTGCCTGTATACCTGGGCAAGACAAGTGTATGCCAAAACTTACCAAACTTGAAAACCTCTTGTAAGCTACTTTTTTTTCCTGATTTTTCAGGAGGCTCACATATTCAGATTCCCAACCCAAAACTCAAATTAACAGGGCGTAGTGAAAATTACTGTAATTCTTTCAGTTTGATTTGTTTTTAATGCTTTCCTGCCATGATAAATATTGGTCCCTACCAGTATAAATATAGTTCTATTTTGTAATTTTGCAGATTGAAAGAATACAAAATCTCTTCCTCTGGCAGACATACCAAATAAAAAAAAACTCTCTCTGTACAAAGAACAAAAATCAAAATAATGAGAAGTTGCTATTTCATGGGACATCTGCATCCTCATTGACTACGATCAACTGCAGTGGATTTAATCGTGGGTTTGCTGGAAAGAATGGTGAGTCATTATCCAAAGCAGTTAATTTCCTAGGCATGTATGAGGTACTAGGGAATGTCAGTGTCACAGTGCTGTCAGCACAACATGAAGACTGAATAAAGTTGGAGAACAAAATAATAACTCCAGAGCATAATCTCTATGGACAGAGGAATTAACCTGTTCTGATAATCCCTTGTTGATGAATGACATTATCTAGAGGGTATCAGAAAAAGCCCACCTAGTCTGAGATCAAGCCTGGGCAACTTTTGAGAAATGTTTTGTATGATCTGCCTACAGCAAGGACCAAGGACCACTGTTCAACATCCTCAGCTGAAATACCAATCACTAGCTGCTTCTGTCTTCCCTCAGACAAAGGCAGGTAGCAAAGCAGAGGTGCAGATACATTTGTTGCTTCTGAAGAAGGACAACACAAGCACTCATAGGATCCCATTCCCTGCCCATTTTTATGCAAATGAAATCAGTTGAAATTTGTGAATTAATTCTTCTCCTTTTAATAGTTGTTAGGGACAACTATTAAATATTTAACAGAAGGACTTTCTGCATTAGTTCAAAGATTATTCTGTTCAGTTCCTCTAGTACACTTATGCTTATTATTTGGTAGCATTCAAATATGAAGAACAGGATCCAAAGAAGTGGAACTTGGGCTGAACTGAGGTGCCAATTGCTCTTAGAGGTCCTGCAGCCTTACTTCAAAAGTCCTTACTTTTTGTTCTTAAGGAAGAAAACATTAATACACAATTGTGTATGCCTAGGGCTGACCTGATCTTGAGAAAGCTGGACAGCTTAACTCACATCTAGTTGACACTTCGGTGTGGTCTGGATCCAAAAGTAGACATTTCTCAGTCTGGATCCTCTAGAGGTACTTACACTGATACTTTCTTGAGAAAATGAAGCCCAACATAAGCAAAATGTATCAGACTGTGCCCAGATAGAAATGGCAGCCACCTTTTCTTTTTAAAACGTGACCAGAGGAGATGTTTTGCTTTCCTGCTCTTTGGTAGTGCAGGAGGTTGGATTTACTCAGGAAGCAAGAGCCCTTGATCCTCATGTCCTCATCTTTGCCTGTCACTATTGACATCCATCTCTCTGTGTCAGCCATGATTTACAACAGGAAAGGCACACTCCCTTTCTGTCAGGGTGGGTAGCCATGCAAAAATATCCAGAGATCAGAGCAGCCAGATAGGAAGGACCTGTCTGGCTTGAACAGCTTTCTACCAATGTCAGAAAGAAACATCTCGAGCAAAGAAATGTGATTCCTCTAACTTGCTATGAAGTGTAACTATAAGACCATAATTACAATTATATAGTCATTTTAAGTTGAACAGGCTCTGAGGATTTGCAATTTGATGGATTGCAGGCTAAACAAAAAGGCTAAACAGAGGAAATGTTTTTCCCCATAGGAAAGGGCAGTCAAAATGTGGATGTTGGTTCTTACCTAACACCTTAGTGGGTTCATATTTGATATCCTGATACAAAGGCTTATTACTAGAATTTGCTTTTTAACCAAGTTTGGAACTTCTGCAGTTAAGAAAAAGGGGGGAGCCTTAGAGATTCTTACAGGAATAAGAACACTATATTTGAAAATCTTGTCTTTCCAAACAGCTGCAGTCATTGGAAAGGGAACCTACTTTGCTGTTGATGCAAGTTACTCTGCTCAGGATATTTACGCCATACCGGATACGAACGGCAGAAAATACATGTACTTGGCTCGGGTCCTCACTGGGCAGTACTGTGCTGGGAGGCAAGGACTAATCACTCCACCACCAAAAAACCCAGCAGATCCTACTGACCTGTATGACAGTGTGGTTGATGATGTGACTAATCCAACAATGTTTGTCATATTTAATGACATTCAAGCATATCCTCAGTACCTTATTACTTTTACATAGAATATTCTTAGTAATCTGGAAAATTTTAGTGCCTTTTACATGTGGAAAATAATGGGGCAATTCTTGTTTACATCTAGGTTTCTTAAACTAATTAGTTATTTATTCATGTGTTTAATTATGGCTTCAATTTACAACCACAATCAGGCTAGGATAAGCAAATATTTTCGAACACACTATTTCAATACTAGCATTTCAAATTCAGTTATGTGGAGGTGTCAGCAAGAACTGTGAGAATAGCCCAGACCTCTTCCTATGCAAGGCAGAGGGGACTGGTACAAGAGGCCTGTGGCCTGAAGTTAGAGGTGTAGGGTAGGTCGGTGCACCTGTGCATGTTCCTGTTTCCAGTATTCCCCATATAAGCACCAAGGGAGTGGCTGCCTGTGAGGGTTCATTTAAAATACTCGCCAGCAAAGTTTTCAGTCATTCCCAGGCATCCACTCACCCTTGTTGGTGAAGAAAAAAAATGCAATATTGAATATACACTTTGCATTCATTGTTTCACCCCCTCTTATGCTGTTGTGGCATACTTTGTTATTCCCTAGGTATAAATTCCTATATTTATACACAGTTCCTAGGGACATTCTCTATGGTCCCCTGCATTATGTACATCCAACTTCCACCTACAAAGTCATTGCTTCTGGAATTCTCAAGACAGTAATAAAGGAACTTTTAATTTCTTCTGGTCAGTACCGAAACATTAACCCTTCCTCAGAATTACCAGTTTGCAGAGAGTCATCTATCTACAGGGGCATAACTCAGTTACCACACTTAAACAATCTGAATTTTTTTAAAAGTTCTGTAAAGAAATAATTTGTACATATTTTCAAGCTGTATGCTTAATTATAATGATCATCTTAGAACTGCCAATTAAAAGCCATATACACATGCTTTTAATAAAAGTAGTTTCAAACAGCTACATTGTATTACTGAGTCATTTACACGGGAACAAAGGAACACACTTAGTAGAACTGTTGCTTTACAATTGCTTATCTTTGTAACAGGGATGCTATAAATAGTGAGAAGCTGAAAAGGCTTAGACGACAAAATAGTTTTCTTGTATCATCTGAATGATGGAGTTGTGCATACAGATTCCGGGTGAAATTATTCTGGCTTAGTCCAAAGGAGACCTGTGCTGCAAGTAGCTGGCAGGATGTCTTAAAACCCTTGCTACAATGATCTCATTGCCTGCAAAGGGGAAAAGTGTTTACGGTATCTGTAGGTGGCAATATTAAAAAAGTCTGCTCTTCGCAGATGCCTGTGCAATGCTGCAGATGGATGTCCTGCATAAATTCACATTTAAAGCAATACAGATTTTAACCCACTCCTGCTTTAAGAGATTTTGCTCCCTGTGAAAAGGTGAGGATGGTCTTCTCCCTTCTCTGTTTTTTTTGAATGCTTTTCTGTCTTGTGGGAGCACTGCAGCTGCCAGAGTGACTCGGTTTAACTGTTGGCACCAGGCATCCACCTGCCACTGAGCTGCTGGGTGAGCCGGGACACACCGACCTCTCTGTTTGCATGGCCCTCATAATTGAGTGCCTTGGAAAGCAGCAGGATGAAACACAACAAAAAACCAGAGAATTTTTGTCCCCGGTGGCGGAAGTTTCTTTACTAGTTTCTGTACTAGAAACTTGGGGATGCTCTGCTGTACAGTGTTTGTGGACTGAGAAGCTGGAAAAAGGCCGTGCCATGTATGAAAAATGAAATCTCAACCCCGGACTTGAGCTCTGGCCTGTGCTGGGCACAGGAGGACCTCTGGTTCTAGACAAGATTTTAGACTCATGGCCTGGAGGAAACTCCTCAAAGCGCAGGACTCCCATGGACAAGGAGTCTCGGGGAGAGAAGGAGGGGCTGTGCTGAGCTGGGGACCTGGTGCCCCAACCCAAAACTGGCTTTGATAGCGGCAGAGGCAACCCGAGCCCTGTGGGGTGCACTGAATCTCAGGCAGTAGCTTGATGCACAGCCCCCCGCTGCACTGCACAGGCCTGCCAGATTGCACCAGGCTGCACTGTCCTTACGTGGATCGTGCCGTGCTGCACAGTGCTGCGTTACCCCACGCTGCACCTGGCCGGGTTGCACAGCACTGCATCGCCTGGCCTTGCTCTCCACAGCGCTGCGCTGCTCCCCTCCCCGGATGCAATCCATTGCCCGGCACTGCATGCACTGCACTGCCTTGCCCCACAGGCACCACACCAGTGCCCTGCAGCTGAGAAGGCTCAACTGCACAGCACTGCATTGCCCCTGCAAGCGCTGCATCGCACTGCCTGACCCTGCATCACTCTGCATCGCACTGCCTGACCCTGCATGATGCTGCCTGACCCTGCATCACGCTGCATCGCACTGCCTGATCCTGCATGATGCTGCCTGACCCTGCATCACGCTGCATCGCACTGCCTGATCCTGCATGATGCTGCCTGACCCTGCATCACGCTGCATTGCACTGCCTGATCCTGCATGATGCTGCCTGACCCTGCATCACGCTGCATCGCACTGCCTGATCCTGCATGATGCTGCCTGACCCTGCATCACGCTGCATCGCACTGCCTGATCCTGCATGATGCTGTCTGACCCTGCATCACGCTGCATCGCACTGCCTGACCCTGCATGATGCTGTCTGACCCTGCATCACGCTGCATCGCACTGCCTGACCCTGCATGATGCTGCATGACCCTGCATCACGCTGCATCGCGCTGCCTGACCCTGCATCACTCTGCATCGCGCTGCCTGACGACGCCTGACGCTGCCTGACCCTGCCTGACGCTACCTGACCCCGCCTGACGCTGCCTGACCCCGCCTGACGCTGCCTGACCCCGCCTGACGCTGCCTGACCCTGCCTGACCCCGCCTAACGCTGCCTGACCCCGCCTGACGCTGCATCGCGCTGCCTGAGCCTGCGGCGCGCGCCCTCCGCCACCTCTCCCTCACGTCCTCGTCCCCACCTCCGCCCCGCCCCTCGGTGAGCCGCACCCAATCAGGAGCGCTTGCCGCCTCCGCCCCACCCTCCCCGCTCGCCTATTGGCGGGGACCGCTACCGACGGCGCTGCCTCTCCATGGCGACGCGGCAGAAGGGCGATCCAAGATGGCTGCCGAGCCGGGAGGCGGGTGTCTCTGGCTTTACCGGCCGCTGTTCGCCGCTTTTCCCGCCGCGCTGTTGCTGCTGCTGGGCTGTGGCGGTGCTGCCGCTGCCGCCCTTTCTCCCTCCTTTTCCTCGTCCTGTCGCCACCGCGTGCCCAGCGGCGGGGAGGTGGGGCCGCCGCGGGGGTCCTCAGGCGGTGGTGGGCGTTGCGGGGCGAGGGGTCCTCCCTGTCCCGCTCCCGGTGTTGGGTCCGTCCTCTCACGGCCGCCCCGGGCCGAGCTGTGCGGGGTTGCGCCCCGTGGCCTCCCCGGGGTGCGGTCCGCGGCGTTGGTAACGGCGGCGGGCGGGGGCGGCAGGGTGTGAGGAGGAGAGCGGGAAGGGGATTTGTTTAAGAAGAGACAAAAAGATGCTGTGGCGGATGAGAAGGAGTGAAGGGCCTGGGAGCACTCCTTGGTGTGGCTGTCCAGGTGAGCCGCCTAATCCAGCGTTCCTCTCCCTGACAGGTTGTCTATCAAGTTCCTCTAAAGGAAAATCATGTCTTGAAGAGAAATGTGGATCAACAGCTAAGAATTAAGATTATATATGACAGAAGTGTTGAGGAGTGAGTATAATGTTGTGGCAACTTTTTTTTTTTCCCTCTGTATCTGAGAATAGAAATCTTGTTAACTAAAGCTTGTTTGTTTTGGTTTTAAAATATAGTTTACTCCCTGAGAAAAGACACCTTATAAAGGTATGTCATATTTACTTTGTGTTTGTGCATATTTTATTACGTTGCTGAAGTTACGTTTAAGGCCATTTTAATTAAAAGCTTTGAATACCATCACTTTCATATCCTCTAGTCCAGGAAACCAAAGCTTTGTGTAAGGATTATGTCTCCATTCCAAATAATTAGTGTTCTGTTGAATGTTGTTTCACAGGTATTTACTATATCTCAAGATGCAAAGGTTTCAGTGAGCAATATGTATATAGTTTTTAAAGCCTCTTTGAAGCTGTACATTCAAATTAATACTGACTCCCTTCTCATTTTGTTATTCAAACAAAATATGGTAATACTGAAACAAAATGTTTGCTAAGTATACTGATAACAATTGAACTGCTTAGGTCTGGATTTTTGCTGCTCTGCTATACCACAACATCTAGCAAGTTTCATGTAACCTTGTAATTAATGCTTTTAAGTTGAGTTATGTCTGCACTGCTACTGGGTGACTTATTTTTGTTCTATTCAGAACAAACTTTTTCCACAAGCTATATCTTATTTGGAGAAGACATTTCAAGTGCGCAAATCCACGGGTACTATATTACTAAGCAGGTATGTGAAAGTTTGTTGAAAATCACTTGCTATATTTGATATTTAACATTGCATTGTATAGCCTTTAAAATAGAATAAGAGTGTAAGAAATGCCTTCCTGAATCAGACCAACCTGACTCAGTGGTGGGAGCAGACACAGATCTGCCAGCCTTCCACGATCAACATCTACATTTGTTGCATCAGAGATGTTAAAGGGTATGCATGCTGCCTGTTTCCTTTTATATGTGCCACCATTTATGAACCTGCTCCTAATCTCTCTTTGAACCTGTGGATACTCCACTGATGACTAGAAGCATTATATCTTCGGAGCAGGGTAAGTAACAATTCTCGTGGTGGAAGTTACATTAAATCCTGTACTGCAGTGTTGCTGGGTGATGTAAAACTATTCTACAGCTTGTTTTTAGTAATAAATCAGTGCTGACTGTCTTTTGTGTTTGCTTGAAGGCAGTGTGCAACAAACCAATATTTAAGGAGGAAAGCTGACCCTCACAGATACTGCCGAGGAGCCTGCGCAGACTATACAAGATGTGGGCCAGTTGTAGTTCCTGAGAAACACCTCCAGGTAAGTCAAGCCATCCGAGTGCTTCTTAACCTTTGAAACTTTTGTGGAAATTAGTAAAAAAGTTAGTAACATGATGTCACTCTCTGTGCATAAGTGACTGTTTGCAGGAGATCACTAAGCTTGAGTGGCAGAATAGAACAATTTGAGTTAGTGGGAGTTTTAGGTTATGCTGTTGAACCAAAAGTCAAGTAAAACTCTACTGTTCTCTAAGCCTGTGCTATAACCAACTGTGAAGAGAGGATGAGATTCAAAGCTTGTTAAATTCCTAATAATCACTTCCTTATTCACCTTTGTCGATGAGTCAGATTTTCATAGAATTAAGAATGCTTTCATTTTCTGAAGACCTTATTTGAAGATGTTAGCCACTGAACTAGGAGCAAGGTGCAGAAAATTCTTCTAACTTGTGTATTTGCATGAATTTTTGATTCAGCTACAGTATGTGATCAGTATGTGATTCTTTCTCTTGAAGTTTCAAGCACAGTATTAAAAATGTACCAAATTACATGTGAAATGCAATTGCTACTTACGTATATTATTTCTGTAAGCCAAATTTTTTTTTAATATGTAGGAAATAAATGGTTCTAATTTGGGGATATCTGGCTTGGCAGGCCCTTTTTTTCAAAAGCTGCCACTTCCTGGTGTCTAGCAAATCTTGGCTCTTTTTTTACTGTCTTCTGTGAGTACTCTTTATGGGAGTTTTCTCATCTGTCACTGTTTTACAATGGGATTTATTCTTGGCTTCTAGCTAATTGAATTTTGTCATGCAAAATTTCGGTTACAGCTAATGTATTTTAATTGTTCCATTTGAACATTGTGAAAGCAATGCAGGGTGTGCAATGAGAATGAATGGCACTGTGGACCCACTGGCATACCTGACCAAGAAGGGGTTCGAGATGCTGACTTTGTACTCTACGTTAGTGCTCTCACTACTGAAAGGTGTGGCCATGAAAATATCATTGCTTATGCAGCCTACTGCCAACTGGAAGCTGAAATGGACAGGTAAGTATTCCTTTTGTTACAAACTCTTTGTTTTAATTAAGCTTTCAAGGTTTTTTAATAGTTTAGATGGGGACTTTAATAGTTTGCCTGTGTTACTTAATAGAGGAAAGGAGAAGTCATTATTGAAATAAACAAGCACTATAGTTATGTAAAACGACACAACAGTCAAATACTGCTTAACTTGCAAAGCTGAGACATTTAAGTCAAAGCTAATCCTCCACTATTATTGTTAAACATTATCTCAAGATCCTGTTTCCTTTGAAGCCAATGTCATGCTTTCACAAATTTAAAGGAGAATGCAAATGTGCTCTAATTATGTGGCTCTTTTTTTCTAGTTCAGTTGTGGTCATTGTAACAGGGCTTTGTACCTCTGTAGTCTCTTATCTGAAATTCAGATCTCTTACACTGTTGTCACTAACACGTGTGCAGAATACCGAATACAGAGATTGATCCTGTCCCATCCCTCCCCTTTTCAACAGTAAACTAGTCACTGTATTGTTAACACACTATTTATAAATGACCGGGGAAGTTGATTAGAAGGACTTATTTTACATTAGTCTTAACTTTCTTTTAAATATTCTGCCTCTTCAAGTGAACGTGATTTGAATTTGCTAGTATTTTGCTGGTAACAATTTAATTTTAAACTGTCTTCCAGGCCAATAGCAGGATATGCTAACTTGTGTCCAAATATGATTTCAACGCAAGCTCAGGAGTTTGTTGGCATGTTGTCTACGGTGAAACATGAGATCATCCACGCACTGGTAAGGGTTGATGGCATAAAATGCATTTCTGTGAAATTTGTACCTGCTTCCTCACATACCTCCAGCTTGTTGCGAGAGAAGGAAGGATGTTTGGTCGAGGAAAGCTCTTGCTTTGCCTCCTTCTTTGTGACTTAATTGCCTTGAAGTGCGATACTTCCGTGTATCTGTGGTGGGTGTGGTAATTATTTCATGGCATTTGACTTTGTGAATGTCTTACCAAAGGTTTCTGTGTGCTTGGTTTTTAACTTGAAGGGTTTCTCTGCTGGACTGTTCGCATTTTATCGTGATGATGATGGAAAACCTTTGACAACAAGATATGCAGATGGACTCCCTCCTTTTAATGAAAGGTATTTCATTCGTTTGGACCTCTTACTATTCCCACTGAAAGATGTTTTCACGTTGCCTTTTTGGGATGTATTCTTGCCTGTCGGAAATCCAACTTGATTCCATCATTAGAATGCTTTGCCTTTATTATGTTCAAACATTGGTGTGTGGTTTTTTAGTCTTTTTTTACACTGGTATTAAGCACTTACATTATACACATATATAACAAGTCAAGACTTCATTTATCAGGAGGCTTCAAATTAAGCATTAAAATTTCCCATGCTTCAATTTCAGTGCTTGCTGAACACCTTACTAAACAGATACTTGTATTTTCTGTAGCCTGTCTAATGTCAGTGCAGTTCATTTTTAAGACATACATCATGCAAGGTTTATAGTTATGCAGATATGTTTTTAATAATCTTACTTTGGCTTATTAAATCAGAGTTGTGTGTATAATGAATGTATATCTTACAAAGGAGTAATGTTGCATAATTTATACTTCAGAAAGCATGAGGAATTATAGAGATTATTCATGGTTCTGTTTTTTTTTCAGAGATAAATCTTTGCACAGTAGCATGTATTTGTGGGAAAGATTTGTAACCAAAACATTCTTCTTACAGTCTAGGTTTGTATCAGTGGAGCAGTAAAGTCGTTCATAAAGCAGTGAGGTTATGGGACATACGTGGTGGCAAAATGCTGCACCATGCTGTTTATCTTCTGATAACACCGCGTGTAGTTGTAAGTATGGATTAACTTAAACTTTTAAACTTTGTATGCCAAGGTTACCACCATATTGACAAGTCATAAATATTTTTTTACTCTTTAAGAAGTAATAACCCAACAATGAATACTCTTTTCCTGAAATTATGGCCCTAAGACTACATGATTAAGGCTATAACTATTTGAAAGGGTGTATCCAAAGTAAAATGGAAAATAGTTGACAGACAGTATGAAGTAAATTGACATAGTAAGAGACAATGAAGGGACTGACTGGCGAGTAATTTATAAAAGGTTAAGCAAAACTGCTGTCAAATAGTTTCTTTAATCCTACTCTTTAGATGTTTTCCTACAAATGTAGACACCTAGTATTTCTGTTGCCTTAACAGATAGTGTCATTGCTTTTCTCATTTATACATTCATCCTCTTTTCTGCTTTTCTCTTTAAAAGCATTACTTTAATCTTTTTCTAATTTTATGGGTTACAAAATAGTGCAGTTAACACTTTTTGTCGTGTTTAAAAAGAAATTCCTCAAGTATTCTTGGAAGTACTTCTTGCTTCCCACACCTCTGACTCTCCCTCACGCCCCCAACAGAACATATGCTTAAGTGTAATAAATTGGTATTGGAAATAAGTTGCAATGTTAATCATACTTGGCCACAAATAATGTTTTTGTTTGCTATATATACTATGTTAGATTTAAAACAAACTTGGTTTAATTACCCCTGTTTTGAAAATTGGCCATGCTGTTCAGAGCATTGAAGATGCTCCTGGGTAGTGCCACCCTGGCAAAAGCTGGGCTCCTGACTGTGAGACTGCAGCATTGTTCTGATGGCTCTTCAGATTTTTAAATATTTTGCGTAAAATGCTTCCCCATGTAAAACTATTTGACATGTACAGCTTCCTAATAGAGAAGTGGGTTTTCTCTGAAATGTTTCACAGAAGCAGGGTTGTAGTGTTCCTACATTGTTTGGGGTTTTTTGTTGTGTTTTTTTAATAAGGTGTTTAGTGTGTGCATGCTATTCTTGGCTAATTCTGTTGCTGGTTTATTCTTGTAATCTTCCATTGTTTATTTCCAGGTGATAAGTAGACAGATTGTTAGGCTTGATGTTCAGGTACTCGCTGGCTTAGCCTCTTGAAGGTAGAAGTGGTTTACATTCGGAGGAAAACAAGATGGTAGAAAAAGAAATGCTGAAATACTTTAAAAAATATTTCTAGAATATCAGGACCACTTATGGGTATCTGCTCAATGTTTTGAGGGTTGCATTGAAATGTTTTCTTTCTAGGAGGAAGCTCGAAAACATTTTAATTGTCCAATTCTAGAGGGAATGGAGCTTGAAAATCAAGGTGGCATGGGTACTGAGCTCAATCACTGGGAGAAAAGACTGTTGGAGGTTAGTGCTGATGTTAGGAATGGAGGGGGATGTGGGAATGTCTGCTCTCCCCACCTTTATTTTTAGGTACCTACTGGAGCCTTGAAGATGCAGGTGTATCAAACCTCACTGAAATATATAACAAACAGGACTAAACTACAAGTACTTAAATGTCCAATTTCTAGATAAATTTATCTTTTTACGTTATTGCTAAGTCTCAAAGTATGAGTTTGAGATGATAAACTGATTACTAAAAAACTAAATGTTTCTTACTTTTGTCTGCCGCTTACCCTTTTGAGATGGTATGCTCCCTTTTTAGAGGAAAGGGGGTATTCCTTTGAGTCGATTCAACTCTGTCACCCTCTGCCTCTTAAACATCAAATATTTGATCAATCTGTCCATTCATCATCTTGACTTCATCTTTATTCATGTGCCCTGGGATTAGCTTTTGTCATCTCTACTCCAGAGTAGAATAGAACCTCATCTGATCAAGGAAATGCTAATTTTCCTCCTGACACTTAAGTTTATTTTTATTTATAACTTTGCATTCTGTAATGTTTTTGGCAGATATACTTTCTAGTTACTCTTGTATGCAATGTGGTAAACAAGAAGGGAAATGCTTTGGGACAGACCTTTTTGTGGAAGTAATCTTGGAAAATGCATATTTCTTGAGACTGAAATTGTTAGCTTTTCCAGCTTTTCAGTAACCTTTGGTGTGGAATAGTACTTTTAAACCAAGTGGGAAGACTGTGACTAGAATGAGGATAATTTTAAGGATTGAATGGGATTAACAAAAAGCAGATTATTACTGGTCTCCTTTCCACTTTTCTGAAGAAAGTTTGTATCTTTAGTTTGCTTTTGGTCTTGATCCAACTCATTAAGTATTGTAGAGATAGCAATTTTGGTGCTAAAGTTTGCTGGTGGTTAGTTCCACCTAATGACCGTAGTGGAGAGGGAAGGCTGAAAAACTACATGTTTTGAAGAAATAATAGAAATGAGATTAAGTTCAGCAATAGAAATCCTAGAGTTGTGTACTTAAGGGTGAGTGAGTTTTGCTGTAAGCCTGAAGTTTTTCAGGTGGAAATGACTGATCAGGAAAAGACATGGGTGTTACAATTGCCAGTTATAAGATGATTAGAACATTCCAGTTCCTCTTTTGAGTATGGTATGAACTTGCTTATTTGAAAACGAGATAAGAAATTCTACTGTCACACTAATAAAGTTTCCTTTGGAGTGCTGTGTTCCTTTAGTCATGTGCCCTGTGTACCTTGCTCCTGAAAAAGACTAATAGAAATTCTAGGAAAACTAAAAACCAGTCTTTCACAAGAAAATTAGATGAGCTTGGCTTTCATCTTACCAAAAGGAGAGAGATGTGGTGCGATTGTTACTGATAAATACACTAGAAGAAGGAAGAGTTTTATTTTACCTAAAGAAAAATGACGACACATTAGTCATGAATAAGGTTTAGCTGGAATTTGGAATGAGATTTCTGACTTCAAGAATTCTGAAGCTTTGTAGGATGGTGTGGGGAAGGGAGTTTCACTTTTGATTCATTTTATGAAAGGGGGGTTAATTGGGTTTTGGTTGTTAATAGTAAGAAGGGACTGGAAATAAAATGCTTTTTTCATAAGAAGCATTTTCTTACAATAATTTTCAGTGGTTTCCTAATAATAACTGATAACTTTCAGAATGAAGCAATGACTGGATCCCATACACAGAATCGAGTCTTTTCCAGGATCACCTTAGCATTAATGGAAGACACAGGGTAAGAATTAATAAGAATGGGGGTTTTTTGGTTCATGTTTGGTTTTCATTGTACTTGATTTTAGTTGGAATTGATGTACTTGTGCTTACCCATCTGCAACACAGTAGGTAATAGCATAAATAGCATTACATTAGTCAAGGAGTTATATCTAGCATGTTAATTTTTTCATGTATTCAAAAGTCCATTCGTTCTTAATCTAGCCTTAAAAAATGCAGTGCGTAGTACTATTTGTAGTATCTGTTTACTTTTTTTTAATCTGTCTTCTCTCAGGTGCATACAGTACATATTGATTATTTTTCAGGTGTTCTTGCAGACAGAGAGCATAAATTATCTGAAATTTCATCTTTCTGTATGCATTGTTCCTTTGCAGATTACGATGCATTGCTGTGGAACAAATAAACAATAAAATTTTCTTTTAGTTCATTGTGACTTGAAAAATAGTGAAATTGTAATGTATCATTATAGGCAGAAAGGAATGCAGTTTCCCTTTTTTGTCATTTGAAAACCTTAAGGCATAGTATAAAGTTCTTTGAACTGCTCTTTTATTAATCAGAACAATAATTTTTGAAGTAACAATATTCTCATTTCAAAATACCTTTATAGCTGGTATAAAGCAAATTACAGCATGGCAGAGAAATTAGATTGGGGACGCAATAAAGGCTGTGACTTTGTAATGAAGAGCTGCAAATTCTGGATCGACCAAAAGAGACAAAAGTAAGAATACAGTCTTTTTTTTAAAAAATGAGGAAACGCTCATGCTTGTTTACATTTGTCCTTCACATACAACTCAGTAAAAAGAAGTAGAGGTAGATAGATCAACAAAGAATGCCGTCCTATGTACCCTCAGAATGTACCCAGGTAGGAGCACAGCAATGTATTCATGAAATGGTTTGGGTTGGAAGAAATCTTAAAGATCATCTAGTTCCAACCGCCTTGCCATGGGCAGGGACACCTTCCACTAGCCCAGGTTGCTCAGAGCCCCGTCCAACCTGGCCTTGAACAATGCCAGGGAGGGGGCAGCCACAGCTTCTCTGGGCAACCTGTGCCAGGGCCTCGCCACCCTCACGGGAAAGAATTTCCTCCTTATATCTAATGTAAATCTCCCCTCTTTCAGTTTAAAATTATTACCCTTCTTCCTATCCCTACACCCCCTGATAAAGCGTCCCTCCCCATCTTTCCTGTAGCCCCTTGAAGTACTGGAAGGCCGGTACAAGGTCTCCCTGGAGCCTTCTCTTCTCCAGGCTGAACACCCCCAACTCTCTCAGCCTGTCCTCACAGGGGGGTGCTCCAGCCCCCTCAGCATCTTTGTGGCCTCCTTTGGACCTGCTCAAGCAGGTCCGTGTCCTTCTTCTGTTGGTGTCCCCAGAGCTGGACACAGCACTGCAGGGGGGGTCTCATGGGAGGATAGTAGAGGGGAGAATCCCCTCCCTTGACCTGCTGGCCAACTTGATGCAGCCCAGGACACGGTTGGCTTTCTGGGCTGCAAGCGCACTTTGCTGGCTCACAGTCAGTTCTCCATCTGTTGATACCCCCAAGCCCTTCTCCACAGGGCTGCTCTCAATCCACTCATGGCCCAGCCTGCATTTGTGCTTGGGGTTGCCCCAACCCATGGGCAGAAACTTGCACTTGACATTGTTGAATTTCATGAGGCTTGCACTCAAGTTAGAGTGCAAATTAAGACTTGTATATTAAGAGCAGAAGCATCCCACCCAATAAATATTTAACGTACTAAATACTAAACATCTTAGGATGTAGAATGCATTTACACTATGAGGGCTATGCTTTAGAGAGGAGGGACTTAAAGCGTTTGCTTTCTTATTTTGTCCCTTATAATTGGAAATGCAGCCTGTGTCATTTTGCATTACTGGATTGTACTTAAAGCAACAGAAGAGATGGTAGGCATCTTCAGAGCATTCCTTTTGTGTTTCTACAATACTCATGTATTTCTGCGACACAGCTGCATAGTGGGCCTGTTTGTGGTTTTTTCTTTAAAGTTTACAAAGCCATGTCATTAAAACTAAATAGGTGAGTGCATTGTAACTTTACTGGCTGGTGTTTTGGTTTAAGCCCAGAGGGTGACTGAACATCATACAGCTGCTTGCTCACTCCTTCCCCTTCATCGATGGGAAAGATAAAATAAAAGGCTTGGGAATTAAGATAAGGACAGAGAGGGGTGCCTTGCCCATTACAGTCATGGGCAAAAGACAGACTCTTAGGGGAAGAAAAAGAACATCAGTTTAATTTGAACACCACCACTAATTTACCAGTCAAACAGAGTAGGACAGTGAGAAATACAACCACATCTTTAAAACACCTTCCCCCTACCCCTCCCTTCTTCCTGGGTTTAACTTTACTCCCACTTCCTCTACCTCCTACCCTCCAGCAGCATAGTGGGGCAGGCATGGGAATTGCAGTCAGTTCCTCACCTGTTGTTTCTGCTCCTTCTTCCTCCTCAGGGGGAGGAATCTTCACACTACTCCCCTGCTCCAGTGTGGGGTCCCTTTCATGGGAGACAATCTTCCACAAACTGTTCCCATGTGAGTCCTTCCCATGGGCTGCAGCTCTTCATGAGCTGCTCCAGTGGGTCCCTTCTGTGGGCTGCAGTCCTCCCAGCAACAGACTGTTCCAGCATGGGCTTCCCATGGGCTCACAGCCTCCTTCAGGCATCCACCCGCTCCAGTGTGGGGTCCTCCCTGGGCTGCAGGTGGGCATCTGCTCCACCATTGACCTCCACAGGCCCCAGGAGAATCTCTGCTCCAGCACACCTCCCCCTCTTCCTCCTTTCTTCCTCTGACCTTGGTGTTTGCATAGGTATTCACCTCACTACCCCCTCCCCCCAGGTTCCCCTTTTTAGTTATCATTGAGGTGCATCTACCCTCGCTAATTGGCTTGGCCTTGGCCAGAGGCAGGTCTGACTTGTTGCCGAGGGAGCTTCGAGAAGCTTTCCACAGGACCCACATCTGTAGTCCCTCTCCTGCTACCGAAACCCTGCCACACACAAACCCAACACAGCTGGCTTGATATTCTTTAAGTTAGAAAGGTCATAATCAGATAAATAACAATAATTAGCCTCCAGAGAAAAAATCGGTGCTTCTTTGTGTGATTGACTGAGTGTGGGGGGAAAGTGAGAACAGACAGTCTTGACAGACTGCTTAGTTAAATTATGAAAAGCAGTTAAAGTGATCTAATGTGATTTGTATTTTTGTTGGGTTTTTTTTGAGGAGGCAATTAATCAGTCCATACTGTGACACTTTGAGGAGTAATCCCTTGCAGTTAACCTGCAGGCAGGACCAAAGAGCAGTAGCAGTGTGCAACTTGCAGAAGTTTCCAAAGCAGTTACCTCAGGAATATCAGGTATAATAAATCTTACTTTACCAAATAACCAAGTATTTTCATTCTTGTGCTTTTCATTCAGGTGATTATATTTGTTTCATTTTTTTCTTCTGAACTAGTAGATACAAGTAGATACTGTGAAAGATGTCTACTTAGTTTATTATGAGGAGTCTGGAGGCTGAAAAAAAGCTTTGTGATCTTACTAAAACAATATGAATGTTACTTGGCTTACTTGGCTATCTAACCGAATATCAGATGGAAACATAGCTGTATAACAGAAATCCCCCAGAATGTTTTGTCTGAGGTATTTTTTCAGTCAGACTTCTGCCTTGTGTCACGGCACACTAAGCAGTTTGTTCTGTTTCATCCCAGAGAATGCTACAATTGCAAAGGGGGGGCAGGGGCAGGGCTGGGGAGCGATGCATGCAAATGTGAATCTCTCTACATTATTTATTCTTAAGTATTCTTAAATACTTTACTTATTCTTAAATACTTCTGGCTCATCTGGTTCATGGGTAGTGTAAGTTGCTGTTAATAGCATTCCTGAGTAGTAATAGCAGCTGTAGTGATTGGTTCTATTTAAAAACTGGTTGTACGCTTGTCTTTGTGCAAACTGTCTCATGACCTATTTTGTTTTGCAGTATTTTGATAATCTTAATGGAGTACCAGTGGAAGAATTGCCTTATTATGGTGGCTCAGTAGAAATTGCTGACTATTGTCCATTTAGTCAAGAATTCAGTTGGCATTTAAGTGGTGAATTTCAACGCAGCTCAGACTGTAGAATAATTGAAAACCAACCAGGTTAGTTTTCAGGACTTCAGTGTGGTGTTTAAGACTTGACATTTGTTAATCTGGAATGGGCTTGCTGTGCATCCAAACTAATTGGATGTGAAATTGGTTTTATACTGCTGGCTGTGTAAAAGCTGGTCTGGGGTGTGAAGCCCAGCACAACTACCTTGTACACCTAGGAAGCACACATGTCTAGTACAAGAATTGCATAAGCATTGAACAGAAATGAACCCCAAATGATCCAAATATAAGACAAAGGGTGGGGGTGAGGGTTGGTTGGTTGTTTTTTGAGTCTTTGAAAAAGAATTCCACCTTCCACCTTTGTAGATTTTTGTTGTTGTTGTTCAAGGTAAGGAGCTTTGCAAATTACCAGAACATGGGCTCATCTCCTAGGGTAGCGCATGAACTTTACATGTTGCAGAGCTCCAGAATGCTGTAGGATATTACCCGTTTGCACACTTGTCTCAGAAACAAATGAATAAACACCTTCTGCCCTCAAGCCAGCAGTCCAGGTGGTGCTACCTGGAGGCAAATATATCCACAGCATAGTTCTGATGGAAAGTGCTTGCCTTTTTATTTTTTTTTAAATGTTTGGGTTTTTTCCACTCTATATTATATTTATATTCAAGGCAGTATAATTCCCAAATTGATAATGATTAATGGTCTGAACAATTCTAAAAGTAAACCTTGAATTGCATGTGAAGACATTGACTAATTATAGCATATTAAGTTGATGTGGACATTCTGTTCCCCTAGTAAGTTGCAATTCAATATATTCTTTCTCCCTTAGATCCTACCAAAAACTATGGTGCAGAGAAATACGGACCAAACTCTGTATGTCTTATTCAGAAATCTGCTTTTGTCATGGAACAGTGCAGGAGGAAACTCAGTTACCCTGACTGGGGTAGTGGATGTTATCAAGTAAGTATGTGTTGCATTTTTATTTTTATTTTTTTAAAATAGCACTAAAGGGAAAAGTCAGGCATAAAATGTAGAGTATGACTGTTAGAACTTTGCACCTGGACACTGTACATGATCTTCTCTGCCTTAAATCACTAGATTACATGTCATGCTTTGAAAATAAACATCTTCCAACCATAAACCTGTAGTTTAGATCATGTGTCAAGTTAAGCATGTGACTGCTGGGATGGCTTGCGTGTTGCTTCCAGTCTTGCTATGGATTTCATCTGTCTTACCTCTGTGATGCTTTCTCCAGAGCAAAGTAGGAATGCTTATATTGGAATCTTATGTTGTTGAAGCTTAATGTTAATTAGTTGCTCTGGTTTTTCAAAGGCAGAAAGCACTGTGCACACATCATTCTCCTTATCCTCTTCCTCAGGACTGTCTCACTAAAGGTGTCCCTTTCAACAACAGCACAACTCTCAAGAAGCAGTCATTAGCAGAAGCTGAATTTTGATCGTTCTCAGTTGATGATCTGCATAATTGCACAAAAAGAGTACAGTCAGTGCTTTAAAGCATTCTTGAACAAAATAGTTGCTCTGAGTGCATTAAAATACTTGCAGTTAATCTGTGCTCTAATACTAGGTGTTTACTGAATGTAGTATTTACTTATTGAAAGAGCCTCCAAATCCCCAAACATATTTCTGATAAATTATAATAGACTTGTCTTTCGTTCTTTTATTTTAAGGTTTCTTGTTCTCCACAAGGGCTGCACGTTTGGGTCAAGGACACTGCATACCTGTGCAGCCGCTCAGGTCAGGTACTAACTGTGAGCATTCAGATGAATGGCTGGATTCATGTTGGGAATCTGATTTGCCCAGCTTGTTCCGACTTCTGTGACTTCTGTCCCCCAGAGCGGGATCCTCCAGCTTTTAACTTAACAAGAGCTGCACCGATCGGTAGGTTGCCTTATTTGCTGAAGTGAAACTTAATATTAAAAGCCTGAAGACTCTGAAAGATTCTGTCAGCTCTGACTGTCAGGGTACAGGAAGGGAGAGCCGTGGCCTGGTTGTTCTAAGATCTCAGGCATAGGAGTTACAGGAGGATGGCAGAGGTGCCCTGCTTTTTGCTGTTCAGTTGTGCAGGGTAGTGGATAACATAGGAGAAATGTGTCTGAAACATAACTACTTCATGTCATGTCTCCTTCTTGTAATTGCCCAGAAATCTAGCTTCAGCCTAGCAACTTATCAGAAAATTTGATCTGTGTTTTGAAGGCCATATCATTATTACAACATTCAAAATAATCTCCTGGGTGGAAAGTGGGTTCTCATTTGTATAACTTCCCATTGACAATGTTAATGCTGTAATCTAGCACATGAAAGACAGGTGTTGGTTTGCTTTTTGAGGGAGGAAAAAAGCTTAATTCACTGACTACCAGTTAACGTTCTGTCAAGAACAGATGGCTTTCTAAAAAGCCAATTGATGAAAGAGAATGGTCTTTACAGTATTTTGCACTAGTGGCTTATTTTTAATCCTTTAACCAATTCTTGAATTGTCAGATGTGCTGTTTCTCCTGCAGTTTTCTAGGAAAAAATAAACCTGTTTAGTTTACCTGCATTTTAGAATGAGAAACTGTAACCTAGGAGATTCACATCTTCTACCATCTATTTGAATTCATGCTTGATGTTTCTTACTCACATATATATATATATATGTATATGAAAAGGTTTTTATCTGTGCAAGTTTACATCTGTGTCCATGATTTTCTTAAGCCTCATGGCTGTATGATTACCTACCATATGGAACTCCCTGATTCATGGTTTTCCCCCCCTCCATTTTTTTCTTCCCCCTGCCCCCCCTCTTCAGCTTGGTGTTTTGTGGCTTGTTTTTTTATATGTCTTACAGCCATACAGATCAAAAGTATTAATAAGAGTCTTTTGAGAGTCTATGGTTCTGAGAGTATATGACTTCTCTCCAGTGATGTCATGGGGAACTTCCTGCTCTTGAAATACCAATAAATCTATTCTCATTTGTTCTCGTAATTGTTATTGGTGAAGGAATGCAGAAATTTATTAAATTGTAAAGGGAATAACCATGTTAATTGGTTGGTTTGAATTCCTTGAATAGTCTTTGAATAATCTTGAAAACTAGAATAAATCAGTGCAGATTACTGTAAATATATTTTTGCTCTTTGGTATTTTTTAGTGTTATTTTTGTTATTTTGTCTTCTCTTTAGTTATAAAATTTATAAGCTTTATGGTGTTTTGTTTTTTATTTTAGACTTATGCTCCTGCTCGTCTAGCCTGGTTGTAACCCTTTGGCTATTGATGGCTAACTTAATTCCCCTGCTAACAGGATTATTTCTCTGCGCATAGTTAAGCACGGGGCAGGAAGATGTTCCAAGATGATATACCATCATGTTGCCCTCATATTGCACTCCATATTGTGGAGCATGGAGTTTTTTGTCTCTGCAGGTAGCTGTCTTCTGCTGGACCTCATCTCTCCCGGCAAGTATCGGTGCAGACAGTAGTCAGGGAGGTACTGCCAAAACCAGCCAGAGTTTGAGAGGAGGAAAATTTACCTTGTCATTTTAGTAAGTGCCAGTATTTTCCTGCATTGCAACCTTTAATTTCTGATGGAGTGAGTAACAAGATCCACTAAGCCAGCTGTGTTAGACTACCTGGCAACTCAGTCAAGATTTGAAACGAGAACTCTTCTGAGGGTTGTTTTTTTGTTATGTCCTCTGTGTGACTGGTAGCAAAGCATCCTCAAACTGGAAATATACCTCAGTGGTTTAGTCAAAAGCCATGTAAAAATCAGTTGTCATCACTGCTAATAACCCAGGCCTGAACAGGTGTGGGAATTTGTTTTGTCAATTCTTACAATTTATGGATGGAAGAAATAATTTAGTAGGATAGACCAGTGGTTGGCAGTTGTCTCCACAGTTCGATTCTTCAGCTTTGAGTCTTCTCAGAATTCATACTAGTTTGCAGTAAAGTGGCTGATTCTTGGGGTTCACTTAAACCTTCCTACATGCACAAAGTGAAATTTCAGACTGGTAACCAAGACAACTGTCTAGAAATCCCATTCTCATTTAGCACGTGCCACTGAAATTTAATACGTCAAATGTTTGAATATTCTCAGAGTTATTTGCTAGGCAAATGCATTTCAGTACTGACACCCGGTCTGTACAATTGGGATAGGATTTCTGATTATATTTAATTTTGTTGGTTTGTTTCTTAAATAATGACATTATTATTTTTTTAAATAATGTGAACATAAATGCAGCTGCTTTCACTTTTCATTGAAGGACAAACCAGTAGCGATGGCAGCTATAATGTTACAGGACCGCATTGACTTCTCTAGACCAAAAACTATATTGAATGTGTAAAGAAAAGTCTAATCTGTCTTTGTTTCTTTTTTGTTTTTCCCCCTCCACTTTTTCTTGGACATAAAAATACTATGGATTACTTGAGTATTTGTAATAAGTTGAGAATCAGACATTTTGAACCACACAAGGGCACACCTTGGTACAAAATTAATGACTTGATGGACAAAATGTGTAAGAGGAAGGACATGAGCAAAATCTGTCTAGCTAAGGACAGCTGCTCTATAGGACACTTGTAAGGATGTTTTTATTTGTTTCTGACGCTATAATGCATTACAAATAATCCTGTTTGGAGTAAAAGAAACTCTTACGTGGTCCAATCCGTTGTCTGTCCTGTTAGCATAGTTTTTGTTCTTGGAAGAGTGTTAAACTTGAGGGACCAGACGTGCCAAGTGCACTAAAAAAATGACACTATAGGAAGAAAGATTATGTTACTCTGCTTCTTAAATGTGCTGTGGTGTTAGAACTGTCAATGACTAGATCAGTTTCTAAAATGGAAGGTAGGGAGATGGAAGGGGTATGAAGTAAAATTTTTTAGCTACAATTATACTTGTTTAATAATAGGACTTCCATTGTAATGGTAAGAAAATCTTTGTGCCTACTGGACTTGTGGGTTTTTTATTTAAAGAAACTCTTACAACACTGCTGAGGTGAGTAAGCAGCAACCTAAACTGTCTGAAGGCATCACGGTTGAGAGAGTACCTTGCACTGGGCTAGTTCACCTTCTTAACTTCAAGTTAAGTTTGCTTTGAATTATACAAGGCCTAGGCTAGCCTTAAATAGGTGTTTCTGAGAAGCAATACAAATTAGGAATCAAATGCTTTAAACATGTACAAGTTTGAATGAAGAAACACTCAAATTAATAAGTGGACGCTAATTGTTTTAATATATGCACACTCAATGGTTGGTGTAAACTGATTCCCTGAAAACATAAAGGTTTGAGAATACATATTAGGTCACGGAGGTTGATATTGTATTTTTTGTCTGTGTGCAATAATACAGTTTAAATAGTATCACTCAACAACAATGCTTTTGATACTTGAAAAGAAATTATTGGTTATTTTTTCTTACTGTGAAATATTTGCACTGTCTGAACTTTCTGGTTAACTTTATAGCTGTTAAACTTTTTTACTGATGTTAATTTATTGTGCTTGGTATTTGATATGCTAGTCTCCTGTCTGTGTAAGTGTGAAATTTGTCATATTTAAGTGAATGTTTTTATCTTCTACACAGTTGTTTATCTTGAGGGCTTTTTTTCTTTTATTCTCTCTTCCTGAGAATTAACTGAAAGATGGCTTCAAAAGTCAATGCTTACCTACTTTGGAATTGTATGCATTAATTAAAGAAAGAGGCTGTAGCATATTGTACCTGCAGGGAAAAATCTATCTGCCTGTCAGAGCTCTTGTGGTCAGATTCACCAGTACCTGCTGAGTAGCTGCATCAGTGAATCCAGTGAAGTAAAACTATTATTGCCTTAATACTCTGAGATTTCAGTTGTAATTTCTTTGACGTGCAGCCATTCAACTGGCTGTGAATTGCAGAACTGGACGTGACTTTGGGGAGTCTGGGAGGGAAGGTACTTGAGCAGGCAAAATCCACCGTGTTGTATCCTGTCAGTGTGTTAGGAGCTGTAGCCGTGTTGGAACTGCTAAGAAATGTGTCAAGTTCAATTTAAAGTGAGAGTGAATTGGTGACTGTCAAAAAGAATATGTGAGTAAAACTGACTACCTCAGTTCTGTTTGTCTTCTGTTCTAGCCTGCTGTGAAATTCCAAATCTCTCAAGAAGAATTAAGTAAAAACATATCTCAGGTTTTTAAGAGCAAAACAAATACAGTAGGAAGCATAAGCCATTTTTGAGTGTAGAACACAGCTAAAACTGTAGCTTAAACCAATCAGTTATGTAGCCTTAAGTGTAGTTCCCCTGTAAAAGTCAGTATTGGTTTTAAATAAATAAAAAGTTTGCAGGCAGCTGCTTCAGGTGTCCTGACCATATTGTGGCAGGTCCACCCTATTTCATCTCTTACATGTGGAAACTTGGAAATATAGCCCAAATAAGTCTCTGTGTTTTCAACTAGAGCAGATAGGGCAGCAGGAGCCCTGGAAATAGTGCTGAGATAAATGAGTTAGCTTGTCTGTAGCAGAAACATTTTCAGTATATAATGTCAACAGTTTTAATTTTTAAAAAACATTCCATGTTTGCTTATGGAAGTAAATTAGTCTTGCGGTCTGTTTTTTACCCCAGCTGTTCAAATCTTAACAGCTTTTCAATTAGAAGTCGAGGCAAGTCACGCTTTAGGAATGCGTATTTCGAGTGTATCAAACAATTACGAGGAGGAAGGATAGCTTTCAGCTGGAGCGTGCAGCAAGTGAAATTACAGTGAAAAGCAGGTGGTTCGTTCCTCTTGAAATGAGGTGAGGTCTTGGGAGGCTGTCACGGCCTTGGATGTAGGTTAATTACCAAAACAGAATTTTGACCCCCAATAATTGACTGTCAGTCCAATGCAGCACTTCTGAGCACTAGTAAATTAGGAAAACTGGTGTCACTTAAGAGCAGACATATCCACAGTCCCTTACAAGGGCCAGTTGTTTTTAAACCTCCCTGTCCTGCAAATCTTTCTGCTCGAATGTATTTCAGTAGAGAGGGAGGCATGTGTCCTTTCTCCCCATGTTTCCTAGGAGTGACTTTCAGCCAGCTGAGCAGGTCAAAGTGTGTCCCCTGCAAGATTTAACAACCAGCTTTTGCTCGGCTGAATGCGTGGGTGCCTGCTTGCACGGGTCAAGCTTCAGGATGTGGGTCTACTTGTACACTAAATATTGTGATCTTACGCTACCGGACTTCCAAAGTGCAAATGTTGCCTTTTTAATGTGAAGCTTACCTTGGAGATAAAACAACTGTTTTGAGAGAACTGGCTGACCTTGAACATGTGTTTCCTATTTTGGTACAGAATATAAATACAGAACAAACTATTTTACATAGATTTTGACTGGATCGAGATATAAGGGCTAATTTTTTGTTATTTACGGAGAAAAAATTTCCTTATTTTAATGTGTAAAAAAAGTATGTCATACAAAAGAAGAAAAAACTGTTCATCAATAAAATGTCTGTAGAAAATTGACTCTTGTCCTTTTCTTTGAGAGCTGACACTCAGTTACTAACCCCGCGAATAAGCGCAATAAAGGACCAGTGTTACCAGTCATTTTTTGGTAAGAATTTTGAAAAATGAGACTGTCGTCTGCATATTGATCACTTTATTAAACTGTTAATTGATACACTTTCAATGTAAAACGTTCTATGTTGTTAATAGCTCATACAGGACTTATCAGGAGTTCAGCCTGCCAGTGAAGTAAGGAGGTTTCTGAATTCTCTATCCCATCCTCATGTATTTCATACTTTAAAATTATGCAATATTTAAGTCTTTTTCCACTTGAAATGGAGGACCATATTTCCCCATTTCCTGTAACGGATTTGGCCACACAATTCCCATTTCAGCAAAAGGAATGTTGGCGTTGCCCTGTGGAGCCCTCTTCAGCAGAGACCAGTGGTGCTGAAGCCACTCTTTCTGGTACCCAAGACAGCTTTGCTAGCTCTAGACTGAGATTTTTACAATATATTTATAATTACATTTTTTAATATATATTACTCTGATAAATGTGAAAGACATCACATTCCTCTAAAACACAGAGTGGAGACAGTTTTATAATGCAGTTTCCCCCCTTCCCCAAGCAATATGTCAGCGAATACATAGATTAAAAAACCCCACTTGTCTTCCTCTGCTATTTTGGAAAATCAGATAAAGCAATGCAAAAGTAGGTTACTCTTCCTTTTTGTTTGCCTTGTCTCAAAATAGGAGTCTTTCAAAAAGGGTATTAAAGCTTATAAAATGTGCCACTGTTCATTTCATAGATGGCTTTAACTCTGAAAAACATCAGGTATGTAAAGTTACCCGAGTACAGCTATAAGGTTTAAAAACTTTCATGTTTTGAAAATAAATGCCATTGGTAGCAAAATAAAAAAAAAACAAAAAACTGGCACATGAACCAGTTTGTGTTTAAAATTCAGAAGTAGGCAGAGATTTCTCTCTTCTGGAGTGTAAGATGTGTTGCTTAAGCTACAGCAGGATCAGGGTGTTAGTCTGCAGCCTGGAAAGATGCGGGGGGAGCTGCACTGGTGTCAGTCCAGTGGAGTTTCCCAGTGGAGTTAAAATGCATCCCAGTTTCAAATGCAATTTTACAGGATTTCTGTGCGTCTACAGCGGTCCTTTTCATGCATGTATAAAAAGTCAAGTATTATAGAGGGTTTTTCATTTTTGTTATGTCCTCAAAATAACAGCATTGCACAAGCTGAAGCCAAGTTGTGCATACATCCTCCTCGTCAGCCTCCAGTTCTGCCCTCTCCGCTAGTACCAACTAATGACTATGACTTGCTGAAAAATCCTGATGCTAACATAAATGTAGTTGGTTGTTCCATTTTTTTTTTCAGTATTTCAGTGGAATACAGCAAGTTTAACAAAGATCATGCTACTACTGAGGATTTCCAGTGTCCTGAATTTAAAACAAACAATCCACCTACCCCCCGCCCCTTCCTTCTCCTTCCCTCTACCAGTGAAACTGTTTTATTTATACATCTGCTGAGCACTCCTGTGTGTCACAGAAACAATACCTATTTTTCTGAAGAGGCTTATACTGAGAAACAAAATCAAGGAAGGACTAAATATCAAAAAATACATAGAAGTTATTTGTGTTTGAGGGAAATTATGGAAACCCAACATTTGCCCTGGTGATTGCATCTTCTTACTGTCAGACTTTCCTTTTTTCACTATAATTTTTCTGTTTGGATGAGTTCAGTTTTTCTGCATCTTGTGCTGTTCTGTAAGAAATGTTAGTAGGCAAAATGTTGAGGTTCACGTGTGCTAAATTACAAGAGGAACTGTTTTCAATCAGCTAGAAAGTAATTCTAGGGAAATGTCCGCATCACTAACTCAAATATTGTTAAATTTTACATTCGTTTCCTGTTCCTTGGGTATAATGTTGAAATTAAAGGCAGTTTTTTTACCCCCAGAATGAGGATACTGAAATACATTCTTTGTTGCTTTTACAGCAAGCACTATCACACAACCTGTTTCTCTATTTGCCATGGAGTGGACAGAAGTCCTGGGAAGATGAGAACGTAACCAGGTGAGAAGAGGGGATCTCTAAATGTGCTCTGGGTGGTTCTGCAGGCACGCGATGAAATCCTGGATCGATTGACCCTCGTAGCAGATCTTGTAGATGGTTGTAAATAATGGAAACCTAAAAGAAGCGCGTGGCAATGAAAATAGTTTTTAAAGTTTATATAGACATTTCTATTCCATTTCTAATTAAAAAAAAATCTTTAAAAAAATTACATTAAAAAGAAATTAGAAAAATTTTCTCTTTACAATGTAATTTTAACTTGGAGGTGCGTTTACAGGGAGACTATACAGGGCAATTAAGAGGAGCTAAGGGCAATTCTTGGGGGTGACGGCAGAGAAGAGCTGTTCTGAAGACAAAATTCCTATCCAGTATTTTTTACGTACAAAAAATCTTGAATTTTTTTCCTCCTGTGTGCAAAATGCATATATTATTTGCATTCATTACTCATATCTACAAGACTGAAAAGAATTAAAACGTCTAATGATTTTCTTTTCCTGGCTTAAAGGGTTCTTTCCCTTTTGCAAGCTATCTCAGTCGTTATGTGGTTAAAAAGTCCACTGAATGACTTGGAGCTGAGTTTGTATCTAAGTGCAATTATAGGATACTTATTAGATCAAGTTTTGATTTAAAGTTCACATCCTGTCGAAATGATCTTTTCTCATTCTTGAAAGATAATGGTACTCAAATCTTCTGTATCTGTTATAATTCTAATAGGGGTTTTAAGTATTCATTTAGTGGTGTTTGACCTGTTAATGTACAAGAGGGAATGAGATGGACAGAAGTTTAACTATTCTGTTGTGTAATCTGAGACAAAGGTTTCAAATTATAAATAATCCTACGTCATCCCAAGCAATTAGAAGTACTTTTTATCTCAGCATTATTTGTGGCACTAAAGCATTGATATCAGCACATATACCTATTCAAGGTGTATAAAAATTTTTTATTAGGAATATGATCCTTAATTTTATACTGAGATAATCTAGTTAATGTTTGTGCTGAGAGCAGTATTGCTGCAAGCTGTAACAGTGATATATCCGAGAACAAGAAACCCTTTGACCCATAGATCATGTTTGCAAGCTGACTCTGTGTACGGCCTTCAATCTTGTTTAGGGGGACGGGGATGTCTGGGTAGCTTCTCCAGATTGTTATTTCTTTTGTTTCCTACATGTCTGTGGCTTGTTTATTTTAACACCGTTCAGCTTTCATCACATTCTGCTTACCATGAGGAGTCAGACTAAACTGAGCTCTAATGGTGGCCCAAGATGTAGAAGGCAGTTGTTATGGAAACAAACAAGATAATTAAACACAGGTAACCTTATGTTTACCTAAACAATCTTTTGTTGTTGATTATGTTGTTTTCAAACAAAAGCACTTACTTATCGAGCATATTTTTCTGTTTCAGGATCTTGTGGACTTCGGCTGAGGTCTGAGGACCTTGCAGCTTTTGTCCATTCAGCATCTCGTTTTCCAGTTCCTCAATGGACTAGAAGAGAGGAGCGTGGTTACTTGGATCAGAGGGAATACTGCTGTGATACCAGCAGTTATCAAGAAGGTAAGCAGGTAAGGATGCCTTTGAAAAACACAGAAGGATTTCTTAATGTGTTAGTGTAGAATATTTCAAAAATCCTCCTTACTTTTCCTGTGCGTGCAAAGGCCTCTGCTACTTTCCTGTTGCGTCCCCCGTAGCAGGTGGTGATTAGATCAGCAACCCCACAGCTTTCCAAAAAAGTGGCTATTGAGACTGGTCCCCTGCAGAACATCTTGGCAAAGGCCACCATTTCCATAAGGCCCAAGCGTATAACTGCTGCCTTTGTATTATCGCCAAAATCCAGCCCATCGCAGAACCCAGCTCCCACTGCTACGATGTTCTGCAAACAGTTTAGTGTGGAACATAGAGGAGGAGAGGAAACGGTCAGGCAAGATGTGGTTCATCAGTGTGCACTGAGCTTTAAGAAAATCCTACAAATCTGTCTTCACCCCGTTCACCAGAAGAAGTTTCAAATTCCCACGGCCATGAGTTTATGTTATGAAGAAGGTAGACAGCTAATTACTGCTGAACAAAAGCAGTTGGGCTTCTAGAAGATTGTTATAAACTATCCTCTGTTATTCCCATGGGAAAAGATAAAAATTGTTTAATATAGTAATATTGCAATCACATACTGTGTATGCAATAATTAATGTTTTGGTTTTCTGCTAGTTCCAAGTTGGGGCTCTCTGTCCTTTCTGTTTTATTATTCAAAATATCCCACGCGGAGTCATGCCTTTCCAGGTTTTCTCTGTGGGTCTCTAATTTAAACAGTCATGGGTTCTATGCACTGCAGTAGATCAAATTTTGGTTTTGCCTGCAAAAATGGTCAGTAGAATTGCCCTTTTCTACAGCTCTAAACAAAATTCTCAGGATCCTAAATATCTTCATAGCTCCTCGCCATTGTCCTGCACGTCTCCCTTCCCACCTCCCAATTCCCAGCCCCTAAGTAAGTCCCTAGTGTAGTTCACTGTATATGGGTAATATGTCACCTAGTACTGCCATTGGAGCGTTTGCTTCAGACATGCATGTGCCCCAGTGCAGATTTTACTTTTTTTAGCAAAGGCAATGCTAAAGTAATGATTTTCAGAAAAGCACAGATTTCCCACAGAGCAGAAATAACCTCTCTCCCCTCTGTGCCTGCTCTCAGTTCGTCTGGCCAAAAGCAAAATCCGGGGGTATTTGGTTTTGTATGTAAAGAAACTTCTCTTTTTGTATGTAAGGTTAAACATGACCAATTCTTTCCTAGTCAGTAATCCCCTCTCCCCCAAGGAAAGGTGAATCATTGAAGAACAGATGACTGAATATATAAAAAAGTACCATGGATCACAGGCTGGAGTTGCTTTCAGCACATTTAAAAACAATCTCCAAATCTCACTCAAGTGCACTCTCATTGGAAACTTGGTGATTTTTGGTATTGCTCTGATCCAGTCTGGGATCTCGACACGGGCATCACTGAGCGCTGCACAGACATGCTGCCAACACAGAGCATCACTTCTCATGCAAACTTTCTAGCAGGTTACTACTTGAACTGTGGAAAGAAGTTATTAGGAGGGACTGCTGTATATAGTAAAAGTCTTTGTTCCCTGTGCTTGCAATGCGCAGACAAGAAAATAGAGTGGACTAAATTCTGCCCTCAGAAGCAGAGGTACTTCTGGTTAAATAAAGATAAAAATACAACTATTTTGAAATGCTTTGCCAGCAGTTATATTTTAAAGTAATTTTTCCCCTTTTAACAGATTGGAAAATTGTCACACGAACATCTTGTCTGTGCTCACTCATCATAATGTGGCAGGACTCATACTAGACCCTGTGGCTTAAGGAAGACTCAGGTGAGAGTAGAATTTGGCTCTAAAGACAACATTTTGGTTGAAAATCACTCACTTTTAATGCTCCACAAATCTCCACTGTATCAGAGTCAAGCACCACGGTAATTCTGAAATTGGGGGTCTGCATTAATTCTTTAAAGATCTCCCCTTGTTTTTCATTTTTGCATCCTGTGGGAAGGAAGGGTGAAAGTTAGAGCATTTTCGCAATGTTTCAGAGTACACACAATTAACTGAAACCTGAAATAAGGTCCCAGGGAACCCTTTACTGGGACCACAAAAACCTAAGTCGGTGTTGCTAAACAAGAGATCTGTGTGACAGCAGTTCCTGCTGTTGGAAGCCAGTGTTAAACATGTGCAAGTCCCAGGGCATTGACCACGCATTGCTGAATAACAGAAGAGCTTATAAGTAGATAGCCCCTAACGCAGCTTTCTGCCTGAGAAAGCTTGTATAACCACAAACCCTGCAAAAGATGGATCTGATCCTGCCAGCACCAACTTCCCTGAATATCACGCTGCCTCCCTGAATGGGCTCAGCGGGCGCTGCACCCACCACACCACTCAGGACCCATTGCGTGCCCCTGCTTCCTCCAGCCACCGGCAAAGTTAAACCACAGCTAGTGGCTTTAATTTGCTCTTTGCAATAGTTACCAATGGTGGTTTCACAGAACTTCTCATCAGCCACTTCTTTGGCTATGTTGGCCCCCATAAGCACACTGATTTCTATTTTCAGTTTCTCTCGAATGAGGTCAGATATGAGCTTCAGGCCATCAGGACCTTCATCGATCCCCTGAATAAAAGACAGTAATCAAAGCCAAGTTATTAGAACAGGAAAATGACAGCAGTAGAGCACTGGTAAAGCAGGTGTCCTATTGCCTGCAGCTCTCTGGTTTTAATTGGAAGGATTTGGGTCTTACATTCACTAGTATTAGCCATTAATACAAATGCTCTAGGTTTGTACTTTGATAACAGCAAATTTAAGGCAAGTTCAGCGAGAAGGTAGCAACGGTCAAGGTAACCCTGCAAGAGGCCCCATGTCCAGTACTGCTGTCCTGAGGCCTTCTTTGATGCTGTATCTTTCCTTTGTGTTAAATTCCTGTACTACAGAACAAGACTTCTGAATTAAGCCTACAGCAGTGGCTTTTCTGCAAGATCTAAGTATTAATCCGAGTGTTTAATTGTTATTAAGGAGTATACTGCACTGTCCTGGGTTTTTTTAAGCTCAAGAAAGAAGTAAATTTGCAGGAATTTCCTTCCTCTCCTACTCTCCTCTCCCCTGTGTACTGCTGCTTGTGAGATAATTTCTATAGGGAAAAAAAGGGCAGAAAAGAGCTGCTATTGCAGTCTGAAAACTTGAATTACATTTCTTTCATTATGATTTTAAATTGGATATTTCCTGTAATGCAATCAAAAGAAGAAGTGGTAGACTATATTGGTAGACTATATTCCTGTGCTTTGCCTCTGGCTTTTAGTTCGAGATTCTCTTAAAATATTAATTCTTTTTAAGATTATGATAATCTGGTACCTCTAACCTTAAAAAGAGATTCCTCAGTTCATGCCAGATTGAAGTTGTTTCAGTTCTGCAAATTCACTAATGTGCCATTTTAATGCTGCCAGGAACAGCTTTAGCATGTACTTGGAAGAGGCACTTCAACTCAGTGCTCTTTCCAGTTAAGAGTTAATTGGGGCTGTAGTCTGGTAAGTACTTTTTCTAGTAGCAGCACCAATTTATGTAGCCCTTCCTCTGCCCATTTTCACCTCCATGCTGGTCCAAGTGGGAACTGATCCAAGCTGAAGACAGTTACTCTGAAGCCTGGCTGCGTTGCCCCATCCTTTCCCCTCCACGGCCATGTGAGCAGCAGAAGGGCTGTCAGAGGCTGGGTAAGTTTTAACTCTTGCAGAAATAAGTGCTTGTGTTTATGCAGAGCTCCTACCCTTAAATTGAAGCTATTTATTTACTCTGTACAGATAGAGTCTTGTGGAGATGACAATTTACCTTGATCAGTGAAATTCCAAATGTCCCAGGTTTTATCTGGCCTGCAATCTGCTCACAGATTCGTCCAACAAATTGATGTGGCAGAACAAACACTAAAATATCTGCTCCATTTGCTGCTTCGACCACATCTGGTACAGCCACCTGGGACAAGAGTGACAACAGAAATGAGACCCAGGTAGGAGTCCTCACACGTTGCAAGATACCAATATGCCAAAGCCATTGAAGATATGCTACAAATGTCCATCAATTTTTCATAATTTTGCTTTTAACTTGCCTCCCATCCCAGGCCTGTGTGCATAATCTAGGGAATACGATTTGCTTTCTAAACTTGTACTGTCCTGGGAAGACCCTTTGCTGGTTCAGCTTCTTCAGGTAGTTCCTGAAGGTACTGAGCAACCCCATATGGTTCTGCTGGAATGAGTGGTTGCAGCAGGGAGCAGGGGAACGAAGCAGAGTGAGACAGAACCTTTTCTGGCAGTCTTTAGTTTCCATAGGTCACCATCTGAGAGCTATTCAGGAATGAACTATATCAAAAGGCAGACATTATTATATTTGGGGTGGGATGGGTTGTTTGTTTTAAATATATAGTAATGACCAATAGCTAGAAAAAATTTCCCAACATGCTTAATAAGTTATAAAGCTGTATCTTACAGCAAGCTATATCTTCTCCAAATGCTAGTGTTACTCAGAACAATTCAAGCCAGACTGCAGAGGCAACGGCAGGCAAATTTGAGCCTGCTGTCCCCAGCAGTTTACAGAGCAAACATCACCTTGGAGCACAGCCTGAGAGCAAGCGGGATTCCCGGCGGGAGAACCAGAACTGCTGCCAGCAAGGCTGATTTTCTGGGAAAATGGAAAGCGGGAGCAAAGGCTGGCAGTCCTGTACAGGCAGTGCTCCTCTCAAAAATGTTGCAGAGCAATGCAAGGAAAAAATCAGATTTTTTTTTTTTTTTTTTTTTTTTAGTTGCAGATGAAGGTATCAGGGTCCCTGAAGGCTTTACTGCAACCAGATGGTTTCTGCTGGTAAAGCCTCAGACTTTGCTATAGACAGGATGAAGCTGATCTCAAGTGATGATGACAAGCCTGTTGATCTGCTAGAGGGTTGTAAAAATAACAGTGACGAGTCAGTTGTAACCCAGGAGAGCTGTGTGCCAAGTTCAAACCATGGGAGTGCAAATATGCAGTTGCAGCATGAAATGGAGTACTAAATATAACCATCAGCAAGAAGACCCATCATGTTCAGTGTCTTAACTTCCTTTTACAACTGCAACTGTTCCAGAAACATGGCGCTACTTTCTTCAATTCACAAAGCAGTGGCATTTGGCAAAATCTTGTACAGCCAAAACCCTCACCTTGCTTGCTTCAGTAGCAGTAAATTATCCGAGCTGATTAATTTGAGTAGAGATGCATAACTTATTTAAATGTTCATGAAAATTAAATACCTTACCTTTTTGGTAGAATTTACAGCATTATTAATTATAGCAGTGTGTTGCTATCCTGAAATCACCCATGAGCCAATAGCTCATTATTCATCTCGTCAGCCACAGCTGTTAGCTGTGCTATTGTTTTCATTTTTAGAAGAAGGGAGAGCAGTAGCTTTCCCTTTTTATCCAGAAGATGCTGTGGGTTTAAAATATTTCAGCTCCATGTAGACAGATCTCTGCCTGCCATTTCTAGAGTTATGCTGATTTCTGCCAGAGAGGAGTACGGTGTGTTACCAGCACCCGACACAGTTGGGTGTTTGAGGTTGCGTGTGACATATGAGACAAGCAGAAGTCACAGAAGTGAGTTATATTTCAGTGAGTTATATGTCAATATTGGAATGAGTTAGGTGGCAAACCAGAATGAAGCAGTGAATTGCTTCCTAGTTTTAATTTTGACAGATGTTGTTTCCCTCATTAAAAAAAAAAAAAAAAAAAATCAGTTAAATTTTTTTTTTTTTAAACTTACCACATTTTTGGGTATCTTGTATCCAGGCAGATATTTAACATTTTCATGTTCCTGGTTGATTATTTCTGAGAGTTTTCTTCCATTGATGATCTCTTCAAATACCCACATCTTAACAGTAGGATCAAATCTGTTAGACTTCTGGACATTTTTGCCAATGATTCTTGCTATGGCTGATCCCCTTTAAAAAGAAAAAAATTGAAATAACTATTAGGAAACAAACAGTTTTATTGTGAATTAGAAATACAAGTTACTTTAAGCATAATAACTTACAAAAGGCCTGTGCTATAAAGGTGTTCAGGTGCTTGCTACCTTTATCAGGAAGCTTTATCCACTACCTTCATCAAAAACCTGTCACACCACAGAAAGTAGAACTAGAGAAAACATAACTGTAATAAGAGATGTGAAGTCAGACCAAAGATTGTAGAGTGGGAGTGTGATGTACCATCAACAGAACTAAAAATACAGTATCTGGAATTAGAATCTCTCTTACTCCTCAGATAATTTTTTTTTTTTTCTGAAGGCCAACAAATGTTAAATAATCCAGGTGGTAAAGTAGTGCTGAATGATCTTGCTGTGACAGTCTTTGTGCATCTCATCTAAAACAGATGCATCCCACTTTCCCACCAATAACCGAACAGTTGCAATAAAGATTTTATATGAACTAAATCCCCAGAAATTATTGTCTTAAAAAAAAAAACCAAAAACCCAACAAACAACAAAATCTTCAACCTGATGGTCTCTTTATTTATTGTTCTAATCATCACTGTAACCAGATCTGTAATGGTTGCATCCTGAGGCTATTTTAACTGTCCAGTTTACTCTTCTTCTGACATGCTGAGCATCTTTTAATCTCAGTTCAGACAATAATTTTATTTCCCCATCACCACTGCAGCCTTGCAAACATTCACTTATTTTCTTGGCAAGAGAGGATTAAAAACCCTGCAGAAAATATTGGAAGTATTGCTTAAAGTTCTTAAATTATAAGAGGGGTGTGTGTGATCATTTTTACTCCTCTCTTCTGTCTTTCAATTTTAATGCTACTTTAATCTTCCAAGCACTGGCCATTTTACTAACACAACCGAAAGAGGATCTCCAGCTGCAACGCTCTTGTCCTCTGGCCCACCTGTAACACACCTGCAATGAGAAGCATGAACAGAGTTTAGCTGTGGTATGTTTTCTGGAACTGATAAAGGTCTCAAGTATATCCAAGATGAAGTCCAGGTAGTCTGTGCTGTCAGGAGTTCAAAGGGAAACCACGTTGTAACTGGTTCTCCTTGGCTAAACCATATTTTTAATGTGACAGGTTTGCACAGGGCTGAATTGCTCAGTAAGTAATAAAAGAATAAGGGCTTCATCTTAATCTTTAATGATAAAGAAATCCTACAGAGATCAGGTTTCACTTGCTCAGTGTGACTATATGCTATATCCTGAGCTGCCATAATGCTTTGGGGGGGGGGGGTTGGTGTTGGTTTGGGGGACTTTTGTTGTTGTTGTGATTGTGTTTGTTTTTCTGTTGTGGTTTTGTTTTGTTTGTTTGTTTTTAAAGGGCAGATTGGTTTTGGTTCTTTAAAATATTTAGGGAAATGTTTTAGGGGTGAATATTTACTGTGAGTTCTGCTTTTTTGAAAGAAAGGCATGCAGTCATACTGTAAATTCATGTTATTTATAAAATTACTTATATTCTGGTTTTCTTGCCCTGCTCTCAAGAGAGCACAATCAAGGCTTTTGCTGAGGATGAATTATGGCTCCGCACAAGAAATGTGTGTTAATAAGAAAAATCTTTTTTTTTAATGGATAAACTTGACATCTAAATTCATTGGTCAGGTAGTGCTGGTGTCTCCAGCACAACCCAGATGATGAACTTAGACCTCAAGCCTATCCATAAAAGTAACTTTTCTAGCTATGTACCAAGTTCAAATGATTTTCTGTTTAAAGATGCAGACTCCAGCTCTAACCTCTGAAATCCTGAATGGGACTTGCAACTCTCAGCAGATAAATCTGATCTTCCAGCAGAGCTGTCATTACCACCATGCTTGGATGTTACCACCCAAGTATTGTCCTATTGACAAGATATCTGTGAAGGTATCTCAGACATAAAGGTAGCTCCATAAATAGCAGTATTTTTTTGGTTTCTCTTCAGATGAATGAAGATTTGGAGGAGAAAGGCTTTAACATTTAAGACATTGAGCAGTCATCAGGGAAAATAACGTCACAAAACCATCAAACAGTTTAAAACCTGATGCTTTGTTTTACTTAGTCCATTTAAAATTTGGTTACCACTGATCAGCCTTGGGAAGAAGAATTGCTTTGTTTGTGAAGGCAGTGTTCAGTAGACTACACAGACTTGGCAGAAGAGGGCTGCTTATGCAAACAAACCAAGGATGCTCACATATACTTTGCCATGGTTTTATTTTCTCCAAAACTCAATTCAGTGAAGATTAATAGAAGGCAGAGAACTCCATTTAGATAATTTTAAAAAATAAACGAAAACTGCCAATCAGGTTTTTTTCCCCTCAATTATGTTAATTCATGTTGGAAGTGATTTACATATTGCTAAGAAAAAGAAAGCTTTTATCTGGCGATTTTCTCTCAGTATAATGAGGAAGCTTTGATGTAGAATAACTCAAATAAGACCCATTATTTACATATGTGAATATGAAAGTGTTTGTGGGATACATCAGAACTGGTGAAAAATAGAGCCTAACGGACCCCATGAAGCAGTTAGTCCCTTCCCTAGGCAAAGCGCGGTCAAATATGCTGTTCTAATAGTTTTTTGGAGGAGGCCTTAAAGAGCTCAGCAGTTGTAGGTCTCTTACCTTTCCCAATGAGCCCATCCCAGGACTTTATCATCCTTAGCATTAGAAAGATCATTCTCATATTTAACCTAGGTCTTTCTTATGCAGTTTAAGCCTATTTCTACTCTAGAAGGGTGGAATACTGCTTTTATCCTTCAGATGCTTAAAGATGATACTGTCTTCCTCCAGACTCTTTCTTAGCCAACCACCCCAATTTTTTTAAATTATAGTATCGCTCAAGCAGGAAGGGACCCTAAGAGGTCTCCAAAGTGAGAACCACACTGAGTTCAGATGGGTTGTTCAGAGGTTTGTTCAGTCAAGTCTTGAAAAATCTCCAAGGACCACCTCCTCTCTGGGCAACCTGCCCCAATGCTTTATTATTCTCAGAAGGTTGTTTTTTTTTCTCCTCTCTTCACATATTGAGTCAGAACCTCCTCTGGTTCAATTTATGACCACTGTCTCTTGTTTTCCTTCTGTGCACCTCCATAAAAAGCCTGGCCATCTGTCCATGTTGCAGACAAGAATCTAGTTCAAGCTGGATCTTTGCTGAAGACTCTGCAGTCCAAACTAATGTAAGAAGGTTGGGATAACTTTTGGTTTCAGAAGGGCCAGGCAGTGAATTAAACTTCTATTTTTAAAAACAGGTAACTGAGCCATGATTAATGTAAACACAAACCCTCCTGCACCTGGCTGGCAACCACAAAGTACAGTGCAGCACTTCCCCTAACCACAGTCTCCTAGCAGTGTTGACTTAGTAAGTTCCTGTGACCTGCTGAACTTCTGCAGCTGATACGAGGTATTGCAACATGCTGCGTCACGTGTCAACCACGTTTCTGAGCTCCAGGAAAGACTCAAGAGCAGTGATCTGAACTGTCACCCAAATATTCTGGAGGAAAATAAGAAAAAAAATATTTGCCAAAGATAAACATTTTATTTCTATGTTGTGCTAAGACAACCTGTTCTGCCACAGAGGCTATGAATAGATGTGATTGATTTAAACATCAGAGCACAATGTTTAGCTCCTCCTCAAGGATTTTACAGCCTATGTATAAGGTGGGAAGCAAGAGATGGGCCCAGGCAGACAGGCAGTGTGAGTAAAGATAGTATTGAATGAGGTGGGGTCTCTGTATCTCTGTGGCATAACTCTTCCCAAGTTTGTAGGTACACGTGAAAAAAAGAAAACTTTCTCGAGTACAGATCTGAAGGAAGACAACTAAGTGGCTTTGGAGAATGTCTTATAGCAAGGGGATGGCCTGGGGAAAGGCAGGAGGCGCTTGCTTGAGGATGCAGCAAGAGGATGATGAAGGCTGTCACTGTGTGCTGACCAGAGGTAACAGCTGAGTCCCAGACGTGCAGCCGTGGCTGCTGAGGGGCTTGGAAGTCACAATGAGCTGGCTGCACAGGCTTGGATGCCTGTGGTTAGGGTGGGGGAGAAGAGGGTGGCAGGGGAGGGATGCAAGCACTGGAATGCCATGGTGATGTTACCATAAAAGCCGGCAGAGGAAGTCTCTAAGACTCATTTTGGAGCTTTAGAAAGCAGGTATTCTTTATTGCAGTGCTGGGCGCCACACGCAAGTAGTTTTGCAAAGGTGAGCGTGCTCCAAATCTGTAAGTGGCAGCTAATGTACAGTGAGATTATACATACTCGTAACTTTTCTGAGAAATGAGTTACATAGGCATTAGATTTCCTGGAACTGACCACAATATCTGCATCCTAATTACACATGCACATTCTTGCTGGGTGGTGGTCTCGAGGGGTCCCTGGTGGCCATTAGTAGTCTGCCTTGCTGAGCCTGCTGGTTGACCCCAGTGCTCACACGTGCTCACACAGGTCTGTTTAGGAGGTGTTGTGCAGCTGTGTTGTGTCTTGAGCTCGTTTGTTTTAATTTGTCCCGACCTTGTTCCTGTTATCTTCAAGAATAGGCCCCAACTATCTTGTTTATTACTGTATTATCTTCAAACCCCTTTCTTCTTCACAAAAGCACCAACCTTCAGCTGTGTCTGCACATTCTGGAAGCTACATTGACATTGACCTACTTTATTCTTAGTAAAAAAAATATTTAGCAAGATGAAGAGGAAAAAAAAACCTGCTATCGAGACATTTTGGCTTATGGTGAAAGTGGCAGTTGAGGAAACGCTGGTGCAGAAATGATGGAGCAGGACTGGGTCTGTCAGGGCCAGAGAAAGCCAGATGCATGATGAGGAGTTCCTGAAGAAGGCTCAGCTGTGCAGTTCCATGTGAAAGGCCATACCTGAGAGATGTGAGAGCCTGAGATCCAGAAGACCATGCATGTGGGGGCTTGGAAAGCAGTGGACTGGTTTGCAAGGCAGGAAGGCAAAGACTCATGCTTTAACTATGCTGCATTCTCAGCAGCTCATAAGCAACCACTCCCTCACCTATTGATTTTTTTGGGGCATTTGCTTCTACTTAGCTGTCAGATATTTTAAAAATCTTAAAGAGCTTGCCTCTTCTTGGACAAAAACAATTCACAGAACTGCCTGGAGGCTGGGTTTGCTAATCCCAAACGCATGCACATACATGTTGGTCTGTTTGTTTGTGCTCAGTTTACATATAGATTAAGAAAAGTAGGATGTAAAGTCCAGTGAGATAGGGTCTAACGACTTCAGCGGGGTCCGTCAGACCTGAGGAGCCCTGGAAAGCTGCACTTTTGTCCAGGCTAGGAAGGATTGAGCGGTAACAAACATATTCTTATGACCAGGAATAAACGAGGGACCTGAACGCAGTGCTTGTACAGGGCTGCGTCTGCACCAAGATGCCAGGCAGCGTGCCGAGGAGGGTGGAAGCGAAAGGTGCCGGTAAATCGGGGCTTTAAAGGACGCCTGTGCCGCGGTTCCCTCAGAGGAATACTACAAGCGGCACCACTGCTCTCCTCGCTACTCAGTGCTTACCCCTGCCCGCCCGGGCCCTGCCACGGGCACACACCCCACGGGCACACGGCTCCGGCCCTCCCCGGGCTCCCGCTGCCCCGGCACCGCGCTCGCGCCCCGCGGTGATGCCGGAGCGTCCCGGCTTTCCGCTCCTCGCCGCCCGGTGCATCGCCCAGCGACGACGGTCCCTGCCCCGGGAGCCCTGAGGCGGGACGAGATCGGGCCCGGGGCCGCGGTTTCAGGACCCTGGAGACCCTCCGGGACCCCCCCGGGCCCCGCCGCCCCCCGCCCCGGACCTGTTGCGGAGCCTCGGGGGGAGCCGGCCCGGGGCGCGGCCCGGCGGTGCCGCCCGCTGCGGGGGAGAGGAAGAGAACACAAGGGAGGAAAGGGAAAAGGGGAGAAAAAAAGGAGGAAAGAAATGGGGGAAAAAGGGAGGAGTGGGGAAGGTAGAGAGGCGGGGGGGCGGAGGGTGCCCCCCCGCGCTGCGGCACTCACCAGTTCCCCGAGCCGACGATGCAGACGCGGAGCGGCGACATGCTGCGGGCTGACACCCCCCCCGCCGCTGCTGCCGCCGGCGGCTCGGCTCGGCTCGGCTCGGCCCGGCTCGGCTCGGCTCGGCTCGGCCCGGCCCGGCCCGGCCCGCCTGCCAGCACCGCCCCTCGGGGCCCGGCCCCCGGCGCCTGCGGGAGGGACGGGCGTGAGCGGGCGGCGGCCCCGGCGGCAGTGCCAGCCCCCCCCCGGCTCCGCCTGCAGCCCCGGCGGCTCTTCTGCCCGGGTCGGTCCTTACCCCGAGGGGCTGCCCCACGGGGCGGTGGGGGTGGGATTCAGTGCCCTGGAGGGGCAGTGGGGAAAATGGTGCTTTTTTCGAAATTCACGGGGATAAGGACCTGCGTGGGGAAGGCGGCGGAGCCCGGCACTTCTCGTGGTGTGGGAGCTTCCTGCCCATCGGTAGCCCCGGGGGGCCTCTGCGGGGGGCTGAAGTGCCGGGGTTTGGGGGCAGTGACAAACACCCCGAGGTCCCGCCTGTCCTGTCAGACAGACGCGGAGTGGCTTCAGTTCTTCCGATAGGTGAGGAGCACACCAGGGAAGGGTTATGAGTGCGTTTGCAGAGCCAAATTCAGCTGATAAATCATGGACTATATCACAGTTCTTAATCTGGGACGTCAAATAAAAGTTCTCTGCAAGGAAGGACAAAATGCAGTGTCGTTCCTTTTCCCCTACATGGTCTAACCATGCACGACACCCTACAAATTCTCACATTTTACCCCTCAGCCCTTCACTACACCCTGTCTTCTCTTCAAAGCAGCCTTCTCTCTTGTTTTTGAGCCCAAGAGCTGCATTTGGTACCTTCCCTGTGCTTGCACTCGTGTTTCCCCTCGTCCTGCCTTGCCCAGGCTCCCCTCCCTGCCAGGGGCCGCGGGCTCAGTGGTGACCACATCTGCTGCCCTCGCACCGGAGCCTGGCTCAGTGGTTTTCTGACTCTGTGTGACAAGGACACCTGACCCCGCGATTCATAGAAGGAGGCTGGCTGCCAGCGTTTCAGAAGCCTGTGGGTGTTTCTGGAGGTGCACCTACGTTGAGCTCTCCTGCTGTCAGCTTCATCGGCTCAACTATTCGGTGTGTCCTGATGGCGGTGAGAGTGTTTGGGGACATTACAAACAAACTAGAGTAAAATCCTGCAAAATAATGTCTTGAAAAAATAACCAGGACATGTTGCTGAAAAGGAAGGTGTGACTGGGACCCTGGGCATGTGTGAAGCCTGATGAGGAACTCTGTGAGAAGAGGCATTACCCACATGCACAGTTGGAGCACAGCCAAGGCACAAGCTCCTTTCTCTGTTTCCAGGTGTGTTTCTTCCAGTCTCCTGCTTGTTCACCATGATTTGCTCTTTCCCTGGCTGTGTAGCTCCTCTGTGCCTCCTAGCTCTCTTCTCCCTTTAATTTATTCCCGCTCTGTGAAGAAGATCTGTGGTGGCGAGGAGGAGCCATCATTCTTTTTGCCCTGTTCAGTCCTCAAGAGTTTTCTGTGTGCTGCAAGATCCTCTGTCATGTCGAGTCCCCAGGCCCCAGGGGGAAGACACACTCACTGAAGCACTGGCTTCTGCAACTAATGCAGGCAAGCAAAGATATCCCTAGTCTATATAGGTATTGCAAACTGTAATGATTTCATCTAAATTAAGGTGGGAGCTTTTCATTACGAAGGGGAACTGTATCAGTTCAGTGGCCTCTGGACTAATGGATTTATGTGCCCTCCACATTCAGGTTGCACTGGGTGGATGCACAGAAGCTGGCAGGGATGAGGTTGGCAGGGGAGGAGCACTCAGATGGGTAACAGCTGCACTTGTGAAGAGCAGAGGACACTGCCTGGGACTGTGAGTGCACCCATTAGGTTATGTATCTGTGACTAACTGGCTGTGGAAGTAGGTAACTTGTGCTGCCGATGAACTGTCCTCTGCATTTGTGCAGTCACTGCTCCGTGGAGATGGATAGGAAAGACCGTTCACGCACAAAGGACTGTTCCCGGGCAGTCTGCAGGCAGTTTGACTCATCAGGTTTGGACATCAAGGCTCCCTCAGTGGCACTGTTGTACACGGACAAGAATGGCCCTGAGAAATGGGTCCTTTGTCAGATTCCAGAGCCCCGGAGCCATATAGCACACACGGACGGATGCTGGTGATTGTTTTATCAGGCAAGGAGAAGGATCTGTTCTTTCCCACAAAGGCACAAATGTTTGTTTTTCCCATAAGCCCACGAGCACTACCTCTTAGGTGTGAGTCATTAGTACATAACAGACAAAAAAGCTTGGTCTGCTTATCAGGGAGGATAAAGACAACCCTCTCAAGGCCATCCCCCTCCAAGCTCACCTGATCTTCTGCACCTAATGGGTCATGCACGTGTCAGCAGCCAGAGACTACGGAGCCGAACAGTTTTCCTCTGCCTAGCAGCTGCTGCAAAGGCAAAAACCTCACTGTCTGTGCTGCAAAGCCGATGGACACTTTTTTCTAAGCCAGGTGTGGCTCTTTCTATGGTGAAAATGAGGTCTTTGAACACCCCAAAAAATGTGACTGAGAAATGTTAAACTTGGCTGTTGCCAGGCAGAGGATGGGCAGGGAGGCGAGGTGGGGCTGTGTGCTCTGTAGAGAGGGATCTGAGGGCAAGGTAAAGGGCAGTACCCTCTGCTCTATGGCATAGATATAGCCATCGCATGCTTTGCTTCCTTGGCCACTGGTTGGTGATGTCTGGGCACCCTATACTACTGGGTGCATACCGAATGAGTATGGGGTAGGGCTGGTCCTCAGTTTTCGTTCCCTGTATGAGTCGGAGCTGGGCCTGGAAGAACACTCTCTGCCCAGTTCTTGCTTCTAGCTCACAGCCTTATGCTTCATCTTAAAATTGGTTAGGTTTTTTGCCCCAGCTTCTCCTGCTGAGGTGTTTGAGACCATTACTCCTCTCACATAGAGAGCCTTTCTCATTTCATATCCAGTTTATTCCCATATCCAATTTAGCACAAGCACTTATGTCCATATCGGTTGTAGCACAAATGCTGTCTATAAATGTGAATGATTCTTCTCCCCCTGGCGCTTGTTATCCTCCTCTGCCCACCTTAAACCCCAAATGTATTTACAGAGAGGAATGGGATCCCTTCTCACTGTTCATTTTGCCAAGCTCAGCAAGATATACTCTCTTATCTCCTCTTTTCTCTTCCTCTGATTATCCAGATGGTACTTCTCTGTACCTGTTCCAGCATGAATTCAGACTTGCTGAACACCAATAACCTGAATGAAGCCCTGAAATTTCAACAGAATTTCACCCGGTGCTTTGTATATATTTACTTATTGTTCCTGGAAATATGTGGCTTGCTACATCTAAGACTGCATTTACCTTTTTAATAACTACATCAGACATGTGGCTCTTCCTCAGCTTTTGTTCATAGCAGATAACTTTTAATTTACAGAAGAAATCTTAATCTTCCAGTGCATGTCCCTGCATTTTACACTGTTACATTTCATCCCATGTCTGTTACTAGGGCATAACATTCATAGCATTTTTCCTGTAGGATCTCCTCTCTATTGAAAATGTCTCCCAACTTTGTCGTTAGCAAATTTCATTACCCCACTTGTCATTTTTTGCTCCAAGCTAACTAAGGAAAATTTTCAGTAAGACCAATTCCTCCAGTACTATAACTTTTCTATCATCGGCCCCATCAGCAGTTTTCACTCCCAATACTATTCTGTTGACATTTTATAGTGTTTATGTTAATCCTCATCTTCTTGAGTTTAGCTAATAATTATCTTGGTAATACCAGACCAAATGCTTTACCAAAGTTCAGGTTGATAAGATTTATTAGATTTCCTTTGTCTGCAAATGCAATTATCTCAACAAAGAAAGATATTGGGTTAGTCTACATATAATATGCCTAGCTTGCACTTTAACCCATTTTCTGCTTCCCTCCACGTCTTTTGTTACTCATGGCTAACATTTGCTCTGAAAAGCTTATAGATTTCAGTGATGGAGATTATTCAGTCTTCAGAAGGGAAGGGTTAAGAGCTCTTGAGTTCTGTGGCTCTGCTACATGTGGTAATTTCCATATCCATGCCCTTTAGCCCATTAAGTGTGCTGACTCTGCTCTCTGGAGTTACATTTTCTTCCTTATGGAAACTGAAGCAATATATTCCTTTAGCTTTTAGGTATCTGCCCTGCTGTTATCGTTGGCGATGCTTTCCTTTGTTTCCTTTGTAATCATGCAGCTAATACCATTTTGCTCTTGTTTTACTTCCCTGTGCAGGTCTGATTTGTTTTGGTTTTGAGCTGTACCTTTAATTTTTGGATGTTCAAAAGATAGTTTTCTCTGTATATCACTTCCTTTTCCTTTTTTCACTTGGCTTTCTGCATATTCCTAAGATGTCCTGCACTGTCTGCATCACAGTTCACATCCTGTGTGGGCATATGGAGCTATGGGTAGTATTCTGTTTTATTTTGTCTGATAACTTTGGAGAGAAGTAAGATTCAGGAAGCCTCTTCTTCTGCCTTGTAACTACTTGGAAGCAAAGCAGAATGTGAATTTGCACTCCCTGGGGTGGTGACCAGACAGAATTGCTCCTCAGCTTCTCTAGGAACTCAGGCTTCAGAGTTTAGGGAAAGAGGAGCTGAAAACTGAGCTTTTTTTGTTGAATATTGTGGGCTGATGTCAGCAGGACTCAAACATTTAGTTTTTTCACCTGTGGAGCCATGGGTAGAATGAAGGTTGGGGTAGGTCTGGAGTTTAGAACAAGGGTTTCCAAGTTCAGCCTGGATGTGTGAGAGGAGCCTACCTGTTGTGAGTGTACACAGAAACCTTCCTCTGGCTGAGGTCTGCGGACGGTTAAAAACCTACCACTTTACCCAAACTGCAAGTGCCACACCTGACCGTCACCTTATGCTAGACAGCCTGCTGGATGGCATTAGCATAAAAATTATTTGTATATCACGGGCCTCTTCATTTTCCACTGGAAAATTTTTGCACAGTAGCTTTCCTTGAATTATATTCCAAATGGAAGATGTGCATGGTTTTAAATGTATATATAAATACTGAATTATTGTATGTTTAATCGCTTTTATTTATAGGTAGTAAATAATAACCATTTATAATGAGGTAGCATGTAATATGTCAAAGCAGCTCTTCCAGGATTTTAGGTACAAACAATTAATGTCAATTTATGTCCCTAAGAGCTGACAATGCAAATGACTTACAGCTTTACAGCTTCCACATGGACTTCTTGCAGTCTGCGTTTACTGACTCATGGGATCTAGAAAACAAATCAACAGTGTAGTTTTTACTCCACTCATTTTACTCGTTATGATCGGATTATATAGGAAGAACATTTTTTTCCCACATAAATTAGTTGTCCAAAAGGTATTTAGCAGAAAATGAGGCTAGATTTTAGCCCTATAGAAATCTATGTAATTCCAAGTAATTTAAGGAATTCAAGCAGAACAGACTGAGAGGCCAATTGTAAACCATCTGTACTCTTTAGGGCTTTCTGTAATCCAGCAGCGAAGGCTTTCAGGAGGCACAACAGGACTATAGCAGAACTGAAAAATACATTTGCCAGAAGAAAAACAGTACTAGTAACTTAGAGTTAATTTTCCATAAAATAGATGTCAAACCCCAGGCAACAGACCTACAAAGACTTTCCAGAATCCAAATACAGGCTTCAATGAGAAGGAAGGATGTCATCTGGAAATTATGAAGTGGATGAAGAATTGGTTAGTGTGCAGATACAAGTAGGAGATCTGGTAATGAGAACATTCAGTATCAGTATCCCACAAGCAGAGTTTATCTAGAAACACGGCAGTCAAATTATGACGGACAGGTTTGCCTACAAAAAGTGCTTTGGCTTAGTTTCCAAACTGATCTTGTTATGATACACCTGGAAATGGCATTTGACTGAGATAAAAAGCAGATAAACATGATAATGGGGATCTACAGCAGATGGAAAGATACTCATGTTGCCATAGAAACCATGCAGGATAAGTGTGTAGGAGTAAAGCATGGCACAGAAAAGCTTCTAGGAGAAGGGGCTAGTGACTGAAGAACTGAATTCACTCAGCAGCTGCTAAGGTTAGTTGAGACTGACAAAAACACATTTGCTCTTCAGGAAATTGAGAATCATGGAGGAAAGGGGTCCTAATGGAGAGCTGCAGAACAGCTGAAGGCAGCAATGTCATGTGATGCCATAGGGTGTGGCAGAAAAAGTCTTTCAAGAAAAGCTGAAGATGGCCATGGGATTGATGAAAAAACTGGGAAGCCCCTCAACTACAACCACAGCAGGTGCTCCCCTTGTGTCTGCTGAGCACACATGGGACCCAGGCCAGTGGTAAGGGGATGTGCTTTCTGTGGCCTCCTCTTGCCTCCCTGCAGCAAGTCAGTATGTGCTGGGGAGGTGAGCCAGCCCAGCTCATTTGGTACCCGCTCACTTTCTCCATGTGGACAATCTGTTAGGTGGTCCCACAGTGCTGCAGGGCTGACTCCTCAGTGATGGACTCACATGTGGCTGCATTTATTGAAGAAATCAGGCCCTAAAGAGACAAATGTCTGTTTTTGAATTCCCCAACAAAGGGCTTGAGAAGGGGACTATCTGGAGGGAGTTTCTGTTTCACTCTATGTTGGGGTGAGTAACATGGTGGAAAAGATCCCGTTGAGCTCATGGAGTGGAGTCATCTGGGGCTGTTGAGGCAGGGCAGAAGGCGAGCCCTGCCATGGCACAGAAGGACCAGACAGAAGTGATGGGCTCCAGCCATCACCCTTTGTGCTAGAACAGCTTGCACTCTGCCACAGTGGGTGGTGAGGCAATACCCCGAGCTCTGCCTGCTCAGCAGTTGGAGAAAAAAGGACAGGGAGGTGTCCCTGTGTGACTTGAGCAAGCAGAGGGCTGGTGCTTGGGGAAGACCCAGGACGCTCATCCAGCTGTCAGCAGCAGCTCCAGCAGACTGCCAGATTAAAACCGTGTGTGCTGGGCAGCTATGCAAGGGCAGGCAAAAGTACTGAGAAAAATTGCTCGTTGCTGGTGCTGTGGCAACAGAAATGTCTCAAACTCTGGTCATAACATGGTTATCTCCTCATGCTGCTGGTGAGCTGCCTCACTAGGACAAACTAGCCTGTGCAGGGACTGTAAGTACTTTAACCATTCCCAGGTGGTGGGCTGGGTGGTGTGCAGAACCGTAGCCTGTTGAGGTCTACAAGATAAAAGGCAATGCGAGCATGCTGATCACAATATACCAGTGTGAAGAGGGATGGGGATGCTGTGGTCTTTGCTTTTGTGCCATGACTGCAGATAAACACTGCGTTTGCTACTTTCAGAGCCCCCGGCTGCATGATGAGGATGACAGCTCCAAGCTGTGGCAAGCCTCTCTCAACACAGAAGCATTAAAGAAAAATAACTGTACACAAGCATCAACTTCAAAGAAGCTGCTCTGGAGGAAGATGCAATGGTCTTCTGTCCTGTTCTTCGCTGAGATCCCAGGGCACTGTCCTTTCCTCAGAGGGTGCCTCACAGGGGGGAAGCTACTGGGATTACACTCCTGGCTTCCAGCCAGACCGAGCCTTCACTGCTGCCCCAATTTACATTTCCACATCTGGATCGTGTTGGGGTGATGTAATGCTGGAGCCTGGAGTGTGACCCAAAACACAGATACACTGGGTGCAACTGGAAATGGTGCCACATGCGAGTGCGAAGGACCTGAATGGGTTGTGGACAGGGAGGGAAACTTTGCAGGCAATGTGAGATGGCAGCTGTCTGTGAGTCTGGTGCTTTCAGCTGGACCTGCATTACAGCAGGATATGATGCACAGGGGTTGATAGAGAAGAGCAAGGAAGTTAGGAGATGAATGACAGTGACTGAAAAGCCCAAATGAGAAAAGGCTTTGACTCATTAAGGCTACAGAAGGACTGATGAATAACCATTAAAAGCAAGCACCGGGGATTCTGCATGTCAAACAAAGCAGTTTCATATGCATGTTAAGTTACAGCAAAGCCACAGACCCAGTGACTCAGTGATAGCTGTAAAGCTCCAAAATCAAGACGTTCTGTCAAGTAATCTCTACAGTGTAAAATACTCTGGGGGGTGAAATAATTTGTGTTACATTTACCTGACTTTACTGGCCATTTTTACCTACAGTCAAGAGAATACAGCCATGCTCTCAGTATGTTGAAGGAGAAAGACTGTTGTTTTAACAAAATTTCCTTCCTTATTGTCAGGGCATCCAGAGTTTTAGTAGGCAGGTATTTTTTATTCTTAGTAAGCATAGAAAGTTCTTTCATGTTCATTATCTAGAAGAGCCCAGAAAATATTAAATGTTTCCCAGACTATTAATAAACTCAAGTATTAGTTACCTTGAGAAAGAATCTAACCCTAGGAACCATTGATTGTACAATTAAGAAATGCAGATGTGAAGCGCTATTAGGGACTTTACTTTTCTGGCCATTTTCTCATTAGCTAGCAGCTCCCAATGCTTATGAAAAATGGCACTCCTCGTGCGATAAAAGGCCGCTGCACTTCTGGCTTTCTTTTCCCAGGATTGATGTCATTCTTCCGCGTGCCTGTAGAGGATGTAGTTCCCTTAGCAGAGAGGAGCAGTAATTGCTTATCTTCTGGAGACCAGCTACCGTAGGGGGGCACAGATTTAAAACTATGTTAAACTTGGTCTCATCCAAAGATACTTACTAGGTCAGGGGAAAAAAAAAAAAAAAAATCCTGTCTGACCAACAAGGGAGTGGTAGAAAACTTGTATCATCAATTCTATTTAAAAATACTGTGAGGGTGGGATTTGGGTCATTTTCAGCCACTAAGTTACAACTGGGGAAGGAGACCGAGAGCACTGAACCTGGACACAAATTATATAATCAGTAGCAACCGTAAACTAAAGATAAAAGGCAGCTTGACCTGTAAATCCTTAGCAAATGTGGTTAAGCTGTTAGCCTTTCAATGCTATTAAACATTTTGCCAATGCCATCTTACGACAGCCTCTGGTACTGCGAAAGAGAAAAAAAGCAAATGCATGGGAGAAGCAAATTTGAGTTAACCACCCTGTGCTCAGGGGCCGGAGGCTGAGGGGCTGCAGAAACATGCACTAAGGTTCCCTGGCCTGTCTTGGGTGTTGGAGAAGATCTAGGTGGAGGAACATCCTACCAGCCACCTGTGATGTTATGAAAAGTCTAACGTGGGTGAGAAGCTATGCCTCTGTTGGGGCTGGTTGTCCTCAAGCAGGGGGAAATAAAACACAGGGGTGGGATTCTTGCACAAGTTGCTTTTGCTTCAAATTTGCCCAGGAAAATTTTGGTGATGTTGGCATGCATTCTACATTACAATTATATTATAATTTCAATTTAAATGTCAGGTGATCAGCAGAGGAGGAAGTAACATGTTTGGAGGGCAAGAGGAGTGCAGTTCTGGCCAAAATTTTCTTCAGCGGACACCTTGACTCTGCTGATCTGTTCTCTTGTGGTTCCACAAGAGAAAAATGCAGCTGAAAAAGCTGCTGCTTTTTTTTTTCTTTTTTTCTCTCTGCAGTGATGAGTGTGCTGCTAAAAAGGCAGAAGTGGGGGATTTTACGCCTGTGTAGTGGCAATATATTATGTCTCTGTAAGGGAGTTATAGATGTAGGTGCAACAGGCAGCCCTCGCCTGGGGTCTGTTAGCTGACATGTGTGTGTAGGCTTGGCCAGGAGGAATGGTTATTGGCTAATTTAGAGCCAGATTAAAGCTTATAAATACATTTTAAAGTCATGATGCTCATAACATGCTATCCTCATTTGATGGCCAAAGGCAAAGATGTTTTCAATATCACTGGCAAAGTGAGCATGCTGATAGGAGATGGGAAAGCCAGGACAGCCTTCATGGTGTATGGGGCTGCTAATGGGGAAGATGTTCTGGGCAAATAATCTATTTGTCTGAAATATATTCCCCTTTACATTTTTGCTTCTATGCAGATTCTCATATAGGGCATTTTAGAATCTTTTGTGTAATAGTTGTTCACAATGTTACAGGTGCGTAATAAAAGAGCTGGAGAGGAGAAGGGAGTTTGGATAAGAAGAGGTGTGGAGCAGCACCACAACCTTCGTAACCACAGCTGTCTGATTCTGCCCTCCTCTCCTTCATGTTCCAATTCATTAAAGCCAGAACAAGGATCCTCTGTCCCTGATTTTAAGAAATAACACTGCTGCAGTCAGTTAAGTTTTGGTTGTCCAGAAGCCATGCCTGGCCTGAAAGATTACACACAACTGAACCAACATCTCCCACTTAGCTGTCGTTCTACGAAGGAAAAAAACCTGCTCAGCAGTAATTGAAGCAAAAATAGGAGGAAAAGTGTATTTCCTCTCGAGGCCAGGACTTGCTGTGGCTTTGCTGGTGAATGAACTGTTGAATTTGGCCGGTTTATGGGTCTCTGTGACAACACCCAGCAAGATCCAAGCCGAGGGCTTTTATGTCCCTGCTCGTAACACCCTGTACCACACACCTTGGATCCCTCACTCTTCTTACTCCTCTCTTCTTTGTGGGGGAGAAGCCGGTAAGTTTAAATTTATTTTAACGGTTCGCTATTGCTTTAAGCGCGGTAGTAGCAGAGCGCGGCCTAGCGTGGGCACTGCTGCCCGCACTAAAGATGGCGGCGGCGCTGACCCGGAAGAGGCGGCCGGAGCGGGCCGGGGGGTGAGGGAGCGGGAGGGCGGGTTTCCCCAGCCCGCCGCGGCCGTGCGGGGAGCCGAGCCGAGCCCAGCCGAGCGGGGCGCGGGGTGCCGGCAGCCGCTGCCATCGCAGCCCGCATGGGGCGGGCGCGGCCTGGCCCCGGCGCGGCCTGAGCGCGGCCGCTGGGGCGGGCTCCCTCCCCTCCCCTCCCGGCAGGCGGCCCGCCCTGGGCTGGGGGCGCCCCCGAGGGGGTGCGGAGCCGCGGCGCCATGCAGTGCGCGGACCCCGCGGCGGCCATGAAGGGGCCGGAGGGCGAGGGCAAGGCGGAGCAGCCGCCGCCGGCGGGACAGAGCGGCGGCAAGAGCGGCGGCGGCCGCGGCGGCGCCAAGGGCTGGCAGTACAGGTGGGCGCGGCGGGGCGGGCAGAGCTGAGGGGCTGCGGGCCCGGGAGCCGCCGGAGCCCCCTCGGCGGGGCTGTCCACGCCCTGTCTGCCCTGAGCGTGGGTCGTCGGCGCGGCCGCCCCGGCTTTAGGCGCCCCCGGCGGGCGGACCCGCCGCGAGTACCGGGGCTCGGACGGGCGGACAGATGAGACTCCTCCGGCCCCGGCTGGAGCCGCCGCTCGCTCGCCCCTTTGAGCGCCCTTTCGGCGCGGCGGGCGACACCCGGCGCGGCTGTCAGCCGGCTCCGGTAGCCGTGTGGCGGTGTGTTAGCACAGAGCCTCACGCCCGGGCTCTCCACGCTGCCGGGGCTTGTGCCTTTGCTCCTGCCTTTACGTTCTCATTTTCCCCTTGCAGGATGTGGAGAACGGTTTAAAGTTGCTGAAAGCGTTCTGTCGCTTTCCAGCCTTGCCAGAAAGCGAAACTGTGTGCCAAAATTCAGCTCGCTGTGTCTTCTTTAAGAACTTAATGGCAGTGCTTTTATTGATGCTTTTTATTTGTTGCTGATAACGAAACTCTAGAGTATGCTCGGAGTTTCTCTCTTGCCTGACTTACTTGAAGAATGGCTGCGCTTAGCAGAAATCGGGGGGATTACTCAGGTACAGCAAATACAGCAGAAGAGAGCAGAGAAAGCGGGAGAAGCTGAGCACACAACATTAGTTTGAAATGGTTTCAAAGTAAAATGCTTCCTTTAAATCACTTGCCTGTGCGACTGAGGGTTTTGGGGTTTTGCACGTACTTTTTTTCTGATGTATTTTCTGGTTGAAAGGGTTTCCGCTTACACACTGATAGCGGGCTCTCTAAGGCATCGCCTGAGAGATTTCCAAATCTCTGCTTTTAGGTCTCTCATCCTTGACTGGAGTTCTGCCATGTTGCTGTTGAAAATACTGCTGTTACGCGAAGTTTGCACACTTCTCCTTCAAATGCAGACTCTCCAAAGCCGTCATCTGCTAGCCCAGATGGACTGGCTTTCTGTTTCTTGTGCGCAGAGACAGCAAACGCGGAGTGTGGTACATCTGTGTGCGCTGCGCGGATGGGACGGAGGGCCATCAGATGGCTTAGACAAACGAGCGCCCAGGCCCAGGCTGTGCCGGCACGGAGTGCCTGGTGGTTTTAATAGGGAGCGAACAGCTCGGTCTTCGCCGAGAATCTGGGTCACAAGTCATTTGCTTTTCTGGTGATTAGTTCCAGAAAGAGAAGCGGTGATTTCAGGGCTGGTTATTTCAGGCTGTTAAATAGGAAAAGCTTCTTGTCAGATTCAGTTGCTGGTTGTCTTATCTGCCGTTTCTAGTCACTTCTATACTTTTTTCTTTTAAACCCTGAATTCAAGTATAATTGAATTTTCTAATGAAAATTGCTGTTAGTCTGATGAAACACTTACTGTCCATGTGTTTCACATGTGGAATGCAGGAGTTAGTTTATGCAATCAAAATGGAAGTATTTTATATTTTCACTTGGAATCTGAGGCAGTGGAAGGGATGAGATACCCGATTTGCCTGAACCCCTTTTTGCTATAGTATATTTGAGAGGGTGGTCACAGGATAGAGCTGTGCGGTGAAATTCCACTTTTTAAAATTATGCATCCAAGTGTTTTGTTTCTTCTTTCAGTGCTGTGGCTTGTAGGGCAAAAAGTTAAACTGACTCCAAGTGATAACCAGGTTGGTGGCTTGACAGCTCTAAGAGGGAACTGTCCGTGCTGTTCCTTGCAGCTATCAATATCTGGATTAACGGTTTAATTTGTTCTAATACTTTAGTGCAAACTATTATTTTCTCTTTTTTTCTTTCTAAATCATTGGGACAAGTTTAATGTACTAGCTGTTATTGTAGACACTTGGGTTACCTTCCTGTTAATCTCAATTGTTTATTCCTACATCTGTCTCGATACTATTACTCACAAAATATCACCTTTTCCCCCTGCCTCCCTAGGAAGTTCTGGACAGGATGCCGTAGCTTAGTTTTCGCTTTGTGGATTACTTCTATTCTCAGAGTACTTGACAAAAGATAGACCCCTCTAATAATAGATCAGTGTCTAAAATACGATGTTTAGAAACAGATTTGCTGGGAACTTCTGGTAGAAGTTTGATCTTTAACGTTCATAGCACAGAGTGTGAGCAGTGTGTGGTCATGCAGCTTGACAAATGTAGGGTCCTGAAGTACTCTCGGCATAGACTGCATCTGGTGCAAGGAAATGGCTTTGTGTTGGGTGAAGCATCTTGTCAAAACAGCTGTAGCAGAGTTGTCGGACAAATGGGACAACAGGTACTTGTTACTTTAATGCTCCAAATGGGGAAATATGACTGTTGAAAAAAGAATAAATATCTCCAGCACTGCTGGAACCTGAAATAATGAAACTGAATGAAATGATGAAAACTGAAACCTCGAGGAGATGCAAAGTCAAAAAGGTGCATGTCTAAAAAGTAAAATGAAGCAGAAAGCATATTTCTGTAGGGGAATAATAAGGAGATTTTTAAATAGCTGTGATGGAGTTAGACCAAACATTTATCATAGTGGAGGAGACAACCAGAGGCTGCCTGAGACTTCAGATAATGTGGAGATACAGCTGAACCTCTGCAGACTTACTGCTCTTAGCCTGTGTATGGTGAGTTTAGGCAGCCAGTACAGCAGTGCCTCCTTTGAAATTCGTAAGAGCTCAGTTTCTTCAGAGGGCAGGAAGATACTTTTTTTTTTTCTTTTTTACTTAATAGAATTTAAGAGTTCTTGAGCAACTGCTCTTCTACATGTCGGTCAGGAAATGATCTTGTTTACTTCTGAATATATATATATGATCAGGGTCAGAGTGCATCTGAGATCAGTGTGTCTGAGAGCAACCAAGCCTCAGCTGCATTTTCCTGACAGGGGTCAGGAATAGCATGAATGTTAACTTGCAATTAAGTAGATGAAGAGAGCCTGAGAGGCTCTGTTACACACTCAACTCTTTATCCCTGTTTTCATTTAGAGAAACAGTTGCCATGAGCTGAGAATTCTAAATAACTTCAAATTATTAAAAGATTACTAGATGAAGTAATTTAAGATCTTAACATTTTCTAAACAGCTTCTTTATTTTCAGCAGCAATCAAGCTAGGAAGTGTAGTTGCCGACAAAGGATTATTTGCATTCAACAATTATGCTTTTACTCTTGACCATCTTAATTTGGTTTTTGCCTTGCTCTAGGTTAAATGAACAGAGTCATTTCAAATCAGTGAGAGAAAGGAGACAGCTTTAGCAGGTACTTCTGTGATGTGTGAATCATAGGCATTCAAACTATAACATAAAAATTTCACAACCAGAAAGCAGAAACTGTGTCTATGAGCTAAATAAAGAGCTGGTCAGAATATGTGCCAGAGAAGTAAAAGAATTCACTTCAGCCTGGCTTGAGGGGCCTTCAGATAATTTTGAGACAAATGACTTGCAATAACTGGTTCTCGTTTATCTACAAAATTAAAAGTTCAAAGCACTGTTGTTGACTAGAGAAACAAGATTGTCTTTCCCAGTTGGAGACGTGCTAATGTGCTGTCCTCTTACATTTTTTTCTTAGTGGTTCTGCTCACAAATACATAAATCAATGTATCTGCTTTTAAAAGAATTCACAGCGTTTCTTCCCTTGCTGGTAGAAATGCATGTAAAATGTTCATGAATTTCCCAAATGATTGCTGATTTTTAAGCTTACAAGTTATATTTGAAAATCTATTTCCTTTTCAGTTCTGCATGTATTTTTATAGATAACCACCTTTGTTCCTTATTTCTGAAACGGTTTTAGCATCTGCTCATTATGGATTTAGCCATATATATTTATAAAATGCTACAGATTGTATGTCTTTTGCTCTTTTTTTTTAAGGAAGCAAGTTAACCTTAGTTAGCTTTTCCTGAAAGTTTACTTAAGTGCTGCAAGGTTATTCACAGATTTGAAATAGTATAGAAAAACATTTGGATGAAAGAAGTTTCTAAGAAAAGGAGTCAACTTCCTCGACTAGTATGACTTTTAGGTGTGTTTTTTTGTTTTGTTTTGGTTTTTTTTTTTTTTTTTTTTTCTTGCTAGAAGTGACAGTGGCAGGTAAGAGGGTTCCTCATGCTGGGTAGCTTCTGCCTGTCATGAAGTTATCAACCTGAGGTAGATTCTCTTGCAGAATCACTCCATGTGGCATTGGGCTGGTGTAAGGGAGGCTGGGAATAAGCAAACAGAAGCGCAAACAAACAACAGAGAGAGTTTTGGCAAAAAGAGTAACACTGTAATTTCTTTTGTATCAAACATAAAAGGCTAACAAATTTAAAGCAAGTGAAATGGTCACCAGTCTTCTTTTAAAGGCTTTGTTTATTTTTGCAGTTGACACTGTGTAAGCACTCTTCATAAATAGTGAAAAAGGGAGCGAACAATTACTGTCTTTAATTCAGTCTCCTGTATTTGAGCAGGACAGCATGGGATAATAAAACAGAAATAGCTGAAACACATGAATATCTTTTAATTCTGCACTTCGAGGTGATCATTAACTCTTCTCCATAAAGTGATCCCATAGGAAATGTGTTTTAAAGGAAATGCTTGTTTCTGAGTTTGATCCCAGTTAACTTGGAGGGTGACTGACAGTCCTGTGCACTTCAAACACATGGAAGCAAAATATGTCAGACTGAGCTAGATTATGGAAGTGTTTATGATATTTTTTTATTCATGCTATCTTGCAAATATGATCTAATTAGTAGTAATAAAGGGAAGTGTCTTGAAATTGATACAGTCTTGTTGAGTGGGTGTTAATAAGAATCCTTTTTACTGAGGGTGGTGTTGATGTCAGTCTTAGTTGCAAGAAAATGTGTAGAGTTTTCCTAGTTTCTATGCTTTTTCTAGTCACACTCCAAGAATGTTTGATCTCAGGAGGATAGATTTCATCTGTTTGGCCTTTAAAGCTGAAACTAGCTTGGTAGAAACAGGAGGTAATGACAGCAGTGTTCAACAACACTTCATGTTTCAAACCTCTCCCTTGCTGGTTCTCCGTGCTTGTCTCTGAACGTAACATTTCTCATCATAGTATTAATGTAAGCACTGAATTCTTGCTTAGACTTCAAGAGTGTGTTAGCTGACCTAATTAACTCTGGACTCCAGAGAGCAGGCCAGAATTTAAGTTAAAGGCCCTATCACTTGTTAAGTGGAAGAAAAGAAACCTCCCAAACCTTCATGTAAGAGTTAGTTCCATCCTAGCACAGTTCTCTCTAATGCTGGTACTCCTAGTACTTCCTTTTTATTACCTATCTCCCTTGTGGGTTTTCTTTCTGCACTGTTTCAACTAAAATTCTTTGGGATCCTATGTGGAATTTTTGTATATTCGCAGTCATTGATGACTGTAAACCCCTTCCTTGTGCACAACCGAAGAGGGGGATAGGGGCTGTAGTTTTGTGGTGTTACCCAGGAGGTCTGATGAGGGCTGCTCCTGCTTTAACTTTCCCCTGCTGTTACAGCCCACTCCACTGCCTCAGTTTCCCAGCATTGTGACACCCAGGTGCTGGCTAGCAATGGAGATGGGGGTTCTGCTGCCCCTGCCATTACGTTTCTGCTGGGAGTTTTTGGGGTGGTCTGATGTCAACCTGGTATCAAAGTGAGCCCTGATCTTCCTTGCTTCTGTTTTTGTGGTATCTGTGGAGATACCTCACCACTGCGTAGTCTTCAGAAAGCCTTAGCTGCTCGCGTTCTGACTTGTTGCTGTCCTTTTGAGTTGTGATGAACTGGGTGCTGAAAAGAAGTTTCTCAAGTGGTTGCTGTGAAATTCACTATTTTTTGCAAATTTGTCTGTTCTACTCCTTTTTATTACTAAGAATCAGATCAGGATAACTGTCACATTTGTTTGATATGCTGAAGGGAAATGGCTCAAAAACCTGGTGCCTGAGTTTCTCTATCCTCATCTGAGCCTTTGCTTAAAGAGTATACCATATTCATAACACTAATTTAGAAATCCTGCACTTTACATAATTTGCTCATTAGAATAGACACGAAGCCTGTATTTAGAATGGGTAGCTGGTTACATCCACCTCAGGATCCATTCTGTGTTATTAAAATGTTAAGATCATCTTTTATCAAGCTGATTTTACTAGTTGCTGAAGCCTCAAGCGCTTCTCAAAAGGCAAGTGAGCCATTCATGTTCACACATGTATTTATGACCTGGAAGAATAGGGCTGGAGCAGATGGAAGCTCAGATGCGTTGTAAATCAAGAGAAGTGAACTTCTCTGTGAGTGGGAGTAAGTGGATGGAGTTGGGGAAGCAGGTTTGGGTGACTTAATCAGGAGCTTCATGATGGCTGATGTTCTAGCAGGGAACCTGAACCCAATTCCTGAGCCAGGTGAGCGAGGTCTGGGTTCCCTTCTCCAGCCCTGTGGCTCCCAAGAGCGCTGTCCCTCTCCTGCTTCCTGGAGCCACCTCCGTTTTGAAACGGCAGGCTGTAAAACTTGCTGGGGCGGGGGTGGCAAATATGGGAATTGGTTCTGGCATTGCAGGATACTTGTGTTAGTACTGGGATATTCATTTAGACTTCAAATTAAGCTAAACTGAAGGAGCATAAACTTTTGAATAGCTTCCAAATATCAAATAATTTGCACTTTCCATGGAATAGATTTCTGCAGGAGTTGCTGGCTGTTACAAATGTCTATTCTTCACTAAGTGCAAAGGGTATTTTCCAACTTCACCTTTTCTAATGTAATTATGTAGCAGCAAGTTAATTAAAAGTGTCTATAACATTAACATCCTGCTCTGCCACACATGTTCTCTCCCCAGAGAGAAGATGAAAAACAAACTGCATGTGGCTGACCTAATCACATTGCTTAATGCAGAAGCAGAAGGCACCAGCTGCTGCTGTTAGGTTATCCTAGGTAGGTTCTTGTGCTGTACTCACTGTACCATGAAAATTAAGGCATGTGTGCAAGGGCCCCTGTTACTTAAGGACGTTGCCTTGACATGCACTCTGATCACCTGCCAGTGCTGATGCATCCTTCTTGTAGGGGATCGCTGCCTGCTGGTAATGCTGCTAGACAACTTTTTTTTTTTTTAGGGTGCTTGCAAAGCTTATACCACTACAGATTTTCTGTACTATGTGCTGATGCTGAAATGGGAGGGAAGGTCAGGCTGAAGTGGGATAGGAGAAATGATGTTTATTCGTGTACATTAAGCTGACAATCTTACATTTGACAGCCTGCTTTGGAGCAGGAATGTCAGTGTCAGGGGGAGGGCTTTTTGCTATGAATATGCATTTTTCTTTTTCCTTCCAGGTGTAAATTCCTGAGTTTTTGATGAGGCTGGAAATCTTTTAAATCTTGATTAATGTTTAGGCATTGACAAACCAATTTTCTGAAGTTTGTGTTGGGAAGTTTGGTTTCATTCATTACAGTGGAGATGTAACAGAAACGTGAGATCTGCTGGGCAGAACTACAGGATGCTATGTTAAGGAGCTGGTTTCTGACCCTGGCTCAGACTTCCTCTGTGGTAATAGTCATATTGTTTAAACTGGTTTTCCCCTGTAGTCACTAGCTGTGTGTTCCTCTTTTTCTCGGTGGCCTAGTTTAGAACAGTTGGCTCTGATTTTAAAAAACTTTTGCAGGGTCACAGCTGCAGCTGAAATCAGCAGAAGCTGTCATTTGAATGTATGAATAAAATAAATTGGCCCACAACTGTCTCAAAGTTAGAGAGGCTGAAAATTCATTGTGCCTCAGTTCCTATATGTAAAATGGGATGATAATGTCCTCATCCTTTTATTATTTGGTACACAACTCCTTCATAAATGTCAATGACAAGCACAAAAGCAAACCATAAGGAAACTTTGTTAGCACCTGAGTGTCATATGAATAATACCTGATGCTCACTGCATGATGAAAAGGAGCAGTTTTGAGTAATTCCTTGTCTGGGAATCACTGTCCTCTTAAAGCACCGAGCAAGAAAGTAGAGCTGCTCTTTTTATGTATTGTAATAATTCTAGGTGGTTAACACATGTGCTTTCTTAATTAGACTTTAAACCTTTAGAGTATCTTATGCCTTAGTTTTAATGTAGGAATATTTTTTTGTTTAATTTCTCTATATCCAAGAATTGTAGAATAATTTGGGTTGAGAGGGACCTCTGGGAAATTAGTCCAGCCTCCTGTTTAAAGCAGGGCCAGCTTCAAAGTTAGAAGAGGTCATTCAGGGCTGCTAGTTGAATTTTGGGTGTCTCCAAGGATGGAGACGCCACAGCCTCTCTGGGCTGCTGGGCCAGGGCTTCCCCCCTCCCCCCCCCCCCCCCCCATCCAAGAATGTTTCCTTGTATCAAACAAGGAATTTCTTTTGCTACAACTTGAGACCGTTGCTGCTTGCCCTTCTTCTGTGCATGTCTGAAAAGAGTTTGTCCCCACCTTCTCCATATGTAGGGGAGACAGCAATGAGATCCCCATTAAGCCTTCCCTACTCCCGAAGGAGGCTCAACAGACCCAGGTCCCTCAGCCTTTTCTTGTCTGGCATGACATACCTAGCTTGCACTGATCCATGGGTTAGTCTATCCTAGGCTCAAGGCTTTGCATTGCTTTTGTTGAAGTTCAGGGGATCTTGTTCGGCCTGTTACTCTGGACAGTTGGGATCCCCCAGAAAGGCAGCCCACCCTACTGCATCCTGACTGCACCCCTAGGTTGGGGCTCTCTTGAGAGGTTGCAGAGAATATGTGCTGGTCTGTCGGCCAGCTGGGAGGCATTTAGCAATATTGACCCCTGAAGTGCACCACTTGTATCTGTTCGCTAGTTAAGACTTCAAACTATTGGCCATTGCTTCTTGAGTCTGGTGGTCCACACAGTTTTTTGTCCCTGTTGTACTCCAGGATTATGGTCTTTCTGAATATTTAGATAATATAGTCAATTAAGTGTGTTTTTGCTTGCTTGGAAGGTGGTAATAACTGTTATGCTCTGTATTTAATCTCAAATATCTCAAAAATGGTACAAAAATAATTAAAAAGGCAAGAGGCTTATTTGGAGTAGATGATCAGTGTATTTACTTTCCATTTAATAACCAGTGTTTTATTGTTCCAAAGTCCAGGATGGCAATGTGTAATTGTCAATATAATCTTTTTAAAGTCATAATCACAATTACATCTTAGAACTGGAAAGGCATATCTTTATATTTCTGATTAGGATAAGAGCTACTAGACTAGAAACAGACCAAAATGCCTTGGGGTGGAATGTGTAGTAAGCTAAACCATGTTGGACTATGCTTAGAGTGACTAAGCAATTCAGAGGTTTGCTCCACCAGTTTCTGTGAACAAAGCTTGCCAGGGTCCACTGCTCGCTGAGGTGGTGTAGGTAGCAGATTGCAAAGATGCTCATCCATCAGTGTGTTTGCCTCGCTTATGTTATGCCACTACTGTTTGCTGAGCAGAGTAGCTTTAACTTGACTGCTTGAGCTTTCTGAAACTAGACTTCAAGGAAGAGTTTTGGTGTTTGGTAACAATAATATGTGAAACTGCATTATGGTGTGCTAGTGTACACCGGTAACATAAATGGTAGCAAAGCCGCAGGCTACAATTGTTCTCCAGAGGTATCAAGTGGAGAGTTCAGATCTTCTGAGGTGCCTGGTTTTTGTATGCTCCAGCTCTAAAATGTTGTCAGCTAAATCTACTTTTTCCCCCAATAGCTTGAGTAGTCGTTATTGCAGAAAAATCTGCAGAGTTAGCTACTGACGCTTGGGTCCAGCTTCAGTTGTGTTACGCTGACACAAATCCACCAATAAATTGTACGTGAGTGGAGTTCTTGCTGACTTGAGGTGTCCGTGTACATGCAAGAGAAATTGGTTAGCTGAAACCAGACAGATGTATTTTGAGAGGTAGAGAAGTCTTTAAATGGTAAAGTAGTTAAATAATTAGCTTCATTGTAGTACAGTGAGAGCACTGTTTTACTACTTATTAAATATTATCTCTTTCCTTTTTTTTCTATTGCTACCTTGCAAAAGCATTACAATTCAGTTTCATTTGTGTATAGTTGACCTGTGGCATAAATGCACACAGGAGGAGAATCAAATGCAAGTTTAATTAGGATGGTTTTAAAAAACCTGTTAGCTTGATTTATTATTCCCATTGAGAACTAGTATTGATAGAAAGTTTAGGTGCAAATGCAACTACTATGTTGATAGCAGGAGGCTGGGCAGTGGGAGAGCCTCTCACCCGCAAATGGGAAGCCTGGGCTGCATCATGCTGGGCTCATGGAGAGCCGAGAGCTCATTTCAGCTCGGCCGCACCCTTCCTTTGTGGCAAGCCCGCACGTCTCTTCCAATGCGTGTCTGTGCTCTCAAGGGTTTATAGGAGTACATGTTAAGAGAAGCTCTTATATCTAATGAGCGTGTTTGTTGCTGGCACGCTTGTGGCCAAGTGGTGTTCTGAAGCCTCCCCAGGGTCTACTGTCAATGTTCTTGTCATATTGTTGGACCTTTTTAACTTGCACTTGTTGGTTTCTAAACTTACAATTAAATAGTCAAACACATGAGCTGAAGAGCAGGGGCTTTGCTGCCACTTTGCAGTTAACTGTAGGGTACTCTTGAAGAACTGCACAGAAAGGTTAGGTTTTTCTTCCGAAAGCCTTGGAAAAGCAGAGCTAATTTATTGATGTAGATACTCTGTAAGCAACGTAGAGGCTTCTGCCTTACCTTGTTGGGTGTACCGGGGAACCTGCTCTGGCACCAACGAGCTGTGGGACTGGACTGTGCTGGTGGTGGTTTCTTGTGAGCAAGGGATCTTTGCAGTTTCAGAAGATATGCCCAAAGTTTCCACTGCTGACATAGTGTGTTGCTTGGGGTTTTTTTTTCCCCTTTTTCTCCCCTGCCCTTTCTCACCATGTAACAAAAAGGGGAATTGGTACATTGAAGATAAGCACTTTACAGTGGTCAGTGAGAAAGAAGCAAGCTGTTACCAACAGTGAGCCTGTGGGTAGGAATCAACAGGTTCAGTGAAAATAGTTACTACTTTTTAAAAACTACAGTCAAAGCCACTCATTGGTTTACACTGTTATGATCCTGATTTCTTTCTTTCCTTTTCTTTGTGCTTTGTTGGCTTTTAATCTGAAGACAGTCTCTCTCACCAGGTTTTTGCATCTTGCTGGGAGCTCAGTAGAAGGGAGCCTCTTCCCTTGGCCAGGGCCTGAGGGCACTGTCATAATGGTGGTGGTGGCAGCTATGGAGGCTGAATCTCCCTTCGGGAGCCCTCCCCGACATCTGCATGGGCTCCAGGCTCCTGGTCATCCTTCCTGTTGGAAGCAAATCCACACAGACTCAGCTGCTGTGCGAAGCCAGGCCTTACGCAAGTCCATGGGGAAGCCTTTGGCTGCTGCGTTTGCTGTTCAAACAGCTGTTGGTTCTTCAGAGACCTGACCTCTCAAAGTATCCCACGCGGTGCTGTCTGCGTCCCAGCAAAATTAAAATCATCAGAAGGGCAGTCCTGGAAGTTTTCTGTAATCACTTTCCAGATGGGTGTAATTTAGTGCCACTGCTAGTCGTGATTTGTTTGTGGGGGCCTTTTGGGGAGAGCTGCACTGCGACGGGTGTGAAAAAAGAGTGGGAAGGCTTTCTGCATTGATGTTTCTTCTTGGAGAAAATGTTGGCCCAGTGCTTGTCAGGTGTGAGCCTGGGTATCTTGGCTGAAGCTCCTGGAAGACGTCATTCTGGGACTGCTGTTCCCTAGCATCTGCGTTCAAGACTTGGGTGCTGCATGTAAACAGGATACACGGAGAATTTGGCCCGACTACCACTATCTTATTCCTCCTTCAGAACAGGAGACCACCCTGTAGGGCACTGACGGCTGCTGCAACTTAAGATGGATGCTAGAAAAGGACAAATAAAACTAGAAAAGGATAAATAAACTTAACAATAATCCTTTGTGAATGTTTTACTCCTATTGTGTTTTAGTAGCATGTAGATATGTAGAAATTTGGCTTGTGGTAAACATCTTTAAAGTTGGGGAGGGATAGTTTTCTGGAAAGAATATGACCTGATTTTGTAATTTTTCATAGACTTCAGTCGTTTGTATACAGTAACAGTTTCAGTCCATCTCACAGTATTTATAAACTAAAAAAGTGTGATAAATGGACAGCCAAGTTTTGTGGTGTTCTGTTTTTGGAAAAACCCCAGATTTTGGGGGTTGGTAAATGTGCTGGGCTGGAGTTCAGGTGTTGTACCATAAGTTCCTGCATAATTTTTTTTCCTGGATTGTGGTTTGCACAGTATCCTCACATAAAGTAGTCCAGCAAAAGTTAAAAGATTTTTTTTTTTTTTTTTTACATCTTTCAGCCTGTGACAGGTCTGTTGCAACACTTAAACTTTTTTTGTCTTCCTTTGACAGAAGGACACGTGAATTTCTACAGAAATATGAACTTTAGGGGTTGTTGACTCATAGTTGCTGAGCTGTTGCTGTTCCTTTGACAATCTGAGATTGACGTGAGCATTTTGAATAGCTACAGCAGCATCTTGGCTGTGGAAAGATACAAGTACCCATAGGTACGTGCACATATAGGCAGCAACATGAATGCAAAGGCATTCTTAAAGTTGGGAAGTAGCCCAGTGCAGCCAGGCCTCACTGTCAGTGTTGAAATAAGTTGCTCAGTGTTTTGTGTCAAATTCACTTCTGAAATCTGTCTTCTGAGTCAGAAGACCTAGTGTGAGGAATTGTGGAGGCTTCTGAAGTATACAGGTAACTTTGAAACAGGTTTTACTGTTGTTTCATTTGAAACAATGCTGGTAAGGGCTTTAGGGAAGATCTTGCTCATATTTTACAAACTGTGGTTATCTGTGAGCAGAGCTAGTGCCTGAACCTCAACCTCTTGTTCTCAGAGTCTACCATCTTAAAAGCTTTTTCTAACGCTCTGAAGAGCTTTGCTGTTAATTCCGTACTAGTGAAATATTCTGGGGTTTTGTGGTTTTTTACAATGCACAACACTGCTTTAGCAACAAATATTTCAGTTTAACTCTTGCTGTGGAGGCACTAATCTTAAAATCATTGAACAAATCCTCTAGTTAGAATTCTGTGGCCTTTTTGCAGAAAAACACTCTCAGTATTATTTATGAGTATTCGCAGGAAAGTACTAGTGCTTACCCAGAAGAAGATTAGGAGATTAACTGTAGTTCTATAATGGGTTTGTGTACAGTTATAGGATCCACCTTTTGTGAATGGCAATTTGCAGACTGGTTTTAAATCTCTTTTTTAGTGTGTAAAATTGTTACTCATTTAAAAATAAACCTTAGTTCAAAAGTTGAAAATTCCCTTGCCCAAGTGGTGTGGGAATTTGTGCCGGGAGAGTATGAATAGTGCCTGTAAGGTCTGTGCTTTTGCTCTTATTTGCTTATTTGTTTGTGTCTAGGCCCTTTATATTGTCAAGGGAAATGTTTTAAATACCAACCAAGTTTTCATACCCTTCAGGCTAATCTGTTACTTACACAAGTGCTAAAAGTTTGCCCAGCTTTTGGCGGGGTGAAAACTAAATATTTTGGGTTTGTGCAGTTCAATTGCAGATGCATGAACTCAATTAAGAAGGAAAATAATCAGTATTGTCCAAGAGTGGCTCATTTAGCAGGGACCTCTGTTGATGATCCATCTCTTTGGACTTTGGCTCTTCTGACATTCTCCAGTCTCTGAAAAAGCAAGGCACAGCTCAGTCTCTCATCCCTGGCAGTCAGCATGTAATATTATTCCTCTGCTGCTGCAGAGGTTAGTCCATAAAGAATGCCTCTCCGCAGCTGACTGTTGTGTGTCTTGGTACCTGCACCAGCCACTGCTGCTACTTGCTGGGCTCTGCTGCACTGAGGTTTGACCATTGGTGCTTAGTACATTTCTATCATCTTGTGCAGCCAGATGAAGTCTTTTTGCTTGTGAATGGGAGATACCTGCTGAATGTACCTCTGAGCTTTACCTTTTACATGGAGTTACAGTTCTTTTTGAGAGATGGGGTCTGGGGACGCCCTGTGTGCAAAGTTAAGGATTCTGAAACACAGCTGGCTGGTGTGTTTAACATCATGTGGTCGTGCTCATGTTCATTTGCTGCAACATGCTTCTTTCTTTTCTTGTCCACATGGCTGGAGGTGACTGGCTTGCTTATCAGTCACTTTCTTAGACTTCTCTGGGGGCTGTTTTTAAAGTTTTTCAGTTAAGCCATCAACTTCTGGGACTGTTGAGGCTAGAGATAGGAATTATCGAAGAGGAGGCATTTGGAGAAGTTTGAGTCTAGTTAAAGTGAAGAAGAGCATGCAGATGAAGACAAAATGTGGTGAAGTGCTCATTTGATGTGGAAGTACATCACTGAAAGGGCTGCATTCCCTTCTAAGGTGACTTTTCCTTTTTCTAAAGACTGACAAAATCAGCTATCTCATCTGTCACACTCAGAAAAAAAGTTGTCAAATTATTTTAACTGAAGATTGTTTATTTACCCTTGTCAGATGAATGGACTTCCATCCCGCTGTATTCACTGCAGTCTAAAGTTACTTTTCTGATTGTTCTTGGGTTCTGTAAAACATACCTGTGATTTAGGCACCTTAGATAATGGAAGAGTGCAGCAGCTCTAGCCTGAGTGTGCAGGGCTCTGTACAATGTCCAACTGAAAAGCAAGGGTGAAGCTTGCATTCACTAAAACTGAAAAACAATTAGCTGTGACTAGGGACAATTTTCAGATGATTAAAACCCAAGCTCATACATTTTTATGACTATGCAATCTCATAATTTTCAGTTAAATTAGAACTGCAAGCAAGTCTAAACTGTACTTCCCTTGTATGCCAATAATAACAAATGAGAGGCGTCTGCAGAGGATGAGTTTGGTTATGTCTCCTTTAGCATTTTTATACGTCTAAAATATATGCTAGCCTGAACACCCTCTGCTCCCTTGGTTTTATTTTTATCTGTAGTACCACTTAATGAGCTATTAGAAATTAAATTCCTAGATAGTTCTGCTGGCTGCTCTCCCTTACAGGATATTGCTGCAATACAGATTGCTGCAGTAATACCCAGAACACATATTTTTGTTTTTAAATGATACATTAAAAATTTTTCTTTAAAAAGGTACATTCTTGCATCTCTTTGAATAGTGTTACTGAATGGCAGTGATTTGCTCTGAGATTATCTTCATTAGTCTCATCCTAAATATCTTCCTTTAGGATGAAACTTAGTGTAACACATATTTATTGAATTGTCAGGTATCTAATTAATCTGGTGATACTGAACTGTCTATAAATGAGCTGTAGACAGCAGCTTCAGCTATTATTTGAAATTTACCCCAATACTTAGTCCAACTGTGTTTGCAACCAAAACCCACTCATGGATATGAACCCTTGGCTCTAGTAGTCCTATTTTTTCCAACCTTTCCACTTTTGCTGCTATGGGGCTACTTTGACCTCTTAACAACTAAGGCTGCTGCTCCAATGGACTCTGAATAAATTTATTCTTCAATTTACTACAAGTTACAGAAATCTTAATTTAAAAATCTGAATAAGATTAAATACAAGTTTCTTTTAAAAAGCAAATAGCTAAATTGTCTATCAGGAGTGTTGGATTGTAGGATTATGCCCTACTGTAAATGGTGAGGTCATTGAGGTGGCATTTGTAGAATTATGGGAATGTACAGTATAAAGCAGGTCTTTGAGCTGTGGTTTTAAGATGATTAGTTTGTAGCCATAAGACTTGTAAGCCTTATTTAGGACAACTGATTTTCAGAACGGGTAATGTATTTTGCCTGTAGTGATATTAAGCCTCTGTGCCAAATGCCCTTGATGGGTTCTCCTTTTTGGTGGGTGTTGCAAGTTAAGGCTTTGAAAGAGAAATTACCTGATTTTCCTGCCATGCCAGAGGAGGAGATGTTTCACCTCCTGTCTTACATTTCAGAATATCCTGATGTGACCTGCACCCGCACGTTGTGTTCTATAGAACGTATGTTGAAAAGCATGACTGTACGTGTAGTTGGGAAGGGTTCTGGGCATTAAAAGTAAATAAGACCACATTGGTGTAAGAGTACCTGGGGACTGGTTTTGGTTTGTGACCGTGATCAAGATTCTGTTGATGAGCTAATGAAAGTTAATTTTGTTCAGGAGTCCAAAAATATAAAGCTTCCTTAGAAGAGGGAGCAGGAATCAGAAGCAGCATAGATATTAAGTCTTTAATTACCTGAAACTAGTACAGATGTGTCCAGAAGTGCCTGCTGAGTGAAACTCAAGTATTGGTGAAACCAGTTATGCCTTGAAATTATTTGCAGTTCAGTAAGCCTGGTTAAACTGTCTTACAAAATTATTTTAGAAGCAAGACTGGAAAATCAAAGTGTTGGATGCTTTATTAAAATGGTAGTGCCATTCTAAAAATGAAGATGAAAATTCATTTTCTGAGAATAGATAATGATGATCAGAAGCTAGGAAGATCTAAAATTTGTTTGGTATTGTCTGATTGCTTTTCTCTCTCTCTTTTTTAATAGTGATCACATGGAAAATATTTATGGCTACTTAATGAAATATACCAATCTTGTCACTGGTTGGCAATATCGGTAAGTCTTTTATGGTGCTTTTTAGTAATGTTGGTCTTTGCAACATCTAAATGAACATGTTTCAGTTTTTTTAAATAATACTTGGATTTCCCTTTTTCTGTTGGGTGAACTTTATGGAAGAGTCTTGTGCTTTTCTCAGTATAGATTAAGCTAACGTGTAGATGGTATTTGTATTAAGGCATGATTAAGAAAAAATGCATAGGAGGTATGAATCAGTTCACTCATTTGGTGGCTTATAACTGCTTGTATGTGTAAAAAGCATGTACAGTGTTAATTTTTTTTTACTTTTCCATTTAAAATACTGTCTTTTTTTTTTCTGCTGACTCTTCAGCTTTATGCCGAATTCTGCCATCGTTTTTAAAAAAAGATATTTAAGGCTACTGAAAATTCAAACTCAAGCAAGCTTTTCCCTTTAGTTCCTCAGGATGTTTGTCTCCCCTTAATAACTTGCGCTTTTTTTATAGGTGAAACTCTTTGGTCAGGCTTTCTTCTGGATGCTGTTCCTAGAGCAGCACAGTGCAACCAAATTAATATTGGAGAGACAAGCCCTTAGCATACCACACCGACCAAGTTCCTGTGCTACCACTGGTGTGCAGTCACTTGTGTCAATACACTTATTGTTAAACTCAATTGAATAGTTGAAGCATAATATTCACTTTATTTTTTAAATCTGGAATTGCTTCAGTTTCACAGTTTTGTATCTGGGGCTGTTTTACCCTTAATTTATGTAATTTAAGGATGTATTAAGCCTTAGAGATTCAGGCTACTCTTTTGACTCCCAAAATCTTGCAATAGCACTCTTCTGTGGGCACACTGTTCTGTTGTGCAATCCCTGGTCTCTTAAAAAAAAAAATTGCTAAGAACTTAATTTTTGTGCGGTCTTGTTGGGGACATAATTCATATGTCTGGGGTTGTACTGACTCAAGTCTTTAAGTCTCAATCCCATCTGTGCCAACTTGTAATGAAAGTCTTAACTTGTCCCAGTACCACTCCCCCCCAACCCCCGGTGGGGGGAGGGGGGGAAGAAAAAAAAAAGAGAGCTGGTTTCATTTAGTATATTTGCTTTGTTGTTATTGCAGATTTTTTGTTTTAAACAATGATGCTGGCCTGCTGGAGTACTTTGTGAATGAGCAGTCTAGACACCTAAAGCCCAGGGGTACCCTGCAGCTAGCTGGAGCTGTAATTTCCCCCAGTGATGAAGACTCTCATACCTTTACAGTCAATGCTGCCAGCGGGGAGCAGTATAAACTAAGAGGTAGGACCTGGATTCTTGGGCAGGGGATTCTTCCACTAGAGGACACTCCTGGCTCTCACCTGTGCCTGCTCTGCTGGGCTTGGCTGCACTGCCAAAGAGAGAGAACTTCTTTGGCAGACTGCTGCAATGAGAATTGTATGTGAAACTTTCATCCCACTCTTTAGTTAAAAACTGTTCTTCTCTGTGGATAGTTCCATATTCTTTCGGTTTGATGACTTGAAGATGACCGTGTACTTCAGATGTGTAGAATGGGGTTTAACTTCATGCATAATGTCCTGAAACTGTACTGATTCCAAGTTTTCACAATCATTGTAGGTAACAGTACTATGTTGATGCTTGTGGATCGCTGCATTATGCCTAATGTTCAGTTTGTTAGCCTTCTTGTGGTGGTTATAGAAGCCCATTCTCTGATTTTGTAGGCTACAGAAATCTGGGCTAATGTTTTTTAGTATTTCTTCCCTTGAAAACTTGCTGTCACTTTCTAATTGAGGGCACCTTACTTTTATTCCAGGAAAACGTGTCATCTTATATTGAAATGTATGTGAGGGAAGTTATTGTTTGTTGAAGTTATATGCCATTTATGTTGAACTTGATTTAATGTTATAGTTAATTACAGATCAGCTAAACAAGTTTTAAATTAAAAAGAAAACTTTGCACTGTTAGTCTTGTGACTATTTTAAAGAATTAAGCATTCTTTTTTACCCATACTTTGAAATGTCTTAATTTACATAATCATTTTGGTTTGCTTTTGTTAGCTACTGATGCTAAAGAACGGCAACACTGGGTTAGCAGGCTACAGATATGCACACAGCATCACACGGAAGCTATTGGAAAGGTATCGCATGACTGATATTTTCATGGGCAAAAATAACTTAGGCTGGTGGTAGTAGTAGCTGCAAATACAACTATCCTGTTATCTAAGAGAAATACTACAAAAGGGTGTGTGGTTGGGTTTGAAACTTATGTCAAGAAACATTTTTCTGAGTAGTAGCTGACTTGTAATAAGTATGCATTAGGAATGAAACAAAGTGAAGTCCATTTGCCTCTGGAGATCTGAATGGTCTTCCCTGAGCAGGTACTGGTGAGCTGGTGTTTGAGCAGGAGGCAGAGCTGAAAGATCAGAGTGTTAGTCTAGTATTGTCTAGTTATTTTTTCTTAACGGATGAGGAAACAGGTCATCAGTGTTACTTGAAGCCCTTTCATTTTTTTGAGCTTTACCTTTTTTTTTTAACCTTTACAGTGTTGTTTTCTTCCTGAAACCACTCAACGGCCTACAGATATATTTAGGATGAATTCTCATAAGCAAGACCTCAACACTACATCTGAGAGTTGTTGCTTCTATTTGTTAACCATGTGGTGGTTGCAAATGTAGTTTATTTTATAGAACCTCATGATTACCATAACACCTATTCTGATACATGGCTAAAACCTTGCTTTTGATCAACATCTTGTTGCTGGCTTTGTTGTAAGAGATAAGTTCAATGAATAGTTCTAAATTAAATCCCATTCTCTTAAATGTGAGCTCTAGGAGGCAGTTTCTAAGTGTTGTTGCAGATCAAGGACTAGTTTTCAAGTCAGAAGTGATACGTATTGATCAATTTCATTTCACAGATTGTTCATAATTAGACTCTAAACAGGGCAACTGTCAGCAGATAGTGCAACATATTTATTTAGCAGTTGCTACTAATACATTATTAGAGCTTTGTCATCTGTCCTTGCTCTCTAAAAAAAATTAAGAATTGAAGTGTTCTGCTTTATCTTTCAAATTAGGATATTTGCTGGTTATCAGGAATTAACTGTAAATGTTTCTCAATATGCTTATTTATTCACTAGAACAACCCTCCTCTGAAATCTCGCAGCTTCTCCCTTGCATCCCAAGGAAGTGCCAACTCTCCTGGTGTGCAAAGAAGACCCAGTCAAAATGCAGTTTCCTTTTTCAGTGTTGGACATCACAGATTGCCAACTGGAAAAAGAGTTCCTATTATGCAGCCAGATCATCTTGTAGATGTTAGAGAGGTTTGTATGCCTTAAATTATCTTATAATCTTTCGAAAGAGTTGTCCTATTATTTGTAGGATTGTGAAGAAACCTGCTATTCTTAGTTGCATATATTGTCAATAGCATGTCCTACGCTATTATTGCACAGGTGTGAGAGGATAAGTAACTTGCCTTGGCTAATGGTAGAAGTATGTGGTGTATGTTCTATGACTTCTGTACTCTGCAATAATATCCTGATGCTCAGAGTAGAACTCTGCACGTTCTCATTTTTGCAAGTCTTAGCACTACAGGTGACAAGGGAATATCCTTAAGGAAATGTAGCATCACATACTATGATACTATTACATTGTACACTGTTTTCTCCCCACGTCAAGCTATAGAAGAACTGACTAAGCTATACTTGTATCTCCTATGACTGAGGAGCAATTAGTCATGACTGGTTTAAGAATACGAAAGTACCACTTCTTGGTATGCTAATTCATGGGGACAAATTTTGTAGGGGTGGATGTGACTGAAAAAAGAGCAAAATAAAACTAGTGATTTGGAAGCATTTTTTTTTTCACTACACATTCAGGTGTAGTGTATTTTGTAAAAAAATTACCTTTTCATCTTGACTGAGGGAATGGCCTGATTACTGTTTGATTAACTGGTGAATATTTACAGTGTAGATCATGCAAATCTAAAGATAATACTAAAACAAAATTTGTTGCTGAATTGCAATCCTGGGTTATTAGTAGTATTGATATTAATGAGTATTTTAATATTAGCAGTGTAATTAGCACAGTGTGATACATTTCTTGGCAAAAATAAGTTTCTAATGAATGACTTTTTAATTTAGCAAATAAGGATCTAGGAAGCATGACTAGTAGAAAGTGAGCTTAGACAAACTGGGACAGAGAAGTGCTCTGTATTATGAGGGTCATTAACCTTAAAATATGTGGCTGAGCATTGTTGTAAGTTCATCGGCGGGAGGCTGTAAATAAGTATTGAAAATACTTTCCCTGGTATGGTATGCTGCCATCGTCATTGTTCCTTGATTTAAATCAAGTGCTGTGGCATAATTATTGATATTCAGTAGGCTAGGAAAAGTGACCACCTCTTTAGACCTTAGGATCTGTGAATCTCTCTGTCCACAGCAGACTGTTCTTGCAAATATCTTGCTGCCATCCTGTTTATATCCTCTAATAGCAGCAAAGTCTCTTTAAAGTGCTGATGCAAAGAGATCTGAAGTCCATCAGGTAGTCAGGAAAACTTCAGCTGGCATTTCTGTGGCTTCTGTTTTTTATGAGCTGGTTCATCTGCTTTATCTTCTGAAAGAGAAGTTTGTCTTCCAAGTTAGTTTTAAAACTGAATTTTTACAGGTAGTTGCTTTTCGGTTTGATTCATAAAGTGTACCTTTTACTTGTGATAAACTTCTTACTAGTGTGGTACAATTGTAACGTATGGTAAACTTAAACAGTACTTGCACTTTCCTACCTATTGTGTGAAAATGGCAACAATACAGAATATAACATTAATATTTACAGAATTTATGCTAATAGCTCTCTTAGCAGTTTTTCTTTCTTTTATCTGTTGCTGTATTTTGGTGTTTGAGAAGCTACCTTTAAGTGAGGTAATGTTTCAGAAATGGCTTTTTAACTTTCCAAATGGCAATATGGCATTCAAAATTGGAGGGAGGAAAGAAGAGAGGGTGTGAGTTGGAGTAGTGGCTTGCATCCTGTAATTGGGATTCTCACTGGGGAGGAAGTAAAGTAGAATAAGTTTTCTTAGCATTGCAAAGAACACAGAAAGCTGTTCGTGTTCCTTTTTGATTGCTACTGAATTTGGTGACACAGCATGATTATTTATCAACTTAAAATTTTTTGACTTGTACAGATGAAGAATCCTCGGTAATGTTAACTCTTCTGAATGTCAGTTTGCTTACCTTTCTGAAGCTGAAACGCTTGTTAGATACAATGCCTACCTTTTTTTTTTTTTTTTAGATACAGTTAAAATACTTAAAGGTCAGGTGCATGGCTGTTACACTTTAGCGTGATACCGCTGGAATAGTTACTAATTCAGTTTGAGAAGCTGTGGGAAGAACAGCTTCTCTTTCAGAGTAGTGACCTTTTTCTGATTTTCCTGTGAATTGCAGTATATCTGAGTCTTCTCTCAGTTTATTTCCCTTCTAATTCCCCTTTTTCTTGGCCAAATACATGTCATGCTGCTGACTTGAATACCTTGGAAAACAGATCTAAGAGGATCTTTATGCTGACTCGCACTAAATGCAGGTGTGTGTGTTTGCAAAGTGAGAACTATAGCCTGTGTGCTTATGATAGATTTTGGGTTTTTAATGACAGTGCTTTTGTCCCCTGGCACTATTTAAATTTTTTTTTTTTTTTTTTTTTACAAGTCTGAGTATATAAACAGGAAAAACTTAGGACTGTTCAAAGTGTGTTCTTTGAAAGGGGAGATGTGCCTCTTTAAACTGCAATGCTGAGTATAGCATGGCTTGTCCTATTGTCTACCCTGATCCTGGAATGAGGTGCCTGGGTACTACCTCATAGTAAATTACTAAGAGTGAAGATCACCAGAAGGATTGTGGTGATTTGTCAACTAATTATCTGTGGTGGGTTGGTTTTTTTTTTTTAAATCCATCAGAGTTTTTCAAAGTATTGGAAGAAACCTTACACACAAAAGATTTATATCACGTTCATGACTGGAAGAAAATAAGACGTGTTCTGATAGCAGCTGGTGTGTTTGCATAGGCAGGGCTATATAAGTGTTTTACTAGCTTTCTGCCCTGTTGCTCTTGGGACATGCTAAGGCTGACTGTGCACAGTTAACTCCACTTCCAAAAAGCCAATGCTCTGTAAGTTCACACCATAGCATGCTATGTAGCCAAGCCCTAAAATGTTCCACATACCACATACCGTGAACTTGGATGAATACATATTGTTTAAGTATTTATTACTTAAGTATTTATTGCATAAAACCTTAAAAGCAGTTCCTGGAAGGGATTGCAGACAAAGGTGCTGAAAAAAATAAAATCAGTAAGATACTGCTAGAATTGGTGAATTAAAAAACTAAGTAGTGCCATAGCAGTTAAACGCATGAGTGCATCTCAGATTCTTTAAAGAAATTCTCCTGCTCTGCTAAATCAATCTGTTTTTACATTTAACTTAACTGCCAGAACACGTAATGATTGCAGAGTAGTGCTTTCCAGTTACATTAATGCTGCTTGTACCTCCCCAGAAAAGGGACTAGCACGTAAAGAAGTTTGCTTTCAACCCTGTGATTCAAAATCAGGCAATGTTTTGCTTCTTTGAGTACAAAGAGGAGAGTATGTAGGTTTTTGGAAGACCACAGTGTGCTGCTTGATGGCTGGTGTGCTTAGCTGCTATACTTCTGGCAGGCAAATGGGCTTGCAGGTTCTGTGATGTCGGGATGTGTGAAGGAGGAAAGGAGCTTGGGGGAGAGCAAGGGGGACAACGACAACAGGAGCTTTCTAATTTGAACACATAATGAAGGTGAAAATCCTGCTGTTATTTCTTCCTCTCTGCAAAGTAAACAGATAGTGATCCTAAGCGTGGTAGCAGTGCAGACAGTAAACGAGAATCCAATATGGTTTGACCAAACTGAGTGATACAGTTTTTTTTCCTTTAAAGTGCTGGATTTATTCTTGTAGGAGTGAAAAGATCTTGAACCCACTGATAGTAGTACCTCATAGATCCTCTTGCAGGCTGTGCAGAGCACAGAGCTTAACACAGAGTGTGTGGGGGGTTTTTCCCCACCCTGTCCCTATCAACCAGGCATGAAAGTGTTTGATATTTACTGCAGCAAGTGTCATGTTCAAATTCCTCTTTGCTTTTTTTGAAGCCACTTTGATATTCTTTTCCTTGTTAATAAGGTGCCGTGTATTGCTGTGGGAATTTCATCATGCATTTAATGACTCTTCAGTAGCTGCATCAAGAAAAAAAAAGTACTATTAACTTCACATACATCCATTACCTTGTAGTTTTATTACCTTGATAAAATCATTTGGGATCCTCTATGTGCACATACACACATATGACACGACACAGTTCCATCGCCTGATAAATAACTGCTTTGTTTGACAGATGATGTCTCAGGCTGAGGGCCAGCAGAGAGACTTGATCAGGAGCATAGAATGCCTTCCTGTCTCCGGTCACCTTACATCCTTGGATCAAGACCTGTTAATGCTCAAAGCAACTTCCATGGCAACCATGAACTGCTTAAATGACTGTTTCCATATTCTCCAGTTACAACACGCTTCTCAACAAAAGGGATCCTTACCAGCAGGTGGGTATAGATGCTCACAAAGAGCAGAACTCTATAACAAATATGAATCCTTTCCTTCTTGCAAAAATACTTGTTCCACTAAATCCAGTTTCACAAGGGCGGACAAAGCTGCTGGCTGCCTGGTTTCTTGTGATTTTTTTCCAGAGTCTGACTTGCTGGTGTTGGGTAGAATTCCATGCATATTATATATTTTTTTAATTTATTCTATCAAGAACCATATAGCAGCAGATGCATAAATGTAACATCTAATTGTTGTGGAGCATCTCACAACAGAATAAATTACATAAGGCACAACAGCAAGAAGGCTGCCTTTAGTATGTAATATTCTGAGGCCAGGACAGACTTGTAAGCAAATGCAAATTGGTTGAAGGTGTTAAAAAAAAAAAAAAAAAAAATCTCTTTAGCAACCAACCCTCCCAACAAACAAACCAAAAACTCCCCAAACCCTACTGCTAATGGGTGTGGAATAACATGCATTCACAGACAGCAGACAGATATGTTGCTTTGTTTGCACAATCCATGCTTTTATGCAAGTAGGTGCTTACCAGAATCATTCCACCTAATTTGTGTGTTGAACTGAATGTGTTGTTTCCTGTTTAAATTCTTTTGCATCTTACTGTGATTTTTTTTTTTTACGTGGCTTTTTGTGAGCAAAACCACAACAGATATGGTAGCTATGGTAAGTATGTAACAAAGTACACTCATAAGTTGTCTCTTATCTCATCTTTTCCATATTCCTGTCATATTTGTGGTACTTGCTTTGCCAGTGCATATTATTTCAGAGCTGTAATTAGTTTAGCTTCTAAGATGAAAAAGTATGTTGTATGAAAGTATTAAAACTATATAAAAGTAGTTTGTGATTCTTAAATCCCCACAGGCATTAAAAGAGAATATGTGAATAAGGTGAATTAACTTTTTTGCTATATTTCAGTTCAAAATTTAATTTTAAAAATGAAAAACTGGATGGCACCTCTCCAAATCTTTGTCTGAACCCCAGAGTTACTCACAGTGAAAGGACTCTTCCTATTCTCTGTGAGTTTTTTTACCTATTGATGTATAACTGTGGGAGATGCATATCAGAAGTCTTTTTATTTTGACATTTTTGCATGTGTGCTACTAAGGTGGGGTTTTTTGACTCATTACTATATCTGGTGAAATAAAAGGGTCCAATGAGCACCACTGTAATAAATTATGAAGATAAGGGTTCTCTGATGAATGTTTTTGTTGGTTTTTAATTTTTTAAACTATGCAGGGAAAAGCTCAACTCATCTGACAGCTATTCAGTTGGTATCTGCCTGTTAATGGCAGATTCAAAAACATTGCTTGAAAATGTCCAAATCTTGAAGATTTCTGGTGATATCTGAGAGGGATGGATGGAGGGGGGAGGAGCAGCAGATTGGATGATACGTTACTAGGCCCAGAGTTAAAACCCGATCATGAAGAGAATACATGTGCCTTTCTGCAGCCTTCCACTCTTCCACTGGTGTGGCCTTTCTAGAAACACTGTAATGCGTTTGTTCCTTTCAAGTTTTGTAAAGAGCTTTTTTTCTTTGTGTGTGTTTTTCTTTTTTTTTTTCCTGTCTTTTTTTGTTTTAAATCCATTTATCTTAGACTTCCCCCCCTGACTCCGGAGGGGTACTTTTCCTTTTGGTTCAACTGGTGGAGTCTTTTTGGTAGGCTTCAGAAGTTCATATAGAAAAGAAAAAGGGTTGTGGCTTAGTTCAAATGCCTGCAGGAGGCATTTCTATATTTAAGTGTACGCAAACATAAAATGATGTAGAAAAAAATCTGACATACAGACTCTTCTATCTAACAAAATATATTCAAGCACTATTTAATCTTCCTAGGATCATAAACACAGGTCAGCATGCTTCAGCTAGATATGAGTGAGGTGCAGCAAGAAGTGATGATGAAGAGGAGACTTGTCTAACAGAACATAAATTTAAACATGAAGTGGGAAAAAAGTATTCTTGGGTCTGTTAAAGTGGTACTTGACTGCTAAGAATGTGTTGCGAAAGTGCTTGTCAGAATTAGAAATTTTGTAAGAGTGCCAGTTTGCTCTAAATTGTTAGAAGACAAAAAAAAACCACAACAGAAAAGTGAAAATACTGCCCCAGCTGTAGCATTTATGGTACCTCAAGGTGTACCATAAATCACAAACTTAAAGATGAACAGGAAAGTTGCAGCTGTTAAGTTTTCCTAATTTCAAGTCAAAAGTGGCGAAATGCACTGGATTTAAAAAAAAAAAAAAGCAAAAGTACTACGTTATTATAAAGGTGAATTGCAACAACAATTTGCAACTCTTGAAGAAAAATGTTGAAAGTGAAGACTATAAACTGAGACCTCTGTGTTGTAGCAGAGGAAGTGCTGACAACTCAACTGTTTAAAAAGAAATGGGGTGAATATTTTCAGAGGAAGAAGAAATCACAAGTAAAGAGAATAACTTGTGCCTACCCAAAATAGTCCAGAGCAGATTTGAATGTGATCTTCCAGTGGAGGAGAAGTATTAAGCTGGTATCCCGTCCACTTAAAGATTAAAACACAACTGGTAGCTCAAAGCACTTTAAAAACCCTCCTAGAATTTAACAGCAAAAATTAAGTGGAACTTAATAATAATAAATTGCGTTATTTTAGAAGTAGCTGATAGGGAGTATAAAAGGGAGGCTACTTGTTAATCTCAAGCTAATATAGAGGCAGTGTGTGTGGATTAAATGCAACCTGGAACATGTAATTAAAAATTATTGTGTTGAAAGGTACAGCTCAAAAGTAGGTATTGTGAAGAGGTTTTAAAGATGAGTAAAACCTTTACAAAAAAGTGTGACAGTGACATTCTGCACATCTTACTTTCTGACTTCTTTGAAACTTTTGTTTAAGTAGCTTAAACTGATGAGGGATTCTTGTTTCTTGATATGTAATGGATTAATGAGTAATAGACTTGCTGAAAGTGAACTTATGTTGCTGCAGAAGAAGTTGTCTTGTCCCCTTAGTAAAGCTGGACTTTTTTCCTGCCTCAGTATTTTCCTGGTGGAAATGCTGCTGTTTATGTGAATTAAGCTTACGCTGCTTGTTGTGGTTGAGGATGTGACCTAGTTCCAGGTAATAGAGGTCTGGAAATAAAGGATTATGTATCGTATAGGAAGAGACAACAGACACCTCAGTGTAGGTTCCTAAGCTCTGGAAACTGCTGTGTGGTGGTAGAAATTCAGGTTTCCTAATAATTTCTGTGTCCGCAAGCTAGCCATGATGGTTTGTTAGTTTGTGTATTCTTCAGTAAATATTGATTGGAGTTACCTGTACATTTATTAGCCTTTGAAAAATAATGGAACATTTCTATTATTAATGAGGAAACTGATCTGTTCTGATAAATTAGCTGGGGGTAACTAGAGATGCTGGAATCATCAAGTGGGTAATAGCTTTCCAAGACCCGCAGCTTTTTTTTTTTTTTAGCAACTATTATTTATTCAACAGTGTGTGCTTGCCTTCTTTGCAGCAAAAAAAGACAAGTACCCTCTCCAGAGAAAACACTGGCAACAAAACTTTTTTTGCTTTAGCTCTTTTTAGTCTAGAACTGAGCTGGGTTTGAGGAGCTGATAAATGGTGGGCTGCTTTTTTTTTTTTTGGTACCAGTTAAAGAAAATTGTGAGGGTTACTTAACATTCCCATGATACTGGGTTCTTCCTGTAGTGTCTGATTACACCTTTCATGACACCAACTAGTTTCTCCAGTCCAAGTTGCATGTATTACAGCTCACCAATCGCAGTGTTCGTGCTAATGATCACTGAAGGTGGTGTCTCATTGCACCACCTTTGTTTAGTGGCTGCTGAAGGGATTGGCTGCAGGAGGAATTGGCTGCTTTCAGCTAATTCCTTAAAAAAAAAATAGCTCTTTTGTGAGAACTGCTATTTACTGACCTTCCAGAGGATGAGCAAGTTTCAGCGCAAACTTTCTTTTGCTTCAGGAACAACGATCAATTGGCTGGAACCGAAGATATCTCTGGCAAACCACTTCAAAAATGGAGCAGCTCAGAATTTCCCAGCAGAGATAAACAAGCCAGCATCTGTCAGAGAAGAGCAGTCCATTGCAGAGCCCTGCCAGCTAACAAGGGTAAGGTAATGTGAACATCCCGTTTCTGTGGGGAATTATTTTGAGGAATATCTGTAAATATTTCAATCATATTATGTGAAAATTATTTAATGCCAGTTCTTCTCACACTTTTTGATTAACTGTGTTGGAGAAGGAGTGCGTACAGTTGTCGTAATGAAACTTCCTACCTTGCTTTTTCAATAAATTCTTGCTGCTTTCTGTAACTAGCTGTCAAATGGAGGGAGCCAATTTGGATGGTAATGCAAGGAGTTGAAGCAGGCAGTATTCCCTTGCATTTTGATCTAAAACAAGTGGATACTGAAGTGCAAAAAACCTAACTGGAATTCACGACGCTCTCAAAATAGGCCTGAGAAGGACTGCCTAAGCAGATGAAGGATGAAATTGCCAGTGTCCAGCTATTAAATCTCCCTGTCTTTCTTTTCTGTCTCTTGCTCCATCTGTTTTTCTTAATCTGAGCAACTCTCATCACTTGACTTCAGGATGGCTTAATGTATTTGAAATACAGCTGCAGTCTGCATCATTATAACTGTCAAAATTGTTTTGAAGTGCAAAATACTAAATTAAAATACTATCAGGGTTTATGATAACATGTTTTCCTAACTAAACTAGAAAATCATAATTATATTCTTTTTATACTAGCTGGTTTTGCACAGTTGTTTGGCTGAGACTATCATTGTGAAGAGATAATGTGCTGTTGTACGTTTCTGCAACAGCACTGTGCTATCTTACAGCAAAATCGAAACAAAAAAATTTTTTTTCACTTGCTATAGTTTATAGATTTTTTTTTTTTAAGTGGATCAGAGTAGTTGCTACTAAGTTGAAAAAAAAATGAAACCAGGAGCTTTCAAATAAATCATTTAATTGCTTCCTTCTAATAATTAAGCAAGTATGGTTCAAGTGCTTAATGTATATCATTGTCTGTATTTGGGATATGACTAGTCTCATCACTCCTCTCGGATATTTTCAGCTCCCTTATTTATAATAGCAGAACAGCACAGCATTTGAGAGGAGTCACCTGTGCGATACTGCAGTTTTCGTCAGGGTTTGCGCTCTGTGTCAGAGCTTGGCTCCCTGCTTTTGGTGGTTGAGTGTTCATAAATTTGCCTTGAGCCCAGGATAAAGAGCTTTGCTTAGGCAGATGGATGTTGCTGCCCTCCTGTGGCATTCAGTGCCTCTCCCCTTGGCATCTGCCTCCCTCCAGCTGTTTGCCCCAGGAGGATGCTGCTCAGAGCCCTAGGAATACCACCATCCCTTCTGCCTGAAGCATTCAGCTTTCTGCTAACAGGGTAAAGGCTGTTAAAATGGTACTAATATTTCTGCTAGTGTTTCTGGGTGCTTTAGTTATATTAACAGACAGGCAGCGTGTGTGGTGTATGTGTGAGGGTTTTTTGTTGTTGTTTTTATAAAAACCACTCCAAGCTACTCTTCCTTTTTCCTTTATTGTTACGTACTGGCACTAGCAGCAACATTGATAATGCTTGTGAAGAGTAGCCTGCAGATACGTTGATTGCCTGTCATTGGGCATGACAGTAACCAAGTATCTAGGAACTACCATTTGCTACAGCCTTTGGAGTAATAATGGCAACTCTGGAAAGCCTGAAGTAGTGTGGAGGTGGAGAGGAGTTACTGAGGTGGTTGGAATTTCTGCTAGCTTTTCCTTCGCTGGTTTTATGTACATGTTAACATGCTTGCAATTCTGTTAGCTCACAAAACTTACAGGAAAGCAGGTTGTATTTACTTTTAAGCTTTTTTTTCTTTTCCTGTGACCCATGTGAGAGGTGGTAAGAAATCTTTTCCTGAGTCTGCTAGAGGAAATCTGAGCTGACATCTTAATGTCCCTTTACATTCTTCAATTGTTGTTTATCGTGGGGGGATTCCATCACACAGCTCTCTGCAGGGGTTTATTTAGATAGTCTTTTTTTTCATACACGGACAGTTAAATACAATATGAAATCCTTATTGAAGATTGTCTGGCCAGTCACATCTTTGAGCTGATGTTTATGGCTCTTGTCCCAGGAACCTGAAGAAATAAATCCAGATGAGGAGCTGGAGGATATCTGTGATGATAAAGAAGATGATCTAGGAGCGGTAGAAGAACAGCGCAGTGTTATCTTGCATCTCTTGTCTCAGCTGAAGCTTGGCATGGACTTAACAAGAGTAAGTAACTGAAGTGTGAAGACTGGCTTCAGTAAAAGTGTAGTGCTGTTTTGAACTCCACTCCTGTGTTGAACAGTATTGTGTTTAATATGAAATTGTGGCCTGTAGCAACTTCAGGTCACAAGATCTGATGTCCCAGGACATAGAAGGTTTTAAGTGAAACATGCTGAGGGACTGGATTTTCTTCAATGCAACTTGCCTTATCTTTTCTATTACATTCTCTTTGTGTTTTCTACTTTGTTTTTGTTGGCTTTCCTGTAATGGGCTGTTTTCTTTTCTGTGTTTGCATTTTACTATTTCCATGCTGGTTTTGACAGCCTTCTCATATTTTTGTCTTTCTGCTTTCCTTCTGTGATTTTTTTTTTTCACTTGATAATGCTTTACATTCAACTGGCATAACCCTATACCTGTATTCATGCTGCTTCTGAAAAGTTTTCTTTTGTTTCCCCATTATCAGATGTCTGTTTATGCCTCTCCGTCCTATTCTTATTTCTGTGTTTGCCCACAGCTATAGCAAGCAGGAACAAAGTTATACTGGAGAGAAGTGGGTTTGGCACTTCAGTACAGATCTCAAAAGCAAGCAGCTTTGAAAAATTAATGCTCAGTTGCTAATAGACACCTTGGGCAGCAAATCTGGGAAAATCTGACTGCTACCAACTTATGTTCAATTCACTCTAGTAAACACTTGTTACCATAAGCACTAGACACTTTTAAATGAAAAAAATGGACTTTATAGTGGAATAGAATGAGGAAAGCACTCTCTTGGAATTATGGATCATAATTTTTTTTAAGCTATGTTTTTTGAGCACTAGCTACTTGGCCACTAGAAACACTTGTGTTGTGGAGGTTACATCTCACAGTTTAGAAAAATAGTGGTATGAATGGGCCCTGCTGCCTGTGAGCCAGACTTAAAACCCTGCTGCTTAATCAAGAATTCATTAAGACATTATTTCATTTAGATTGGATTTGGTCTATCTTTTTCTCTTAATTGCAGCAAATTGTCAAGTCTGTCTACCAGTGGTGACTTTTGGCTGCGTGTGTAGAATGGTCTTTAGTTCAGAGCAGGCAAAGCATTGAAATGTGACGAACCTGACTTCAAAATAGGTAACAAAGTTGTTGGAATCACATTTAGCTTAAATATATGGGTACTGAAATGAAAAGCAACTTTAACATTCCAGGTTGGTGTTGCAATAACATGGCAAGTATATTCAGTTTATTAAGAGCCTTATGTCTGTGCTCTACCTCTTTGAATGCAGCTGATTTAAATGGATGTTTGAGACACCCTGTGTTGCTCTTAACAACAGTTATGTGAGGTTAGTTGCCACTACAGGGAAGGAAAAGACTGATGATACCCACAGCCTCTTACTCTACAGCATTGCTCTTGGCCCAGCAAAGGACAGAACTGCCAGTTTTTATAGTGTTGTTTGTAACTGGGAAGGTATAAGGTTCTCTGCTCAGAGGTATGGGATCAACCTATGCTATGTTATTTCTCGTGGCTACTTGTCTGAGTTGCTGTGGTCAGAGAGACTCTGCAGGCTCTCAAGAGCACTGGCATAATTTTCCTGCTTTTCTCTCCATTAGACAAAACCTTTCCTAATCTCTGCTCTGAACCTTCCTTGCTGTAGTTTGAGCTCCTTCCTGCTTGTTTTCTCCTACACAGACATGTGAGATACATTGTCTCTTTGCAGCTCTTTCATGTTTTTTGAGGGATGCTTCGTCCCTTTCAATCTCTTTAGCCCTGATAGTACTTATTGGGCTTTTTTTCTCCTTATAAATTGCTTTTCTGGGGCCTCTGATCACTGTATTTTGCTCACATCTTAGAAGAGGGGCAGAAAGTTCAGTCTGAATGTGGTGTCCAGAACAATACAGAATCCTCCACCTGAGAACTTCCTCTATAAAAATGCCCATCTCATTGTTTTACTTGCTAAAGTTTTTGGGTTTTCTTTTATTTCAGGTGGTTCTTCCCACTTTTATTTTAGAGAAGCGATCATTGTTGGAGATGTATGCAGACTTCATGTCCCATCCAGACCTCTTCATTGCAATCACAAACGGCACTACCCCCGAGGAGAGGATGATCCGCTTTGTTGAGTATTATCTCACTTCATTCCACGAAGGTCGCAAAGGAGCTATTGCAAAGAAACCATACAATCCAATCATTGGGGAAACGTTTCACTGCTCCTGGAGGATGCCGAAGAGTGACGTAGCTACTGATGCTGGCAGTAACTTCTCTGTTCAGCCCCCTTCAGAGCAAGTAACTTTGTCTAAAGATACAGAAGGCCAAACAGACCCGGACTACTATACAGTAAAATTTGTAGCTGAGCAAGTGTCCCACCATCCTCCTGTCTCAGGGTTTTATGCTGAATGCGTAGAGAGAAAGATGTGTGTCAATGCCCACGTCTGGACAAAAAGTAAATTCTTAGGAATGTCAATAGGAGTTACAATGATTGGTGAGGGTAAGTGTAACTTCTGTCCTGTATTCATTTTCGAAGATTGTTAAAATGTTTGATAGGAAATCTGATGTTATATTCCTATGGCAGAAATACAGATGAATACTGCTTAGTAGTTTTGTTTCAAAGACTTTTAAAATACCTGCTTGCAGATGTCAGTGGGTTTTCAGATTCTTTTTTTTCATGTACTTCTGGTTTTCCTCTAATCTCTGATCTTCAAGCCTTAATGTACAATCATTCAGTGATTTCTTTATTTTTACTGTTTACAAAGTACAGAAGATACTACAAGTTCTCATTATGAACAGCAACTTTTCATATGGGGGGAAAAAGTTAGACAGGTTTATGCTTTGCCAAAAATCAGGATTATACTTGGAAATAAAATTTTGACTTTTAAACCTAAGGGCAGTTACTGTGATGTAAACTGGTATTTACGAATCTTTCCAAAGCATTGGACAAACTAATTTGTATTAGACATTTATTAAATAGAAGTGTTGTTGCATTTGCGTGTATTGCACTTCATGTATCTTACTAAGCAAGTTTTAATTTTAACTAGAGAAATTGGATCCTTTAGTGACAGAGAAGGGTAACTGCCCTTAAACTGTAATTTCCCTTTAGTACTAGTATTTACTGCAGGAGATGAGACAGCATCTCCCATTCTGTGTCCCCAGTTTGTATTGCCCAGTAACTGGGGGTTCCAGGCACTTGCATGTATGTACAACTACATACTGGACAAGGGAATGAGCATGGCAGGGGATGTGGAAGGCACATCTCAGTGCTTTGGCCGTACCAGGTAATTTCTGAAGGTAATACCTCCTCTAGGTCATTTCTCAAATCATGTAATAACTTTTCAGAATTTCTCATGTTTTTCATACTTATGTCAGATGCACAGTGATAATGTGCTACAGAGGCATGGGGTGATGCAGACAGCAGTTGGTTGTCATGCTATGTTCTTGTAACGGTAAGAGGTAGATATTGTGGTGATGTTTGTTTTTATTTAAATAGGAATGAAACAAACCCACACATCTTAAAACCCAAAGAAAAAAGTTACTTTTTAAATGCTATTCTTGACACTTTGCAAAAACTGTCAGGAAAGAGTTGGGTTTATCTTGGCAGAGGGGTGTGGTAAGGAGAACTATCTCTGCTACCTGTCTTCAGATAGGGTAAGATGTAACATAGGGAGGGAAAACAGGAATATTGGCCTTCCTCAGGGTCTGCGGTTCAGCATATTAATTCGTTATTTCCTTATGTCAGCATAAGTCTTGTGTTGCTGTGCTCCAGAACCATGAATAAGAGTGACCGGCCCATTTACATACTATGGAAAAGTATGTTGCACAGCACAATATTGTACTTTATGGAGCAGTATTATTAGGATAAATTGTCTTTTCCCCAAAGAAACATAAATTCATGTTATTTAGGTTAGTACTTTCAGAAGAATGTATCTAGAATCTGTAATGTCACTTTTGTATGTGTGGGTTTTTTAAATTTTTTTTGGTGTGAGGGGCTATGAGGAAAAGTAGTTAGATGTAGTATTGGCTCTGTTTCAATTACTCATTTGGTCTTTTCTAAAATGGTGCTGATTTAGTGATTCTTGTACTTCTTCACACAGGTCTCTTAAGTCTCTTGGAACATGGGGAAGAATACACGTTCTCTCTGCCCTGTGCATATGCTCGGTCAATTCTAACTGTTCCCTGGGTAGAACTAGGAGGAAAAGTCAACATTAACTGTGTGAAGACTGGGTATTCTGCAAGTATTAACTTTCACACCAAGCCCTTCTATGGTGGCAAGTTGCATCGGTGAGAACACCTTTTTTTTCTGTTTTAGCACATAATCTGTGCTCTAGAACTGCAGTAGTTGCATAACTCCCCCATTCTGTGTGCTGAATAATACTTATTTGATAGTCTGAGAAAATGTAGTTTTTCCTGTTTATAAACACTTGAGGTATTATTGTGCTCTTAAACAATATCATAGCTAAACAACTGCATCTCGTGTGACCCTCAAGGAAAAATCAGGTTACATTTAAAGACAGTAAGAAAGTTCCATGTCTGACTCTATTCAAACCACTGGGAAAACAAAGCTCCTGGCTCTTATTCCTGGCTGCCACTGATTGTCTTAGTTCTGGTAGAAGTGGGTTAGTGTTTCCTATTTTTCGATTTGCTCTTTGTTTCAAATGAGGTTGATGTTGCTGTCTTAAAGGATTGCATGTTGTTTGCACTGCAGGGATCATTAATAAATAGTCTTCTGATACTTACTGGTCTTAGGATTTCTGTATAAGAAACATATGACTATCAAGTTTAGGCAATTTCTAGAAAATGTCTAGGTAAAAATAGCCTTTTAAAGACAAAAATGGTATTTCTCATGGTGGTCATTCTTCACGTGTATGTATGTTTAAAAACTAACAGGTAAAAGAAGAATCCAGGAATAGTTTGCTTGGGGTTACTTTTAGCAGATTCTTGAAGTGTCTGCACACTTGGTGTAAAAGCTTTTGAAACTCATTAACATTGATGTTCTTAAACACTTTATAGTAAGGCTGCTGCAGATAAACCTTGTGTTAATACAGAGACAATTAATTGAGGAAAGAGGAGAATTAAGTAGCAGTCACACAAAAAATATCTAATTCCAGAGCATTTTGCACTCAGCCATTTACTGGACAGTGCTTGTTTAAATCTTTCATAGATTAAACGTGTTAGAGATAATAATGAAATATCTTGACATTCTAGGTTGTTATATTTCTTAAACATGGGTTGCTCTCTCAGCTTGCAAAAAATCAGCACTCTTCTCTAAATCACTTTTCCTGAAACAGTAGGATAAGGCCACATTTGTTGCTTAAAGGAAAACACCTTGAAACTCTTTGTCCCATAAATTTCCATATATGCTTTGAACTTAACCTGCAAGCACAGCTCTTCTGTCCCCATGGCATCTGGAGAACTAAAGCTTACATGTAGCTCTGTTTTACTTGTGACAATTTTGAAGTGACACATCATTTGGGATTTTTTTTTCTGTTACTTACAATGTATCTTCCACCTTGCAGTAGCTCCTGTTGTGCCATAAAAAATAAGCAATAGGATGCAATTTTACTTCAATGATTTAATTTTGGAAACTGTTTTGTTATTTATCTCTCTGAAATTAGTCACAGATGTAGAGGCTTTTTAAAGACAGATCTGTTCAAGGTACTGTAACTATTGAAAATTTGACATGGTGATGATTGGACATTGCCAAAAGAATCTCTTGATGGGGAAGCAGCAGTGTTGTCATGGTTACGCAGAGCGCAAGTGAGTTGCTATGGCAATGTTATAGATTTTTTTTGTAGAGTGACCATTGTTGTTAGTCCTCAGCTGGATATTGGCTCCTCCATCCTGTACTTCTAAGCTTGATGAGATAGAAGACAATGATAACAAACAGCTAGGCATATATCATTCATGCCAAGCTTACAAATAAGTGCTAGCAGATTTTTATCACTAATATTAGTTCAGGCAGACATTATGATCTGCAATTCTGGGAATGGTTTTTGTGTCACAGGGGAATGCAACTTGAAGAACTATAGGTTGCAATGAGAGTTTAATGTAGCAGCTTGGTACTGCACCTTAGTAGTGAGTGATCTAACTCTGTTCACTTTAAACTGAACAGAGACAGTAATTTTGTGATTGGTATTAAAATACTGGATGTCAGTGTTGTGTTGTAACCACACATTGCTTAGGAAAATCAAGCTCTTAAAGTTGTGAAGATGTAGCTGCAAAGTCCAAATGGGCTGGTCTTTGGCATCCTGGGGATTCAGTCTCTTCAGAGACCTCCTGGGAGGACAGGGACTCCACCATGTGTAATAGCTTTGGTGAGGTGTGTTTCGTTTCACAGGACGAAAAAGCAGCACAAAATGAAGGCTGCTTGCTTGTTGCCTACTCTTTCAGTTGTTTTCAGAAACTGTTAGTGCTTGTTAACTTCCACCAAAAAAAGCTTTAGCCTAATGTAAGCATGCTCTTATTGCTCATGTTGCTCCAACTCTGGCCTTCTTTCTTGAATGGATCTTAAATTTTTGTAATAGAAAATGGTGTGTGAGCAGCACATATTCATCAGTCTGGGGTTTTTCGGAAGATCTTTCTAATGAAGCTAAATTAGGTTTGAGCTGCTGGACCATGGTGTGGTTTCAGCTGCCTCCCACATATGCAAGATGTGGCAGAAGCCCTGGCTGCTGCCTCCTGCTCTGGGCTGGCTGCGAGCTTTTCCTGCTTGCCCTGGGGATTCTATGCAGGTCTGATTTGACTGGCAGCCAGTATCTCTGTGCTAGAAGGTCTGGCCTGTGATACTCATTTTGTTGCCTGAGAAATTAATTTATCTGTTTTGATGCTAGGCTTGGGGGTGGGGTGGGGAGACAGGTAGATTTAGACACAGCTGGAAGTGACTGGTGCATGTGGAAGAAGGGAAGCAGCATCTGCATGTCCTGTGCTTCCTTCTTCCTCTGAGTGTGGCACCACGCAGCCAGCGTGGGCAGGGAGGGGGCATGGAAGAGCTGCTTTCCACTCTTCTGTATGCAGTTGTTCAAAGGAAATAAGAGCAAACCAGTGGTGTGCAAGTTAGATATTACTAGCTGCACATAATGTGAGTGTGAAAGGAGATGTAACACGTGCTTTGTGTGAGCACTGATGAAATGCGGGAAGGGGGGCTGGAGAGTGGTGTGCTGTGGTGTGCTTGTGTATAGGTAACTGCAGTTTAATTGGAGCTGGAGAAGTGTCCTTTGGAATGCTGCAGCACCTTACAAGTGAGAATGTCTCAAGTCTTGTTTGCGTAGTGTGCAGACCCTTTTGTTTCCTGTTTCTAGAGAGCAGTTCTGTTTAAGGGTCATAATTTGCTTGCCTAGCAGTGCTTGGTAAGCTTCCACTCCTTCATTCAGGATGATGTGAGTGTCAGGAGGTCTTTGGACAGGTCTTGACATTGAGAAGAAAAATATGTATCAATGTATGTAATTATGGTGATACTTGAGCATTTGTCCAGCACCTTGAATGCAATATTGCATATCAGAAAGATATTTAGTATCTTGTTATTGACAGTTTTCTGTGCAAGGGATAGGAAGGAAAACCAGTTCTGATTCCTAGTTTTCTACCTTGCTTTCTGCCTTTGTGTGTCTGCTGCTTATGTGAGCAACTATGTCTGAGACCGTAAGATACATTCTTGCTAGAAAGTTTAATTTTTAAAGTCTGAACTAGGTATCGGATGTGATGTTTCAAGTGGAAATGATCAACTGCTTGTTACATGTGAACCAGCCTGTGTTAGTTTCTTCTTCGTTTTCAATTCCCTTAAAAGGTTTAAAACAAGTTTAAGCTGAAGCCAAAAATGGAGTTTCCTGGGTAACGTGAAGAGAACTAGAGCAACGAGTGAAAGTCACTTTTCTCTTTGAGCTTCTCCATGCAAATACAATTCAAGTAACACACACTTTTCAGGCGTGTGACAAGTTTGCAAACTCATTCAGAGTTAAGTTGAGTGATTATGCAAGGAATCTTCAGCCATGGCCTTTTAAAAATAAATTGCTTTCCTAGAGTCACAGGTGAAGTGAAGCAGAACATGACAAACACAGTGGTATGCAGAGTGCAAGGGGAGTGGAACAGCGTGCTTGAGTTCACCTACAGCAACGGAGAGACAAAATACGTGGACTTGACAAAGCTGTCTGTGACAAGAAAACGAGTCCGGCCCCTTGAGAAACAAGGACCATTTGAGTCTAGGTAGAGTATGTGTTTACTGTTGTCTGACCCTTTTTCCTAAGCAGTCTGATGAATGCCTTAGGAGAACCTGCAAATGTAGATGACGTTTGTGGATGGTGCTTAGCAGCAATGATCTTAATTGTTAATTTTTTTAAAAACACGAAACAAGTGCATAGTGAAAAACAAGTGTAGGCATATGGTTGTCTCCTCTATTCATGGGTGAATTCTCTTATGAGTTCATAAAGTGCCGGCTAGAACAGAGCCTCCTTATTCGCTTTGTTTTTAACCATCAGCTACACAGGGGGCAGCCCCTGACAAGGGAGGTCCTCACAGGAAACTGCTTAAACTGCTTGTTGCACAACACTTCCACAGCAACTTTAAAGGATATATAAACTGACATTAGATTGGCACAGCCGAAGCCTCAGAGCCGTGAGGATCCACTCCTAATTGCTAGCATAGCTGTGAGACTTGGCCGTGAGCCCTTCCACGTGCACTGCACCATTGTGCTCTGACCTGGGTTGGTTTGTCTTGTGTAAGTGGAGGGAGTGCTTCTGTCCAGAAAGAACTGCATGTGGCGATCCTGTAGTTTGAGGTGGCAGGCTGAGAAAACTTCTGAAAAGTAAAGTTAACAATTGGTTTTGTAGGAGGCTGTGGCAGCATGTAACAGAGTCTCTGCGGGATGGAGACATCGATAAGGCTACGGAGCACAAACGAGCCCTTGAAGAACGACAGAGGAATGAAGAGAGGCTTCGTGCTGAAACAGAAACACCTTGGTGTACTAAATACTTCCTTAAAGAAGTAAGTTCCCAAGCAGTTAGCTGTTGACAAAGGCAGAGCTATAGTTAAAGTAGGTACACATATGGGTCCATGTCCTGTCAGAATATTTGTCCTTAGATCTTACAGTTTAGCTTCAGAGTAAGGTGAGCACTCCCAAACATGTAAAGGTATGACTTCACCCTTCACTTCCCAAACACTTTGATTTTTGCAATTCCCTTGCAACAAAATGTTTGCCTGTTTTGTAGTCCAGTTTCTCTTACCAGGCACTTCCTCATGACACATGGAAAAGAAATTTACATGTACACATGTAAATAGACTGTAACAATAAATACCTAAAGAAAACAATCAGTAGTACTAATTTTGCTTGTTTTGTACATATGAACCCAAGATATTGGCAAGAAGGAACATGAGTCCATTCTCAACTTAGAACCTTTTCTTGTATGTTTTATTTTGGATGGAGCTTATTTGTTCAATGGCTTAACCTGTATTTCAATAATGGTAGTAATAATAACATAGTAAGACTTTTAACAAGGTGAACTGCGGCCTACCCAGGAAGACTGGGGGCTGCTGGTATGATAACCTTGAAATAGTCTTTCCTTGTAATCCAGATGATGAGACCCTGCTTGTGTAGAGAGCTTTGCTGAGCCTCTTGCAAGAGGGGAGGACTCAACTAAAACTTATGCTGTAGTAGTTTAGATTCTCCTTGTAGTGAAAGCTTGATCTATTACAGTGCACTAATGTAACTCCCCCTTCTTCTTCCTATATCTGTGATCTAGCAAGGATTTAAAACACAGGCTAAAAAGTTTTTCCTTGGATTTATTCCAGTTTTATATTTTACAGTTCAGGACTCTCTGTTAGCTCCAATAAAGGTTTTTGTTCTTTGAAGCTATGTTAGTAGACTTAGGTATTTGTACTGTTAGTATCTAGATTTAGAAGAGGTGAAATTCTGTTGCTAACCTGAGATACAGATCTATTCAGAAAATGTTTAAACATAATTCTGAGCTGCTTCATTTCTAGGTAAGTAGTTGGGCTGTGTTAGAGCTGATCATCCTGGATAGTTGCCTCTCTGCTGACTTCTTGTCTGGCTTTCTGAAATGAAGTTGAAAAGCATGGCTTTCCATCTGGGCTAATTACAAGTGCAGTTGATTCCCAGAGAGTGCTGTGGCTCAACAAGAGTCCGCACATGTTCTGCAGTAGTCTCAGAAGCCTGTAGCATTGATCTCTGTGTCTTAATCTGTGAGGGTCAAAGGTGTAAGCTATGTCCCTCCCGTTTTCACAGCTATCAGTCTAACAGTTACGTGAAGGGAATTCTCCTGGGGCAGTGTCTTTATTATAACCATATTTTCTCTTTAAATTGCAGGGAGATGGCTGGGTTTATCATAAACCCCTCTGGAAAGCAGTCTCTGCTGCACAAACTCAGCAAACGGACACTAACTAGATGCTTTAAAATGAGTTTTCTGATTTTCCTCTCCTCTTCCTCTGTTTCTCAAAACACAATAATCGCACTGAGTGTCCCCTTTTTATGTATTTGTGGAAGTTTAAATAAGCATAAAGAAATGAATATACTAGGGCACTTTAAAGCTATTAAAAAAAGATTTAAAAAAAAATAAAAATCAAAGTTGTAGAGACAAACTTGCCAGGTACATTCAACCAACTTGTTGTTTGTATGATCCAGAAGATTTATCTGGATTGTGTAGGATTCTTCTAAATAGATCTGATTGCAAAAGCTGCCTAAGAGAAGAAGGAACCATTAGATTTTGGAGTGACATGGGACCTTTTTGCAGAATCTGCGTCAAGTTCTTTAATAACTGAAACCTTCTCATACCCCTGTAGACAACAGCAACAAAAAATTGCTGCTTTTATGCCCAGTGATTAAACTTTTTGGTGAAAACTGGAGGGTGTTTGGAAGATGTGCCTGAAATCAGTGTTAAGAAACAACTGGATCGTGATGACTTTTTTTCTTCAGAGAGAATGTGTGCATGCATCGGAGGAATATGGGATATATGTAGAGACTACCTTTCTTTTTTATGGATTTATAAAAGCAATTAGAATTGTAACCATGGAGAAATTTTTCCTCTGAAACATTTTAATATACTTGAAATAATTGACTTGAATTGGAAAAGTAATTTGAACACTTTTCAACTCCTAATTTTATTAAATCTCTTTGAGTGACTTTGATTTTTCTCATGTTATGATGTAATGAGGTTTGGCCTTTTTTTCCTCCTCCACCTTCCCTTCCTGAGGACTAAGGCTTTCAAAATGAACAGAAAACATACAATTTTGTATTGAAATTTCTCTGCCCATCTAATCATCTCAGAGGTGAAGTATCAGTGTTACAAACTATCCTTTGGATTGTTTTGGTTTTTCTTCTGTGGTGTTATTCAGAACAAAGCAGTGAAATGTGACCTGTGAATACATGGACTGTAGGTCCTGGTTTTTCATCTTACCATAAAAAAACCCAAACTGATTATACTGAGGACTGAATATTGATTTGAAACACAATCAGATATCAGGAAACTGTATTCAGGTACAAGCATCCTTTGTTTTTTTTTTTATAACTATTTTATTGAAGTCTAAGAATTGCTGGCAATTAAGAATAGTACTTATTATGGCTTTCATTATTGTTGTAACTACAAGCTACCTTAATTTTTCCAACAGTGGTGCCTTAATCTGTTTTTTCTTCTGATGTAGTCTTCCAGTCAGTGTATATAACATTATCTGCCACTTCCCAGCCATAGCAGTGGCTGCACCTGATCCAGCATCATGAAAACTCACAACTGTGTGATCTGGTAAGATGTTTTCTATGGAGAAGATACAAGTGTAAGAATGCATCAGAAGGTTTAAATAACCATATTAAATTTCAACACAAACAGTAAATTGTGCAAAAAAAAAAAAAAGTTTGGTTTATGCACAACTATTTTGATTCTCTTGTACATTTTTTTTGCTGTGAAATGCACTGAGATCTTGATGCGAGTCATAGTCCGTTTGTGAGAAGTTGGGGGTGGGGATAATAAAATTACAAAATGATTCATTTGTTCTGTCTGCTTTCCTAGAGATCAGGTGACCAGGAAGAGTAGGTGGTGGTTATCTTTTATGATGAATGTGTCTGTCTGGGCTTTTGTTGGCCCTTAAAGTGGGATATTTTGGCCCTGTGCACTTGAGTAGTAACTATATTCTCCAGCAGAAGAATGTTTTAGGCCCTGCTGTTTAGTTAGTGATATTCTATACAACCATCCTATTGTTAGTTTTGGATATCCATTGGGAATTTTCATGTTTAACCAGGAATAAAAATAAAAATAGTGGGGTTAGTTCCTCCTTGTTTCTTGATCTGTGGTACATTTGGGATGGGCTCTTCAGCCAGTTCCGGGACTTAGAGTAGGAATCATGGTGGCAACGCTTGAACATCCGTGGTTTATCAGTACCTGCACCAAACTGGGGGTGGCAGAGGGACAGAAAAATAATTGACAATGCTGTATATGTTTCATAGTTGTTTTATCTGTGTCCTATGGCAGATTTGCTTTAAACAAACAGCAAGGGATGTGATGCAAGGTCCAGCTTTTAATACTGCAGTGATCAGAGCAGAAAACAAACCTTTATCAGCTGAGCATACTCCAGGGATCAAACTTGTGCTTATTAAAACATAGGCTTATGACTCAGTCACTGAGCTCTGCTTAAAGTTTTGATTTGGGAATTTGTCACGGTGGCGGCTGTAAAACAGACTGAAAAGCTCCCATGTTGACCATAAACCCATTTGTTTTCCTTATATATAATATTATTAGTCAAGTTATTTCTCTTACACCCTCATCTGGTATGCTTGTGGTTTCACACTAAGAAAGCTGTTACTAATTTTGTTGTGTAAAAATAGACCCAATGCTGAAGAAATATTCTTTTAAAATACGTGAAATGATTTCTTTTAACATGGGGGGGATGCTGAGGGGGAAAAAAATAAGGTAAAGCATTCCTTTGCTCAGATGGTTACAAGAACTGGAATGGCTTCCTGATGTGGATTTAGCTATGATGCAAATTTCTAGTTACTCTAAAAACAGAACATAGTTGAAAACCATTAAAAAAAAAAAAATCCAGTCACTGAATATCTAGCTTAAATTGTAAGACATTTATGTGGTTCTTCTGAGAGTTGTAAGCACCCTCTGGACTAATGGATATATTTTTAAAGCTGGCCAGGTTTTGATTCTTTTGCATAACTGCTGTTGTTTCCATCTTGTACCTTCTGGAGCTAAGGGAAGGGCTCACTGCTGCTTCCTGTCTAGATATTTGCTAGAACCACAGTGTGTTCAATGGGGAGCATGGCAGAATGTAGGATTTCAGCTTATGTTCCCGTCTGTCGTCTTAGTTTCATTGGGCTCCGCTGAAGTTAAGAGCAAAACTTATACTGATCTCAGTGGTTTCAGGCTCCCTGAGTTATAAACAGATCATGAGGCTTTAAATAAGTGTCTCTCTTCAGAGGTGCTGTGTAACCTGCTGCTCCTGGAAAACAGAGTGTGACAAGTCACTCCTATTTAATGCAGGCAGTCAGGCATATAATCCTGAAAGCTTGATTCTGGACTTGGTTTTCATGGAAGAAAAGGCAATATGTAAATTGAAGTGTTGAAGATTTTAGGTATGGGGAGGGGAATGGATTGAAATGTTTTTCAGCTTATTTACAGTATAAACTGTCAAACCTAGGATTAAGTCTCTGTCTCCCCAGGAGAATTTGGATTTCAGCCATCAGAGATGCAGCCTTCGATGACTAGTTAGCGTGGGCTGATCCCCCTCTGTCCCAGTCATCTGTGGGAAGAACAGGTCAGAGTGTCTTTTACAGCCTCTTGAATGAACTTGGAAGAGGAAGAGAACATATTCATCAGTATTCTAATAACTTGGTACAAAACTTGGTAGGGGAAATTCTGCACTGAATGAAAGATTGGACAGCCTGGGGGGAGTTTGTGTGTTCCCATAGTTTATCTTCATGTCAGAAAAGCTGCCCCATGCTCTCTGATTCTCTTGGGCATACATACAGTAGTGGTTAACATATTAAAGAAATGAGATTGAAGTCATTTGGGTGGAAAGGGTGTGTTTATGGTGAACTGAGGAGGATATCCTTCAAGAGAAAAGGGTTAGCTTGAAACAATTATAAGATGACAAGGAGGTAGAAGGCAGGTGTGGGGGATTGGTGAGAATGAAAGGTATGGTCACAGGTGCAGTTGGAGACTTACCCATGGTAGCTGAAGTAAGTTTTTATTATTTAGATTTGACGCAACCTAATTCATTACCCTTCCATCCTCCTTTGAAGGGTTTACAGACAATTTTGTTCTAGGCTTTTAATTCAGGAGCTGTGGAAACAGTCCAAAGATGTGGGAATAATAGCAAGAGAAGAAAAACTTTTTGTATGGGCTGGTGCTGTCATAACTATGCGTTTTAGAAAATGCAAACCAGCCCTGCAGATTTGCTTCCCTGCTCCACATCAGGGATCCTTGGTTGTAGAAAGCTCGTGGCTGTTGTATAGTTTTCTCCCTTCCCCTCTCTTGTAGGGGTCGATCCATGCAGCTGCATGCTGGCAAGCAAAGAATTCCTCTCCGATGCTATCCTGAAAGATACACCTCTGAGTAGGTGAGTGTCAGGTATGGGCTTGCAGGGCTTAGTAGCAGCTAAGGTTTTTATTACCTATTTCTTCCAAAGGTGGAGGGATTAAGATTTGCACAGTGCCAGGGTTCAGAGTGAGGTATGACTTACCTTTCCTTAATTGCCTTTCCACTACAGACGCAGCCTGGCTTGATCTGGTGGTTATGGGAGTAAAGGTCCTATTTCTGTCTGATCGTGTTTCTTCAGGTTGAGTAACACAGCAGAGGGGTGCAAAAGAGTTGCAAGAAGTTTTAGCCAACACATTTGTGTTGACACTTTTACTGTGGCACAAATCTGTTGGCCAGAGGTGCCTGGAAACTGGACTGATCTGGGGAAAGAGTTGTCTAGATATCCTGTATGGAGACTTCTTGGGGTGAAACAGCAGTGGCTACACTGATGACTTTTTTTTTTTCTATCAAAGAAACTTCATGCACCCACCTGGACTATCAAGTATACCCAGGAATTCCCCAGTGAAAGAAGGTGTGTTGGAGTTGCAGGCTTTTTCAAACTGGATTATTGGGTATCTTTACATTGTATTAAGGACTGTCTGATCAGTGATTATTGTCTGATCAGAGTATTGATCTCAGGTGCCAGCATTGCTTCCACCAAGGGTGTGTTACATCTCAAGATGTTTTTTTCTGCTGGTACAACATATTTTGTGTGTGTTTAAGACATTAAAAAAGGAAAATTTAAAATTGTCTTGATCTCTGCAGAATAAGCAGTTAGAGAAACTCGTGATGGCAATATGGAAGGACTTCAAAAGATAGACATGAGATTCAGGTGCTTATTAATAAAAGATTAAACATTATTATTTTAAAAAATAATAAAAGGAATGCTTTGCATCATTGTACATTTAAAGTAAGTACAAAATCAGTTCATATATAATGTTGCACTTTAACCAAAGTATTGATTCCACAGTTCACTGTATCTGTGGGAGGAAACAGATCTTATAAATAAGTTATGTACTAGATCTTGGTTCCATTTTGAAAAATGGAGCGAGGTTTTTTCACATGAGCTAAATGCTTCTCACTTATCCTCTCGTTTCTCATGATGAGCCTTTTTGCCTGCTGTGTCACTGCACATTTCTGCTCCCATCACTGTCCTGGTGCTCCCCGCCTGGAGAAGCTGTTTTGCTGGCCTCGTTGTCCGTGTTGTTGTTGAGGATGTCATCACAATCCATCTGTGCCATCAGGTTGAAGCGCTCGGCCACACAGTGGGCGGTGAGGCGAGCCTCGGGGTCGTGGTCCCAGCACTCCGTGATGGTGTCACACAGAAAACGCATTCCCTGCAGTCAGAAGGGCTGAAATTAAGACCTGAAGGCAGGAGAAAGAGGAGCTAGAAGCTGACCTAATGCAATCGCAGTGTTTTACCATACTTTTGACAGCTTCCTGTAGAAACAATGGTTTTGGCCAGTCTTAAGCACAGGAGGAAACAGCCTTGGTAAGTCATGGCAAGTGCCAATGCTGGCACCACTTGTGTTGGAGCAGCAGCCTCGGCTCACCGGGGATCTGGTCCCAAGTGTTTTCCACACTCCCTGGAAATCCTCCCTGGAAGTTGGTTTGTGTTGACTGTGGGACTTAGGGGCTGGAAGGAAATCGGCCCTCCATCTCCTGTCTCAGCCTTGCCCGTTCAGATCAGAGCATCCAAAAAATCAGGAGGGACAGGAGAGGTGCAGACGGTGACTTGGAGGCAGGCAGCTGAGCCCAGGTCTCTGGGTTTCAAGCCTGTGCCCTAACTGTTAACACCTGGATGGAGGGGAGGGGGCAGAGGGGGGTTCAAAGGCAAGTTTGGAATTAAACTTCTTAAACCTGACTTCTTATTTTAGCAGCTTTCTGAAAGGGTGAGCCATGCCAAATATTTATTGTAGTGTGCAGCTGAACTTTCGTTTTCTCACCACAAAATGGCTTTTTGATTTAGGTGGGATCAGGTACTTTTTGGTGTGCTTCAGGACACATTGAGTTCCTCTCAGTTACAATGGCTCCACCTCCCAGTAATGTAGTGCTCTGAAGAGAGTCCCAATGTTTTGGGCTAACAAACAAAATGGCAGCATTCAGCTGGTATTTTTCCCCACTCTTAAGCTAGTACACAGCTAGCAGCAGAAGCTATGTTGAACCTTCTTTTGCCTGTATAATTCCTATCATGCTCTATTGCTTTTTGCATCATTGTCAACCAAGGTTGCAACCCAGTGGAAAAATCATTATTCTAAATAAAGTTTCAAGTTTTCCAGTGTTTTGTGTATTTCTTAATCTGCAATTAAGAGAACCCAACGGCCTGCTATGGACCAACACAAGAGGAAAATGCAAGTCCTACAGAGATGTACCATCAGTGTCATCTGTCCTTTTGCACTTAACTCCAAACCCACTGCTTTCGGCTAAGGTTTATGGTACTAAATCTTTCATAATGGACACAGATTAGAGAGAACAGGATTTTGCAGTAAAACTGACAGATGGTGCATTTCAGGACCTCTTACGTCACACATTTATTAGCTTAGTTGAACGGATTTGAGGATAATTGATTAGCATGCAAAAAAATCAGCTAGCTTAGCTGAAGCTTTTAAAATAAGCCTTTTCTCAAATAGCATAGCACTGGTCATATGGTTTAGGCATTAGATTTTCTGTGCTTATTTTGCCCCAAAATCATGACATTTATTTGCAGTTTGTCTCATAAGTAGCAATGATGCTCTTTTGAATGGTACAACTGGAACATCTTGTTACACTCACAAAATGGACTTGATTTGGGTTTTGTATTTGGTATCTCAGATTTCCAAAGGATGCTGAGTTTTACAAGTATATTTTTAGTGGCAATATTGACTTAAGCTCCCACTGCTCCTTCCTGTCCTGTACCAGCCCTTTGGCTGTGCCAGTACAACAGTCTGTTCAGTTGCTCCATGAACCAGATCTGGGAATTCACATGACCTAAATAACCACTTTTTTAACTTTTTAAATATGGGGTGTGAAGTGAGGTGGAAGCATGGGCTTAAGGTGTTCTAAATTATGTGGGAAACATTGGGGATGAATTTCTTCAGTTGGCTTTATTGTGCGGTCTTGCGAACAGTTGCCCTGCCCTGCAGTTGCCATGCTGAGTGAGTCAGCTCTGTCTGGGAAATTAAGGCTTATGTTTGCTGAAAAATTTTAAACCATGGCCAACAATGTAGGTCCTCACTTGACCGAGAGTGCTCCTGATGGTTGATATGTGGAAGTAGCATTTGGAGCCCTGAATCAAACTTACTTTCATTGGTGGGAACATCTATGGGTGCTTCCCCTTCAGGTGAGCAATTTGTCACCCTTTTTTGGTGTCGCCCAATGCTTCCTCCCGCGGGAAGCTGTTGACCTGGAGTGGCACAAACCAGTGGCTTTCTGCTGCTCCCCAGCAGATGGTGCTGCCCTATGCCTCATCTTGGGGAGACCAGCTGCAAAATGCCCAGAAAATCATGTAAAGCAAGGCTTGTAAGATGTTTACTACCCTAGCTAAGATTAGTCAGAGGTAAACTGTCAGGAACACAATGTGGCTTTTCTGTTCCTCTTCCCCAGTGGACATCAGGTGGTCTAGTAAAAGTTACTACCTTATAAGCCTTGCTCTGTTTATGTGCTAGAGCAACCCAACTACACCAACGTTATTTCTTGGAGGCAATTGCAGTCGGCCCTTCAGCTCAGCAAACAGTGCAGTTGTGGTCAGGCTCTATCAGAGGGTGACTTTTGACAACCCAAGCCTCTGTATATTTTGTCCTGTGGTTTCAAAGTTTATCAGAGATCCTGGGAGGTGAATGTCTGAGATGAATACTCAAAGGCTTCAAATATGTAGCAGTGCTGATTGAAGTTCCTGTGTTTGCCCTCATCAAGGAAAAAGGCTGGGTGAACTTCAGAAATGGACTCACTGACTGATAAACTCACTGATAGTCCAGCAGAAACCACAGATTCGTTTGATGTTGTTTGCAGCCTTGGTTGGTCAGGTTGGTTGTGAGTCTTTGGACAAATACGGTTTTGAGAGAAGGTACTGTAGGGAACACATGGCCTCCTAAGGTCATGAAATTATCTTTCCTTTTGAAAAGCCTGACTTTATGTGCCATCTACGCAGACTAGTAGCAGTGTGGTTTATGGGTGGGTACTGTAAAATGATGCACTGTATACTGCAAGGCTCTTTGAGCCAGCAGGCTCAATGTTTCAGCTTGTTTTTCAGATGAACTGAATTGTTGATCAGTAGATGGTGTTTTTCCACAAGACATGTGAAATTTAAGAAGTACTGAACTCAGTCAAGATTTGAAAATCATGGTCAGTATGTCTGCTACCCCTTGTGTCCTCAATGTGTGTAAGAAGATACTGGACCTGGGGGAGAGATGACCCTGTCGGGGCTGGGAGGTAGCTGTCTGGAGCTGGTTGGTCTGGGTGTGCTCGTGAATGGTTTTAACAGAGCACATCTCGTTATTGCTGAAGGGTTTCTGTTCTAGAGCACTGGGTCATGCTTTCTGTGATGAAACGCTTTGCTTTCAGACCTTCTCAGCTGGAGGCTGGTGAAAGACTTCCTCTCGGCAAGGCTTGAGCCTAGCAGGTTCCCTGCTCTCAGCTTCATGCGTCTTTCCTGGTTGTTTCACCTGAGGGAGATGCTTCCTGTTTTGCCTTTCCTTGTAGAAGTGGAAGTCTTTCTTCTCACGTGCCAAGTCATGACCTCATGTTAGAGGTAATCTTGAGTGTGACACCTCCACAATGAAGTAGGCAGAAGGCTGGAAAGCACCTTCGTCCCCTCTGTCCCTGCCGTGAGATGGCTGTGTGTGAGGGACTCTGTTTTCTGAGCTAGAGCTTTCTGGATGCGGTGGTTAGGGGAGAAGTGGGATGGACTCAAATGAGTAACTGTTCCATGAGAAGAACCTGCACTGAAGTGCTCCATTTTGCTGTTATCCTCAAGATAACTGAATACCATCCTCTGGCATTCATAGCACTTCCTGATCACAGCTATTGATCAGTAAGTTTTGCTGTACCCCTGGCTGGTGGCTTTTATACACCAGGGAAATGGGTCTAGTGGGGGTTATGTGGGCTTAGCCAGCCAAAGTGGAGCTGGAAATAGGGCCCAGGAGTTCTGTCCGCTTTTGCTTTGATTACAGCTTTAATAATTTTTCAGGTTGGTCTAGTGAGGTGGGACACTGTGGGTTGCTTTTTTCTGAACCAGCTACTCCTAGCTTACCTGATGCACGAGCCAGCTGCTGGGGATCTCGGGTCGCCCTCTGCCATGCAGCACGATGTCTCTCATGGTGTCCACGCAGGGCTGCTCCTGGACTTTTGATCCAAAAGGCAGCTCATAATTCTTTACCTCTGCAAGGAAGCAGCAGCAGCATTATGGGATGTTTTTAATGCATTTGCTGCTTTGCTTTGGTATGGTTCACTGGATGAGAATAAATTTGTTTTTATCAGTCTGCAAAAATAAATGGATCTGGAAACAATTTAGGATTTGAACATAGAAATAGTGCTGGGTTTTCATGTAGAGGTTGTTTTCAGAGACAGGACTAAGGAACTATCTGACCACCTTCCTGAACCCAAGTGATGCATTACGAAAGACTTGGTCTGTCTTTGGGTGGAATGTATTTTGAGCAGGTAAAATGCATTGTGCTGGTGAAAGATGGGAGAAGCGACTATGGTACCAGCATCCAGAGAGCTGCTGCGGGCATGGATTGGGTTAGAGGTGAAATGGCCTTTCCAGAAGAGCAACCACATGGGATCTTGAGGAGAAACTCCCTGTTGAAGAGGTGAGAGGCTACCCTGGTTTCTGCCAGCTCCTGCCCAGAAGCAGGTGCAGGTGAAATATGAGTGGTGAGGGATGGCCTGGGATGCTGGCGTGGGAGCAAAGGATGCACAGGGCATCTGAGCCAGGCCAGGGTCTCCCACAGCCAGTGTGGGGAATGCAGGGCAGTTGGGGCAGCTTTCTTGCCAGGAATTGGAGCTGCTTGCAGCTCCGTGGGCTTCTATTGTAACTAGGTAGGACAGGGAAGGAACTGGAGAGAGCTAAAAAGGAAGAGAGGGGATCAGGCAGGGGCTAACAGCAGGGCAGTTAATTAAATGTTTTGCTACATGCAATTTCAGATGCCAGGATGTGGCTCTGGGAAGTCAGGGGGGTACATGGCTCTGGCAGAGGCTGGAGTTTGTGAGTCCCCGTTGCAACATAAACTCTCTGGTGTTGTCTGGAAAAAAAGAGCTTGTGGCCAGGGACGGGTAGGCAGCTTTGGCTCTTCCTGCTTGGTTTGCTTTGCATTGCCAGCACTGACTGGGATGTGACTTGGTGACTGGCTGGCTTTGAGCGGGGGGCTGGACCAGATAACCCTCTGGGGTCCTGTCCTGCTCCTCGGCCACCAAGCTGGTGCCCTTGAGCCACGGCACACAGGGCAGGCAGCTGTGGGGGAGGAACTGCCACCAGCTCTTAGCAGCCCTGCAGAGATCCAAGCCACCCCAAATTGTGTCCCATGCCACCACCGGAGACACGAGGTGAGCCATGTCCCCATAAGGGGAGGAAGGGAGCAAAAAGATAAGTGGCAAACCCCATGTGATGCTCCTACCTCCTACCACTTCACATCTGGAGGCCATTTCCCACAAAACAAGGGCCATGGAGTAGACATCCATCTGCTTGAAAGACTCCAGGTCTTCCAGGTTCACCCTGGACTCCAGGACCTCTGGGGCCATGTACCTGGCGGTGCCTACCTGCCCGCAAAGAGGAGAGAGGCATTAGCAGGTGTGGGGGAGGACTTTGGCCGTGGGGGGAGCAGGGATGGTTTGCAAAGGGTCCCCTCCAGGGAGGACCAGTGGGTCATACTTGCCTGCCCGCTGTTGGCAAAGTCATCCACCGTCAGGGAAGGGTCGAGGCGTATGGCGATGCCAAAGTCGCAGAGCACACACTCCTGCTCATTCTTCACCAAGACGTTGGTGCTTTTGATGTCCCGGTGGGCGATGGGGATTTTTGGCCTGCCGCAGGCGGTGTAGTCGCTGTGGAGGTGGGCCACCCCATTCACCAGCGAGCCTGCCATCTTCTGCAGGTCCATCCAGCTCAGGACGTGGCGGGAGAGGTAGTCCTTGAGGTTGCCCCGGCTGTGGTAGGCGGTGATGAGCCAGTACTCCCGACGGGGCCCTGTGCCCCGGTCCTCGGCGGTGAGGAACCGCAGGACGCTGTCGTGCTTGAGGCTGGCGTCGGTGAAGATCTGGCTCTCATTCTTCCAGGAGGAGTACTCCTCACAGGGGAAGATCTTCACGGCCACCGTCTCGTACTGCCCCGAGCGGCTGTGGCTCAGCTTGGCCCGCCACACCTCCGCAAACTGCCCTTTGCCCACCATCTCGTCCAGCTCGATGGGGAGCAGCTCGGCGGGGCGGCTGCTGGCGCAGGTGGGGCTGGCACTGGCCGAGCTCTCGTCCATCAGCACGGACAACTTCTCCTCCCCCTCAGCAGACCTCCCCGGCTCTGGCAGTGCGGGGGGCTGTCCTGGTTTCCCACCCCATGCCTTGGCTCTCTTGCGCCGCTTCTGCGTGCGGCAGAGGTAAAATATCACCGTAATCATCACCGCCACCAGCAGTGGGGGCAGGAGGCTGATGGCGGCCACTGGGATCACCTCTTTGCTCTGCAGCATGGAGTAGCCTGCGGGGAGGAAAGCAAAGGCGAGGGCGCTGCCGCCGCGGGCCTGCAACAGCTCGTTTTCATCACGCGGAGGAGGAAAATATGTGAAGCCGTTAATGAAGCGCAGCCCTTTGTAGGGCCGCAATGCACGCTGCGCACAAACCCCGTCCCCACAGAGAACCCAGATGTAGGCAGTTATTAAGGGGGCTGCTTGGGTTTAGGTCTCAAATTTAGCTCCATTTATCAAGTGAGGGTTCAGGACGCAGGCCGGCATTACTTGGTGGTGCAGCACATGAGGCGCTGCTGCCAAAAGGGCTCGGCTGCCTTCGGTGCCTCCCAAGCGCTGCTTGCGCTCACGGTGAGGGGAGCTGGGGTGGAAATAAGTGATAAAGCTGAGGCAAGGCTTGAACAGAGCACATCTCTGAGGGGATTTGGGGCTGGAGCTTTGCTGGACCCCTGTGGTGCACAGAGAGCCAGGAGGGATGCTGGGGAGGGTGGGCAGTGTGTGGGACCACCGAGCCCAGGGGAGCGCTGGGATACTTTGCATGATAATTAGCGTAAAGTAGCATGTTTCAGCGGTGTCTGACAGTGTTGGCATCTCCTTCCTTGCTGTGTTACACCACCAACCACTGTCAACAGACCGGGCATGGCTGCTTTTGTTTTATTTCTTTTAAACCCCTTTCAGCCTTCAGATCATTGGGGGCGGAGGGGGGGGGGGGGGACGACACATGCACACAAAAAGCCCTAACCCTCGCACAACATATAATTGTCTGATACTTTGATGTTCGCGATTCCTGGAATAAACATGCTGACTTCAGTAGAGATATTCAAGTAAAATCTTAGTCAGAGGTTTTTCTGCCAAGTATAATAACCCAGGGGAAGAGGGATAAGAATCATTCCATAAGCAAAACTCTCGCTGCTTGACCTCAGTGTGTGCAGATCATAATTCAGGTTCTGGAAAAACAGAGCGTTTAGCTATTTTCCTTGGCAAATTTCAAAAAAATGTGCTGCAGCTAATTTCTGCAAGGCTGTGAAAGCGTTTCTAAAATAGGCATCAGGTTCAAACCACAAGATCAACCTAAACTGATATAAATCAATAACTAACTCAGGAATATGTTTATTTTGGAAAGTGTTAGGCCTGGATATCACCTACTGCTTTAATGGATTTACCCGATGCTCAAGATCCCATCTTTGAAACTCTGAAGAAAGAGAAGATATTTTTAAGGGAGTTGCATGCATGAGTCCTGAAAGGGGAAGTTAACACAACTTCAGCAAATTCCTTTGTGAGGATGCCCCGTCCTGATGCAAACCCTTTGATACAGAGAGGTTGCAGCATGGCTTTAGATCCCTTCCAGGGAGAGCAAATGTAGCTGCTCTGGCTGTAACCATGGGTCTGTAAACCCACGCCTTGTCACTCACTGTTACGTGGGTCTTTCCATCCCTGCTGAGGGGAGGTGGATCCCCAGGGCCAGGCTCAGCCTCCGCATGCTCAATGCTACCCAGCACCTTCCCAAGATGCCCACTGGGCTCCTGCTTGCACGGCTTTAGGAAATGGTGCCTCAGCGTGTTCATTAGGGTGGTCTCTCAGCTCTGATAGTGTCTCCTGCAGTCCTGGTGCTGGGGCAGTGCCACCCAGCAGCCCGGACCTGAAAGCACCCCAGACCTCAAAGCAATGGAAAAAAAATCTGTCTGCTTCAACCACCAGAGAAGTGCTCGTCTGTATTTGATGTTTCTCTGCTCAGCAGTTGTCTATACCACTGAAGATGACCGTAAGTTAATATTTAAAATGCAAGTAATCCCTTAAAGCAGAAGAAGAGGATATAAACAGTGGGGTCTCCGAGTCTGGGTCTTGCCAAGCTAGCCCCACAAACCAAATCAAAGAGGAAATAATTGTTTAAGGCCTGCACTGCTTTCACTCTGAGTTTCAGCACTTTACGTGTGGCTGGCAGGAGGAGGCTGTTTGTGGAAGCCTTTGGTGGGGGCGGCATTTCTAATGAGCCAGTTGTCATTTTTATGTGAAATTACATACCCCAGCATCGGCTTTGGGATTTGACTATCTCTCCCTAGAAGTGCGTGTACCTGTTATGTTTGGCTCAGGAAGCAGCAAAGAACTGCCAAATTTAGCATCATTTGCCTTCATTAGAAGCGGCTTGTTTGTTCTGAGAATTTGCATTTTATGTGATTTTTTTTTTTTTTCTTTTTTCCTTGCATTGCGGGAGAAGCTGTGCTGTTGACTTACAGGTTGTGCTTAGGCTCATTTTCAGCATCTCGTTGTTCTGTAATTATGGAAAACTGGGAGGGTTTTCACTTTGTTTTTGTTATGGGTTAGATTCTTGATGGCCACTTGGATAAACCTGGTCCCTTTGGAGTTAGGGAAGTTTGGACAAGCCCCCAAAGACTCAGGATCTAGCTGGAAGTGTTTCCAAAGTATATGACCCTTCTGAGATACAGAAACGAGCTGCCTCTTAGTTTTCCCTCCTGTGGATTTGCAGGTCCTGTTGGATATCCAACCATCTGAGAAGTGTCTACAGGCACACCGAGCTGCGATCACTTATGTGTACAGCACTGGGGTGGCTCTGGCACTCCCTGCCTGAGAAAAACGTTACTGCAGAAATCCCCAGGAGAGCGGCAGGGGAGGTACGACTGCGTGTCGAGTCCCGCGCCTCAGCACCACCACCTTTTTGGTTTGCAGCCCTGGCAGGTGCCAGCGGTTCCCGTGGGTGTGCCAGGGCAGGATTTGCTCCAATGCGATTTATTTAAAGCTTTCAGAGCTTTGACTCACGCTGGGTTACATCAGCTTTTGGGTTCCCTGGTTGATTCGCCCCGGACTGAAGGGTACAGCCTACCGAGAGATATGGTGGATTTTCCATTACCTGATGTTTCCAGACTGAGACTGGAGGCATTGCTGGGAGGGATTATTTAACCACAGACAAGATACTGGGGTCAGTAACGGGGTACAAATTTAACTTGCTTTTACATAGGGAGGTCAAAGAAAATGCCAAAAGACCTCCTTCTGGCACTGCATCTCCTACTCTATTGGAAGTAGAAGTTATTTGTCATTAGGGTTGGGTGCTTCTCCCCCAATAAACAACATTAACAAAAGTACTCACCATTGGTGTGGTTTTCAAAGATAAGTTTATCGTTGCACTCCTGCTCATCCACACATCCACAGATGTAGATGATCCCGTCCTCGCTGGGCTGATGGGTCATGATGCAGCGCGAGGTGTTGTAGTTGGGGACCATGAGATTTTCGATGGGGCGGTGGGGGTTGTGGCAGAGTGTGCTGATCCTGATGCTCTCATTGTCCTGTCTCCTGCATGTGACAAATGAACCGACAAAGCATTAGTCTAGCAGCTCAGCCTTTGTGTCACCCGTGTGTCCTCTTAAACCTGGTTTTAAGATCATTCGTTTTAAGCCATGTAGGGAATAACTTTTTTGTAGTGGCTCTGGTATAATTTTAATTATGTGTGCTTTAGATGGGCTTTGTTAAAGCCCTTTGTCTCTTCCAAATGGTGAAGAGAGAAATGTTTAGCACACGCCAATAGTAGGATGTGAGCCAGAGACTCCGATTGTTTCCAAGAGATAATTCACCAATTCATAGTCGTGCTTGGGATCAGGTAGTGCCAACCCTAAGGCTGAGTACCCTGTGTGGGATTTGGGGCACAATTCCTCATTTACTAACACCAGCTGCTAGGCCAGAAGGTTTTGGGGCTGTATGGTCTTAAGGAAACCCTCCAAAATGAGGGTCCCACCTCATGTGTCACCTCTGCTGCAATACAAATCATAATATCTCTGCCTCAGCAGGGGCTGGGGTCTCTGCTGCCCAAATTTCTTCTGTGCAGGGGAGAGACAGGGGATGTGGGGAGCCAAAACACCTGCTCGCTGGAGACTGCTTGGCTCGTGTTTCCCTCTGGCTCCTCTCAACCTGTGCGTGCAGGTGGAGCCCATAAGCCCCAGCTCATCCCCTGAGCTCTCTCTGGACTAATTGCTGGCTGTCGTACCCTGTCCTTGCAGGACCATTTGCTCCTGCCTCCAGCAGCCGGCAGCAGTAGAGCCCTTCAGTCGCTGGTCGGGGCTATTTCTAGAAACGACTTGACCTTTGGAGCGGCCAAATTATAACGTGAAGGCGATACAACTCCCCGACCATGGGGCTGTGTCTGCATTTATACCACAGCTTCAGACACTGAGTAACTACAATCGAAACCTGCCATGTCATCTGGTGATGTCCTGGTCTTCCCCAGGTCTGGAGCAGAGGAGCACTGGGGCTCGGTACAGCCAGGGATATGATGGCAAATAAGCCCTAGCTCCTCCATATTTCCACTTAGATAATTAAGAGGGGTGTAAATGCATAATTTCTTGGTATTTCTAGGGAATTTGTTCTTTTTTTCAAAAAGAAAGCACAGACCTGGTTTGGTTTTTTTTTTTTTCTTATTTTTAATCACTGCATATTTCTTCAGCTCTGTGTAACACCCCGTGTCAGAGATGGTTGTATCATCAGCCAGGGGAACCTGAAACATCTCTCCCACTGGCTGGGAGGGTGAAGACTTCCCAAGAGACTTTTCCCTTTCTACAGTGAAGACACAAAATATCCCAGGGCCCCTGTTGCATTTAACTGTGCATAAGCATTCAGAAAGCACAGTAAGAATAGGTGAAATATTTCAAGGCCCAGAACAAAAATGTCTCCTTCACAAAACTCCAGTTACTCACTGAAATGTGGCTCATAGTATCAGGTCTAGCTCCATGGTGCTGATGTCCTTAGAGTTTTTTCATCACCAGTGCTCAACAGCTAGGTTAGGTTCTTCTTACATGCCACATTTTTGCTCAGCAGCACCTAGATTGGGCTCCCATTAAAGCTATGGAAAAGTGTCATACATAGAGCAAAAGGATGGGTTTGGCTCTGGTTGTTGTCTCCTCAAGCACAGGGCGCTTGTTTTGCTGGAAAACTGCAGCTCTCCCAGATGGATTTGGGCAACATTGCCTCAACATGAGGGGGCTTGGCTAGAGGGTCTGGCACAGCTGCGTCCCGATATGTGGGAGTTCCCTTCTTTTGGTGAGTGGTGGAGTTGTTCTTGCTGGACCCATGGCTTCATCTCCACCTGCTGTTTACCAAGCTGGGTGAGGGAAGAGGTTTGGGAAGCAAATGGTGGAGAACTGTAAAAACTGGATTGTCCAGGTGGATTTAGGAATGGCCAAGCATGAACTGGGCTATGTCCCTCTGTGGGGCAGATGGTGGCAGCTGAAGGGAGCTGGAGATTGGAGATTGTATTTGGAGGCGGCTGTTGGTGTCACGATGGAGCCTCTTGCCCTCGGAGAGCTGGAGAGGAGCTCACATGGGCTGCTGGCATGGCACATGAGATGTGCCAGGTAGCTCGGGGCCAGACGGCTCGTTCCCTGTTGGCACCACTAGGGAAAGGTAACCTGGGATGTGGCTCTTCTCCTATGGGGAGCATCAGCTCCTGCCTTGTAGAGCCAGTGGGTAATTAAGACTTAAGAACTAAGAGTAGAGTGCCTGGCTTTGACCCTTGTTTCCGGAGCCTTCCCCAGAGGAGGCAGGATAACCCAGCACTGGTCAGGTTTGCAGGGCAGCCCCAGGGCGAGGACGAGCAATGGGGAATGACCAGCCCTGCACGGGCTACAAGTGTCTGGTGAGTGTTGCAGCTACTCCTGGGGGTGTGTGAAGGAAATTGCAACCATTAATTACTTATGTAGGGACAGCCTCTGCTTCTTGACCTAGCAGTGCAAAGGGGGAGAGTGAGGGTCTGGAGAGGTTTCACAATACCTTCAAGGTCAGCTGGGAAGTCAGATATAAAAGCAGAGACAAGAACACAAATTTGTCATCCTCTTCCTAGTGAACTCCTCTGGTTTCAGTGCTCCCCACGTTTTCTTGGCGTTCTCAGGTAATTTGTCAGAGGAGATTTCAGCTGAAGAGTTCTAGAAGTACTCCCTCCTCTGTGGGCTGCCCAGGCTGGGCATGCTGGAGGACGTGAGCATGTTGCTCGTGAGCATGGGGCCAAGGCTGCTGCTATGACTGTGATACCCATGCAGGACAAGTTCAGATGATCTGAATATGCCCCTGCAAGTGAACAACCAGCAGCGAGGCTGGCTTGGATATAAGCTCTGTCTGCATGGATCTTAATCTCAGTTTTAGGATGGGGTGGGAGATGCTGGGATGAGGCTGCAGGGACAGCAGGTTATTTATGACCCCACTGTCACCCCATCCAATACATGGCACAGGGTGCAGCCCCATCTCGTGGGAGGGGGGTTTATGCTGCAGGGGTCTTGCTTCTTCCTGTGCATGTAGGTTGTCAGTGGGAAACCCTGCAAGGTGCTGATTGCCTACCCAGGATGTGACTTCTCCATGTACATGCAGGGGAATTTGGGGCAGGGGGTGCATTTTGTTTGTTTGTGTTTCTTGCTGGTTTTTTGTTTGGTTTGGGTTTGTTTGGTTTGTTGGTTTTTTTTAAGTCCATAATGCAACAATTACGTTGAGGCAAACTCCTACTGAAAGCGGGGCGTACAGCATTCATGCTAATTAGCAGGTTGAGATAAAGCCTAGCGATAAGTGCTTGGCTGGCTTTCACTTTGGCAGCCAAATTAAAAGGGAAAGAGGAGGAAAATCACTCTGGGCAGACCCAAAATGGCTATTTTTTAGTTTTGCTCATGGGGACCAAAAAGCTGGGGGAGGCACTCTTCCGGGCCAAACGATGTGGCGTATGCTTGGCCTGAAACGCAAGATTGCGTTTCCCTTCCAGGCATCTCTCACAGAAGCAGAAAAGGGCTTTTCCCAGGGAAAGGGAAGGAGGTGGGTTAAACTCCAGTTTGGTACCAGCTCGGATGTCCATGTGCTGGATGGGGACAGACCTCGGCTGCACCCCTGCATGTGAACTGGGATTTCACCAGCCTGATGCAGGGGGACATAATGGGTTTGGGTGTCAGGGCTGCTGGTTTTGCCCTTGGGTTCCATTTGTAAAGCTAAATTCAGAGGTTTATGGGCGTTTAGAGGCCCCACAGCAAGCTTGCCACACTTTGTGTTGGGCACTTAAATGCTTAATTTATTTAGAAAATAAACTGGTACTAATTATAGGGCAGACCAAATAATGTTTTACTGCAAATTGTAGTTTTAATTGTAATGGAGTCAAAGGAGAGGAATAGAAAGTCCTGGAGTTTTTAATGGGCGATAGTTGAAGTGCAAGGGTACATACATATGTGTTCTCATGAGTCGCCACCCTGCAAACCCCTTTTCCTCCCATGTCTCCCCTCAATGAGGGAATTGCTGCTCACCATATGGCCACGCAGATCTCATAGGGGTCCTCGCAGTAGGAGTTGAGGTTGCAGTTGCTGTAGCACACCTTCTCCTCGCAGGCTGGCGGCGTGGAGTCGCACCACTTGCACAGGTTGGTCTTCAGGCTGCGGCGAGCGCCGGCGCTGCAGGCTGCAGGGGCAGAGAGGGTGGTGGAGGGTGAGCATGGCCATGCTTGCCAGGAGTAGGGAAAAATAACCATTTTCATCAACTCATACAACTAGTGGAGAAGGAGCCCAAATTGACCCAGTTTCACCATGCGTTTTTCTATAGCTTTCATTTTGCTCCATTGCTTGGTCAAATTTGCTTTAGATTACGCCAAAGCCTAGAGAAGCTGAAGGGATGCTGGTGGTGCAGAGGTAGGTCCCTCTGGACAAGAGCTTTGCAGAGCCTGGGAAGCTGCAAGAACTGCATTTTCCCTCTGTGTTTCCTGTACTGTTTATCATCAAGGGGGAGTTTATTGCTTTCTCTACAACCTAGGCTCAGATTGGTGTCTCCCATCATCCTGAGGTCACGCAGGGTCTGAAAAGGGACATCTCCAGGTCGCTGCATGCCTGAAGATTTTGCTTATTCCCCTCCCTGGGGGAAGAGATGTGCCAGGGAGGGATGCATGGCCAGGCTCGGGCAGCTGCCTCCTCTCTTGCTGCCTCCTCATCCTCCCTCTGCCTGTTCATTGAGCACAAGATGGGAAGTATGTTTGCCACCTGCTCCCTGAGCATCTGTGGTTTTGGCAATAAACAATGGGTTGAGACTTCCCGAGATCTGGGGCAATGGGAGCAGCTCCCTCTGGGGCTCCGTTGCCTGCTCTGGCCTGGCCTGGCATGAGACACTCTCCTGCCCCTACAGCACTGGGTCTGGCCGCAGCAGCAGGAATAACTGCTGCCTGTGTGGAGCTCCTCTGCGTGTGTCTCATGGACACAAAATTATCTCTATTTTTATACAAAGGGTGAATGAACTATGCTCGGTTAAGGGATAAATCCCAGCTAAATTTAAACTTCCTGTTTTAAGGCTGCTAAATGTCTTTTTGATTTTTTTTAAAAAAAGAAGCCACTAAGTGGCTTAGGTAGAACTACACATTTATAAATTTTTACTTATATAAATACACTTCAGAGCACTCAGGTAGGAGCATCAACTACAGCAGATAATTTTTCGATGGTTTGGGTTGTCCATGCTTCTCCAGCTGCTGCTTCCCCGAGCTGCCCGGCAGCACTGGGTGCTCCCAGCCCCAGTGAAAAGGGCGGCCATGGCTCACTGTGCTGCAACAGCCATCACAAGAGTTTGCCATCACCTGTTAGTTTGAACAAGAAACAAATTGCAAAATCCCTGACTCTGGCTTGCGAAGCCTCAGCCCCTGCAAGCAAGGTCCTGCTGATATAAAACAGCCACAGGCACCACTGGGTCTGTGGGCAACCTGCAGGACCTCCTGCATTCTTGGAGGTCATATCTGTGACCTGCTCATGGCCAGTGGCCAAGCCAAAGGTCCCCTTCTTTTTCATGCATACACTGTCCCAACAACAAAAAGGGATTTTTAACTTCTCTGCTTCCCAAATCCAGGGCACACAGTCTGCTCTGCTTCCCTTGCCAGCCCAGACCCCCCTCCATGCAACAACCATAAAGGAGCTGCTGGAAGGCTCCTGCATAGAAATAAACCATTTACAAGCTCCCATGGCCTCATACATAGGGCCAGGGTTAATGGTGGAGGGGAAACCTGGGTGCAGAAGAAAAGCCTGTTGCATCTGAAGGCTGGAAGAAGGAAATTTTGGTTTAAATGACCCATGCATGGCTTAAAATGTGGCTCAGCGGGGATCATGTCATGCAAGGTGATGGGGAGCTGGGAGTAAAGCATGTGAGGATGCTGCCCACAACCTCTCGCTCAGCATCCCCCTGTCCATGGGGCTGCTCTGGCCCTGCCGAGGCACCCAGGGATTTTGTGGGTGATCTCAACAGGCTCAATACCCTGCATCTATCCAAGGGTTAGCTACCAAAATTGTAACTTCATCTGGGATTTGAAGGATCTGCAGCCAGCATGACCCACCCTCACCTCCCCACCTCGCTCTGCCGGGGCAGGACTTGCAGGATCCCGGGCAAAACTCCTCTTGAGGATGAGAGTTTTAGAAGTGGATCAGAAATTAAGCCTAGCATTTGCGTGGGGCTCTTGGTCAACAGCAACAGCCACCGCACTCTACAAACTCAATTGGTGTTATTATGTGGGAACAGAGAATTGAAGGTAAATTGCTTTCTCCCCCCAAACCCCAGCCCTACCACACCCAGGGCTGTGCTCTGGTGGTGTCGCTGCCATATTTCTTCTTTCACCCTTTCAGCTCAACAGACCTGTGCCTGGGCTCGTGCTGTGCTTGCAGTATGCAAGCATGGGCTCAGCACCATCATCCCAGGGACATCTGGGGGCCCTGTGGAGGAGAAGCAAATGGACAAATCTAGGTTGTCAATGCTCCTGATGCAGAAGAGCAATGAGGTTTGTTATTTATGTATTTATACCCACTGTGTATGTTATTTACTTATTTACATTGAGGGTTTTCTTGAGGTCTCAGAGCAAAACGTCAGCCCTTGGCAGTTTTGTACTGCTGTATGTGGTGGGGATTGTAACTTGGCAGTTGTTTGTGCTGTGGAGCAGAGAAGCCAGGGTAGATGAAAGAGTTAAATATGGAAACGTGATCCAGAAATATAGCAGTAACCGGACAAAATTCTTTGGAGACAAATTGTTCTAAACCAGCTCAGGCTGTGATTCTGTTATCTGCTCTGCAAGAAAGGTCAGAGCAGGAATATCTCTTTTTTCTCCCTCTACTACTTCTTTGAGGAAGCTAAAAAGAAGAGCACAAAGCCCCACTGAAGTTTCTTCAGGACTCTGTGTCCTTGAACCATTAGCTCGTAGGTACAATTTAACTGCCACATCACTCATCTTGGCCCTGATTAGACCCAGATGAACACTTTCAATATTAATACTCGGATGATTTAATAAAGCTGCACGAGCAGTAAAAGTAACAATACACTTCCATAAAGGGGTTCCAGATGTTGCCAAGGCAAATGCTAAACATCAAAATACAAACTTCAAAAAAAACAAAAAACAAAAAAGACAAAAAAAAGCTGGATAAGCAAAACTTGGAACAAACTATAAACTAATTAAATGGGGGTTGAGTTTTCCAAAACTAAATTGAAGCCATAAGGATGTGATGTGAGCCAATAAATAGTACAGTTAGTCAAAGTTATCGTGGAATGACAGTTGGAAAGATGGTTTGAAGTCACCGATAGGTGGGCTCACAGTGAGCTTGGCTTCCCATCAATAGGACGGCTTGTTCTCTTGCGCATGAGAGCGGATCAACTCTTCTGGTATCTATAACTGGGATCCCAGAGAGGTTAGTGAGAGAATATGAGATGGTTTTCAAGTAGAGGAATAAAGGAAAAAACTACACCAAAAGTGCCTGAGTCCCTCCTGCAAGAGCAGCAGGGGTGATACCACCACCCAAGGACACCGGGATATTTTTTCATGTGTGTTGGGGCAGCCCTCCAACCTCCTCATTGCCCACAGGGCATCATCCACACTCTCTGCTTGGCTACCTGCAAGGCCCATTGAAGCACCACTGCCATAGTCAATAATCCATCCTCTTCCCCCATAAAAGAGTCATCTAAAACAGCTCTCCAAGAGAATTTTATACCAGTCCCATCACTGCAGCCATGGAATCAGTCAGCTCCCATTAGATGAGCTTTTTGCTCACTTGCCAGGTGCTCAGCTGCCAATGGTGACTGCAGCTGTAAGAACCCAGCGGGATAAATTGGGCTCTCATTAGCTCGTCTCTACCAATGTGGCCCCAGAGAGCAGGTAGGTCGTCCACCACCTAACTTTGGCTCCAGCTTTCTGCACTCTGCAGTCCCCAGAGAGGGTGAATCACTAAGGAGCAAGCCTGGGGTGCATGGAGGTGGAGGCAGGATGCATTTGTTACAGGGAAGGAGAAGGTGCTTCATAGCCAAAGTGATGGTATATGCAGGCGGTGCATTTTCACTGCGGGGCAGAATGAGCGGTTTTAGTTCTCAGATATTCTCTCTGGCATGCTGTTTTGTGACCGCTAAACACCAGGTGGGCTTAAGGAAAGGCGCTTGGTGCGAGATGTTAAGGCATTTGCAACCCGCCCCCAGCTCTACTGCTCCTGATGTGGGAGGGGACCAAGGCCTCTGTCACAGTAGGACCTCCATTATAAAACCTTCAGATTATACTTCATCTTTCAGTAGCAAATTGCCCTTAAATTGCTTTTATTTTTCAAGGACAAAGAAAAATTGACCGTTTTTAGGTCAGAAATACTCTACAGTGAGGTCTACCCCCTCTTTTCTGTGTATCTCTAAGCACCCCAGGATGGGGCTGATGCTAACTCAGCAGTTGCAGAGGGCTTCCCAGCTCGCTGTTACTGCGGCAGCTCTGGAAGCTCTCTGCTCATCTTTTCCGTGCAGGTCGCTCAACCTGTAATCCCAAGGCTTTGCACTTGGGGAGACTAAGGCCTGGGAGATTAGCTGCCATGCTCTGTGCCTTTCTCTAGTCAGCAGCACACTTAAACACAGGACTGGGGAGCACCTTTCTCTCAACCCTGCAGCCACGTTGCTCCTGGAAACCCCCAGGTAGGTGCCCTGATGGAAACGTGACCTGTGCTGAGACACACTTTCCCACCTGGGTGAGCCCAGGCTCAGCAGCAAATCCTTTGTCCGCTGTGGAGTTTAGGACTAGGCTTTGCCTTGGGCTTTCATCCATGGCTAATGACATGACTACACAATAACAGAACCTCTCATAAAATTATTATGAGAACAAACAAATTCCTTCCCTATTATATACAGTACTTATTTTTAAGATTAAAACAATAGCAGGGCTGATGGGCTCTGCTCTCTCGCTGACCCACGTGAGAACACCAAGACCTTGGTGTTCTCCACTGGCAGGTTACTCCTGAGCTGCCTCCTCCATGAAGCAACTGCCAGTGTCACCGACAGGCTACATCAGGGTAATTCCTATGTCCCTGATTTTCAGGAGATCCTATGCAGGGTCAGAAGTCCCCATTACAATGGTCCATCACAACCTGTGTAACGGAAATCCCAGATTTCCTGCAGTTGGCTCCAGCTTGAGCTAGGTCTGATCTGTCAGAAAGCGCCTAGTCTTGCTGTGGCATCCTGCAGTGCTGCAGGATCTCCCCAGAACTAGACCTCAAGGTGTTGTACTTTTATTTCAGATGCAGCTCGGCTTCCTCCAGCACAGTTCTATTCTCCAGTGGTGGGATCTAGTGCTACTTTCAGCTGCTGAACCAAATCAGGCTTTAGTATCAGACCATTCTTCTCCATCCATGTGTTTTACAGTGTATCTTCATAAGAGAGGGAAAGCAGACCAAATGGAGCTGAAAAATTGTTATCCCATTTTTCGCCCCTTCAAGGCACAAGCCCCTGACTCCCCCAGGATACTCGGCAGCGCTCAGGCTGCATTCAGTTCAGAGGACCAGGCTCTGCCCTCAGGTATGTGGTCCCACATCGTCCTGCATAATAAATGCTGTACTTGGCAGAGTACAGTATGGAGCAAGGAATGAGCCAGTAATGTTTCCTGGTGAATAAAAAAGGACTGATTTTGATTGCGTTAGACATCAGTCCTTCCCAGTGCCAGAAAGACATGCAGTATACATTTCTGGTTTGCTTGGAACTTCTTCAAACAGGCTGGTAACTGGCTTATTCCACCACTTATTTTTCCTTTGTGAAAATATCCCTTTAAATTAAGTGTTTAGCAAATACTGCTTAGTCTCATTACAAAGTAAATTGGGTATGGATCATACCAGCAGACTTCTCCAATCTCTTTCAGATGCTTAAATTACATCATGATCTAACTTCACCCTGGGGAGAGAGACAAGCTCTGTCGAATATTGTCCGTCCTTCTGCTTTGGTAATCTCCAGTATTTCTTGGGTACCTTTTGCAAACTGTCTATGCGTCAGGGCTGTGACTCTGCTTGTGGGGCATCAGGACATTTCATACAGTGGTAGCCCAGGGTTGTGCCCCAAAAAAGTTGACACCATCCGGGCAGACTGAAGTGCTGGGTGCCAGCAAGGTGCTGCCTGGCACTTGGTGGTGAGGATTTGGCCAGAGCAGTTTCTCTTTGATTTCAGTCAGTTGATGTCTGTGCCTGTGGGTGAGGGCAGGGGGAACATGCCTGACCCCACAGTCCTCCATCTGCCCTCGGAGCTGCTTGTGTCCTCCATCCGCCGTGACAGCCCATCTTGCTCATGCCCAAGGCACTGAAATCAGGCAACACCAGGGACCCTTCTCCTCTACCCACAGCAAGATGCTTTCCCTCCATAAGATCCCGTTTCCTGTCCCAGTTTTCACTTTCTGTCCCCCAAAGCTGCTCCTCCTGGGACACCCCATGCTGCATCCCTCTGGGCCCTGTTTGGGTGCTGGTGCCGGGCTGGCAGGGAGCAGGTGTGCTGCCACGGGATGGCTGGGCTGGCAGGGACGCCTGCGACTGGAGGGCTCTTATCTGCCATATTGTGCTCTCGTGTGTGTTTAAAAACAACAACAGCTCAACTGACTCATAGATCCTACGGCCTCTGAGTCATTTTTTATTTCTGGATTTCACTGCTCTGCCCTTTGCAATGAAGGGAGTTGCATGCGCGCGCGCACACACACATCAAGTTCACATTTGTTTTTCCCCTATAAAAACAAAACGATTTCCATACCATTAATGAAACAGAAATGATTTGACTCCGCGTACCCTGGCTTTTATTTTCCATTGTATAAACTCTACAGATGAAATAATGATGGTTGTAAAGTAAACCTCTCTCTCTTTTTTTTTTTTTTTTTTCCTTTCCCTTTCCAGGCAGTCTCTTTTCGAAATAGCAATAGGGAGTCACTTACAGACTTGGCTTGTGCTGAGCCTGTAGTAATTAACCCCTTCATCCCTAGATTTTCCTCTGTTGATATTTAACCACAGCGTGGGTGAAAGTGGCAGCAGGTCTCCCCTGGGACTGTAAGCAAAGCGGGGGAGCAGAGCAGGCAGGGAAATGCAGAAAGGAGGAGGAGAGCTGGTCCGTGCAAAGCGGTGGAGTGTGCTTGGGGCAATGAACCCATGGCTTGAACAGCTTATTTGGGAGAGCTGAGGTGCTGGCCCTGCAGAGCTGGAGGTACCTGCAGGCTTCCTGCACACCCTATTTTTGTGGATGCAAGTCAGCACCACCGTTTTGTGTTTAGCCTGACAGCCCTGTCCTGGGTCATCTCCCTTCCTTCTCGCTCCCCAGGGACCACCAGTGCTGACTTCTCAGTGAAATCTCCTCTCTCCTCCACACTGCCACTGCGGAAATAATCTGTAGTAAATAATTTAATCACCAAATCTTGCTCTTTCTGTTTACAGGGCTGTTATGATTTTATGAAGTACTCAGGGGGAAATTAATAGGGTGAAGTAATACCTTGCACGAGCAGCAGATACAGCTGGAGCTGGGCGAGCAAGCACGTGTGTGCTTTGCCTTGCGGGACAGGGTGAGCTGCCCTCCTTGCAGGAGTGTGAGCTCTGATTTTCAGTGTACCCTTACCATTACACACGGTCTACCCGGGAAATCTGTCTGTCTTCAAGGCTTCTAAACACGCCACAAACATTTTTCCTAATCGCGTCTATCATGCAGCAGCACAACCCTGCATCCCCCCGGCACTGGTTCAGATGCTTTGCCGATGCCTGGCCCAGGCGGGTTAGTGACACCGGCTGAGATACTGTTACTCTTCCCAGAATGGGTGATGTGTTTTATATTATTTCTCTTGGATTTATTAAGCATTATGTAACTGGCTAACCAATCCCGCATGCGACGCAATCGCGGTTGATTTCATTTCAGTGGAAAATAAACAAAAAAAATGTTCTGAAGTGGCTGAACTGAAATTCATTTCCACATGCAAAGCAATTCCTGGAGGATCTTCCCCATCTCCATGCGGCTACTTTGCATCCAAGTCCTCATGCAACCCATTAGAAAAGAGTTATGGAAAAACTGCATGTTGGACATGACAGGGCATTACAAGCAAATCATCTCTGTTTACTCCCTGCATTAAATTATTAAGATAAAGTTTATTTTACTTAATTATTTTTAAGCATCTTTGTGGATTTCTGCTGCTTTCTGAAACATTCAGCAATGTCTGAAAATGTTGTAATTCTGAATCCATTTTGCTGATGCACTTTAACTTCACTGGACGATCAGTAAAGCTGTTGGCTGGGGGGACTCCTGTTTGCATGTTATTTGCATTATTTTTCAGTAAGCCCCCAAGCACCTTCTTCAGCGGGGCAAGCACCTAAATCAAGTTAATCTGAATTGCTGAATTAGGCCTGCCTGAGCTGATGGATTGTGTAACAGCATTTGCCACTTGCCAGGCTGCAATCTGAACATAAAGTGGCACCAAATCTGTGATTGCAGGGACAGATGACAAGTCATGAAGGGGGAGGACAGGACAGTCCTGAAGGCGATGCTGGTGGGCAAATTCACAGCTCTATGTGGGTGTCACCACTGCACCTAGACTTGTGCTGACTCTCCAGATGAGCAAAGTTGTCTTAAAACCAGGAGGGAACCTACAAGTTAGGGGTTTGTCTGCTGTTCTGGAGGCTTGTTTATGCCTTCAGGAGATGAGCAGGGATGCCCAGCATCCTTCATTGAAAAGGCGGCCCGAGAGAGGGTTGAAGGTTAGTGCAGGAGTCCCTCAAGTTGCACAGGGCAGCAGCTTAACATAGGGTTTTTTAATCCCTAAGTGCCAAGTGTGTGCTGGCTGTTGTGGGTTGCTGTGTAATTATGGCTGGTACCTCCAGCGCCGTTATCACGCCAAGCAAAAACTGCCCTGGCAGACAAAAGCAGCTGTGAGTTTGCCTGATAATAACTGTACTTATCCCATTAGGCATTCAGCAGCTGCTGGTTAAATACTGGGCTATGAAAATCAAATGCGAGGAGCTATGACGCAAACAAAGCCTCATGGCCGTCCCATGTCTGAAGCTGCAATTCAAGATCTCAGCTGGCAACAAGTCCCTTTCATTGCACCTATTGCCCTTATTCCTTTCCCTTTCATATCTTTTGCTCTCCTTCCCACCCATGTGTGGTATTGGAAAAGCGAAAGAGCAAGCCAAGGTGGCAGCACAGCCTGAACAAGTTTGGGGTCTGGAGGGAAACCCCCCCCCACAGCTGCAGGTCAGCCCAAGGAAAAACCACATATACACCCAGACCGGTGTGGTTACCTCCACCAGCGTCACACCACAGCCCCACCACATCGACTCCCACCAGCTCGGATGGCCTGTGAGAGGAACGTGCCATTTCTTTTCACTGGATGGAAAGCAGAGCAATTTATTCAAGGTCTGAGGAAGGGGGAAACGGCTGAGTACAATGTTCATAAGCAATTTTGGCAGCTTTGCCAGCACCTCTGCTTATCTGGGGCTTTGCAGGGTAGAGCAGTGCCTTAGTATACACCATGGGCTGGTTTGTGTAAGCTGCTGGTGGGGTTTGCAGAGGACTAAACTAGCACATCCCCCATGGAAAGAGCTTTCTGGTGACTGGGGATTCACATGCCATGTTTCCAGAGGACTCCGACATTTCAGCCCTTTGAAGAACCCTTTGCAGTGATCTGGTTTTGACTAAATCCTCGTCTTAAAAATTAGTCCCTTCTTCCAACCTCCCACACTGCTTGGGAGAAGGAGTCACAGCCTGGCCACGCAGGGGTGGTTTGAGCTCATCATAAGCCATTGCAGAAATTGCTGAGGATTCAACAGCACTTGCAGGTCTGGGAGCCGAGTGGCAGAAGGTAAGAGTCAACCAACTCCCCAGTGCTGTTGCCATAATTTTTGTTGCTCTTGTTTCTCCAGAGCTACCAACAGTCTATCCTATATCCTATTTAACTGCAGCTTCTCCATCTCATTCTAAGGAAGATGAAGCAGAGATAAGCTCCCCTCTCTACACAGAAAAAAGCAGCAGTAATGAACCTAACAGCAAAAGCAAGTGAGCTGCAAGTCAGTTGCAGATGTTGCTCAGTCTTAACTACTGCAATTCAAGTAAAACTACTGCACAGCAGGATTTTTTTTTTTTTTTTTTTACTATTATCATCATATTATACTCTGGAATTCAGTTTTGTGTATATTTTTCAGGCTCTGCAGGAATCCTGGATCTCTGTGAATAGATGGAATTGAAATTTAAAGATATCATCCAAATAGGTAAACATGTCAGAAACATTATCTGGGTCACATTTGGGCAACAGGGTTCGCTCTGTTTTAAGTGCAAATGGTTTACTGATGATTTAGATGAACTTCCTGAGGAGTGTTTGAAATTCCTGGCACACATTCGATTTACCATCTGCTAGGACTTTGATGAGCCCACAAAGAGATGTTAGACTGGAGCTGCTCTTTGTATCTCGGGTGGACTTTTTATGATTGACTAGTTTGTGTTTCTTTGCATTTGTATCATTTTGTTTCCCAAGGAGAAGCGGGGCTTGCAAGGGACTGTGCGATGTGCTGCCGGGGCAGAGATGTTCTGTTAATTCTCCATCGGTGTGCTGTCATCAAGTTGTTCCAGCAGTGCCTGTTCTTTATGTCTGTTAAAATTATTACGTAGAGTTGAGTTTTGCCCTCATTTAGGCCGGATCTAACAGTAATTAAGTAATTTGGGCTGTCAGAGGGAAATTGAATTTGAGGCTAGCCTGGATTACAGACACTAAAAACTTCCTCGCATCTCCTAAGGCGTCCCTTTTAAGGAGCTTGTGTTGTAACCTACTAAAAAGCACTGCCTGGTAGGGTTGAATTCAACTTGAATATTTTCCATTTTTCTAAAGCAAAAGAGAGCTACAGCAGGAGGGCAAAGGGAGCAGGTTTTTAGAAAGGAATTTTTGCAGGAATGGAACCAAGTGTCCTGTTGACAGGACCTGAAGTGCTTTTTCTCTGCAAATGAAAGTAATAGGAGCTTGTTTGTCTGTGTGATGCCTCTTGAAAGATCCCTCCTGCAGGTGAAGGAGAGGGTTCCTGCAAGTCCTAGCCCCTGGGCAGAGCTGCAGCACAGCTGCAGGGAGCTGCAGTGGCTGGAGGGGACAAGGTGCAGGGGAGAAAGCTGCTTCTCCAGCATGGAGGAACGGACAAAGAGGGGAATGTTCTCTGTTCACAATCTGCTCTGAGATCTCTTAATTTTGCAATAGCGTATTGCCTTTTCAACTCAGCATCCTGCCCCAGGACACCTCCTGAAACATAACCATGGTCTGAATATGGGTGAACAATACTTCTGCCCAAGAGCTGCCTCCTGAGCTGCAGCCTGTTGCAGAGGTGATAGCCCTGGTAAGTGGGAAAGAAAAGCTTGGCACTTGTGACACTTTTTTACAAACAGGTAAGCACAGGGCACCTATACAAAACCAGAGTAAATGTGTGCTGAAGGGATCTCACCCTCAAGCAAAGAGCCTCTGCCTCTGATGGGAACATCTGTGACCATTTTCTACCACCAAATGCTTTTTGACATATTAAAGACATGGCAGGAACTGAGCTCCCAGGGGATCCATTGGTCTTATTTCTGTGGATGCTTGTACCCTGGGTCTATTTGAAGAAGGATGATTCATTCAACTGCTCGTTGCTTATGGCCCTGTGTGTCACTTCCCATTGTAAGAAGAAGGGTCTTGTTTGCTATCGTGGACTGGTTGGGGCTAATTTTGGGATAGATCTAGCATGGAAAAAATGCTTTATGCAGCAAGACAGCAGCTGATTCAGTTTCTTCCATGCTGGATGCTGGTGTTTAGAGTCTCCTAGGCAGGAAGTTTTATCAAGCAACATCAGACAGATGTTCCTCATCGTGTCCCAGCTGTGTTGACTGTTGATCTACTCTGTCAAACACTTGTCAGGGGACACGGGCATTCATTCTGCATGGGTGGCATTTTATTAAATGATCTACCTGCAAACAGCAATGGATCTTTTTCAAGAAATATCTGTACCAGTATTAATTGTAAAGATCCTAGAAGCACTTGTAGTCGTGGCACTCCCAAGACCCATTCCTGGGAAGGGGGCTGAGTTCCTGATTTTGCAGGAAAGGAGAATAAATTATTTTCTGGATTTCTAGTGCCAGGCATGGTATGAATTCACATTGGCAGTATCATCTTTCTGATGGGGTGCATGGTGCCCCAAGGCAATGCAGGACACAGCCAAGCCTTCTGGTTTGGAATGGCTGAAGTGAGAAGGGATCAGCATCAAAATCTCAGGGTTTTGCATTGGTGATCTAAGGAAAAGACACCTCTTAGTGGTGTAAAAACCAGCAGGCCAGGAACTTCAGCAGATGACTCTGGGCATCCCAGAAGGAAAGATATAAGAAAAGTGTGTTGATCCAGGAGGAAACTTCTTCACAGGGATATTGAAGGAACTGAAAAGACTAGGGGGTGCTCAGATATTGGGGTAAGGAGATGCCAAATCAGTAATTGGGTCACTGTCAGTCAGTGTCACCTCAGGCAACTGCTGCAGGGATCAGCCCTGCCTGGAGCAGGGCAAAACGCCAGCCCTGTTGCTGACTGCCATGCCTGTGCTGGTTCCAGTTGCTGGCACAAGCTCATCAGCGCTGCTTTGTATGTAGGGCATGTATTAGGGTGTGATGGTCCAGGAGGCATGGACTCTCCAGCTCCCACGTATGGTCAAAGGACTTCCCATCATATGCTGCAAGGGGAGGACAACAACTTTTTGCAGGCTGAGTGAAGGCAGGCAGGTGTTTCCTTCAGACACCTTCAGGCTTCATCAGCACTGACTCTGGAGCTGTGGTGGAAGCTGCTGGGGATGGCTTTCTTTGGACCTCTGCTTACCCAGGAGAGCTGGAGTTTCAGACCTGGTGGAGAGTAAATGGTGTGGAGCTAAATGGAACACTTCCAGCTGCATTGTGGCAAGGTGAGAGGTCTTGCCACAGGCAGAGCATGTCCAGTACAATGCTGCTTCAACCACTTTGAGAGTCATGGCCAAGTTGTGGGTCAAACTGGAGTGCAGGACTCTGCAAAGTGACACCCAGCAGCTGCCACCACTGGAGCTGCACATCAGCTCCACGTTACGGCTTGCTTTTGCTGATAGCTGCACATTGCACCTGGAAATGTTGAAAACATCTTTTTTTTTTTTTTTTTTAAAAAAATTAATTCTGAATTCAGATGTAAATAATCCTGTTGAGTCAAGGGTAACACTTGGGTTGAGGTATTTCCCTGGAGCTGCTAGAATCCATGTGGGCGACAGCCCTCCGTCCAGTGCAGACTGGCAGGCTGCAGTGTACAGCTGGATGCCTTAATTGCCCCAATGCTGAGATGCATTTGCTGTAGTATAAATCAGCTATCGTTTGTCAGGCATGTTCCTGGCTTATTAATGGGAAGCAAAACACTGCAATGGAACAGCTCCATGAAAGGGTAAGTCCTGGGGCAGCGTGACTGGTGGGAGCATGGGCTACAGAGGGGCTTGCATGATAAGCAGGCTCTCCCACTTCTCCTAAAAGCTTAACAGCTACCAGGAGCTGGCAGGAGAGTTTCAGCCCTACATGGGCTGTAACAAAAAGATGAACCAGCTGACGAACAAGAAATATGACTCTGATGGATGTTACAGATCCTTTCCGGAGGCAGGATCACAATGGTCGTCTCTGAATTCAGGGATGTGCATGTGAGCAGGGCCAAGACAGCTTTCAGCCACCCCTTCATTTCCCCCTGAAGATCCCTAAGGAAATGTTATCCCACAGTTGGGGTCCAGCATGGAGATAATGTAGCTGTAATCCACAGGTTTGATAAGGCAGGCAGCCATCAGTGGTGTTATCTCCCCTGTACATGGAGGCCCCTTCCAGGACGAGGCTTTCACTTGGCACACAGCGCTTAACACTGGATGTGAAAAGAGCAAAGTGTGTGGGAGCTGCTGATTTTGTCTCCTTGGTGGGACTGTTTTTTTTTTAATAAAAAGATCAGATGTTGCGCTTCCTTGAAAACATGACAATCTATGGGAGAGTTCATTAGTTTATGGCAAGCTGCAACACTGTGAAGCCCAGCTGAAAGCAAATGTTATTGCAAAGAGTTATCACTAAGGGGAGAGGATAGTAATGTCCTGAGGAAATAAACTCGACAGAGCAAAACATGGGACAACATAAAGCTGTGGAGGACAGGCAATAGCGTTTAATACTTTCTCAGAATAAAAGCCCCCAGTCACCTGTTTTTAATGCCAATGTTTGCTCTCTGCATATTCAGTGAATATGTGGGATGCATCTGTTCAGGACTCCATCTCTAATGGGAGTAACAAGTATCATGATTGCAGCTGGCTGAACTTTTTTACTACTAGTGCACAAAAATGTCTTTGTGACCATCATTGAGTAGTGATAACACCACTAAAAATGCAGTAAAAAACAGCTTTTTTTTTTGAGAAAACAGTATGTTTTAATTTCAAATTCCATGGAATTGTATTTCAAAAAGGACTTTCTTCCACAAAGCCCCCTGCTAAAGTACAGATTTGAGCAGCTTTAATGATGACTGGCCTGTTTCAAGTCAGCAAAGCTGGAGATGCAAGGGGTGAGGAAATGCCCACTTTCATGAACCTGACATAGCTGTACACTGCCAGTTTCCTTAGCCCCAGTTAGTCTAACTTACACCAAGGGCTGAAACTGTAGTATCAGATTTGGAGAAGTGTGAATGTGAATTCAAACTAATCCATCACTTTCTTTGCTGAGTCTCATGCCACTTGCAGCACTGCAGAGGATGACAGTTTTGCATTGTCAGGGTTTTTCTTGTGCTTTCCCTTTTATTTCCTAAGTGGAGAATTTCTTGCAACTTTGTTCTTATTTAGCCTCATGGTAGGATGCACAAGTTTCTCCTTCAGGCAGCGGGATTCTGCACCAGCCCCCAACCCAGCTACCTACACTCAGCCAATGTGGCGCCCTTGCAACCCTCTTGGTTTGTTTTGAGGATGATAATTTATTCCTTGGTGTTTTGGCTGTCTTAAAACAACACCAAAGCAAAATATGTTGGTACTTGAGAAGGATGGTCATAACCGACTCTGCAGCCATGTGTCCTGGGGCGGGCAGCACCCACCTCCGTGTTCTGTGTAGCCTGGGAAAAGAGGTGCACTCCTCTGCTCCGGCTCAGCTCCTGCAAAGTCCCTTTCTGCAAATAGATGTATTTGCCTGAGAAATGCAGGGTGACTCTTCCTTCATCCTCTTCCTTCCCTCATCCTCTCACCAGCTCAGGATTCACCCTGTGTTTCTGAATTGTGTGTGCATTGGTGTTGGGGTGCAATCCCAATAGCTCTGCTGCCCGAGGCGTGGGCTGGCATTTTGGTGGCAGTACGACCCCTGGTTTTAGCTCTGGTGACCTTAGAAATAAGAGGCTGACTTCTTGAACAAGCTGCCTGAGGAGCCTGGGATAGGTCAGAGATTTCTTGAGCAGATCAAAAGCCAGAGATGTTTTTCTGACAGCCCCGGAGCTCCCTGTCATGATTTATGAATTATATACGCTTTATATATTTAGCTGAAGAGGCTCACTGGGGGAACAGGGGCTGGTTTGTGCAAGCAGGAAAGAGCATGTGGTTTCAGAGAGCCACCGTCTACCAAGTGATACCCCCTCGAATGATCTATCTGCGGAGCCATCAAAGTGCCTTGAGGGACTGTAGCAAAGGAAGCTCAGGAGACTCACAGCAAAAAATGTCAGGATATTTTAGTGGGCCAGAATTTTAATGGGAGACCAAGTTATGGGGAAGCAAACCTGCAACCTTCCCTCATTTCACAAATCCTCTTTCTCTTTCTTTGGAGCTTCAGCAGATCCAATGGGATACAGCTCTCCCTTGGTAAGTGCTATATGCCCTGGCAGATTTTGAGTTTCATGTGCTCTTTTGGAGGTTGGATGCTCAAAGGCACTCTGCCGGGCTCCTGGGGCTCTTCATGCCCTGAGAGCTGTCGTCACACCAGTGACACTTAGCTCACATTCTTGAAGTTGTCTCAGCTCAGAGAGTTGTGGTGCTGTTCTCTCCTCTTCATGAGATGAGATTTTGCTCGGCCCCATGTTTGCGTGGTCTGACCTGAGCCCTATTCCTGACAGACACAGCATGAGGGAGGCTTTGCTGATTCCGATGCAAAACAGGGCAGGAAAACTAATTATTAACTTTAAGGCCAGAGTGTTTCCATGTGCACAATGCAGTAATCCCAGTATGAAGTCCGTAACTGCTGAATGGGGTATAGTCTACTGAGCAGATAGCCTTGCAGTCTTGAAGGCTTTGAGCAACAAAAATCCACCACATCCTGAGCCTGAGTAATTACCTGCTGGAACAACTTTACTGTGTTATGCTCTAATACAAAAGTGTCTGGTTTCAGCTTCCAGTGTGTAAATCTTGCTTTTCCTCTGTCCCATAGAAGAGGAAGCCCTCTGCCAGAAAACATCTCTCTGGGACCTGGTTATAGAGGATGACTAGCTCACCTCCCAGCTCTCTCCTGACCAAACGAAAGACATTGAAAGCCTTCAGCCCCCTGCCCCACTGTAAGACAAGTTTTCCAATCCTGAATGATCCTTGCATTTTTTGTCCTGGGCTAGGTAAATCCAGAACTGTGCCAGCTCTCTGCCCTGGAAGGATTTCCAATTCCTCTGCATGAGAGTTTCTGTTAGCACCTTCTGCTGAGAAGGCTGTGTAAAAATGCTGCCCTCCAGCAGCCACTGCCACTGGGGAGAAGTTTAAGGGTAGGTATTTTGAAGCCCTGCTATAGCTGGCCAGGGAGAATTAGGGAAATCCAGTAGCTGAAATTTCAGTGGTCTGTCAGACTACAGTCCTTTTTTCGTAGAATCATAGAATGGTTTGTGTTGGAAGGGACCTTAAAGATCATCCAGTTTTTCATCATGTATTCACAAAAGCGGTCAGATGTGCTGTTCATGATTAAAGGGATAGGGACAGGCAGTGTGGAGCATAAACTGGGGTCTGTGCTGCCCCAGTGTAAACTTGTAGAGAGAGCAGGAAAGTCCCTAAAGATGATCAGCTGGAGTTATTCTGGATACCTGAGATGCAGTTCAGACCATGCTCTCTGTGGCAAGTCTTAAATCTCTGCGCTAAGAGGAGTGACTTAGCTGCTGTCACCAGGCTAGCACTGTCACTTTTTAAAGAGAGGCTGGATGAATGGTGGGATTTGTGGCTTGAAGAACAGCTGAATGTGTATTTTCTGTCAATTTGGGGAACTTGCTGTTCCTTTTTCTCTTAACGTCAATGTGAAGTGGACTCCCAGGGTACTTTTATTGTCTCAGAATGACTGTAGGGTTGATCTTAACACTATACGCAAGGGAAGCAGAGGCAGCCCCAGAAAATATATCACTGTTGAGCTGAATCACAGAGAGCAAGCCTTGGCTTATTTTTTTTCCCCATACAGAGGCAAATTTTGTCATCATATCACTCACGTAACCTTTCAGATGAACTTAGTAATCATGATATGTTTTGGTTTGGCTTCCTTCAGATTAAAACCTTGACTTTCAGAAAAAGGAAACCATAAGTTAAATAACTCCAAAATTAGGTATTTCTGAAGGATAATTAGTGGTCTTCTTTCTTACCAAAACCAACCCAAGACTGTGCTTTAAATATTACCTTGTAGTAATTCCTTCAGTTCTGTTCCGAATGTGATTAATTTAGCAGGATGTTATTGCTATAGCATCCTACATTTCAAACCACACTTTAGGGTATTATCTACAATAACAAACACTATATACCTCCGCAACTTTTTGAAAAAAATCAGCCAAACCAGACCCTGGGTCTTCTGTGCTTCGACAATGGCACCAAGGCTTGTATTTGCCTACACCCAAATTACTGACTGATCGTATTCTTTCATTCCCTGCTCCTGTAGATAGGGGGACCCATGTAAAGTGAATGCAGATACAGATCCCTGCCTCCTGTTCTTTCATTTGGATGTAAAAATACTGGAATTATAATCCTCCTACTTCATCGCTTTGAGCAAAAAGCAATTTTAGTTGCATTGAAATTTCTGTAGTGAGGGGAATGGGTCTGTTTTTGTAAGAGTGCACTGTAAAAAGTGCCATTGTCTGTGCAAATACATAAATATATACTATATAGGGATATATGTGTGTATACACATACACAGGCACTGTATATACAGAAAGACACACACACATACTTAGGAGATGTGTATATAACACTCACTTATATACAAATCTATTCCCTGTTATGAAACAGCCATCAAGACATAAACAAGAGAAGTTAAACCATGGATGGGCATATTTTCAAGTGCTGCTGGAGGGTTTTATCTACAGTATTGAAGAAGTGCTATCAAAACCTAAACAGGGCACTTATTACAAAGAAATCTTTACGTAAGTGCTGGAAAGGTTTGCTGAATAACCAGATGTTGTTGCAAAGACACTTCTCCTCCCCCTCTCCCCACTTCTTTCCTTCTTTAATAGTTCGATTAATTCTGCGCATAAACCGGGGCTGATAAAAGTTCTAAGCTGCAAACTTCATCACATCTGGACACTGTCGAAGCCAGATCGTTCAGCAGTGCACTTCAGTTGCTTTTAATCTCCCTCAATAAAATAAAAACTTCCAACAAGTAATGCTGACCTATATATATTTTTGCACTGTAAACACTGACATCTGCGAGCTGCTCCAAGCGAGCACGCAGCGCTTTCCACCAAGGCAATCGCTCGCGCTTTGCCGTAAGAGAAATACACAGCTGATGCAGTTGTAGCGGTGTATTCTACTGAATTCTCAGCTATTTCCAATCCTCCAGCTAATTGCTGTCCGGGGAGAAATCAAAGATTAGCTATTTTGCTGGAGGAAGGAAAAATAAACGACCTCTCGGAGTATGTTGCTTAGCGGTGTCTAACCAGAAACATTTTTCTACTCACAGAAGGAGAGCAGCAGTAATGAAAGCAGACCCGGTCTCCTCCAGTAACCCATTTTCTGGATCCCGCCAGCGACTAGAAGCCCGGCTTCACGGCGTTGACCAATTCATCTTCCCTCGGTGAAGCCAGTCTCCTGCGTTTCTGCTGTCAAGCCCGGAGCCCCCAGTTTGCGAGGCTCCCGGCTAGGCTTGCCGGGAAGGCGGATCCAGCCGCTAAAGCCCAGCTGTGTGTGGGGTCCGCCCAGGAACTGCAGTTTATGAACAAACTAAGCCCGACTCTACTCTTGAAATATATACAAATATGGGAGGGGGCAGCTGGGGGAAGAAGCCTGGCTCCGAGAAAAAGAGTTTGATTTTTTTTTTTTTTTTTTTTTTTTCCGATGACAACGCAGAGCTGCTCCTGGCTCCATACGGCCCAAGGATCTTTGAAGGGGACCTAATGTCTGCTGCATGCATCTAATCAAAAAGGCATGGGTAGTCCTGCATGCCTCTTTCATCTGAATAAAACATGGAAGGTAAAGCTTCAATACGCTGAGCTGCCATTAATTCTCTACTTCCCACCCCCCCCACCCCCCCCTTTTAGAAATTAACTGTATTTTTTAAGTAAGCTTCAACGGGCTATATTTTTAATAGGAGCAATTAGAAGTTTTAGTGCAGCTTTTCCAGGAAGACCACATCAATATGAGCTTAGCCTAAAGTAGGTGCTTTTGACCCATTAAAGCAGCAGGATTTAAACATATACTTATATGTTTTCCTGAATCAGGGCCTAAAATAATAACATAGAGCATTTAAATAGCTGCCTTCTCCCCAAGATCTCAAACTGCTTTACAAAAACTTGTAAGAAATATTATCCCACTTACAAAAGGGAAACTGTGAAATGTAGCAGAAATCTGACTTGCCTTGGTTGTTAACGCAATTGATTGGTGGCAAAATCAGGAGTAAAATTCTCAAACTCTTGACCTATGATCTACCCCAATCCTTCAGACTGTGTTAAAATAATGACCAATGTACTCGAGTGTGGGAGAGAAAGAGATGTTCTTATTAGAGCTTTTTCCAGTCAGAATACCTGCCCTAAGGTAAGGCTAGTTTTTATAGTTATTGATAAACACATCAACTGATTTTTAATGCATACTCAGCATTCTAATTCAGTGAATCTCCAGCTTTTTATTTACCCACTTTACAATTAATCTTTTAGTTCATTAATCAGTATGTGGTGAATACATGGTGTATCTGTATATGCTTGTGTATACATGTGATCGTTACTGTCGAGCGTTTTGCTCCATTGGACTTGAAGGTCCTTCCTTTGTATGAATCTTTCTGATAAACTGCACCCACTTGTTTTGTAAATTATTTCTATAAATTATTTTGTTAAAGAGTTAAATAATGGTATCTTTCCCTTTTTTATTTAAAAAGGAGAAAGGGGAGGTGTTAGATGAGCTACGGACACAGCTGATAAAGTGTGCCTCCCATGCCATGGCTCTGCAGAGTTGCTTGCTATGCTCTGAATTGCTTTAGGGTGCCCAGACACAAGCTGGCTTCACCTGTCCTCTACGGAGAAATGGCTGTATGTCCCTGGGATAACAGAGCAGAAAGCCAAGTGGATGCCCTAAGGGAAGATACCACCTGGGGTACACAGAGACAGACCTGGAAGAAGGAGCCTAGAAAGGCCTGCCTGGCCGGGGGAGCTGCCTCTCACTCACAGCCCTGGAGGACATCAGCTCAAGCCCTAGGTAAGGTACCACATTGCTCTCCCTCGCTTGGCTGCCTTTACATCAAACTGGACTATGTGCTATGTAGTATTAACTAAGAAGAGATGGGTTGGCCTGAGTTACAACAGCTGAGGTATGGCCTTTGAGGGCTGAGGACAAGCAAATGTTTAGCAAGCGTTCAGAAAGACATTATTTTCCAATAAGTGTATTGAAACTGCTGTGTGCACAGTGGTTTCTCTGGGTGACCTGCCAACTCTCCTCTTTCTGATTCAGATTGTTTCAAAATGCCCGCAGATCACTCAGACATGACCCTTTCTGTGTGTTACAAGGCAGCTGGATAAAGCTTGTGTTAGCAACGTCGCAGATTATTCACAATCCATGGGAGCCCCCTTTAAAATCAGGAAGAATCCCCCGCTGCCTATGAAACACAGAGAGAAATAATGTCCCCAGCAGGAGCCCGGAGGGACTTTAAACAATGGTGGACATTGACAAAACACGCTGTATGATTTTGAAGTGCAAGGGAAGCAAGGAATATTATTCTTTTAGCGGCAGAACCTGGGAAGGCAGCAGGAAGCCTGCACAACATCCCTGCAGCGGGGGACCCTGAGGTGCTGAAGCTGTGTTTTCAAAAAGCCCAGGCAATCCCAAACAACTTCTGGGCCAAACTGAACCCTGTAAAATGCTTCGTCCTGTCTGCAGAATAATCTTAGGAGGAGAGCTGGGGCTGGAGCTCACTGAAATGAGACAACAGTAGCTGTCCCATGCAATTTGGGTTTCTACGCGAAGCTCTGCAAGGGGGAGCTTTTAGGGAGCTGTTTGTCCTGCTCTTCCTAAACAGCTGTACTTATTTCTAGACAGTGTTAGACCTGCTGCTTGGTAAAACATGGTGTCGTAGTGACATGGGTGAGGGTTTGCTTTCATAAACTGGCCACTGAGCTCTGCAGGCTGCTTTCTGCTCAGAGGCAACCTGTCTGTTCAGCCCTTGTTGCATGTAAGATTTCACAGAGCTAGGTGTACCCTCCCATAACCTGCGTTTTTGGTCTGCTGAGCTGAGGCTACTGTAAGCAAGCCTCATCTGCAACATAGAAAGAACGTGGGGCTGGGAGCTCGTTTCTTTCCTAACACTATGGCATGAGTTACCCTGGGTTGAGCGAGGAGCCAGGCAGCACGTGCCCCACTGACCTGGGCTTTTTTGTGACCAACAGCTTTGTCGTGGATCCCCTGGTTATTTCTCAGACCTTATCCAAGGAAAAAATGCAAACTAAAAATCCACCAAAGTTACTCAGGGAAAAGTGAGAAAGAACCCTGGGATTTAGCCTAAAGCGTCTCAAGTCACATTATAGAGCTTTGCTTCCACGAGAGAACACAGTGACCTCTGGAGTAAGACATTGGGGAGGAAGAAGAGATAAATGGTTATTTTTATTGTTGGCTTGTTTTTTCCTTTTGGTGTAAATTCCCCTGCTCCTCTATTAGTGGTCTGGACAACCTCATAATTCAAGACACACTGAAGTCTGGATTTAGGCTGAGGAACGTAAGGTCTCTCTGCAGGGTGATTTTTAAGTTGCATTGTGGGAGCAGTTTTCCCAAAGTTCTTGTTTAGAAGCTGGAAGATATTTACTAGAGAAGTAAAATAAAACTTTGGACACCTGAAACAATATAGCATATATTTAAATGAAGGTTTCAAACAGCCTGAGTTTCCACTGCAGGAGGCAAGGCTCTGCAATCAATCAATAGATCTGAAGCTCCCAACATAGGCACTAAACACCCTTGTGCAGGGTAACATCACGATGGACATGTGCCAGACCCAGGTAAGTCAAATCTCTTATTCCTCCCAGGGGCAAAGATAGCCTTCATGTTATGGGGGCGTGAAGAGAGAGAAAGGGAATAAGGGAACCGTGTAGCCATGCCCCAGAGAGTGCTAATGCAACAGCCAGCGCTCCTGAGCTTCCCTGGACCTCTTCCATGCCCACTAGACCCCAGAGATCATAGCAGAGGTATTGGGTTTAAAACGACTGGATACAACAAAAGATGCTGGATTTACTTCTGCAATCAGAAGATGTTCCTTTGCCCTCTTGACTACTTGCACATTACATGACTGGACTAATATCTGTGGAATTTGCTTTGTTCTTTTTTAATGTGTTGATATCAGTAGTGATGTTGGACTTCAGATAAGGTCCATGAGTGTTTCTGTCATGAAGAGGATTTGCTTTGTACTTTGAAAAGCAGGTCTAAGGAAAGCAGCTACTGGATAGATCATGACTTACCTTCTATTAGTGAGCACAAATCGATACTCTTAATTTATGAGCCTATATTGTGTGGTTGTATTGAACTACTCCCAAGTTGTCCTGGCAGTTAATTAAACCCCAGGAATTTCAGTGTCATCATTTCTGCATCTTACAAGCATGGTTTCACCGTGCCATCAGCAACAGTTGCCTGAGAAGGATGTGCACCCTGCACTGTGGATCCGATCCAGCTGCCTTCTCCATCCTGCACTCACAAGGGTACTGGCTCCAGTCCTGGGAGGGTCAAATAAATTCAAATGGCATTGCCTGGTGGGTGCTTGAGGGTGCCCATCACTCTCTGGCAAAAGTTGTCATTACTTTCCTCCCATTGCATTCATAGTGTTTTGGTGTTTGTTTGAGTTCATGGTGGTACTATGGTTTGTGCTCCTTGTTATCACCCAAGTGAAAATACCACAACTTGACCTTTGGCATTTTCCATTCTCTTGCTGCAGTTTGTCCCAGTGATGGTGTGGTAGTCTTTGCTGACCAGGTACTGCAAGGAGCGCGATCAAAGCCAGCAATGTGTCCGGAGGGACATGGCTATACTTCCTTTGGGCACCTTATCTTCATTGCCACAGCCACTGCTCCTTAACCCTGCCAACATTCCCATGCTCCTGCCTCTCAGCTAATGTTCATTTTGGTAGCCACGCAGGATAAATGCATTTTTTAAGTGATGCCTGACTTTTATTGGAGTCTTTCTATAGTTCAGAAACAATGGCGTGCAACAGGCTCCTCGACCAAAGTTGCATCAAGATTAAATAATGGCCTAATTTGTCTGTTACTGAGTTGTTTGGGGTTTTTTCTGCTCAGTTCTGTCCCAAATCTTCTTGCCTTCTTCCTGTGAAGTTTTAAGTTTTTCGTGGCTTGCTGTGTGCTGCTTTTGAAGCCACTTTCAGTAAATTTTCATTTATACTATTGATGTGCTTGTGCAGATTCTTTCAATACTGTGGATTAGTTTTGGCTTGTTTGTATTCATGGATCCAGACTTGCCATTGCTGAAATAGATGGAAACCACTTCTACCAGTTTCAGACTGAGTGGGATCAGGTGATTTCCCCCACCTTAAAAGACACCCGTATCTCTTTTCCACTCCCCACGAGTTTTTCTTTCTCTGAATAATTAACAAAATGCTGATTTTACTACTATTTAGTGACCATTTCACACAGCCATTTGGATGACAGAAATATGTCTGTGAGGAGCCTGGATTCATAGGAGAAGTTTTCCTGTTTACTCTTTTTGAACCTACTTTTCCTCCTGCATTCTTCCATGCTGAAGCAGCTACTCATGCATTTTACCGACAGTTCCTTGACATTCATTCCTCTGCTGTGTTTTCTTAGGCAACCTAAGCAAGCACTGTTTTCTGCTCCATCCATCATACCAATGACATCACATGCAGACAGACGCCAGGGTCTTCAGTGGGGATCAGCCTTTGAAGACCAAAAGCACAAGTTGGCATTGCTTTGACTGCTGGTTGACTCCAGTTAGCAAGCACCTTCGGGTCTAAAGGAATTAGCAGTTTGACAGCCTGACTCACGATCTTTGTATTATTATTACTGTAGTGAAATTATGATAGGATCCAGGAGCCTGAACCATTGATCAGGAATGTGCTTCTGAAAGGAAACTCCCGGCCATCCCGCCTTGGCCTGCACTACAAGGCAGTCTTAGGGCATGCACACGCTGGATTTTTTCAGTAGCAGCTAAACTGGAAGGCGTGAAGGGTAGCCAGTTCCCAGGAGCAGGCTAGAGGCACCCTAGAAAATATCCTCTAAAATATGTGTGGTGTGGATGGTGAGTTCTCAGCTCCAGCTGTGCTGCTCCATGAATCTACTCTTACTGTAACTCACCACTTGGCGAGCACTGGCACAGCCAGGCACTGCACAGGCACATCGGTATACACTCTCGTCAGCGGGAACATTGGCTGGTTAACTCTCTCTTTCTGAGGTTATTGAAAGACCATGGGTGTTGCAGGATAGATGCAAAGCACAGACAGGGCTTTAGGTGTTTTCATTTAAGTTCTCAGTAGCAAAGTGATGGAGGTTGTTGTTGGTTGTATTACCATTTAATTCTAACTACTTCTAAGAAATTGAAGGGATGAGGAACCTTAAATGAAGTTACTGAAAATTAGTGTTGTGGCAAAGGGGAAATTATTTGAAATATTTCCCATTAATATGGCATAAATTTTTTTGTTTGTTTGCTAGAACAAAACAGGCTGTCAAAAGATCCAGGCAGGAAAGGTAACACACATAACCTTACAAAAAGCATCAGGGAACTAGTTATAAGGTAATATACCTTGCTTAGCTTTTGTCAGTCAAAAATCAGTTTGTCCAGAATAACGGTAGGATTAAAAAGAATGGACTTACAGGCTAGAAAAATGTGGGGGTCCCTGTTTGCCAGACTGTGCTGGGAGTCAGGAATAGCTGAGAGGAGGGCAGTGGAGCAATCTGCTGCTTATGTGTATGGTGTCATGGCTTAGAGAAAGCACACTAACACTTGCAAAAAGGAGCATCTGTGTTTGGTGAACTTTGGATATTGCTTTCTCTCCTGTAAGATGTGTAACTCTCTGGTAAGGAAGTCAATAGTGGTTTGATCTGAAAAGGTTATGTTTGAGAAAATCTACCTCTCTGATGACAGCTTCAGAGGCTGAAGGGACTTGTAGGTAAGAAGTTGAGTCGAGCTTGCCTTCTTATGGTTGAAGAACAAGGGATGTGCTGCCTAGTGAAGATGCTAAAGAGCAGGAGACTGTCCTAGTTAGAGCAATCTGCAGAAAATCCGACTCACATCCTGACAAGAAGGGGTTCAAAGAGAGCCTGACTGTGCTAGTGGTTGTGCCCAGCTAGGGGGAAATACTAGAGCTTGTTTTGACCCAAGTAGCACAAATCCTGGAAGTACTCCTGAAAGCAGTAGTGTGCCGGGACCATTTTTCTGTGAGAAAATACTGTTAGCCCTCTTTGCAGGCTGAGGTGGGGAAACATGGCCCAGGAAAAGCACTTTGTTGGAGACTCTAGTGCTTATTGAAGACCTCTTCAATGCCCCCTAGTTTATCAGGACATCTCACACTATCCTCTAAAGCTCACCAGGCTATATTGTATGTGAGGGCTACCCAGGCTGTTGGTAATCTTGATTTGGGCACTTCTATTGCTATCCTCCTCCTACATACATAGTGTTTTAACTCTTCTCCACAGCTCTTAGTAGTATTAAGAAAATTCAAAGCTGAAAATAGTTTTTGAAATGACTGAATGCTAGACCTGCAAATATTACTGTATTTTACTGATAATGTTGCTTCTATAATAAAAGTATTTAATACAAAGTATGATGTCCTGCATGAGCTTCACATAAATATTTCCATTATATTGCTGATACGGATCAGAAAAATTTCAGTATGCATATCCTGCAAATGCAAGTGTAATTGATACAAGGTATGTATCTTAATGTACATCTTGAGTAAACATAAGAAAACCATACCCTAATGGAAAACAGACTTTGTCTTACAAAGTGTAATCATGCTTTTACATCTAAACTGGACTTTGGGTTTAGAAAACAAATCTTAAATCAGTCCTATTCAGAGGACAAATCACAGTTCGCATACTTGCAAAAAACTTTTGTTCTAGGAAAGCCTTTTGTAGGAAAGCTTGGGAAACTTCATCCAGCTACAGTGGTGGAGGGGTGGGAAAGGAGGGATTGAGGTATCAGTTCAAACAATCTGAGGAGAAAGTTGAATAAACATTGAAGACAACAGAATAGAAACCAGACGCCAAATATTAATTCATGGGGTCTTCAGAGGGGATTCTGAGATTTATTTTAATTGCTGTTGAAAGAAAAAGATTAATTTTTGGATGAAAAATGTATGCAAATTCAGTTCTGGTCAACACTAAAAAAAACATTTCCTACTCAAAGCAGAAAAATGCAAAGCAAAGAAACCCATAATATCAACCCTTTAATCGCCTGAGGCAGCCTTTAACCTGGGTTTGAAAAGGGCAGGAAAAGAAAAAGAAGCTACATGAGAATAAGAAAAAATGTAGTGCCTGAATCAAAGCACATGAAGCTGGTGAAAAAATGGGAAATCTCAAGGGAGTGATGTGATATGTAAACCAGAGAATGATGGGGCTGCTGCTGAGTGTCCAAAATGATGTTTGCAGTACAAGGAATAAATAGGAAGAACCTCTCCATCCAGTTTGCTGGCCCCACAAGGACTGTGTGGGCACCACAGGGTTGTGAGTGAATACATTCAAAGGCTGCAGTAACGAAGATAGGTAGATAGATAGATAGATAGATATTCAGTAGGAGCTGCAGGGCAGACTTGCTGAATGTCTCTCCGAAAAGACCGAGTAGGAATCACAGAAATGCAGAGTAAGGTTTGTTCCTGCTCAATGAGGAGATGAGACAGTTGGTGCTTTTATTAAATAAATGACAGAGGCTTCCCCAGAGCTGAACTCAGGGGATTTTAACTACTCAGGTGCCTCTTGGAGAAGCGTGGTGGGATGGAACACACGTCGGTGTTAGCCAGAAGAGATAGTGGGCAGGAGAACACCCTCCTGGATGTTGTACCATCACCAGGAGGGAGTTGATGGAGAAAGCAGGGCAGACAAGGAAGATAAGTAAAAGCCAACACAGCATGACCGAGTCCTGCGCTCCTTGTAAAGGAGTGAGAGTAGGGAAATAACGGACTGCTGGGCTTTAAAAAAATAACCCGAGCTGCCTAATGTTAACAAACATCCTGAGGGAAAGTTAATAGCTGCTGAAAGAGACTCTATAAAGCAAAATGACAAGTTGTCCTGCTACGGATGAAAGATAGGACACAGCATGGGTGCATCAGAAACTCTTCAGTGACCTCAGAACCGAGAGAGGAACAACAACAAAAATACATCTTAGAAACATTAAACATTTACAACTGTGAGTGAGGACGAGCACCCAGGGGGCGGCGGAAGGTCTCTGCCGGGCCGGAGGCTCACGCCGCCCAGCTTTGGGCGATCCGAGCATCCCAACAACGAGGGGTGTCTGCGCGCCCGCCATCAGGGCGGGTGCCCACCGCCGGGTCCTAAGGCGGCGGGCTGGGGCAGAACCCGGGCAGGGCGCCAACAGCCTACAAAGGGCTTAGACCAAGTCCACCGCTGGGCACCGGCCGCGGCGGGCCGGGGGAGGCCTCGCCGCAGCCCCAGGGCCGCCCGCCTGGCCCCGCCGCGGCTGTGGGCAGCGCCGGCCCCGGGCGGGCGGACACACGCTGGCCCCCGCCCCGGCCGCTCGCTCTAGGACCTGCGATGAGTTTGCCCGCCGGAGCCGGCCTCAGCGCCTGCGCGGAGGGAGGCGGCTGAGCCCCTTATCCCCATGGAGAGCGCCGAGGCCGAGCCGAGCGATAGCCGCCCCGAGGAGGACGGCGCCGGGCCCTGCAGCGGCCTCCCGCCTCCGGAGCAGCCCGTAGCCACGGTGAGGGTGCGGGGGGTGGCGGCGGCGGGGCGGTGCCCCCCCCGCGGGCCGCCGGCCTCGGCACGGCCTATTCCGGCGGGGCCGAGCACCGGGCTTTCCTGAGCGGGCTGCCCGGCCGCCGGCCCGGGGCGGGCGGGGAGGGGCGCGGGGCTCGGCCGGCGCGGGGCGGCCGGGGCCGGGCGGTAGCCCAGCGGTCGCCCGGCGCTGCCCGCCGCGGCGGGAAGGGGCTACAGGTGGGACGAGCCCTCCCTCTGCTTGCCTGGGGGGGCCGAGCCCCTGCCCGGGAGCGCCCGGGGCAGAGCTGTGCAGCCCGGCCCTCGGCTGTGGGGTTCTGCTTCCAGCCCCGTTCTGGCCGGTGTCGGGGGGCTTTGTGCACCGTCTGCCCGCTTCCCTAGTGCCAGATTATTGTTTTTATTTGTAATTATATTTAAATTTGTCGTGTCCCCCACCTTAATTTCACAAATAAATCCCTCTCTCTGCTCAGTTCAGTCGTGCCTTTTCAGGGTGGGTGTGTGGTCCTGCTTGACTTCTGCCCGCCGATGTGTAAAAGATAACGATCCTCCTCTGAGAGATTAAAAGAAAAACATCTCGGTCCGGATGTATTCTGTTTCCTGTGAAAGGGAAGAGGTGGTTACGCGTGTCCCAGGTGTCCTGAGGAGGAATTCACTGGTAGTTGGGGAATGTTTAGATAGAAAGTGCTGGGCTTAGTTTGTTTGTTTTTGAAAAAGGTTACTTTGTTACCTGTAAGAAGAATATTTCTCCTTTCTGTGTTCATGATGGCTTTTGGTACCTGACGTTGTCTATTTGTTGACTCTGAGTTTTTTCCCCCCAAAGCAGGTTTTTCTCTTTTTATTTTCAAGTGTGATACAGAATATAGGTATAAAACGAGGCCCTGCCAAAGCCTTTATCCTACAGAGACCTACTGTATTTGAACAAATACGGTGTGGGAGAAGGGGAGGGAGGGTTAGTAGCCTTTACTTTGTGTGGCTAATGTTACATGAGCCTTTATTTTCCTTCTCTAAAAAGATGGAAGACTGTTTGGCAAAAAAAATGGAAATCACTGTTTCAGAAGCTGAGAAACGAACTGGGAGGAATGCTGTGAACATGCAAGAAACATACACTGCTTACCTCATTGAGACAAGGTGGGTGATAAGAACTTGCTCTCAGAGTATGTGGATGTGCTATTCTAAATAGATTCTTTCTCCTTCTACCCCTAAAAATATTCAGGTACAGTTGATGAGAGGGTTTAGCAGGCTTATGATTTGTTATGTGATTATCAACCTACTCTGGAGGATATTTCCGCTGAAAACTTGGCATCTGATCTCCAGTTCAGTACTAATGCTGGTGTACTGTAATTCTTCATTTGGAGCTAGGTGGAAAAATGTGTGCTTGAATGATGTTGCTTTAATATGGTGTCGACAACTGCTGGGTTGGTTTTTTGACATGGGTTGGAGAAATTTACATATGTGTATGTGAGGTTTTATGTGCAGTTTGTATGTGAGAGAGGTTCTGCACTGTGGTCTAAAGTAATGGTTAAGGTTTGTTTGAGGTCACAAGAAAATAAAGAAGTCTCATGACTTATGTCATGCGGTCAAAATGTACTGCTCCGCTCATATTTTGAAGTGTTTTGCTTGATCTGATCACCACATACTCCTTGAAGATGTTCTAAGGGTTAGGGTTAACTAACTATTTTCTTCCTTCATACTAGCTTAAACTTTCACTGAAGAACTTACTGCTTTCAGTCTTCTCCTGTTAAGATTAATATTGCAAGTATGGTAAACATGCTTGGTGCCACAAATACAACTTGCAATTTAAAGTTTTGAGAAGGGAACAAAGCTTTAAAATATCTTCTAACTTACTGTTATTTCCCAAACAGTCACAGATGACTCCTATTATGCAGGATCGTGTTAACTCAGCTGAAGCAAGCATTTCAAAATTAGACTTTATTAGGAGTTCTGTCTTTCTTCTTTATATTAACAGTTTTAACCTTTGGGCCTCATCTTGGGAATGATGTGCTGTACAGATAAAACCTTCTGAAACAAAGCAGTTGCATTTTGCGAAGGCTCTGAAGAGTTCAAATTGTAATACTATCACATAAGTCTTCAAGTTACTAGTTCAGAGGCTTCTTAGCTTGTTCAGCTGGTGAAGGGACACACCAGGCGCAATGACTGCAGACCTACTGGCATACATTTACTATATTTTTGCTAAACTTTCAGAATAAAATCCAAACTAGTTATACATCATATTTTTCAAATATTGGCGCTCTTTGGCAATTGCTCAGATGTTTAAAGAAATACTTTTACAGTGTATTGATATTCAAGATCACATTTTCTCACATAGGTAATGTTACTTTTCTTCTAATGATATTTCTGAAGGAAAAGAGAAGAAAATCGGTATCATTGGTGTCTAACTGTGATGTGAAGTGTACTCTGGGGGCATCCTTATGTGGCCCCAGAACATGCTGACTGCATCTCCTTTCCCAGTCTTCCTTACATTACTTTAATCTCACTCCTGCTGATCTTTCCCAGTGGCTCCTTCATAGTGGCAAAACTGTATTTTGCTGCTCGGATTGCTTTCTTTCATTAAGATTTATTTTGTTCTGTGGTCAGCAAATACCAAGACCAATTACATGTTTGTCACAGAACTATTGAAAATGTGGGTTTGTCACATCCCTTATAAAATAGGTTCTCTATTCCTTTTGCTGAGAAGGCAAAATTTCTTGCATAAATATAATTGGTGGCTATTAAATGTGCTTCCTGCTGAGCCTGTAGCTGTAGGTGGGCTTCACAGCAATTTGTCTGTGGGTAATAGGATATTTTGTAGCTGAAGAATAAAACTCAGTTTATAGTAATATAAAAGGAAGACCACTTAATAATAGTTGCATTACATTTATGTGAACTGGGGTACTGCAATTACTGCTATCTAGGATTTAATTTTGTTTGAATTGAGGAACTGCATCTGAGTGAATAAGGGACACAAGATGGATGCAATTACAACCATTGTATGTTTGTTACAGAACAGGGGCTGAGTACCTAAACTTTTAACACATTAGTTTCACTAGTGCTGATGAAACTGTTTCCAAAATGCAAGTGATGGTGTTGCTTCCTTTTTCTTTTCAAAATGAAAAGGCTTATTACTATTCTCACATTTTTATGTGGCTTTGATTGGGTTTTTTTAAGTGATATTCTATCTTGATGTAGATCTGTTTCTTTGAGACAATACAAACTCTACTGGTGTAGACCACAGAGCCTCAGCAAATTCCAAGGGTCATGCTTCCTGAAAGCTTCCTGAAAGCATTCCCTTTATTCTTGGTGTATACCTTTCTGCATTAGCTAATTAGATTTTTGTGCTGAGCTATTTCCGTTCAATTAGTCTTGAAGTTAGTTTGCATCACAACTTCCGTTAAACTATACAGTTATTTAAAAATAACTTAGTTTTTATATTCTCCCCATGAGAACAGAGGAACACTTCCACCTCTTTGTGGGAAATGGCATTAAGGCAACTATAAATGCTTATAATTAAGATGTGCAGCTAAACATTCGTTCTTGAGATGCAGATGCTCACCATATCACTTGCTTTCTGTAAGGAAAATTGCAAATATCCAGGACCTCACTTAAATTCGGACTTGCTTGCTTGTTAAGAAATTTAGGCAGCTGTGTCTAATACCAGAGTCTGCATGAAACAACAAGAACTGAGATAGTATAAAAACCCAGCATTTGATTCATGGTCTTGTACCCTTTGTGTTTTGTGGCAGAGCTGAAAGTTAATCAGCATGCAGAGCACCTTTGAGTGCTCTGTGTTAATGGACTTTTAATTACAATACAGGCAGGGATGCCTCTTTTTTCATGTTCTTCTTTAAAGTAAACAGTTTTTTCTGTAGTAGTAGGACAGTTCCATTTAGCTAACTTTGTCTCTGTCCCTTCTGACTTTCAGATCTCTAGCTTGGTCCTCCTGGTCACACAATATGATGATTGGAGTGTGTTTTGTTGTGTTTTTTAAAAATGTTGCTTTAGGAAAAAGTAACACAACTTTGTGCAGCCTGATCTGACTATTTAATAGCAGGATCCTTGGTTTCCAGCCCTACTAGTCTTCGTTTTGAAGTGATTTGACAGGGTGGCTCAGTGTATTTCCTTTTTGCTCCCCAAGTATGGCTGGGGAAGTTACTAATCTTATCTCTACTTTCAATATTTGGAAAGTTTTCCAATAGTTAAATTGTGACATGAGTGATACTTGTTTCTCACTTAAGACCTTGGATTGCCCATGCAAAGTGTAAGGACTTCTAAGGAAGGTTTCTGTGAGAAATAAAATTGGAAATCAGTAGCCAACCAGGTCACAGTTCAGTGATAGCAGTGCTGTACCATGGGACTTCAGGAGTTCTTCCTTTGTTACATTTTGTTTGAGTTCCTTTCCCATAGTCTCTTGTTCCTCGCTGGGCTAGGTGAAGAGCCCAGGCCTGCGTTTCCTGGGGAGAGGCACACAATGAATGCCTGCAGAGGTATGTTGTCTTCTGATAAAAAACAAAATGCAGATTTGGTCATTGAGGACTTGTCTGCTCACTTCAAAGGAGGGATTAGGAATTAGGAAAAAAGAAAGAAAGTCTGAATTCAGCATGAGCTTTCAACAGGGGAGAGTCAGGAGGTGAAAGAAGATAGAGGAGTTGAAAACTTACTGGTGATTTTTACTTAATTGATACTATGAATAATTAATCTGCTTAGTAGATGTATATTTTAGTTAAATACAGTAAGCTGGGTACTGGTATTAAAAAAAAAAAAAAAAAAAAAAAAATCACCTGGCTGTGAAAGTCTTCTGTTGAGAGAACTGCCTCTTTGCCATACAGCTTGCCAGGTAACTTCTGATGCCTTACAGAGCACATAGTTGATCTGCTCTTCCGTCTGTTGAGAGGCCCAAATACAGAGACCATTTATAAACAGCTGATGGAAAAAGTTGCCCAGCCCTCCGAAATGGTGTTCCTCTACACAGAGAGTGAACCTTGTCCACTGGAGGGGAGTGGAAGTGTCACTTCTTGTACAGTAGAAGGTCAAAGGCTGAAAGCAGAGTTACTGCTTCTGCAATTGAAGAGGTGATTGCTTTTACAAGGAAATAACTTGATGTATTTCCTGCTCATCTGATTTAATATTTTGCAGCCATTCCTCTTTTTATTGCATTCAGAATTGTTTAATGGCTCATTTAAGATAATTAGTTTTAAATGGGAAATGGGAAGAGGTTAATTAGATGGACTAAAGTTTTCTCATTGGCACTTTGAATTAAGGCAAATGAACGTGGCTTCTGAAGTAATGTAATCTTCTAATCACGTAAAACATCAGTTATGAATGTAAAAGCTGAAGGTTTCAATTTTTTCTTTTATTTTTTTTCAGGCAGGTTGGTTCATTCAATGAATAACTTGCATTGTTAAAACTGTACTCAGAGGGGAAACATATGGTTTTCCTGCCTGCAGACTATACAAGTATTATATTGTGTTTTTAAAACCAAAACAAATTGAGAATTTTGACTAAATGTCAACAAGTGATTATAATCTTAATTGAAACTGGTCTGCAGTACTTGCATTTTTAATGGTGGAGTTCATAATGTGGTCTAAAAAATTAGATGGTAATGAAGGTATTAAGTGTAATGAGTACCTTTGTGGATTTCTACTTCCTTTCTGGAACGGGGTTCCTGGGGAGAAATGCCCCTGTAATTGGTGATATTTTATGGTCTCATATGTAACCAGGTGGAAACATTTTTTGGTGTGATTAAAAAAAAATTATTTCTCTCATCTTGCTTGCTTGTTCTAAATCCATCCGTGTAGTTTAAAACTCTTATTACCTCATTTAAAAGGCAGTGGTGTGGATGCAAGCTCATAACTGAGGGCTGTACAGTACTTTCCCACCACAGCTTTGTAAAGGACTTTGCTGCTTCCCTTCTTTACCTGCAGCACTGTGTGCTCTAGAGAGCAGAATTTGGCTGCTTTTACTTTATCAAAGTCTGGGTGTAAGGGGGAATCTTAAACTAGTATTAATAACTTCAGAATGTGTCTTAAATTTATTAAGTAGGTTAATTTAAAAAGCATAGTTTTTTTGTTGGGTGCTACACAGCTGCCCTCCTGATATGTTGTCTTCCCTCTCCGGGAACTGAACTGGAAGTTTCACAGCCTGTTGAAAAAAAAATTACTAGAGCAGGTGCTGCTGGTGGCAGAGACAGCAGGGATGCCCATCCTGCAGAGAAGCGGCAGTGTGGTGGCAGACTCATACTGAGGTGCAACTGTTAGTATGCAGCTTTTTGCAGTGGGATGTTGGGTGAAGAAGAACATCCAGACATTTCTCTGGATAACTGTCTACCTGTTTTACTGTCACATTTGCTCCCTTTACCTGTTGTCACTTAACGGCTTTTTACCCAAAACAAGAACTGTGTTATATAAAGATAAAAGCAACAACTACAGCCAAGAAAGGCAGCATTCACCCTTCTAAGACAGTGAGAATAAATGCATGTTAAAATAAAGGAAGTAAGTATGATCTGAGAAGAGAAATAACATCAGGCTGCTTAACACAGTACACTGAGAAGGCTGCATCAGATGCTGTTTAAAAAAGAAGGAAATACGCAGGCAGGCTTGACCTTCAAGGTTCTCTAGTAGTAATTGAATCTCTTCAGGGTAAAATGTGAGGCTTGTGTGTCCCTCATAAGGGTTGTAAAGCTTGATTAACTTAGGGAAGCCTAGCCTGTTGTCCACAGATCTGCTTTGTCAGAATGAATTGACGGTAGGCTTTAGATCTAGTAAACTTCCTTAGTTTCTTCATTGTGGGCAGGGAAGATGTGAGTAGCATGATCTGGTCTGGCACTTGGCTTCCTTCCTCCTTGAGTTCTTGAGGTCCCTTGTGGACACAAAATTTCAAGTAACAGGATGGGTAGTAGTGGTTTGTTCTGACGCAGGACTAGGCTTCTCTATAAAGCTGTAGTCCTTCCCTGCTGAAGTGCTGAAGATGACCTTTTAAAAATTTTGGTTCCCATATAATTTTCTGCTTGTGTGTGCACACACTGAGATGTTACTATGATTACTGTGTTTTTTCATGTTTTTTAAAAAACTGGTGTATTCCTGTTAATTCTGACAAATAGAAAGCTGATATAGCTGGCATGTTGAGAAATTTCTTGCATAGTTAAGGCTCCACATGGTCTTTGCTGCTTCTAGTTTATAATTAACTCTACAAAACAGTCATAAAGCATTAAGAGTGTAATTTACACTGGCACATTCTCTTGTCTGTCTCTGGCTGTATCTCTTATAATGACAGCTTACTTATGGTGTGTGGACCTGACGCCTTACAAAGGATTAATGTACTGCTACACTATTAAAATACACGATGATCCTATTGGTGTATTTACCTTCCTTCAATATTTGTAGGATAGGAACATGAAATCTAAGTGCATTCTCTTCTAACCTGTAATCTGTGCTATGGGAGTGTATGTAGTTCCCCAAACAGACTAGAATCTGTGAAGTTGCTTTTAAATTTCCATTCTTTTGATTTCTTTTTTCTCCTGCTTGTAGCAGAGCACTATTCTTTAGTCCTTTTCTCACACTTGTGGTGTTAAAACTATTGAAACTTATTAAATGTGACTCTCTTGAATGCAGGAAGTTCTAAGAAAGTTACAGATCAACTTTTACATGCTAAAGCTGACTTGGCAAAAATGGGTGTGTGGACGAATGGCAAGCCAGAATAGGATGAGTTAAGGTAGATCAACTATGGAAGACAAGCTGCCCAACTTTATACTACTAATGTAAATTACTGTAACTGTATTTGACGTGAGAGTGCTATATTGAGGCCACTTACAAATGCTTACTACCAAAATGTAGGATAGTTCACACAGAATCAGAGTCATCTAGGTTGCAAAAGACCTTGAAGAGCATCTAGTCCAACCATTAACCTCACACTGACTGTTCCCAACTCCACCATATCCCTCAGCGCTATGTCGACTCTACTCTTAAACCCCTCCAGGGGTGGGGACTCCACCACCTCCCTGGGCAGTCCGTTCCAACACCCAACAACCTGTTCTGTAAAGCAATACTTCCTAATATCCAGTCTAAACCTTCCCTGGTGCAACTTGAGGCCATTCCCTCTTGTCCTATCGGTTGTTACTTGGTTAAAGCGACTCATCCCCAGCTCTCTGCACCCTCCTTTCAGGGAGCTGTAGAGGGCGATGAGGTCTCCCCTCAGCCTCCTCTTCTCCAGACTAAACCCCCCCCAGTTCCCTCAGCCGCTCCCGTACGACCTGTGCTCCAGAGCCTGCACCAGCTCCGTTGCCCTCCTCTGGACACGCTCAAGTCATTCAATGTCCTTTTTGTAGTGAGGGGCCCAAAACTGAACACAGGAATCGAGGGGCGGCCTCACCAGTGCCGAGTACAGGGGTCAGATCCCTTCCCTGTCCCTGCTGGCCACGCTAGTGCTGACACAAGCCAGGATGCCATTGGCCTTCTTGGCCACCTGGGCACACTGCTGGCTCATGTTCAGCCCACTGTCAGTCAACACCCCCAGGTCCCTCTCTGACTGGCAGCTCTCCAGTCATTCCTCCCCAAGATCTTTTCTAACATCTTGCAGAGTTGTATTTCTACAGAAGTGCAACTGAAAACAAAGTAGGAATGTCTGGACCAGAAACTTCCTTGAAAGATAAACTCCTTTTCATTCTCTTCTGTGCTGACCTCATTGATGTTCTAGGTTATTCAGAAAGTCATAAATATAAGACCGGACTTGCACTGCGTTGGGAATTGATTGGATTAGAGGCAGAAGGACAACACTTAACTACATGGTGTGTTGGAATGTAACAGCCAAATGAATTTAGTTCTAAGTACTTCACATTCAGGAGGTAGAAAACTTTGTATTTGAAGTTGCCCATGGCAGTGTAAGCCTGTAGAATAAATTAAGTGGAGATGAAAAATAATTGCGGCTGACAGTACTTTTCCATAGGGGCTCATATTGACAAGAAAAACAAGAATTACATTTTAAAAAATAAAGTGAACGGTTCTTCTTGCAGTTTACCTTTGGTGGTAACTTCTTAAACCTCTGTAACTGCTGTATGTCTGAAATGTGTTAGGCTGCCATAAACTGTCAGTAGCGTGTGCACACCTAGCCTTCCCTCTAGTGACAAGGTGATACAGTTTTAAACTTCCATTAAATTAAAAACAAATGAATAATGAAACTTTCTTATTACATAAAAATCAAAACTGGAAAGAAGAGCTAGTTAAACACAACTTCAGTGCCAGTCTCAGGGTTGCATTTGCTGCGTCCAGGAAACAGTAGACCAAATGCATCCTGCAGGCTTTTTTTCCCTCTCATTCTTGGCTGATAGAACATCCATTATATTATGGAGAACTCCTTGTTCTACATCTGAGATCTGGATCTGTGATCTTCCTCCCTTTAGAGTAAGGGTGGCTGCAGTCTGCTTTGCTCTGTACAATGTCTGCCTAGCTCTAGGTGAGTCTCTGTTGCTTTCCTGCTGGTGCAGCAGCATCTGTCTCTGCAGCACAGATGGGTCCTCCTGGATGTGGCTGTGTTCTCAGGGCAGCCTGTGTTTGTCTCCCTATTCAAGTTTGTTCAGTATATTCTCAGAATGGTCCACTCAATCCTGTGACGTATTGATAGTGGCAGTCTTGCTTAAGGGTTGATAATAACCCATGAAGAAGTAGTGCTCTTGAATCCCCTGGTGCAAGTCAGTGCAACTGTTTGATAGCTGCTGAAGATGGAGATTAAAAGGATCCCTAATTCTGAAGTTCTTTTATGTGAGTGACTTGAATGGCTGCATTGTTTACCAAACCCTGCTGCGAGTTTCATCTAAGAAAGTGAGGTTTGTGCCTTCAGCTTTTAACTAAACAACTAATCTTCTGGGACATAACAGCTTAATTCCTAATTCTATTTAAATTTACCTTCAACTTCAAATTTAAATTTTTACCTTCAACTCAGCAATAGTACAATCATAGATACCTGCTTTTAGCTGAAGTGTTCTTGAAATGTTTAAATTGTGCAATGTTTTTGCAGGGAGGAATGCTGCACAGCCTGTCAGCTCAGTGCTAAGATGAATTTACTCTCCTCAAAACTGTGGTTGCAGTGCAACTTTGTTTGTACTTTAACAGGGAAGAATTCTATGGGATGTTGGCAGGGCGATTTAGTGGCTGTCAGCAGTGTGGTCACCTTTTTTTCTTCAGTCAGTCTCAAACAGTTTTAATCTACAGCAGTTTGTGTTGAATGTTTATGAATACGTCCTTTTTTCTTCCTGCTTGTGAAATTTTTTTTCTACAGATTCAGTCAAGGAATAAATGTCCTTTCCACAAGGCAAGGATAGACAGAAAATCTTCTGCCTTACTTTTTAAAAATTCGCTTTGCATAGTTCTGTATTACATTACTTCAACCTCAGGATGTAACCATGCTTTTGCTTTTTTTTTTTTGTTGTTAAATGATGATATAGCAAGGGTGTTGCTCTTTAATATGTTGCCCATATATAAGAAGGGTTGGAAGGATGATCTGGGAAATTACAGCCCTGTCAGCTTGACACTTGTGCCCGGGAAGCTGATGGAGCAGCTCATCCTGAGTACCATCATACAACATGTGTGGGACAACCAGATGCTTCTACAGCAGGGCGACTTGCTTATTGGATGAGGGAAAGGCTGTGGATGTTGTTTACCTTGACTTTAGTAAGGCCTTTGACACTGTTTCCCACAACATTCTCCTGGTGAAATTGGCTGCTTGAGGCTTGGATGAGCACAAGCTTTGCTGGGTAAAAAACTGGCTGGCTGGCCAGGCCCAAAGAGTTGTGGTGAACGGAGTTAAATTCAGTTGGCGGCCAGTCATGAGTGGTGTCCCCCAGGGCTTGGTTTTGGGGCCACTCTTGTTTAACATCTTCATTGATAATCTAGACAAGGGAATTGAAATCACCCTCAGTAAGTTTGCAGATGACACCAAGTTGGGTGGGAGTGTTGATCGGTTCGAGGGTCAGGAGCTCTGCAGAGAGACCTGGACAGGCTGGAGCCATGGGCTGAGGCCAACTGTGTGAGCTTCAATAAGGCCAAATGCCGGGGGCTGCCTCTGGGCCACAACAACCCCCAGCAGCGCTACAGGCTTGGGGAGGAGTGGCTGGAGAGCTGCCAGTCAGAGAGGGACCTGGGGGGGTGTGAAATGCTGGGGTTTCAACCCCAAGCCCCAAATTAAGGTTGACACATGGGTGATTCCCACAGCCCTTCTCAAAGGGGGGGTGAGTTTGCCTTTAGGCTTCCCTCCAGGGTGCGGCAGCCTTGCAGACAGAGCCATTGGGTAAACGAGCCCCAGGTGTCCCGCTTTAAGTAACCCAAGGTCAGGTGTCCCACTGAGGGATAAAAGCTGGGACCACTTGCAGGAGGGGCAGTGTCTGTCTGTGAGGTGGATGCCCTGTGCAGAGTTCCCTGTTGGGGAAGGACCTCCCTGGAACTGGGCTCCAGTCAGGTCTGGCCTTTGTAAATGCAGGCTGTGTAGAGATTCAGTGTGTGGCTTCCTTGGTCTTATGTATTTGGCTTGTTGACTCGGCTGTCTCCCGTCCCTTCTATGGGAGACTGCATTTCACCATTTATTCCACCCATTGTTGGTCGTGCAGTGTCGCTGTTGGGGTCAGTGGGATTGATGTCAATTATGTATAATCTGACTGACTTGTTTGTACCCCCAGCGCTCACCCATGTACTGACCCTTTTGTATCAAATACAATTTGGTTATTGGTTCATCTTTATGCCGGCTGCGTCCTTTATGCTAGGCCTGATAATTGGCAAAACAGGGAGTGATTGACAGCTGGCTGAACAGGAGCCAGCAGTGTGCCCAGGTGGCCAAGAAGGCCAATGGCATCCTGGGCACTGGTGAGGCCACACCTCGATTCCTGTGTTCAGTTTTGGGCCCCTCACTACAAAAAGGACATTGAATGACTCGAGCGTGTCCAGAGAAGGGCAGCGGAGCTGGTGCAGGGTCTGGAGCACAGGTCGTACGGGGAGCGGCTGAGGGAACTGGGGGGGTTTAGTCGGGAGAAGAGGAGGCTGAGGGGAGACCTCATGGCCCTCTACAGCTCCCTGAAAGGAGGGTGCAGAGAACTGGGGATGAGTCTCTTTAACCAAGTAACAAGTGACAGGACAAGAGGGAATGGCCTCAAGTTGCGCCAGGGAAGGTTTAGACTAGATATTAGGAAGCATTTCTCTACAGAATGAGTTGTTACACGTTGGAATGGACTGCCCAGGGAGGTGGTGGAGTCCCCATCCCTGGAGGGGTTTAGGAGTCGGGTTGACATAGTGCTGAGGGATATGGTGGAGTTGAGAACGGTCAGTGTGAGGTTAATGGTTGGACTGGATGATCTTCAAGGTCCTTTCCAACCTGGATGATTCTGTGATTCTGTAATGAGAGGTCAGAAATGTCTGTGAAAGGCTTCTTGTATTTTGTTTATGTGTATTAAATAATAGGGGCTATTCTGAAGTTGGATTGTTTGTTTTTCAATAGCTCATTAGAAGTCCAACCTTGTGTGGTTAAGAATAGCTTAAATAATAAGTTGTGTGTTATTTAGATGTTTTAAAACTTTGCTCCAGAAAGTTCTTATGAATTCAATAATTGTATAGCCTGAATTCCACTGGAAGAAATAATGTAGTACCTTGCCCTATGGAGTACCATATGAGTAAGTACTTGTAGTTCATAACTTCTTATTCCGAGTTCTGAGCTCCCCAGTACGAGAAGGATGTGGACATACTGACGCAAGTCCAGTGAAGGGCCATGAAGAAGGTTACAGGAGCATCTGATGTGCTGGGAGAGAGAGATGGGGTGGTTCAGCCTCTGAAGAGACAACTTTGGGGGGGGTCTTAACAGTGTGTATCAATATCTGGTGGGGGAGGTGAAGAAGGTGGAGCCAAACTCTTTTCTGTGATTCACAGGGAGAGAACAAGAGGCAGTGGCCACAAATTCAAATACAGGAAATTTCATTTAAATGTAAGATTTATTTACTTTTTCTTTTTTACTTATTTTACTGTGAGGGTAGTCAAACATGACAGTGGGTTGCCCAGTGTGGTGGTAGTCTCTGACCTTGGAGATACTCAAAACCCACCTGGACATGGCTCTAAGTAACCTGTTTTGAGCAAGGGAGTTGGACTGCAGAAGGAAAGAGGTCCCTTCCAACCCCAACTAATATGTGATAATCTCATAATGTAGTTAGTACTGTTTCATGTAGGTTTATGCCAGTGCTTTGTATGCTAGTTAGTCACTTAATATAAGAACTAAGGTAGACATAGGCATCACTGGTTTCTGCTAAGTGCCTTGTCTGAGTTCTCTCTCTGTGTTTATTCTGGCATATGCTCACTGCCAAGAAGTGTTACTGACCTGATGCTTATTTTATGATGTTGCAAAGTATTTCTGTTGCTTTAAATGTCTTGTATGAAGAATGACTTTTTTTTTTTCAAGTTTGTCTATTACTTTTCAGTCCTATAATATTCCATGATTTTTCCTTTTATAGTAATATAAAATCTTATAATACCTTGCTAGGTGATGTTGGCTTTAAGTTTTCAACAAATTTTTCAGATGCATCAATTTTGTACCTGCTTACTCTGTCTTTAGCTAGTTTGTTAGAGTACATGTACTTAGTCTTTAAATATAAAAACATACCACTTTTGAATGTAAAAAAATGGAAGTGTTTTGAAATTTGCTACATCTTTCTAAAAATATCCTTTACAATTTCTAAATATTTTGAAAGTTATCTTTTTAACTATTTTAGCTGTTGCAGGCAAGACAATTTTTATCCTCTCAAGTGAAGACTTTTCCATTGAATAGTAAATTCCTTCATATAATACTCTGTATCCTTTAGGTGCTCTTGAAATCATGCTGGCTTGGAGCCTGACACTGTTCCAAGAGAAATATTCTAATTCTGTAGTGATATGAACTAAGTCACTGGTGTGACTATATACTTGACTGTGACCTTCCTGTTTGTAGTGTGATGAAAATACGTTGAATTTTCTTGTGTTCCTAAAAAATTCGAGTGCTATCAGGCAGAAATTATAAATATTTTTAAATGAAGTGTGTAGATATGAATTTAATTATGGTTAATTTAGATTGTGGACAAGTTATGCAATAATCATTACTGGGTAACTGTTTCTAGGGCCTTTGCTGTAATTGTACTGATTGTATGAGGGAGAATGCGATAGCTTACTAATGCTCAAATTTACTGTTTTGTCTTTCAGAGCTATTGAGTCCCAGAGCGAGGGACAGTGTGCCCCAGTGGACTCCCTGTGGCGACGTTACAGTGAATTTGAGTTGTTGAGGAATTATTTGTCAGTTACCTATCCCCATATTGTTGTTCCACCTTTGCCAGAAAAAAGGGTAAGGAAGCTGAGGCTGCAGCTTGTTTTGTATTGTTTGTTACTTATTTGCTATTAACACTCTTCTTTTTAAATAGGCTGACTTCGTTTGGCATAAGCTGTCAGCAGATAATATGGATCCAGATTTTGTGGAAAGAAGAAGAATTGGTTTGGAAAACTTCTTGTTACGTGTGGCTTCACATCCTGTCCTTTGCCAAGACAAAATATTTTATTCATTTTTAACACAGGTAAAGTGATGTGCTTTCTAAATACATTCTTCAGTGATCATTTAATTAAGCTAATGTACTTTTGCTCTTCTTCCCTCCCATGGACCCATAGGTTGCTCTGTGTCTAGGAGAAGGATAGACAATGTGAATAAACTTGAGGTGGAAAAGGCTTGTCTGTCTAAAAGTTTCTCAGCCCACTGCAGTTATACAGCTGGCCTTCTGATGCACCTTATGACTTTTTTCCAGTCTAATTTTAAGGCTCCTAAGAGAGAATTCCTAACTCTTTGGAACAGCAAAATGGGAACTTAACGTTTGTTAGCTGGGAAAGCTTCCCTAGGACTAAAGCTGAAATAGTTAGCATGCTATACTGCTGGCTGCAGAGACAGTACTGACTTCCAGTTCACTTTTTGGATAGCCATGGTTTCTTTAGTTTTGCACTTTGAATCATGATCCATTCATATGTATCGTGGTCCAAAACCAATACAATATGTTACCACAAAAGTTGTGATCCAGTTGTCAGCTAAAGCATTGCATTCTGCAGTTTTCAGCTTTAGGAGATGTTGGATGTTTCTTTTTTCTGTGCTTCAATGAGAGTTTCCCAAATAGCAGACTGAGTAGATGTGTTTACCACAGCACGGTGTAGTATGTAGATGCACCAATGTGTGGGAACTGAAAACTGGACAACCAACCACTACGTGTGAGTGAGGTGACTGCATGTGCACTGTAAGCAGTTGTCACCTGTATGTTCTCTGGGGGCTCTCTGCCTCAAACTGCAAAGGTCCTTGGAGCTGCTGATAATCTAACAGATAATCTCACAAATAATCTGATAGATAACTACACTTTTTTCTAAAGAGCTGAGCTACTTCAGACAAAGCTGTGTGGCTCCTGCCCCCATTTGATAGAATGAGGTAATTGAGTAGTGAAGAAGAGAGAGTTTTTTGGGGGAGGTTAGTATGTAAGCACAACATAATGACATGTTATTCCTAACCCACATTATTGAAAAGACATGGGGAGGGTAGCTGAAGCAGAACCCAGGCTTACTGGAGAACCTTTTCTGGTACAGGGACTTGCTAAAGCTGTGGCACTCTTCAGTCACTCTAACTGAATGTTCTTTTCCTGCATTTTTAGGAAGGTGGATGGAAAGAAATGGTAAATGAGACTGGATTTCAGTTAAAGGTAATTATCATAATTGTTTGTCTCATGACTGCTGTGACACAGAAATACTCCAGCAAACATGTTTTAAGCTATTTATGAAAGACAGTGGCTGTTAGAATGTGTTAAAGGCATTGCTTTATATATACTTGTACCTATGAAACCAGTAGTGTTCTTGGCATGAAATAGGTAAGACTTCAGTTTTTATGTTCTTTATCAGGCTTGTTAATATGTACTTCTGTTTGATGCTCAACGTTGTAGTTCTACTAGTAATGTAGAATTATGATCCTTATAAGCTTTAAAACGAATGAACTTGAGTCCATAGCAGTGCTTCTGTACATTGTCAGTTTAGTTTAGCATCATTCTAAAGATGGGTGTCAGATTTAGCCTGGTAAGAGTTTCAAGCTGTCAGAAAAAAACCAAAAAAAGTCAATCGTAGGACTTCTCTACAAGGATAAGTTGCTGAAAGGGACTGAGACAGATGGATTTAGTGCCCCTTTACTGTTTAACAGAATGTGTCTTGAAGTAGTACTGTCCCCACTGACATCATTGAGTTCATGGCTGGGTAAACTGGTGGAAGACTTGCAGGAATAAATGATCAAAGGTCGTGTGTCTGTACAGGACAAAAATTTGTGAGAAACTGATAGATTGCTGGGCTGTGCTTGGAAAAGTTACTATATGGAGACAAATACTGAGCTTTTGTTTCATGGTAATGGGATCAACTCATGAAATCACAACTGAAAACTAGGTGGATTATGAAGAATTATTCTGAATAGTGAGAGCTAAAGAAAATCACTGGTGCTCTTATCCTCAGTGTTCAAGGGACTTTGATACTGACAATCAATAAGTTGACAGTAAGTCTCTTCCATCATGGTAGGGCTTGTGTATTGTTAGTATTCCTAATACAAGAAATGTAAAGCTTTCAAGCTGTGTTTTCCTTCTCAACACATCTTTATTTCAGCTTACACTCACAGGAGTTCAGAAAGTTTGTACTGGCAGGGTATGTTCAGGAGTGCACACAGTGGTGTGTGTATGAAAGAAAACTTATAGCAGAATGCTGAGAATATTTGCCTAGCTGAAACCATATTGTAGATTAAATGATAGATGAGCAAGTCCTGTTTTCCTTTCTAGATTTGATTGTGCATATAGTTTCTGTTTTACAGTTCTCTTAGGAAAGAAAAATAACTTTTTTTACAAAAGCCTGGGAAAAAGCATCTTTCCTTTATTCAACATCTGAAGTATAAACCCCTCAAGATTGGAGGTTATTTAGCACTGTGCTGGAGGACAAACCTCTGTTCACTACATGTCTTGGACAAGAATCAGACCACTGGTTTATGTGGTGCTGCTGCTGTGTCTGCTGCTGATGCATTAAAGCAGGATGTGTCTTTTGTCCCAAAGGGTTTGAGCCAGGCTAACAAACTTTAAATTAGACATTAATGCAGTGTAGCATGTTATAGTTGAATGTTGATGCTGGAGACTTTTACTCTGCCAACTGTATCATTAAATCACGCCTTTCCTCCCTCCCACCCCCAGCACTTAATTTTGTTCGTTAAGGGATTTGTCACTTGGGATTTTAACCCTTCCTTTAGGAAAGAGAAAATTTCCCTTTCTTTTGTTTACTTAATGATTATAGTAGGAATTAATTGTCTGAAAACTTCTCAACTGTACCTCACTTGATGAGTTCATCTCTAAAATGCTTGTGCATATCAGTCTTCAATCAAGTTTAAGACTGGACAGACATTTTTCTAACAGTGTAACTCTGTGTGGTGCAAATGCTCAGAAGTGGTGTGTGGGAGTTGCTGTGCTGTTAACGGCAAGAAGGAAATAACCCTACATAGACTGTTGAGCATTGACAGGATCTTGGTTCCTGCCTGACAGTGCTTGTATGCTTACTGAACTCTTCCTTCCGAGCACTACATGTCTGTAACAAAAGGCAAAAATTTGCCCTCTAACTGTAATGTAGGAAGCGGTTCTTTTCAGGTGTGAACCTATTAAATGTGCATGCTGTCCCAACAAACTCGAGTGGCTTTGGTGCCTGCTGTTTGAACATAAATACAGTATTTGGTGAAATAGCTGCTTAGAGGGAAGGGCTCTAATTTAATGTCAGTGTATCTAGGTGGTGTTTGTACTGTTATATTTCTGTGAGATTTCAGGTCATTCAGATGTACCTACATGTACTCCTCACACATGCTCTAACTGGTTTGTGTAATGACTCGTGGGGATAGAGCAGTGGAGGTCCAAGGACATACAAGCCCCTGGAGCACTCTGAATAAATGTAAAGTCTGGGCTGGGAGTTGGAGTTACTGCAGTGTTTTGTGTTCCTTGTGCTATATTGAACATGCTTCCCCATGCTGCCTTTGGCTTCCCTTTGCAAGATATTTGTAGAGGAGCGCTGTATGTAGCGGTAACAATGAACCTCTTTTCTTCCAATATTAGTCTTAGTCTTGCAGGTTTCATTCACTTACCTTTTGGTTTATGGATTATGTTTTGTATTGGTGGTTTGTTGACTGGAAGGACAGCCGAAGTTAGCAAGATTTCCATCAATACCTCTCATCCTAGTTGCAAGAAACAAACTGCTTTTCCATAAACTTGGATGCTCTCTTAAGTGCCCTTCAGATTGAGAGGTGGTTGTAGGTAAAAGAAACCTGTGGTCATATTAAAATACAGATATTTTCTGCTCAGCCCCAGTGCAGTGGAAGGTGGAACAGTCTCAAACCATGACTGTCTCATCTGTAGAAGCTATTGAAAGGGCCCTAAAGGAAGGGCTCTGTTCTTGGTTTGGGAAAACACTATGTTCCCTTCACTGTCAAATTCAAAATAACTCTTCGAGCTCCAAGTTGGCCGTAACAGTGCACAAAATATTCCTGTGTCATGTACCAGCACTAACAAATACTGCTGAAGTAACTTCCTGCTAGCAGTTGTGGCACAGTCTGTTAGATAAAAGAATGCAATACAGGAAATCTGTACATGTCACAAGATGTATTTTTTCACTAAAAAGAGGGATGTTTTGATCAAAAGTAAACTCCAGCCATTTTCCTTGAATTGGAGTTCTCATGCAGTATAGATGAGCCCTGAGTGAGTTGTATGTAAAGTACCATATAGAAAAGTTGTGGTGATGTGAAACCCCTGTGGATGAGGTTCCGATAGCTCATCTGTGTTGGTGTCTTATTAAAAGTAAATACCTGTTGCACAGTTTAATGTTCAATTAAACTTAAAAAATCCTCACAAACTCCTTAGAGAGATTCCATACTGCTGTTGCAATCATTGAAAAACCAACATCTCAAAGTAAAGTAGCCAATTACCTTCTTAATTAGGTATTGAACTTTATTCTGTAGAGATCTATATGCTGTGATATAGAAAAGAATATTGTATTAAATATAGCTGTATTCTGATATACAAATTACATATTTTCTGTAAAGCAAGTCATAAAATAAGAGAACACCATGTACAAGATTTTGATTTCATTGGGGAACTGTTCCTAGTAATAAAGACCATACAGAGGTCACTCTACCACTGGTTTTATTTGGTTTGAAAAATATAAAATAGTTTGTCCATATGGTCTTATGTTACCTAATTGCTTCATCTAAAAAGAATGTAGGGCTGTGTATCTTAACTCTATGCCTTGTGTAACATTTTAAAAAGGAACTATTTTTGTGGGGTTTGGATTATACCAGCTTAATTTTAGTGGATACTGCTTACATCCTAGTTCACAAAAATAGCGTAGTTTTTTGACTTTAATAAAAAAGTCTGACGCGGGGCAGCTATTGTCAACTTGTTCAGTGTTTGAAGATTGAAATATGCCAGGAAGGCAGGATTTTTTTTTCTAATGGTGCTGCCAGAAGGATGAAATTTTTTTTGTCACTGAAATTTAATTGCATTAAATTAACAAAGCTTTTTTTCCCCTTTTTTCAGGCAGATTCCAGATTAAAAGCTCTTAATGCAACATTCAGAGTGAAAAACCCAGACAAGTAAGATTTCCACATCCTTCTTCCCTCCCTTTCCCTTTTTCAGTTACAACTGTAACTTCAGACAACAGAACATTCTATTTCCTTAGAATAAATTCAGAAAAGAAAAATTATCTTTCTGCACTTCAGATCTTAACAGAAGCCCAGTAAGGAGGTAGTGTGAAAAGGTTTGGTAAATCCTGTTTCTAGAAGCAGGAAAGATTCAGAAAAATGCCATCACTTTATCCAAAATGAGTTTTTCAGCTAGATTAAAAGGAAGAGACAAAAAACCCCCCCTATGCCCAGAAACAGAACCTCTTACTATTTGTTTGCAAAGAAATCTTTCCAAGTGTGAACAGAATACAAATTGATAGTAGGTCTTTCCAAAAATCTGCTAGTGTACAATTATGGATGCATGCACCCCATGTTGCAGTTCATAGTTCTCTTCAAGCTGCCAATTTTCACAGATGCTTTTGAAAGTCCAGAGGTCAGTTCAGCTCTGCTGCAGTTTAGAAAGCTCTGGGACAGGCACTAGTGCAATCTGCTGGATCAAATAACTGGTCAGAGGTGTAAGGGTGTGTAGTGGGAGGTTCATCACACCCTAGGTGATATGAGGAGGGTAAAATGAGAGTTTCTACCTCTGCAATAGTTAAAAACATTAGTGTGCAGCAGGGTCAAGAGATGTTGCTGTTTGCCATCGATAAGCAATAGAGACCCATACGAAGTGCCCTTCTGGATTCATCTGCTGTCCAGTAGTGGTGACAGGAGATGCTGTTTAAGGATAGTCCATGTGTCTGACTGCTTTCTGTTCCCTTTGTACTTCCCTAGCATCTATGGGTGTTGTATTAAGGCTGTTAGAGGGCACATACCTTTCTAAACCTCTTTATAGGCTTATCTGAGTTGATCCAGTCCCTCCTTTTTTATTGTGTTTGCTTTTGCAGCCTTCTGTGACAGCAAGGAAGCTTTTAGCTAGGGTTTAATATAAAAGATGACATTCATGAATGAGATCGGAAGACAGCAATTCTCTCAGTAGCTGCAGGTGAAATTCACCCCTTGTTTGAATGCTTCATCCTCCCATCATCTTCATTTGTGGCAAGTAGGAGGTAGCTTTTTCTGCTTTCACGGCAGGGAAACTGTCAGTGGTCTGCCTGTAGGCATGGCTGGGCAAGACTGGTTGAGGCTGAGATGAGGAATATACTGTTACCTTCCGAGGTAACTTACGGTTTCAGAAAACAAAGCTGTTACAAGAAGTGGCTTGGTAAAAAAAGCAGAAAAAGAGTTAATACAAGAAAACATGAGGAAGGGCTTTAACAAAAACAGTCCCCGAGTATCTCTCAATAGAGACTTAAGAGATATGGCGCATACTTTCTATTGTATTCCGTCAGTACATAGCTTCCAAATTGAACTTTTGGATGCAAGTTGTTTAATAAATCACTGATGAGTGTAATTTTTTTTTTTTTTAAATTCAGGGAGAGCCTTTTAGGATATCATGTGTGGCCCTAACAGGAGGAATAGTGCCTTGCTCTGCATAGCATACTTAGGTTGAGCTGCCTGGAATCTGATGCTTTGCCCCTCTGTGTTACCTTGGGTGGTGAAGTGGGTTCAGTGAGCTCACCTTGCCAGAACAAAAGATCTGACTGCTGTGTGGGGTGTAGGCTTTCAGGTTCCTGGGCCAGGAAAGAGTTCAGGTGAAGAATAGCTGCGGCTCCCCATCCAGATTGCCTTGTGGTCCTGTGGAGCTGCACCCGTCAGCTTAGAGCAACGTGAGGTGCTTTTAAACAGCTGAAACAATGCTGCTCTAGGAGTTCAAATGTAGACTGGAAACTAAACCTCCTCCTGTGGGAAGCAATTAATATTTTTAATGATGGAATTATATGATGATAAAAATCTGGTATTCTGGTACTCAGAGGTAAATTTGTATCTACTGCAGGCCTCTAATTTGGCCTCATGGCACCTGTCCTCTTTCTGTGCTTTAATCAAAACGGTAGCTTTCTTCTTGATGAAAGGTTTATTTAGAAAATACTAAATCCTGTCCTTAAACAGAATTTTAAAAAAAAGTAACTCCCCTTTTTATTTGTCTGGCTAGTTGGACAAGTTGCTTGTTCTTTCGTGAACAGTTCTGTTCTTGTAATACTTTCCTTCACAAACCAGGAAAATGTTACTGTCCTCCCTGATGTCAGAAGGAGTACTGCTGAGTCAAATGCACAAAGTAAATAAGTTCTGTTAAAATGCTGTCTACTGTAAATGATATTTTCTTCTTTGCCATTACTGTAAAATATATTTTTGAGAAGAAGCCTGGTGGTGATCCTACAGAAATGTGACCTGATCTGTTGTTGATTTGTGTCTGAAGTTCTACTTAATTAATAGCTTAATTAAATATCTAGACTGTTGTTAATGTTGCAGAACCAGTAAGACCCAGTAAAAAGTACTAGTTAAGAAAGCCTCAGTTACTAAGTACCAAAACTATGTCTCGTTTCACACTTCTACTGTTATGATGCACTGGAAAGTAAACATCCCTTTGTGTGCCTCACCAAACTCAGTTTGGAAATTACTTTATAATTACGTAATTTTTTTACATGAGCAATGAATAGGACTTAAGCAAATGCTTGAGAAATAAACCTTTGATCTGCAATACCATCAGTCTCTTAAAAACAGTTTTTCCTGAAAAATTATATTTGTAAAATTTTCAACCTTCACAGAAGATTGGGCAAAAAATAGCATCACTTTGGTTTATGCTTTTCTGAGGCAATAAAAAGAAGACAGCTGGGTTCTGAAGTAGTAATTTTTATTATTATTACTTCATTTTTTAACAGAGGAGGAATTGCATGGGGGGAAGATGTATTGCTGCTGTAGTCCAGGATACTGAAAGTCCTCTTAGGTTGCTGACTCTTGCCTTCAGGGAGTACGGCATTCCTAAAAGCTTTCTTGCCACAAAACAGGATAAATAAAACTTTTCATTATAAATTTCTGGAGTGGAAAGGGGAGTCTTCCTGAGCTGAAGACATGCTTTTGAATCTTTTGGTTTTAGTTCAATTATTTCAAATATCTTCACTGTACGTGTCTGCAGCTGTCCGACATGTAGCCCTGGTGCATATTTTATTTTATAAAGTGTAAACTGAAAAGATTGCTCTCTAAACCCCACTGTGCAGATCAGTGACTATATTTATTTTTCCCATACAGTTTCTCTGCTGGCTTTTAAATCTTTTTATGTACTTTAACCCTGTGTGTGTCATAATCTTATAAAAGATGCTCCTTGGAGATCAAAAATATTAGAAATGGTAATAAAGCTTCTACTTCCTGAATATAAGGAGGACAATATTTTAGGGGAAGACTTCCTGGTGGGGAAAGAAGAGGTGTTAAATGAAAAACCCTGGAATTTCATACTTGGTCACCCAAAACAAGTGACCTGACTCATTTCAGTAAGACCTCTTGGGTACAAACTATTCTAAAATACAAAGCTGGACTGTGTGCCTGTGGTGGGAGGAGGGATGAAGGGGTGTTTTTATGCTTGAACGTCAACCTGAAAGGCTAATCTTAGCCTCCCATTCCTTAATTCTAGTTGTGTTCTTCCATGTTACTTATTTTCAAATCATTGTTCAGTAATTTAGGTAAAGCTGTTTCTGTCTTCCCATCTGGATGAAATGCATTCTTGTGTACTGAAGCAGATCGTGAGTTAGACCTCTGTGTAGTAGGGAGGGTTTACATATACAGAACTGGCTGTTGCTCTGGCTTAACTGGTTACCTGTCACTAGCAAAGCTGTGGCAGCTGCCTCTGCTTCATGATTAGGATGAGCTAAATTTATGAACTTAAACTACTGCCAAGACTTAACTGGGGTGGCCAATGAAATGCCACTTTCCTTCAGTAGGAGCAGGCCAGCAGTGCACACGTGGTCACATGCAGTGGGTTACCTGACTGGTACCTTGCTAAGCTGTAGTGACCTGGTGGCATTTAGCTGTGCCTGACTCCTGTGCAGAGGTACAGGTCTCAGTAGGGTTTCATATATAACTAGTAACAGTTACTGTACAGCTTAACTTTAGAGGAATGGTGATAATTGTGAATGCTCCTGTGAACTTCTGAAAGACTATACTTAAAACTGACTAGATGGCAGCTTGAAAGTTAAGCATCTTTGTCAGGTTGGAAATGTGAACACTTTTTTATTAATTATATATGCCTCAGCAGATTTTGGCTTTGTACTTATTTGAAGCTTTCCTATTCACTCATGCTTGCTTTCTTAAATCCCGTTTTTTAAAAAAAACATAACACAAGGATGTAGTAATTTCAGTTAACTACTCATATTTCATAAAAATTTATCTCTTAAATTCTTCTGAACCTTCTTGATTTACATAAAAACCAGCAGTTATGAAAGTGTTGGGTTGTTTGCTTTAGGGAAATTAAACTCTGCAGTCACTTCTTCAGGAGTCTTCAGCTCATTCTACCTCAACATAATCCAGGCTCCGTCTCCCTGGCTGTAGTGTTGTGGCTCTATCTTGCATTCTGTGAAAGCTTGCTTTTATGATGGCTAATGATGTACTATCTGTTTCCTGCTCCCAGGAGATTTACTGAGCTAAAACACTATAGCGATGAACTGCAGTCTGTCATATCACACCTTCTGCGAGTCAGAGCTGTAAGTATTTCCCATGTGTGTCGTGACAAATAGTATAATTTATTTCTAGGGCAGTATTTCTTGTTTAGTCAAGAGAACTGGTATATATGCTCTAGAATAAGGGCAGTCTTGCCTGAGAGAGTCTGGCTCTGGAACGTGGTGTAGGAGATGGAAAGGGGGGGCACTGACTTACTACAGGCTGGAGTGGGGGTGGGGCGAAGAGTTCCAAATGTGATTGTTGAGTTTGACAGTCATTGGCAGAGCAAACACATGCATGTTGCTAATCTGCACTCTCCCCTGATGGTCACGTATCAGAGGGAGGTGTTTTAAAGAGAATCGAGATGTCTCAGAAAACAAGTTGGTTTTGCTGGATGTCTGGGCTGAGAAGGGCCCCAAAATACAGTTTTCTGGTCAGACATATAAATGTTTTGTTTTCCAGAGCCTGTAGTACAAATTGTGTATGCGTCCCAGCACGCTTTTTTTTTTTTTATTCTGTAATGAATAATGTTTTTTCTAATGATGAGAACCATTATGTCATGCATCAAGATACTCTGAGTTGAGAATGGAAGATTTTTTTTTTAAAGTCACAAAAAGGAAATAGGAAATTAAAATTTCAATAATGAGTGTGATACTGCTCTTTAGTATGTTCACCAGGGATTTAATTTTTGATGGAAACTGTGCAGTAATGAACTGCCCTGTTGAGCTGAGGTTCTTGAGAGGATTAATTACTGGTGTTCTACTGACACTGCCTTTTTCTCAGGGCTGTGTGTTGTGTAAGATCTGTTGGGCAATTTGCTTATGTTTCCTTTTTACTGCCTTGACAGACCAATAATAGTAACTCTTACCAAACTTCAGTCTCATTCACTGGTACATCACAATTACAAGGGCGTTATCCAGGTTACAAGTCACACTTCAGAGTGTACACATGGTCTTTTCTTCTGAGGCTGTTGCCAGCATCATAGTGCTGGCCCCAGCAGGTATTGATTCTCCAGACAGCTGAAATGATATATCTAGCTCAAGCAGTAAGTTCTGCAATGGATAGCTTGTTTCTATTCCTTTGTTTCACTGAGCTGGATGGAAAAATCAAGTCACTTGTTAAAATTTTGCTGAAGCTTTCCCTACAGTCTTGGCAACGGGATGGACCATCTTTATGTTAAATAAGCAAGTGTATATATAAATTTGTCATTATTTGGGTAAGAGAGGCTATGCCTTACATCTGGTTATCAAAAAGGTAACTTGATTATTTGTGGTCTCCATAGGCATATCCTACACGTGAATGCTTCCAAACTAATTGATACATTACTTTTTCAATATAGCTTTGATTCTGATTTCAGTCCTCAAAGACTTAATACTGTTGATTTTTTCCTACAGTAGTGGCTCAGATTAGATTTAGGCCTAATCTTGTTTACCTGTGTAAAAACATTAAGGCTTTAGCATGAAGTTTGAATTTGGGTTTTCACAAAGAAATTGCACTTAATGTTGATGACCAAAACCTGATTTTAAAATGTTTTAGAGGGTAGCAGACCGGCTATATGGTGTCTATAAAGTCCATGGCAACTATGGAAGAGTATTCAGGTAAGAGTTGACACAGTTCTTAAATATATCCTTATCAGATAAGGAGAGAAAGAGATAGAATTTGTTGCTTGTGTTATGCTTTTGAAAAGTATATTTGAAACATTTAAATGTCTGCCTTGTAAAACTTTGTATTGCAGTACTAGTGAGATTTGTGCTGGATGTAGTGATCTCTGGAGCTGCTGAGTTCAGTCTCTGGTGGAAGACTTCAAGTTTTTGTTTTGTGTTCTAGACCATTGAGGCCTTTGTGTTGGCATTCTGTTTCTTCAGGAAGTAACTTACTACCTATTTTCATACAGTTGTCTCTGAAAAGCTTCTAGGTCCTTTTAAGGGTTAAAAATCAACAACTATATCCAATTTTAGTACTGTTTTATGTGAATTTGCCAATCTTTTTTTGATTTATATGAGGGAATTGCATGCTCAAGTTTTCCATCTCACTGGAGAATTAAAGAATCTAAACTTCTGGTTAAGGGAAACCTCCTGCTTCTACACACTGTTCAAGTGCTAAATTTAATTCTCTGGGTTAATGGATTGCAGATGTCTTTCTCATTGGGGGTTTTAAAGTGAAATTAGGTGTAGTTCTGTAATAACACAAAGACAAACAAATGTCAACATGAGCAGAGTGGAATGTTTATGAAAAAGTGAAGGACAGAATAGATGCATTAGATAATTTATGTGAACTATGAGGGGACCCCCTCCTTTTTTCTTGTAAAAAGAGTTGTGGATGTAATTCTTGTAACTAAGAAGTCTCATAAGGCTTCACAAAGCTGAGAACACAAAGTTGCGGTGTATGTACTTGGATGTCCAGAACAAGTCTCTTGCTATCTTAATTGTAGCTCTTTCCTTCTTTATCTAAATGATTTCCTTAATGTGAATAGGTAGTTGCAGTAATGAGATCGCTGTAAGTTGATATTTGTTTTCATGAGTAGAACTAAACAGCAGTCTACTATGAAAACAGAAAACTACATAGAGCAAACAGTTTCAGGAGCAGTGACATGCTTGCAATCTTCAAATCTCACCTTCTGGTTTTTCAAATAAGAGGCTTCTGTCTGATGTATTGTGAGTCTGGAAAGCTTAGTTTCTTCTTGCTGAGCACGTTAGACCAAATTCTGTTTTAGGAAGGTCCCATCCTGTCTGTGTTGTGTGTGTTGTGTCCTGCCTGCACCCCCCCTCCCCATCACCCCCCCAGTTATTTTAAGTGCTAGGGTTTTTTCTGTTTTGTTTTTGAAATTGAGTTTTAGCTATTTTAGCTCTTTCTGCTCAAACCCAGTCCCAAACTAAGTATATTTGTGAGGATGAGTTTAGGTGTCAAGGACTATTGTTTAACAAAATGCTGTAAATAGCAGTTTGGCCAAGTCTTAACTTTGAGGCAGTTTCCATTCAGGTGTCACCTGGAAAGAAACTATATACAGGATGCAGCTTATTAACTTCCTTTACCCTTCATGTGTGATGTTGTTTCTCATTTGTTTTTCCTACAGTGAGTGGAGTGCAATAGAAAAGGAGATGGGGGATGGGTTGCAGAGTGCTGGCCACCACATGGATGTGTAAGTACTGACTGAATATCTGATAGTTTGATGTAAGCCAGATGTAGAACTCTCTCTCTTTCCTCTCTTTTCCCTTAACCCCAAAGTACATACAAGCAGAGTACCAAGAAAGTTGGGGGTGCGTTGTTTTTAGGTATACAGTGTTTCTGTGACTTGGATGCAGGCACAATTTTAGCATCAGTGTACTGTATTAAGTAGCTCAAAAGGTCTCAAGAGAACCAGAGGGGTTTCTTTTTTATTATTATTTTGAAATTGTAGAAGCATTTGGAATTCTTCCAGTTTTTCTTTTAAGCTACTATGCCAGAAACTGGTGGAATACAGCTTTAATGTACTGCAGACCTGATGAGATCCGTTTGGTTTCGATAGCAGCATTTTGTACCATGCAGTAGATGGTATACAGATTTGGACTTAATTACAGAGAGTTAGGAAATTTAATTAGCACCGAAACTCCAATGGATTCTTGAAACAAATACTGATTGAATGTAATAAAGTAGAGAATCCTCCCTCTTTGTATCTTTAGTGTTAGTTGGCAGACTACTCGAAGCACAGCCTTCAAAATAAGAGTCTAGCACTTCAGTGTGCTCACAAGAGTGGTATTCTAGGCTCGTGCTTTCCACTTTTCAGGTAGTCATCTATAGTAAGTGAAACTATAATTTGTCATCACTCTGATTCCACTTCTATAATAGCACAATACAGGTAGGTAATAACTCCAGCAAGAGGTGGAAGCTGTTTGACATTTCATACAGTATTTTTACTGCTAAAGTATAATTTGTGTGGAAGTAAAGTTATCAGTTTTAGTTTACAGTGCAGGTTTACATTAAAGCTAGCAGTTTTAGTTTATGTATGTACTACTGCCTTTTTGTTATTGGTGTTATGCCTTGTCAGGTGGAAGGGTTTGAAGAGCCATGCCAAACTCTGCCCTCAACTTCTTCAGAATAGTTCTGTTTTTATCAGATCTTTAAGAATTTGAACCTCTCTGAATAATTTATTCACACTTCTGTGTTTTGGCAATCATGGTTTGCACCAAAAAAAACCTATAATATTTTCTTAGGCAAAGAGCTCTGGTGAGAATAAAGAAATGGAGAATGCATTCAGCTTTCAGAAGAAAATAAGTAAAGGTGGAATACAATGTTTAGTGCCTACTGCAGTATGCAGAAATTGAAGAGATTATGAAAACATGGTATAGTATAGAGGAATTAAGGATGCACAAGTAATTTTTCAGTGGTTCAGATACACCACACTAAGATGTCAAGCACCTAGAAATGCATAACCAGCTGAAAAGCAGGTCTTACTTCTCAGTGAGGAGGCTGAGCCCTCTCCATGCATCTGAGGTGTTTTATATTTCTGTGACACAGTTGGGGTTAAAGATCCAGAGTAATGGTAGCAAATTTCTGGGTAACTTTATCACTGCATGAAGTCTGAGGTAGCTTTCATTATATGTCATCTCCTCTGCTCTGGTACTCTCATACAACAATAATCTCTTAGTGACAATCAAGCAAGAAGCAGCAGCTGTGAGATTCAGGAACTCATTCAGTGACCCATGTGGTCTCCTATCAGTAAGGTTCATGTCTGTGATCTCTTGAAAGTATAACTTAGCAGTCCAGTTACCATTCCCATAACATTAGACAGGAGTTTATTGCAACAGAAAGCTACTTCAAGAAGGTTGCCTAATAGAGAATAATCAAATTAGTCTTGAAGTTTAACATCTATATCTACCCCATATGCTGTAGCCTTTGCTAGATGTTTATTTAAACTTTTGAGTTGTTATTGTTCAGTATGATCTAAAACTACTTAATATTTGGAGAAGACATCCCAAAGCTTCTTTGGATGTTATGCTGTATAACAGGATGAAGCTTGTTAAAGTGATAGAAGAGTATGCTGAGAAGGCTTGAGTGAATGACTGTAATTCTAGCATTTAAAAGATGAAAGAAAAATTCCAGACCTTTGACTTCTGTCCTTTATGCCATTAATGAGTGACCCTTTATCTCTGTATCAACTAGACTGTCATTACAGGTGGAACCAGTCTAAGCTAAAAAAAGGGTTTGGTTGATTCCCGTGAAGAGTGGGAATGTGTTAGGTACCTTTAGAACTTAGTGCAGTGTTTCTCCTTAAGGTTTTTCCTGGTTTGCCTACCTGCTTAGGACAAACAAGTATTTAAGCTTCAGTTTAGGCAATCAGAAATATAGATGGTCTTACTACATTTTTTTCGAATCAAACTTGTGTCATAATGGAACCCCTGTCTACGTAAGGTGGGGTTTGGGTTTTTTTTGAGAGTTGTTCTGCCACAGATGAGCTCTAGCACTGCTCTAAACTTAGAACTTACTTGAAACTGAAATGTGGCCCATCTGCTGCCCTGAGAAGTCTCCTATACTGAAATTATTGCACTTTAGAACTAAAAAACCAGAGAAGGTAAGCCACTTATGACCTGTGTGGCTGCAGGATTTTTTCAGAACAAGTATATTTTTCAGCACTTTGGTTTTCTTCCCTACTTTGATTCATAATGTGAATTCTTATTCTGCCTGTTCTTTTATTCCTTCTATTTAAACTGATCTGTTGTTGCTGGTCACTTCACGTTTATTTATCACCAGTAGCCTTGGTAGGGCTTTTCCTGGATGTGCCATGTCTTTGATTTTGCAGACCAGCAAAACAACTCATCTTGCTTGCAAACTTACACAATTCATGAACACATGGGCATGTCTACAGCTCTTCCTCAGTCTTCCCATTCTTCCAGTTATTCTGCAAGTAGCCTCTCCCCCTTTGAAGAGCCTTAGTTGGCAGACCCTACTGAGCAGGCCTGAGGGTGATAACTTTCAGCAGGAGTGTCCCCCTCAGATACTTCCCTTAGATTCCCGGGGGTCTAAGTGACCTTGCTGCTTCTTTTGAAACTTGAAGGAGGGATTTCTTGTTCTCTCCCAAGTCATGCTAGCAGTTCCCTTTCAGCCTGAGACTCTGCTGCTGCTTCCACAGCGCCAGTTAATGGAGAGACACAGAAAGAAAAGGAAAAGCTCGAAGACTTTGCAAAAACTTTAAAGCCAAGAGTAATTAACATATGGGTCATGTTGTGCTGGTCACTAGACAAGCATGGACATATGCTCACTTCAGAGAGCCTGCAGCTGTGCAAGGGATTGCCACATACTTGAGAATCCAGACTGAGTTAGCAGAATAGATGAAGGCATTTGTGATGAGATCTCGTTTGTTCTGTTTATCTCCAGTGGCATGTGCCCTGTATTGTGGGCCAAGTGGCATCCTACTTGTTTCACTGTGCCAAGTGAGATGGGCAGTTACCTCTTAGCTGCAGGCCTGTCCCTGCAAATCTGTCTAAGCACCATCATCTTGGTTAGTGAGAACCTATTAAATGCTGTCCAATAAACCATGTAAGCTAGAAAGAGAAAGTGCTTTTTGCCATTTTTAGGAGACATCAGCCTGAATGACAAAACTCTTACTGAATGCAAGAGCTGTGGAGTTGGTTTGAGCCCTTGGACTGCAGATTTCTCTCTAAAAGGAAGGTTTAAACTTCTTGTTGCTCCAGTTGATATGCCTGACTTTCACACCAGACAAAGGAAGGAGCTGAACAGCTTCAATTCGTGGTGTTCAGAGCACCACTGTGAGTTCTCTCGTACTCAGGCTGAGTAATGAACAATGAAAGCAAGCAACCTCTTTGAACATCAGACCTTCTGAAAAGCAGTCTTCTATGCCTTAATGCTTTAAGCTTTTCAGGATTTCTTCTGCACTGTGTCTTTTTTTGCCTTGGTGCTGTATATTGACAGTCTACTGAAGAAAAGGAACAGATTTTTCTTTCCTAAATGTAGGTAAGAAAAACTTTTTTCCTAAGGCAGTAAGAAAAACTGCCTCATCTTCAGCAGGAAACTTATGATAGATCTTGTACTTGTGAAAAGATTCATTGTCGTAACAACCAAAGAAACAGGCCCGCAGGAATGTGTATATTAGCTGATTCAGAGTTTAATTAAAAATAAAGGAAAAACCCTTTTTGGAAGTGCCTTTCACTGTTTTGCTTTGTGACTGGTGGTTCTGTGAAACAGGTGTCCTCCCTTGTTACTGTATGTGTAGTCCTTAAAGATTAACTTAAGGAACTTTATATTTAATCATGGTTGGTTTTCACCAGATATGCAGCTTCTATTGATGACATACTGGAAGAAGAGGAACATTATGCAGATCAGCTGAAAGAATATCTCTTCTATGCAGAAGCACTACGGTATGGACAGAAGTGTATAACCCAAGTGGAGGCTGCAGTCCTTTCCTCTAACATTGTGTTGATGTTGAATTTAGTTTAGTATCCTCTTCTGTTCTTCAAGAAGTAGAAGTTTTGACGTTACGGAATCTTCATGATCTCACCTCTTAATTTGCTTACTCATATTTGATTGCCACGTGGGTGACAATACAAATCAAAACTGAGCCGATCAGTAGTGAAATGACAGAAATGTTAAAATTGGTATACTGCTGTTTATTCCAAATGCAGATTATATTTTTTTTATATTTTTTTTGTTTGTTAGCCTTTATGGGGCAGTCCTCCTTAGGAGCATGGATACAAAAGAAAATTGCTTTATGCTGTAAAATTGTGCCTAAAGCTATCGTGCTTTCCACAGGCTGGCTCTGAACCTCTTGGAGAGGTCAAGTAGCGCTGTAGAAAATTGGGTTGGCGAGTGTGAGGGCTGCTGTGTGGGAACCCAGAGCACTAGTAGCCTCTCCTGGGAGACAAATGTGCATCCGGCAGTGGAGTACGGATGTAGCATCGTCAGCCCACACAGGACTGGGGCTTACTGCAGGTGGTCAGAGGAAACTCTCCTCTTTTCCAGATGAAAGGCACTATATGAATCCAGAAGCACAGTTTCTTGTTTCATTGTTTAAAGAATGTGAAGAATTTTGATGGACTGATACATTGCTGCTGTGACAGGTACCATCTCCAGGTACCTTTTGTCATGGCTGTGATTTTTCTGTAATGTATTTGGAATAAAAATATTTTACAGTGGTGTCCTTAAGTAGTTGGTAGGGCTTGTATTGCTGAGGGTGTCTTGGAATGAGTCTAAAAAGAGGAGCAGAATGCTGCTGTACTAAGAATTTTCTTTATACTTTGATCCAAGCTTGCTTAACCACAGTGTTTGCAGAGTTATGCATTCTGTGATAAGGCTGTTGAATTCGAGCTAGATAAATAACTGAACGTGCTGCTTGCCAAAAGGAACCCCCATGATGCCATTTGTAAAGTTTAAATGGAGGGAGACGTAGAAAAAAAAGTATTACGTGACAGATCTTTCATTACTTACTTTTCAGGGCAGTTTGCAGGAAACACGAACTAATGCAATATGACTTGGAAATGGCTGCACAGGACCTAACATCTAAGAAACAGCAGTGTGAGGAGCTGGCAACAGGAGTGAGTCTTTTTCCACTTTCTTCTCCAAGATGCCTCTTTTCTTTAATTTATTTTTTATTTGAGCCAAGTTACTTAGAATGACATTTAAATGGCACTAACATGCTGGCTGCCGCTTATGAGAAGCGGTATCATATGAGCTGTAGGCATCTGAGGTTTAAAGTAACTTGGTTCTTGGTGACATAACCTGTTTGTACCAAACTTCTTTTATTGAGTACTGAGCAAGTAAAGGGTTGCAGGAAATATGACCTGAGGAGAATAATACAAACACATCTATCTTAAAGATCAAAATGTTGGGAGTTCTGAAAGGCTTCCTCTGCCTCTTGAAAGATGAACGTTACTCATATGTGGTGTTAATCCATTTTATATGGAAGATAATGTTACTTAACATTATCTGAAAGTGGTAACTTAAAGTGTTTAGAATTCTTAATATGGCTGTTGTATCTGTTGATGTTCTATATGAAACACTTTATGGCTTTTCTTTCTCAAACAGAACACAAGGCTTAGTTTCTTTCCTACTTCAGTAGGAAAATGCTCTGCAGGTTTACCTGTGTCAGTGGAATGACTCACTTATGGTCTGATCAACAGACCAGCCTTAAAGAGTTTGAACACCAAATTAGTTCCTTCCCGCTTTGCTCAGTCTAATGTGAGCAGCCATACCTCCCATAGGTGCCTATCAATTAATGAAAATTTAATTCACAAAATAGAAGTTAAAGCAAAAAATCAGCTGAATAATAAGCCCAAATGGTGGTAAAATCACATATGGCTGTGTTCAGGAATCCCAAACCTAGAGTGTCTTTGTTTTTTGTAGACTGTGAGAACATTCTCCCTGAAAGGGATGACCAGCAAGCTCTTTGGTCAGGAAAATCCTGAACAGAGGGAAGCCAAGATAAAGGTTCTAGAAGAGCAGATACAGGAAGGAGAAGAACAACTTAAGTCTAAAAATCTGGAGGGCAGGTAAATGGGCTTGACTCTCACAAAGAAAATGCAGGGATTGTCTTAGCAAAAGTCCTTGACTGGATGCTCTTGAAGGTGTTTGCATTTTATAAGTGTTTTTAATATATTCTTGGTGTTTATGAGCTGTCTATAAAAGCTCCTGTCAGCTGCAAGTTGTGAAATGAAGTACAGTACATGCAGTTAGCTTCTGGTCTGAGTGTATGGCTTATGTAAAACCTGATGACTTTCCCAGTTACTGAGCCCACTCTAATGGCTGACTTGCATGCTTTTATGTTCAGCTAGTAATATGTTTAGCAGGTGGGCTTGTAGGTCTGCAGCTGAATAGCCTGACTCAAAAGCTGATTTGCTTCAAATACAGTATTTGGTTTGGTTTATGTGTATGGGTCCTGAGCTCATATTCTGCAGCTTTTTAAAATGGGGGACAGCTGAGTCCTGTTTGAAAGAGATAAGTTCTGGCAAGTTGTGTTTGAGTAACTGCTTCTTGGTGCTCTAATGAAATTTTATTCAGGAATGCAAACATGAAAATAAGAACTAGCATTCCTAAAGCAATGTGATTGTCTCGGAACACGTTCATCATATAACACAAGGGGTAAACGTGGTATCTCCTAATATTTTAGGATTAGACGTGGAAAGATAAGACTAGTTCATGAATAGTTCAAAACAACAGGATGCTTATTAAATGCAGTTTCTTAATCATTTTGACAGAAGTACTGGAGATGTTTTTTTTGTAGCTCTGGAAGCAATTTTCAAGTGAACACTTGCCTTGTATGTATAGTCCAACACAAATGGAAGCTATGAATTACAGAATCTACCTCCATTTTGGTTCAGGAGACCTGAAGACACATCACCAAACCAACAAACTTAATTCCTGAAGTGAATTGTCCAAGTCAAATTTGTGTTGTAAGTGGTTGTTATCATTGAGTGTCTCCAAATCCTGATGACAGGTGTGTGTGTTTGTTGGAAAGATGAGGCTTCTGACTTGACAACCGAAAAAGAAACATGCAATGGTGTGTGCTGAATGCTAGTATAAAGATACTTAGTTACCCCAACAGAATCTGAGGAAAAAAAGTGTGTATTCTGAATTATACTGGTTCTATGGCAGTGATGCTTACTGGGGAAAAAAATTCCAACAAACCTAACAACCCACCCAATGCATCCTGTGAAACTGATTCTCTAGTTTAAAAACCTTAGGAAGATGATGGAGAATTAGGTAATAGTGCCAATTACAAAATGAGGACACTGTGGGATGCATAATTACAGGACTATTTACTGACTGAAAGATTGAGCACCTTGTCATACGTAGCTTCTCTGCTGAGGGTCCAGAGAAAGGAAGATGAGCTGAGGATGGAACATGTAAAACACTTACTAACAGAAACACTGCTTTTAATTCCAGAGACTTTGTGAAAAGTGCCTGGGCTGACATTGAACGTTTTAAAGAGCAAAAGAATCACGATTTGAAGGAGGCGCTTATAAGCTATGCTGTTATGCAGATTAGCATGTGCAAAAAGGTACGTTTAGCTTGTGAAAGGCCAGGCTAGTGTATTTATTATATCAGCAGGGGATCAGATGCAAACTTGCAATAACTAGGAACATTGCAGTCACAGAAGGTTGGAAGTCACTAGCGTAAAATCTCCCACGTATTCCATCCTGCTCTAACTCAGTAACTTGTTAATGTTGATATATATATATATTAAAAAGGCAGTGTGGTCCAATTCCAGTGTGGTCTCTGCCTTATTTTTGTGTGAAGTTCTGTGGGACTTTTTTTGTAGAGTCTTCTCTGGAAGAAGGTCTGTTGATGAGGTTTGTGAACAAGGTATATTTCTACCTACTGATTTTCAACTTCTTTTAAAGGGAATTCAAGTTTGGACAAATGCAAAGGAATGCTTCAGCAAGATGTGATTATCTGCAAATGAATTCCTCCTCCAAGTGCCAGAGAACGGAAGCACAAATGTATAACACCAATGTTAAGTTGCTACATGACTTACATAAAATCATGAAACAAATGAGTTGAGTGAATAGTTTTTCTTTCTGCTGATTGTAATTGTTAATAAAGGACAAAAAGGACATGTCGTTAAATGTTTAGCCCTGACTGCCACTTCTGTGGCATGTTTTATATGTGGTAGCAAATAATTCAGGGGTAAAAGAGTTACTGAAAACTACAGCTCTGTATTGGGGCAAAGGTATAGGGAAAGTTATCCCAGAAAGTATTAACTGAACTGTTCTGAGACTTGTGAAACACCATGCTCTGTGATGTGTAGATCACTTCCAGATGCCCTTCTTTTCAGCCCTTGCTGTTTAGAATTTTTAAAGCTCAAGGGTGCTTTGGTGTTTTATAATGGGACACACAGTTGTGTTCTTGAGGTCTATGCCATAAGAGGACAAAAAATGAAATATTGTAATGCCTAGGGTTCACATTTAAATGCCTTTGCATGTCCACAGAGAAATGTGCTTTTCCAGAGTTCAGGTTAAGCAGTCTCAAGCTCCTGAGATGTTTGAAACTCTCTACAGTAGAGGTGTTGTACAATGATTTGATTTGATATGATGTTCTGCATTTACCGGTTCCCACTTAAGTTTTGATATGGGCATTGGTTTCTTATCAAACTTCTTCCTGCAAGTAAAGGAGACTGGTGATCCAGGTGAGCAGCAAACCAAAGTCAAAGCTGGTAAGAAGCAGATGTAACTTCTCTTTGGTTTTTTGGAACCCGTTTACACTAGATGTGAATCTGGCCTGTGGTACCTCTTCTTGTAACTGAAGCAGTTTGGTTCTTAAAAGAATAATTCTTAATGAAGATGCTGAAATAAAAGACTTGGTGCAACTTCTGTAGTACTTAAGAGCAGTGATGTGCAGAATCCACAATGAACCAAGGTGTCTGTTTGGCTCGTGTAATGATGTTTCAGTGTGTGTGTGTGTGTGTGTGTGTGTGTGTATATATACACCAGTATAACATGATTTACAGTTACAGGTACTTGCATTAAATGTTTCCAGTTACAAAAAACACTTACCACTGTCTAATATTGGGCTTTCTCTACATACTTAAAGTTCCTGAAGTCTTGTGGAATTTGTCAGGCTTGATTGCTAGTCCTAAAAGAAGCTTTGTAATATTCCGTTGAAAAATGTATTTAATTATTCTGGATTATAACACTACTCAGACTTTAATTTTTTTTCTTTTTTTACAAGATACTCCAGGAAGTCCTTAAATGTTCTTTTGATAAAATATCTAAATGTAGTTACTGATCTGTCCCGTGTTACTTTTGTCTTTGCAGCATTTCTTTTCTATAAAACCATTGTAAAGAATTTGTAAGCCTGGTGTACACTACAGCTTAAAACTCTGAAGTAAAATGCTGGTCACTCTGGTAGCCTGTGCTGCTTTTTCAAAGCATAGGACAGTGACGCTTCTGGCTGAGACATGATGTTGGGCAGAAAGAGATCTCTCCATTTAACATTTACAAGGAGAAGTAGTGTTCCATTCAGAGGCTGCAGTATCCGGTTCTGATACAGGTTGAAGGACTCTTACATTCCAAACCAAGAAGTTGCACACTTGATGTATTCAGTAAACCTTCTAAAGGAGTGGTGCCTTAATACAATACCATGAGGCGCTCAGAGTAGGTATTTTTCATGCACTTTGATTTTTTGGTAGATCTTTCTGGTGCCTCTTTCCATATTTCACTTGCTGTACAGCTTATTAAATGTATTAGTATGCCTTTTTTTTCCTTGCTAGTTGTACTAAATTTAAGAAGGGAACAAAACTGTTCTTGTAAGTTTTGTGCCAAATAAGCTAAATAAAATTGCTCTTTGATATTTTTGTTATGTTGTGTTTTGTAAAAATGGTGTCTTCCCAATTCTGAAAACTGCCAGTCAGTTTTTTGAAATGGGTTCTTGTCCATCTTAGTTCTCAAATGGCCTTAAACTTGAGTTTAAAATTTAAGTAGTAAATTGTGCACAACTACCTTATTTGCCTTTTAGATGAAGAACATAGTGCTCGTAACAAGTATCTAGTTTTGGTCTGAGTCAGCTTTGATCCCTGCTTTGTTTTTGCCCAGATAGCTGTCTGAATTTTGTGTGTGTCTTCAGCTAGGTGAGAGAAGATTGTTTGACAGAAATTGGGTGAAAGGTGAGTTAAGGATAATTTGCAATAACTTCTGCTGTTTTCAGAAAAGCATTGCATGAGGTCTGTGTACTTGTGGGTCCGAGCAAACAGTGAAGGCTTCTACCCCTCTTTCAGTTTTTTAACTTTTTTAAGGGGTTAATGGCTGTTCCCATGTGGTTAGACTCCACATGACAAATGCACACATATGGAGTGTGCATCTTTCCAGTTACGGTGCAGATTTAACTTCCATAACTTGATCTGCTTTGCCTTGATGAGATTCCTTCAGTTATCCAATAAATATCAAAAATTGGTGTAAGGCCTTGAGAATAATAGGTAGGTAGACCATTTTAACTTAATCTCAACAAAATGCTTGTATGTGTAAGTTTACCTACATGGATCATCTAATTTGCTGATGGAGCTGTTGCTTCTGTCCCAGGAAACTGTGCTGGGTGGATTATCACTGCTCATGCTATCCCTGACCTTCCCCATTACTAGTGGGACCTTGACTAGTCATTATGTTTTAGTTGCTACTGTTGTCTGCTCCTGAAATGTAGATAGGGTAAGGGAGCCAGCTGAAATGGGAAGATAAAAGTATTTTTATGAACTCTGCTTATTTAATTTTTTTAATGTATTATTTCAGTACCTGGTGTGTCAGCCAAAGCAGAGTTAACCCTGCAGCTGTGTGCAGGGACTACCTTGGCAAGCACAGAGAAAATCTGGAAGCTTAAGTCCACACTGAGGAGCCCTCCTGGTGCAGGTGAGCCAGAGGGAAGTGGCGGCTGTGGGCAAACCCATGTCAGAGCCAGCGGGCCAAGGCCCTGGTCCCAGCACAGCTGGCTGGGCCATGAGCACTGTGTCCTGGGAGAGACCGTGTTTCCCTGTATGGCTCTGCCTGCCACCAGAATTCTTTTGTGCGCTTTAGTTGAAAGAAGAAACACTTTCTAATGTCCCCTAAAGGATCACAGGGAAGGAAGTTGTCTGAATTCCCCACACGTGTCAAACAATGGCAAGGCAGGTCTCATGTTTCTGTGTGCGTACCTGTTCTGCACATCCCTAGTGCCTCTGTCTTGTAGTTGCTCCTAGGGCTCTGTGGGGAGGCATGATCTGGGTAGTGAAGGTTCTAGCACAGAGCTGCCATGGAAATAACGTGAACGAAGGAACCAGGTGGAATGAGAGCAAGTAAAATGGGAGCACAGGCTTTGGTGCCAAATCCAAGTATAGAATACTTGTGTATCACCAGCAAAAGCAGTTGCCTTTGTAAGCAATCGCTTTGCTGCTGCCACAGAGCTATTATCTGCTCTAAGCCCTGGAGTTTGAGTGCTCCTGCCTGGAGGGTTCCCTCCTGCTTCCCCAGCAGAGCAGAGGTTTCTCAGGGCAGGGGTGGATCCCAGAGGATGTGCACTCATGATCCAGCCCCTGTGGAGACCTTGGCACTGCTGGAGAGTAGATTTTGTGAGCTGCTTCCCTCTAGTGGGTGGCCACTGAGGAGGGCAGGATGGTCGCTGCAGCGGTGATGGCCAGAGAAACGTGTCTGTCTCAATGGCAGAGGCTTCATTGTACTCACGGCTCAAAGAGGGAGGTTTTATGTATGTCCTCTCTGCGGTAGGACTGCGGCAAGTACCCCCTTCTGCCTTGGGCCATCTGGAGATCCTCGAGTTCCTGCGTAAGCAAAAGATTGTGACCCTTTGGCTGCTGTTTTCTGATGCTTCTTGGTGTGATAGCGTTATTAAAAGGATTTTGCCATTGTGACTTCTGTAGGGTTAAATGCAGAGGAGAAACCTTTTTTTGCTGCCTTTTTAGCTGCTTTTGAACGGCTTACATAAACTGCCCTTCCCAATGCTGTATTTTCTTCCAAAAAAAAAAAAAGATATTTTTGCTTTGACTGGTCATAGAAGGTATCTAAAACACAAAACAAAGCCAAATTGGGAAGTATCTTGTGTGGATTTGGGGTAAAACAACTCCAGACAGTGAAAGTGTGGAGTGTTTGGAGATGGCACCGTGGAGGGAGAAGCAAAAAGGTGTATTCACTTGAGGGGAGACAGGGTTTTGAGGAGATGCACAAGAGGATGAGGAGGTAAGGAGGAGAGAAGAGAAGGTGAACAGGCGAGAGGGAGAGCAGGCATGGGGTGGGCAGAGGAACTGGAGAGAACAGACGGAAGGTTTATGTACCTGCGGGCTGTGCTGTGCAGAAGGGGAAAGCAGCACTGTGTTGGCCTTGTTTTGGAGGGGGAAAAAGAGTGAGGGAGGTAGAAACAGGAGATAAGGAAGCTTCAAGAGGTGTCAAAGTCACAACTAGGTAATACTGATGATATGCTCATATAATAATAATGATCATATCTAGGTCTGAATGAAACTTATGGTAGTGACCAAGGTCTTAAAGCTGAGTGATAATGGTGTGACATTTCTCTTGAGCTCAGGAGAGATTTAATTTTGTCTGATATTTTGTATCTATTTTTAATATGATCACTTTAAATTTTCTGAATAAATAAAATAGGATAAGATGCTTCAGTCTTCAAAAACCCAGCATAAACCTTGTGGGCACCCTGATCCTACAAACACCAGCATGGTCAGCCATGTGATCTGGGGGCCTCCTGGCTGATGCAGCTCTAAAACAGGCTGCCCCACATACCACAAACATTCCAGGGACTACGATTAATAAATAGCTGCTTCATCTGCAGTAAACATTTTCTGTTATCTGTATATATCGTAGCATGTAACACCAATTACATTCTCTTCAGAAAGTAGCTATAAGTGGCCACAGAAGATGAAAAGCAACTTTGTGGTGAGCCTCCCCAGGATGCTAAGGTGGAAAATGATGTAGACGAAGGGAAAACACAACCCCGACCGCCCTCTTGTGGGTCTCCAGCTTGGGCTCGCAGGGGCCTGAATAAAACTGCGGCAGGAGGGAGGCAAATGCCACCTACTCCCCTCCTGCCGCTTAGAGGTGCGGGGGCCATTGCAATAAATACAAAGGGATGGTTACACTGGAACAGATTTCCATGCAGGATTTAGTGATGAATTCGTGTTTTGCTGTAGGTTGCTATTAATAATACCATGTATTACACTATGATTTGCAGGTTCCTCAGGCGCCTTTCACACCAGGCAAATGCTGCCATGACTTGAACTTCAAACACAGATTTCTGAGCTAGCAGTAATTTTATTTTTTTTTTGTAACTGCTTGGAAGTGGTGCTGGCTGCATAGTCGGGAGGAATGACTTGTGACCATTTGTGTAAGCTGCACTCTTGTATAAGAGATGGAAAAGTCTGCCTTGCCCAGTGCTGCTTTGAATTAGCTTTTCCTGAAGCATGTGCTCTCTGATCCCAGCTTTGAGCCTCTCTGGTGACAGGCCAGATCCTCATGGTGGTTGTTCCAGGGGTTAAAAGCATAGACTTTATTTCCAGTCTCATTTGTCTGCTTTATCTTCCAAGCAAAGTGTTGGTAGGCTCCTGCCTGCTGACCTTCAGTGGCCCTGCAGATGCTGGATGCTCAGGGGGCAGCAGGGAAGAGCCCTGTGCTCCTTGTGCTGCAGTGAGATCCCTCCTGGGCCATGCAGCAGAGCCGTACATCCCTCTCCTCCTGCATTTGCCAAACTGGAGTGGGCATTGCAATACCCACAGCAGTGCTCCCGTTCCTGTGTGACACTGACATTCCCTGCTCTGTCCCAGGGATTATGTCTATCTCTGAGGCCATCACTGCTCCTTTCAAGCCATGTCTGGTGCTCCCACTGTCCTTCAGAGCAGTTCTTCTCCCAGCCTGATTGTGCTGGGGCTGCATGGAGCTGTGCTGAGGCTGGCACCAAGCTGCTGCCCATTTGCTTCCATCAGGTGACTCTCATCACTGCTTCTCAGCAGTGCAGCCTGCTCTTCTTCTAGTGGCTCCTTAATGTTTTCATCTCCATCACCTGTGGGGTCTCAGTAATGCTTTTACTGCCCTGGCTGTTAGTTAAGATGCTAACTAGCACAGACCCAATGGGGGATCCCAGAGGGACCCCAATACCCCAAAGAGTTCCTTTTTCCTGATGCCTTTGGCCAGATTTTAATTTCTTTTAAGGAACACTAGGCTGAGTCTCTGCTTTCTTATTCAGAGGACCAACCTGAGCTGACTGAGGCAAGCTGTGGTGTGGTGGATTGCTGCAATTATACTATTGCTTTATCAAGGAAACCATAATCTATTAAAATGAGAATCAATTTGACAAGATCTGTTTTCCATGAACATGTTGATTGGCACTAATCTCTTTTAACTCTATATCAGCTATTCCATTCCCAGGGAATACTTTCAGATTGACAGGCCTATAATAATTCAATCTCTTTAACTATGTATTTTTATAAACAGGCAAAATATTAGCCACCTTGCAGCCTTATGAAATTTCCTGCAATTCAAGACATGTTGAAAATCTGTGTCTATGGTTCAGAGATCTCTTATGCTGGCACTGCTATAAGCTTGAGAGGAAGCTATATGGATCTGCAGATATAGGCATTAATTTAAGAAGCTGTACCCTGGGTGTGACTCAGGAGAAATTATCTCCTCGTGATGGAGCTAATGCACAGCTATGGTTGATGAAGACTGCATTCAGAGTATGAATCGGTTTTAGCATCCTCCTAATTGAAGTGAAAAGCATATCCTTATGTAGTTTAACATATTATTATAATATGCTGTTGACAAAGTTTGACCAAACTCTGACATCTAGGAACTGAAATGCTGAATTAACCTTTGAACCATGTAAAGTGTCAGGAATATTCACTGGTGGAGGGGGTTCATTTGTGAACCAGGAGACACCATTTGGTCTGGGAAGCTGAACTATTAGAGGTCATGAGGAATCCTTCCTTCAAAATCTAAAATCCTTCTCAGTGTTAAATATTCCCCAAGTACATCTTCCTTATAGATAATTGATCTTTCCTAACCTCTAACTTCTCTTTATGGTTGGCTTTACCATTCTTCCCCTCTCCATAATACTTTACCTGTTTCTACTTCTCCTCTAAGCCAGGACAGGGATTTGAACACGTGTTGCCTTTTTCCAGTTTCGGGGTGCTTACTTAAAATATTCAGAAATAATTGCTAGTGATCATTTACTTTCTGTTCAAATTTATTTTCCTTGCTGATGTAGTTGCTACTATTTTTAGCTTTAAAATGCTAAATACATAGTGCTTAGCTGGGTCTTTTTCTGTTTCCTTCCAACAAATATAATGATTGCAATTACAAGGCAATTTAGTGGTTGCCCGGTTTCATGTTACTTTTAAATTTGAAAACACTTCCTTTTTCTCTCCCATGTTGATGTCCACCATGGAGCTTCCTGTGCTGCAGTTAAATGAAAGCAATGGGAAGCCAGGGAAGAAGGCTGTATTGCCAGCAGACATGTGAGTGGCAGGACAGATGCCTTCGTGGTCCTCAGCAAATGATCCAGGAGAATTTTTGACTCAGGTCAAGTTTCCCTTTTGTCCCTACGCACGGTTACCAGAGTAGGATGGCTTTTGCACTGCAGGACTGGAGATCCCCAGCAAACACTCAGCGTGCAGGGAGCTGGCTCTAATAGCGATGCTCAAGGAGGGTCATGGGGCATCAGGTTCCTGCTGGGGGGGCTGTTGGCAGGATTTGTCTGGTCTCACGGGAGCTGAGGGTAGTGAGCTGCTGTAGGAGCCTGCCTTCAGGAGCTGATAACCTCTGCCTTGCAAGATCCCATTTTGAGTAGGCAGATAAGGATATAGAGAGGAAATTAGCTATTAATAGGAGCAGGGTTGGAGATAAGCACAGGGAAAGGAACCACAGAGCTCTGCAAGCCTAGCTGGAGGCTTGGGTAAGGTTGGGTTTGGCAAACAGACTCAGCTGGTGGAAGAGTTTGTTTATAAATTTGGCTTCCAGGACTGACTTTCACATGAACCTGCTGTGGTTAGGAGACGGCCCTGCTCTGGAGCTGAGCTGGGATTACTTTTTCCAATCTGTATAGCAACATATGGGATGCAAGTGCCCTGACAGTGAGCAAGAGAGCTGGGAGTTGGCACCTCAGGTTAGAGTGTGCTCTGTGTGGGGTGAGAAGGCACATTTTGGTGTCCTGGGCAGACTGAGCTGCCTGAGCTGGTAGACACAGTTGTTAGTTCAAAAGTGGTTCCTACTGTCTGTGCTAGGGGGTGTGTGCCCCTTCCTTTTTTGCCACCCACTGCCACTTTCTGCCTCCCATTGCTGTTAATGCTTTGGCATGTGAATCCTTCCACCAGCTGTTGGTAACCTGTTTGTACCAAGTCTATGCCTGCAAACGTGTTGAAACTGTTGGCTTTGTGTTACCCACTCTGTGGCACTGCTGTGCAGGCAACTGGCCCATTTCCTTCATTGCTTTTGTTCTGAATTTTCTGGTTCAATGGTGTTCCCCTTCATCCTCCCTTCATGCTACTTCAATCCCTTTCTAGTTGTTTAGTCTGCTTGAGCCTGCTGCTCAGAAAATTGGGGTGGCTTCTACTGCGAAGGTGGCCATCCACAGTACACAGCCTCCCCTCCCACTGGAAGAATGTGCCACAAAACCTCCATTTCTCACTTTACAGTGTGATTGCACCCCTGATTTCTTTCTGTTCTTCCTATCCATTGATTAAGGATGGGAAGGGTCTCAAGAAATGTTGCTGAGATATCTGCTACTTCATGTTGTGCAGAGTCCTCTAAAGTCCTCACCAACATGCCCAGTCTCCTGGGATGTACACTGGCATGGATGGCACTGCTTCTTTACAGGTAGCTCCATAACCAGCTGTCCCTGGAAATTTAAGCTTAATTACATTTTAAGTATTGTTTTTAGAGCGGCAGGAACTGTGCTCCTTGAAGGATGTTCTTCTGTTATCCAGAAAGAAGGGGGTTTTTGCAGTGATTGAAGAGCTCTCTGGGCAGCATGGATTGCCTTTCAGCTTGGGTTGAGCAGCCATGTTCAGCAGTGCTTCTCTCACCTTTTGTCTTTCTGCCATTCCCTCTTCTGTCTCTAGCCAACAGTGCTTTGTCCTTTTGTCTCATGTTTAAGAACTGCAGAGACTCCTGTGTAGCTCTGATATGACCATGTCCATAGCAGACACTTTTCTTTCTTCCTTACAGAGTGAGTAGCCCAAGTCCTCACTAGCTTGGTTGTCCAGGAGTTCTCCAACTGCTGTGTCAACGTTTGCCTTCCAAACCACTGATTTTCCTGCAGCGTGGTGACCAGCATTCACTTCTTGGGAATCTCTGCTGCTGTAGCTTGGACATGTGGCATGCTGCAGCAGGTCAGAGGTGTGCTTTCCTGACTGGCCATAAGTGTATCATGTTCTGTTTATGTCTCAGCAGCTGTCCTGAAACAAGTGACATTTCTGAATCCAATGAATAGAAAAGCAAACTGTTACGTGGCTGTATGGGTACCTCTAAATCCAGTTGTCAGATTGCCATAATCTGGGGGAAAGAAAGGAAAATAAAGCACGAACCATGAAATTGCCTCTTCTTGCTGACTGATCTTACCATTGCTGCTAGTCCCTTGGGTCAACATACATTGAAGGTATTCCTTCACCTCCAAATGTTTGAAGACGCTAATATTTGGAAGGACAAGCTGCTCTGTCAAGTGCAAAGGTGCTGTCTGACTCACATGTCGCAGGAGATGGGATCTGGAGTTATTTCTGTGTAGCATCCCTGGGTGTGAGAGGGAGTCGATTACGTCCCAAGGTAGGTGTTTAAATCAGGTTGAAGGAATTGGTCCCTGGAGATCCCTCTCTGTCTGCCTTGACTGCACAGGGAGTTGCAGAGAGATAATTAGATTTCAGATGTAGTCTAGCCTAAATAAGGAACAGAAGCTGTAGTGGATTGCTGTGCGTTTGCTTTTGAAGATTTTGGCCTCTCTTTGTCTGTAAAAATTAGAAGCTGGGAATTTTACAGAGCCTTCCTGGATTTGGTCCAGAAACACTAGCTTTGCTGTTCTCTAGGAAAGGGAACCCCTGTCTTACAGATGTTTCTCTCTTGCTCAAAAATAAAATAAATAAATAAATTTGCAGGTCAGCGTGCCTCTGGCACCTGGGCTGATGTACTTGAAGCATGGGACTCTAATCCCAGAGGAACCAGGCGCTGGATGGAGAGCTTGTTGCTGCTGCTGGATAGGTGTTTTGCCTAGTGGGATGGCTGCAGGCTGGCAGAGAAGAGTTAACTGCTGGTATCTAGCTTTGGTGTGCTCAGAGCAGCCACTAATCTGCAGATGAATGTGTTCCAACAGGAAAAATAAATCTTGTCCGTACCTGTGCTTGTTTGCTCCGGTTGGAGCCAAATTGCAGTGCTGCCTGTCAGCCTGGCCTGGGCCGGCTCACGGGCTCCCGGCACCGGCAGCGCTGGATGAGTTTCTTGCCTGGCTCCAAGTCAACGTCACTCCTTGGGTCGGAGCAGCTTGTGCAAGCAGAGTGCAGCTGGAGGGGGTCAGTGCGTGTGTGTGAGGGCACCAGGATAAAGCAACAGCCCATATGCAGTTTTGCAACGTGATCTCTCTGCTCGTGCCCTCGTCGGTGCTCACTTACCTGCCCCATCGTGTCCACCACGCTGTTTGCTAATCGCTGCTCTCCAGCTGTCCTTGCAAACATTTAATTCATGGCCCGTGTCATCATTTGTTTGTCTTCCACGTGTCTGCAAGCATATTTGTGAATTCTCTCAAATATCAGCATTTTAGCACAAACGTTATTGCTGCCGCCATCGCGCTGCTCCCGCGGTGGGACAGCCCCCAGCATGGCTTTGGTGATGATGCACATGGCACGGCGAGGGAGTGCGTGAAGCAAACCCACGCTGTGTGCCTTGTTCAAACAAGTGCCTTTTGATCCAGCAGGCTTCAGCAGAGAAATCCAAAACTAGACTAAACAAAGCCAAAAAAAAAAAAAAAAAGAACGATTTAAGGCATGCTTTTCACAAGGTGAATGCCTGTTTCTGTGCTGCTTCTTCTTTGGCTTTCTTAGCTAGCGCTTAGCTTTTCTTTGAAAATCAGACTACTTGTCATGAATTTTGGGAATTGAAATAAATCTGGAGACCTTTGCCTACTGCACAGCAGTTGCTATTATGGGATAAGCATTTGCAAATGGCTGTTCCATTGCACTTGGTGTGGTGGGGAACACAGGTGAGGAGCAGCCACCTCTGCCACTTGCCAGCGCTCACAGGGAAGTGATGCTTGTGAGACAGACTGGTTTGTGAAAGAAATGTAAAACAACAACCCACTACCCCTCCCCATGTCCCCTCCAATAAAGTTAAAATAATAATTTATAACCCACGAAAAGCCATCTAATACACACTCTCTGTTGGCCTTGCCTTGCAAGCTGATTATTGTCTTTGCTTTAACCATAAAAACAAAACCCTTCAGCTCAAATTTTTCCTACCGGACAGTGTCTGTGAGTGAGACCATTTCCACTTCTGGACCCAGAAAGTTAAAATGAGAGAAATAACTTTTTTGCTTATGGCTAACCTGTCAAGAGGAGAGGCACATCTTGGCCATCACACTTCCACCCCCATCCAAACTTCCTCAGCATTTGGAGCAGACAGATTTGAGCTTTTCTGTCGTACATGGCTCCAGATGCAAAGCTTTGTTCCAGCTGCTCTGAGAGGCTTTTTGGATCTCCTGCTTGGCTGGGGACCATCTCCAACAGGAACTTTGGGAGCAGAGCCTGGACTTGTACCTTCTGTTTATTAAAAAACAAACAAAACGCCCCAGGGCAGAGAGTGTGCAGCCAAAGTGCTCCTCTCTCCTGCAGCCCTTTTACATGCTGACTTCTTCCAGCCTAGTGGGAGATGCTTCTTCCCCTCTTCTTCCATAATGTCAGCTACAGTCAAGCCCTCATTTTCTTTGGTTTTGTATCCCCCCCCATTTATTTGCTAATTTATCTTCTTGTTCCTTATGATGTGCTCTTTGCCTCATCATTATTTCTGCTGTTTTTTCAGAGCAGCTAAGGCGCTAAGCTGCGGGTGAGACTATGCCATCCTGGCCATGGCACTGGTGGTATGGATGCAGCCATAAATCCTGAGATTCAGAAGGATCTTACTTAGCAATAGTCACACAGTTGTGGGTCTGCTCAATGCAAATAATTTGTGGTGTATTGCTAAGTTGGGCTGCCAAGATCCAGGTTTAGGGGCAGATGAAACAAATTGCTGCAGAAAGATGAGGACATGCTAGTTAGCCACCTCTGCCCTCTACTTTGGGTATCTACAGCACAAAGTAGGAAAAAGGGAGAGATGGATTCAGTTGCTGGCAGTTCACTTAATGAAACGCTGGTGGGGTTATGGCAAAGGCTGTCCCCATTTTCTGGGGGTCTCTGTGCTCAGGGGTGAGGCAGGTGGGCACAAGCGGTTCTGATCATGGCTGTGCTGCCCATGGAGATGCACAGCCATGTTGCTCCCTGGCACACCCAGGGCCATGTCTCCTCTGCCCATCCCCTGGATGGGACACTGGCAGCCTCCATGGTCTTTTTTTTGATAATGTCTGAGTAATCTATGGTTGCAACCTGATGCCAATATGAGATGCACTTGGACTTGTTGGCATCCTTAAACACTATTTTAAGAGGAGCTTGGACTTGTGTCCCACTGCACTGTGAACAAAATTGACTTTTTCCAAGTTTTCCATCCCTTGGGGCAAGTCCTTCTCTACAGGGTAAAGACTGTCTTCAAAGGCTAGGGTGGCTGTCCCTTGGGCACCTTTCCAATGGGAATGCACTGGCGCATCCCTCCGACCGGGGCGCTGTAAACCTGCCTGTCCCTGACAGGCAGCTGCAGAAGTTATAGGAGAAGGAAGGGGAAATGGAGAAACAAACCACTGGGTGCTGTGGCCACCACAGCCTCTCTGCTTTAGGAAATAAGCTGAGGGCAAGTTCTCTCTTTGTACCATGGTCCCCCTAAACTTGCATTTCATAGCAGATTAGTGCCTGGTGCCTGATACTGTGAATCTGGATGGAAAAACCTGACATAGGATGATGCTTTGGGTCGTGCAACAAAGCCTGTGACTAGCTTTCAATTAATGAGATGGCAGGTAAGGTTCTTTGGGCTGAGATCAACTGTATTTTCTTCTGTGTGTGGGTTGTCCTGCTCTGCAGCTGCCTGTAACCTTCCTCTCAGCATCTTCCAGCAGTTTAACCAGCTTTCTCCAGCAGCAGATACGGTAATTTCCCAGAGTAAACGTGTGACTGATCAGAAAATACGCCAGCTGCCATGGGAGCCTCCTTCCCTGTGAGCATGGTCCGGTGCAACCCATGGCCCCGGGGGCTTCTCCTTCCCTGACCCATCCATTGCTCTCGCCCTGCTTGCTGGGGCTCTCCAGAGCTGCTGGGGAGCGGGGACTGTCCCCGTCCCCGCCTGGGAGAACACCGTGCCAGACTCGGACTGGAGGGCAGCTACCCAATGGATGTAAGACATCTCCAAAAACGTGCCTGCTAGCTGGCCCCCACTTTGTTCTCCCTCTGTTCCCCTGCTTTTCTTACTCCCTGTTCTTGTTCCCTGCAAAATCATATGTGCTTTGCTCCTTCAGGTAGAGCTCCTGGCTGCAGCTTCCTCCTTGTGCTCACTTTCAGAAATCCTTTATTTCCTACCACAAAGGGGGTGCTGCAGCCGGTGTGACCCTGTGTCCCTGGTGCTGTGTTTGCTGTACCTTGGCTGTTTGTATTCTTCGGTGATTGCAAAGCCAGGTAATCTTATAAGGAGTCTAGAATAAAACCCAGCTACAAATGCTTAGTGGTGTGACAATGGGCATGTTCTTATCCCACCTTTCCCAGGGAATAAATCTGGGTCACTGGTAGCTTCTGGTGGGCTGTGATGTGGTCTGAAATGTCCCTGTGGGAGGAAGCGGTTTAAAGAGTGATTTAAGGGCTTTAAGGTGTTGTGGGGGAGGCTGGTGACAGGCAGGACCTGCGGTCATCTGCACAAGGGAGTGTGTGGAGGCCATGGGCAAGTGACGTATTGTAGGAGACTGGTTCCAGTTTGGTGGGACCGCTGGTGAGCTGATGACCTGCATGTGGGGGCACGGCATGACACCGGGGGGATGTGGGACCTGGGCACAGCACAATCAGCAGCGTACAAGGAGTAAGAGCCTCTGAGGTGTTTCGAAGCCTGCTCCAGGGGTACCGCTCCTCAAACAGGGCTTATGAGTGTGTTCCAGGGCTTGGCTGCTGTGTCAGTGGCTCTGGGATCAAATCGGGGCATGTTGTGTAGTTCGAGTATTTTGCGAGCAATTAAACTGCAATTTGTGCCAGCATGACTGCTCTTACTCACAACATGATGACAATTAAATGAAGTGCAATGTTTAATGACCAGTATCTCATTTTTTTGAAGGTGACTGAGATTTTTTTGCACTCTGATAAGAATTTCTTTAAACATAAGATCTACTCAGAGGAAAAGGGAACAATTCATCTAAGACAAATCACAAAAACTTGGCAATTCATTCAGGTGTGTGCTCTGGATTGCTGCTGTTTTGCTACTACAGGCTTTACTTAGGCCTGAAAAAACTTCCAACATGCAAAGAAGTGTTGTTTTCTGGACACCAAAGCCATGACCCTCACTAGAAACTATGCAAACACAAAGGGACAGCCTGACCGTGCAAGGTGGTGCTTTTACGAGCAGCTGCTGACTGGGGTCAGACACGTCACAGAGGAGGATCACAGCAGCTTTCTGCTCTCCCTCTCTCCTCCCCAGATTCCCTAGCTGCAGTGTGTGATTTGAGGTTTGTTCCTTCGTTTTTTTAATTTAGTTGTAGCTATAAAAAAAATAGACATCTTACAGGGAATGGTAAGAAGATGTACAAATTCAGCAACAAGAGACTGAGAACATTATATTCCTGTTGGTGGTTGTGTCCTTACATGCTATAACAGACCTATAACTGAGGACAGACAGACATCTCTTTCTTTTGACAGTTGTGTCCAGCGCAAGCAGGCCTTCAGCTCCAGCAGGACCTCCTAGGTGGTACCACAATACCAATTAGCTGGGAATGTTTTGATGTATTAAAAGATTTGGTAAGTTGAGTCTATTGACGATTTCCAATAGTAAACAGCATCTGTAGGTTTTTTTCTCTGTGTTGTTTTAAAGGCACGTACAACCCTGAGCCGCTACCTTGTAGGAATTTCGGTCTGATGTAAGTGTGAGTGGCTGGTGTTCGTCACTGGCTTCAGGACACTGCTCCTGCAAGGTCAAGTGAAATTACTCTGTACATTCCCCTTTTTCTATTTTAGCTTCAAAGGACATGTTCCTATAGCTCCAAACTATTATGAAAATCATCTTTCACTAGACTAAACTTTGAAGATGCAATATTAACCATTTTATATGCCTGTGTTCTGTGGTGAAGACACAGTGACGTCCTCTTTCAGTTTTGACCCAGCCCATTTGCTGTTTTTGCATTAAATATTTTAATGCTGTCTCACCCTATACTACACCCTACTCTTCTAGTTATTTTCTTTATTTGTGATTCAGATAACTTTTGTGTTCCCAACATAACTTACTTTGATAACACATTCTATTTAAGAGAAAACTGATGTTTTGAACTTGCTTTTTTTCTTTGTGCCCCCCCCCCATCTCTCCCAAATGATTTTATTTCTCTACTTTAGCACTAAATAAAACCTGGTTTTCTTCCTTTTTAGGCACACTGACTTACTAATTTCTACATGAAAAATTCACTAGCATTAAGACTACACATTAGTATGCACAGCTATAGCACAGGATGTTTTATTTTTTGACAGCTCCAGCTTTGTAAACTTCTCTGTAAACTGTGGGAAAAAAAGCAGCCATTTTAGTACATAAGTGGGCTGTACTACAAACAGACACATTTCCCAGGCAGGAACCAATCTGCAAAATATTGCCACTTTGCATGCAATTAGAAATGAGATTGACTATTACAGCTTTAATTAAATATGCTAAGTGAGTTGATCAAAAATGGCCAAGCTGACAAAATGAAAGTATCCTTGATCTACATCTAAATATACATTTTTTCAAAGGAAGTCATAGCTTTTTATCATGCTTTCATATTCCAATGGCTGGCACTGATTTCTGCCTGTCAGCTTGCATCTATGGTGTTGATAAGGAATCTTTGATAATATGTTGGTATTTTTATTAATAAAACTGTTTTTTCCCCTAGAGAGGTACGGATTTTGGGTCACCTTGTTGGTTTTGCCCCTTTTGTATTCAATGAGTGACCCAGAATATCCTGCCCCTATATATTTCTTTTTCCCATTTTGGCAAGTTTATCAGATAGGTTTTGTCTCAGGGAATATTTCCTCCATGCCTCTGGCTTCTGAAAGTGGAGAGTTAACTTTGACAGTTAGGACCAACTGCACAACTGACAGCAGCTCTGCAACACTTGTCAGCTCACTGGAGGGACTGTGGGAAAGGGAAGCTGTCTCTTGCCTTGGGACAAAACTTTCCCCACAGTTTTGACCAGAAAAAAAATGAAGTCCATTACTCTGTTGTCCTCTCCAGTTCACAACTTTCATCCTCTCACCAGCTCCTTTCCCACCTGCCCTTTGAAGCACTGATGGGATATTTTCTTCCACCATTTACTGCAGCTCCTCTCAGACTGGGCAAGAGTCTCTCCTTCCACCCAGGGACTGGTTTTTCTTCATCTGCTTGCCTGGTTTGGTGTGCACACATCCAGCAAGCAAACAAGGGCAGTTTACTTTACAAAGAATCATGATTTTATTTATTACAAGCCATTTAAAATCGTTTATTTGACTTTAAAATTATCCTCAGCATTGAACCCTCATCTGCTTTGCAGATGGAAAGCAGCACTTAACCAAACAGCTTTTATGGTCTGGGATATCCCCAGCCCACAGTCAAACCGTTTTGATGTTCTTCTGACCACTTTCATTTTATGTTGTCCCTAGGGCTCAGCCAAGTTCTCTGGATTTCCCAGGCAGGCAGTAATTGCTGTTCTGGAGGCCTTTTGAGCTGGAAGTATATGGATCAACCTCCTGACCAACCTTCCAGGCTTCCTGAATCTGCCTGGGCACGAAATGCAAGCGTGGTTCTTCTTCCAGGTCTCACCTGCAGGACGCAGTTATCTCTCCTTATTCCTTGCTGAAGCCTTCTAGGGGCTTACGTCAGTCTGAAAGGGACTTCACAAATGCTGTGCCAGGTGGGATGCTCTAGAGCCTGTAAGCTCTAGGAGACCAGGAGAGATGGTGCTTTTCCATCAAGCTGGCTGGAAGTCGTGTAAAATTTGAAAATTGCATCAGTGCTGTTAGCTCAAAATAGTCTGGTGTTGCTATATCACTACCTCTGGTGTTAAAAAAAAACAACTGCTGTCACTAATGAGGTCATCTATGGAGAGACCGTATCACATGCAGCATCCCTTCCTTACCGAAGTGGACCCACGGAGAGAAGCTGAGGAGGGACCTTTCTCCTCGTGTAAAATACTGTGATGTTTCAGCATTACAAAGGTCACATTTTTCTTAATGCCCACACACAGCATCACATTCCTTCCTAGAAATTGGTCTCTCGTTGTTTGTTTTGTGTTTTAAACATATTTCTAGCAAAATTTCTGGTATGTCTCTGAGATGTGTCCTTAAACTGATTGCACTTCACTTCTTCAGAGGCACTAGCTGAAATGTATAAATAATTTAAAATTGAGTGGAGTTATTCAGTAATAAACAGGTTTGTTAAGTTAACTTTGGGAAAGACTCTGCAATTAAGACCTTTGCCCTTCTGTTTATAGGTGCTGTCAATGCTGTCATTCAGGTTGGAGATCCTTTGTCAGTGTTTGCTTGTTATTGGGTAAATTAGACACACAGAAAGAGATATACACCTCCTTGATACACACAGTTTTCTTAGGATGATAACTAGGCCACAATTTTAGAGAGTCTGTTCAAGCTACTGCTTTGGGGCAAAGCAGTGTTTTTGGCTCAGGACACGTTATAAATCTAAGACAGAAACTGCTTGGATCAGACCTGTCCTCTGTTCTTTCAGTGATGTGCAAGTACTACCAGCCTGTCCCCAGCCTACTGGGATGAATAGTGTCCTCTTAAAAGCAAGCAGTCCTTCTTTTTGGTCCCTTTGCTGTCTTTTAAAATCGCAATACCCAAAACTTAGGCTTTTTGGCCTCTTTTCCCCATTGCACACCTGCTCTGTGACTGTGAGCAGGCAGTTGGGTTTCCCTGTGGTTTAGGGGGCTGCTGGCCGGGATGGGTTTGGTGGCTCTTGCCTCAGTCCTCACACTGGCAGGAGCACTGCAGGCAGTGGCAGAAGGCCACGCATCCTTCCTTTCGTGACTCGTTCGCTAAGGAACAGCTCTAGCAGGATGGAGCGCGGCTGTGAAGGGTCCATGAGGGACAGCAGAGTGCGGTGCAAAGGACTGATGTCAGGCAAGCTGGAATAAACTTTAAGGTGTGTTGCGTACCAGTGTTGGTAAGCCATTTTCTTTCTGAATCCTTTTGTTTTTAGCATCAATACTTTAGCAGAGCAGTTCCCCATTGTAATCTCTTCTGTATTTATTTTGGTGTGGGATTTTTTAGTTTTTTTTTGTTTGTTTGTTTTAAATATCCACCTTTAGTTTGATAATTCAGAGAAGGTCCCTTTTTTCTACAGTATGAGACAGGAAGAAGAAAGGTTCCTGATCAGTCTGTACCAGATACTACTTCATATGCTTTTATTCTGTCTCCCTTGTTTTTCTCTGAAGATAATAATCCCAGTCTTTTCAATCTTTCATGAATTGCTATGCCCTTGATCCTACTTGTTGCTCATCTTTGAATCCTCTGAAGTTCTCAGTCTCTTTAAGATGACTGGAGATGGTTGGACCACAGTAGTCTGCTTGAGGTTGTACGACAGGATCTATGACAAGATATTCTATCTTTTTATTGTTCTTCACCCTGTTTTATCTGCTTGCTTATTTTATTTTCACACTGAAAGGATGGAGCTGTTGAGCTTTCTGTTGCATAGAAGAAAACAAGGCTTGGGTGGCACTTGGGGGCAAAGGCAATGATCTCAGTTACTTCCTAAAGCATTCCTGGTATCTTTGTTCAATCTGCTCCTAAAGACCACTGGTGATTCCACAGCCCTGTAGGGCATCCCAGTGTTTTGTAACATTTGCTTTTAGAACGCCAGAAAAATACCTAACCTAAAGCTTCCTTGCTGCAATTTACATCTTGTATACCTCCCATGGGCAGGGAAAACACCTTTTTCCACTTGTCTGTGCAATGACCTCTTACATATTTGAAGACTCTGATCATGTTTCCTTTTTAGCATTCTCCTTGGGAACAAGTGTAGTTCGTTTAGGCCCTTTTGGTCATGTTTTCTAGATCTCTTATCACTCCTTCTGTCCTTTCTGACTGGGCCATGTCTTTCCTGAGCTTCACACCCCAAACCAGACATAATACTTCTAGCTGAAATCTTGTAACAACAACACTGTGTAGACTGAATGGAAATGATTCCTTTGTGTCTTACAAGGTATAAGCCAGTTCATACTTAACAGCACGATGTGCACATCAGTTCACGTCCAGCTTGTGAAGAACTGTACTGCCCTACTAACCCGTCTTCTGAAATATTGCTGTCCTTGTAGCTCAGCTGTAGATTCAGTGCAGGTCCTTTCCTCTGTCCTTATTGAGCTGAGCTCCATCTTCTCCAGTGCCTAGACTATCAAGAGAAGGTTGAACCTGAGCCTGGATCCCAGCCATTCTTGCACCCATCTCCAGCTTGGTGCAATCTGAAAATCTAGCACTCTTTATCCTCTGGTTGAACCACTGAATAGTCTGGTACAAGTCCAGCCCAATTCCATTCAATGCATCCTTGTGTTTTGAAAGAAAAATCAGTCATAACTACTTTCACAAAGGCTTTAATAGTTAGCTTACATTGGCCTTAGAGAAATTTCATCTAGTCCACTTCTCATCTTATGAGAAAGGCACATGAGAACATCACTTATCAACAGCTTTACCTTTCTGCCTTTCCCTGCCAAGAAGTCCCCAACCTGTATCTTAGCAATTTTTCATTTATAAGGTATTTTAGCTGTTTGCCTTTTCTCCTAAATGTGTAACTACATGCAGATACAATGAAATTCCTTGGCCATTATGTTGTCCATTCATCTAGCTTTTTGAAGAGCACTGAAGTTTCCTTTAGCTCCCCTTTAGTTAACCTGGGGCCTGGTTAACTTAATAAAATCGTACTTATGTTTTATATTTAGATCTATCATATCCCAGATTAGCATTCATCTTTTCCCAATCTGTACTGTAACAAACAACATGAAATGGATTTAGGATGGAAGGCTGAGGCCTTTGCTGTTAACCTGATGCTCTGATGAAAATTGACCACTTAATCGTCCTCTCTGCTCTCTGTCTTCTGGACAAATTGTGACATCGTAAATTGTCAAATATATTTTGGAAGACAAAATAAACCCATGCTTTTCCTTATTCCCTACCTTACCGATACAATCAATAATTCTAAGAGGTAAGTGAGATCTGATTTTCATTTACAAAACCTTACTTGCCATAACATGATCTTTCAAATGTTTTGAAAGACCATTCTGACCGCTTTGCGGGTAAAGGTGTGTGGCTGCACAGTTTTGCTGGCAGCCCAGTTGTTTCAGCTTCTGACAGTCATGGACATGCCCTATGTGATTTGGAGAATGGCTAATAGCCTGTCTTGTTTCAACATTTCTTTATTATCCTGATGCAATTTTTGCGAGTACTACCAAAAAATACTAGTAAAGAAAGGGCAACTCTATGATGTTTTTTATTATAAGACTGCAAAACCCTAAATCCTTCCTTTTTTTTCTGTGTTGAACAATTAACTTACAGACTTCCAATTCCAGCCTTTTAAGGCTTTTTAACTTCTTAACTTCAAGAATCTTTCCCTGTTTGCTCTTCAAGGTCCATTTGTGCCCCTCTCATTTTCCCTTTCTTCACTGCCAACTGAAATTCGAGATTTTCCTTTTTACTGGCTTTCATGCCAAATTTCTATGTTGGCTTTCCTATTGGCTCAAATAATGTATGGGAACGTCCCATTTAGCATAATGACTTATCACCCTGGTCCTTATCACCCTGGAAACGTACATCCTCTTGGGCTTCATTGTTTTCAGCAGTATCCATGTCACCTCCAAAGGGCTTAAATTTTTCAGTTTTCCTGTTTTAACTTTGAACTTTCGGTTAATAAGTATCAGTCTCCCATTATTATCACTGCACCACAGCCTAGTATCCTACTTGCTCTCCAAATTTTTGAGTCTCACTTTTAATTGTGTAAATGTTAAGACTTGTGAAGAGGTGTGAATCTGAATTTAAAATACATAGTTGCTTTGCACAAACTCTCAGTGCATATTAGGTGGTATGATGCAGTCTACAAAACTTTAATGTAAACTAATAAGAGTATTGGCACAAAGTAGGCATGAGGTAGCTGGTACTCTGCACTGAGTAACCTCCCCATATGGTTAAGACTTTAGCTAATGGTTCAACTAATGCTTTGAATTAGATCCACTATAATACTTCAGACCAAAGAACTCAGATGCAGTGGGACACTTGGGAAAGATTAAGATGAATTAAGTAAAGGTATGACATTAAATTGCATTAGTCAAAGCCCACCAAATCCCTGTGTGGATGCTCTCTCTTTTACAGATAAAATATCCCTAGCTTCCTTTACATTTAATTCTGAAAGGCTTAATCCTAAAATGTTCACGCTGGGGTTTAAGGCTCTCTTACTTTCCCATCTGCAGTTAATTCAACTTAAATGTCTTAGGTAGACAGCTAATCTAAGTTAAGAGTAGACGGTTTTCTGCTCTGCTTGTAACTTGTGTTTTAAGGCAGAGAAATTGGTTCTCTAAACTCTGCCTCATTGTGTCATTTGGCAATTTATGTTAGGTAGAGTACTACATTATAATAATTTTTGTTGCTTTTTCTGCCTATTAGGCATCTCAGTACGGGACATTAAACATCCTCTTTTCTTTTAATCTGGAGATTTATAATGCTAATTTTACAGGAATGTCATGTGGGCCCAAGTCAAACATATTACAGATATCTGAATGTCTTGTGTCTACACAAAACCATCTTGATTGATGCTGACTTGCTATCTTTCTCTTTTTCAGACAGATATATCTCTCGTCAAACCATTACTTTTCATTTTCTCTGGAATTTTTGTCATGTCTTCAACTCAAGTTTTAAAGCACTTCAAGCTGCTGTATTATTGTAAAATAAATGAATGAGTCAAGTCAGGCGTGTTTGTGGCATTAGAAACTAATCTGATATGAAGACTTCTTCAGGGCTCAGGTGGAAGCAGAACAGTGTTCTCCTCTAAATAGTTTTGGGAACAGAAAAGATTTTGGGAATAAGGAAAAGACCAAGTTAACTTGCATGTACCCTCTCCTTCTGACCAATATTTTCCGTAATTAGTTATTTTTGTTTACAAGCGTCAGATGCACAGGTATTTTGAGACCTACTATATCATCACATTTCTCTGCATTAGTTAATGCCATGAGAAGCATACTATACAACTATGTGACTGATAGCATTATGATTGATTCCTGATCTGCTAGCAATATAGGGCAATGCAGACTCAATGGAGTCAGGCTTACGTGGGATCATGAATTGAAAGCCTGCTATAAAAAAAATAATTAAACCACCAATTCAATCAGGGATGCTGAAATGAAGAGGAGCAATTTACAGACAACATGAGTGGATGCTCAGACAATGGACTCATTTAATTTTCTGCACTGAGTATTTGCACTAGTTAAAGCCCTGGCAAAATACTTGAATTGAAAAAATGGAAGATTTTACAGCTTTCAATAGCAATCGTTTCCTGACTGCATCCACTGTTGAAATGTCAGGCATTTATCTAGGCATTTCTGAAGCATCATTCTTTGTATCACTGGCACATACTAGCATTAACCAGGGCCACAGCAATCTTACTGGTTCAAGGAAGGAGGGGAGGGAGGGAGAGAAAATGAAGAAGGCATTTAGCTTTCTTTCTGATTCAGTATTTGATAACTCCATTTAATTCAATGGGATATTTTCATTTTTGAAGTTAGGCATGTGCTTGGCTCCACTGCTGAACAGGGGATGAGACATAAATCTGCGACGAGGACTACGTAGCATTTATCTTTACTTCTGTGGCAACAAGCCATTTACAATAAACCATATTTATATTTACTACTTGCTTTCCATCCTGGATTTAGTCTGAATGATGATTACTGTTCCTTTATGCAGTTATGATTTGGTACTTATTTTTGTCAAAGGGTTTCCAGGCAAAATGGCAGGTCACGCCCAGTGTGTAGACTGATGAGACACACAGACACTAAAGCTTAAACTAACTTTCACATTAAAAGAATAACTTAAGTGGGTGGGGGAGAACACATCTCTGAAAGTCAACTTACTTTCATCCTCCACTAAAGTTATTAACTTCAATTGTTTGATGATTCCACAAGCACAGAAAAGGCTGTTTTACCACTGTTAGGGAAGACGAACTGCGTATTTCCACACATTAACACCCCATGATTTCTCTTGGATTTACTTTGGGTTTGAACTTATGTTTAGAAATACCTTTTTTTTGAAAACGATTTTTTCAGATAGTATTATCCATATATAATCTACTGACATGAACTATTCCCTGATAATCTTAAATCTGTTTGAGACTTAGCATGGTTATAAAATGCTTAGTAAAAACATTGATTGTTGACATGCAGATTGCTTTTTACATTTCCTTTGGCCTGATCCTGTAACCACATATACACATAAATTGTTCAACTTTTTTTTTTTTTTTTTACTCAAGAAAAGGTAATTGTGTGTGTTTGAAGGAATGAGACTATGAACTGTGAGTTGTGACATCTACATGGGGGAGAAGACATGTTCTATCCTTGTTTTATATGAGGAACAACTGAAAAGCAGCAAGGAAACTTCATCCTTGCTTCATCCTGGCAGAGTCAGTAGGACAAGCCACATCAGTAGACTTTGTATATCACTCCAAGGGCATAGAGAAAAGGTCATGTGGATATATGGAATAATGGGGGAAGCTACACTTGATGTTCATTGATTTACTTGTCTGTGGGCTAAATGATTGAGCAGTAGGCCCATGCTAACAGTATTTTCAAACAAACAAAAAAATACTTTTCAAAAAACAGGAAGGGGATTTAAAAAGAGTTACAATGATAAAGCAAGACCTGGAAAATAGTTAAAAATTCTGATACATGGTCTTTAAACCCAATAGCTAAACTGGATGATTAGAAGCTCAGGGTTGATGAATTCAGACTAAGATGAAGGCATAACTTTAAGAGTTAGACTAAGGGCCACCTTGAAAACCTTCCTAACTGGTGGACTTTTCTCTCAAATTCTGAGACTGGGTCTTTCCAGATCAGCTGCTGCTTCACTAGAATTTACTGGCTTGATGCAAAAATTTCTGAATGAAATTCTTCAGTTCGTCATGCAGGAGGTCAAATGAGATGGTTCAGCTTGTTCTACAGTTACTTCCAAAGCCACTTCCTGTTTAAGACCTTTTAAAACACACATATACTCTCCAACGATTCCCAAAAGCCACTAGTTTTAATATATAGCCTACTTGTGCTTCCTATTTTTCTTGGTTTCTAGATTTATAAAGGGAAGGGAAAAAAAGGGGGGGAAAAAGTGCCATTTACTTTCCATTAATCAGCTCTCTTAAAAAAAAGGAAACCGAAACATACTGTGCTCCACGCTGCACACACACTGCCTTGTAGAGGGTTTCTCATGGGTGGGCAACTTCTGGAATTCAGGAGGGAGAAGAAAGACTATGTTAAAGACTATTAAAATTTTCCCTAGGGAAAAGCAGAGTTTGTCTGCTATTTACAGAGCAGCATAAGAAAAAAAAAAAGGTCAAAATGCAAGTGCTCCTTTAAAGTTCTCAAATTATTGGCTTTATACATTCCTTTTCTATTTAGCTATGTCAAAACACTAATATTAATAAATAACCACCACAGTAGTAAATGTGTGTCAGAACACTAATATGAGCAACATCAGTGCCACAGCTGCGTGACTTGGGAAGGAACTACCATCATTTGAAAATACGGGTGGCAAAGAGGCAGATGTCTGAGGTCTGATCTGTCCCTTGCGGGGGGGGGGGGGGGGGGGGGGGGCAGGGGCTTCCAGATGAACAAAGTACTGTGAGATTCTCACTGAATTTGAAAATTTGTAGGTGCTCAGTTCCTCATAAAACAACAGAAAACTCCACCTTTACCCAAACTGACATTTGAAAACTGGAGCATGTCTTGATTAAGGTTATAGAAGAATGGTAGGAAAGTAATGAACAGAACCTAAATATGCTGAGTCTTACTTCTTTGCATTAAATACAAGACAGTCTTTCGTCTTCATATTACCCTGTTAATTGCCAAACAAAATTTTTTGAAAAGCAGATTCCAATTGATGTGTCCTTGGAGAAAGACTTGTGCTCACCCTGCAGAAAGCTTTAATTCCTCAGTGTATTTTAAAATAAGGTTTTAGTGCTGAGCTTCCTGACTCAGACTTAATGAAATTCAGAAGAATTTTTTTGACAGGTAAAAAATGAATAAAGTCACCAAATTAATTGTCTTTGAAGGGAAAAAAAAAAAAAATCAAAGCTGCATAAATGACATCTTCCCTCAGTTTCTAAAGCTCTATTTTCAGAAATTAAAAAGTTTCCCATTTTATTCAGCAAGCAGGTTAATGACACTCCTTGTATTTATGTAAAATTGTAGATGACTGCATGAAATGTAGCCACATTTTATTAACTCCTTCCTCTGTTCATACAGATTGAGTACTCAACGCAATTATTTTGAAATATACAAATTGCATAAAGTCAGGGCAGACCTTCAAACTGGGTCTTAATGTCAGTAATGTTTTCTTCTTAATGCAATTTATTACTGTAACTAGATGGCACAATCTATGACCTGCATAAGGATGCAGAACCCCATTAATCCATCGCGTTACAGGAACTAGAAACCCTACATAAGGCTGACTCACCAGGCAGATGCATCCTACTTCTAACAGGACCTGAATGAAGAGCATAAGCCTTGTCATGGAGACAAGGTAATCCTGTAGGACAACCTGGGAATAACTACACTTGTAGCAAAAAGCTTTGGGCTCCTGCTGATTCAATGACTCACAAAGCTAAGCCCGATGAAGCTGGTAAATTTTACCCAATAGAGCTGATGCAGAGTTTGGCTTCAATCCAGCAGAGCACTTAAGCACATGCTTAATTACAAGCAAGTGACATAAAGCAATTTGGTTAAGCACGTGTTTAAGTGCGTTGCTGGGCTAAAGACTTTAGAGAAACGTGGAAAAGTTGGTAACCCCTAAAAAAGGTGAAGTTGAGGGATGCGAGACCAAGACACAGCCAAAGTTGTGAAGGCACAGACAGTTTGGGTGGAGAGCTATGCCAAGGAAGGCGCCGGCTTTAAGAAGATCTGGCCTCTAGCAATTCTCCAAATTGCTTACTGCGTGGGGTCATGGAGGACACCATGATCATGGAGATTACAGCGCAGAAAACTCATCTCGGACTTCCTGATGGATCTGGAAGCCCCGGGAGTCCCACAGCCGTCACCTCTGTGAGCACACGGGTGGTCTGGGGCCTCCCGCGGCCTCCTGCACCGGGCCGCACCCCTCCGCCTCAGAAGGCCCCGGCCTCGCCCGAGAGAAGCGGGGTGCGTCGGGAGAGGGGACCCGTGCTCAGCCCGGGGATCGGGGTTTACTTCAGCCTCCTCCCGACACCCACTGTGGCCGTGCTGGCCCCCTCGCCTCCGAGAGCCCCTGCTGGAAATGAAGCCGCTGGAACGGCACCGGGGGTGTGTGTGGGGGGGCACCCCCAGCCCCGCCGGCAGCGCTCCCTCCTCGCCCGAGGCCTGGCCACCCTGCACGGCCGAAGGGCCTTTCCCGTCCCCCCTCCCCTGTCCTCCCCTCCCCTGTCCTCTCCTCAGGGCCGGCACGGGGCAGCGCTGGCCGGGCCCGCCCGGCGGGGCTTCCCACGGCCGCACCAGCCTCCTGACCCGCGCATAACCCTGGCCGCCGGCACCGCCCGGCCCCGGCCCCGGCGGGAGTTGCGGCGCGGCCCGGCTCCGCTCTCCCTTCCCCTCTCGTCTCCATCTCCCTCCTCCTCGCTCCGCCGCGCCGCCGGCCCGCCGCGCCCGGGCGCCCGCCGGTCCTCCGAGCGCGCTTCCCATGCTGCACCGCGGCGCGGCGGCGCTCTGGCCGGGCTGTCGCTGTCACCGCCAGGAGGAGGCTGAGGGAAGGCGCCGCTCGCCCCGCCGGAGCAGGAAGAAGCCGCCGCCGCCAACTTCCCCTCGGCCTCCCCTCCCCCGCCGCCGCCGCCTCCCCTCCCCCGCGCCCCGCCGCCGCCCCGCCATGCCCGGGGCCGCGGCACGGGCACTCTGAGCCGCTGCCGCCGCGCCCTGGCCCGGCCCGCCTTCTCTTCGCAGCTCTGCGGCCGGTAAGTGCCGGCGGGCGGGAGCGGGAGCTGGCCGGGTCCGGTCGGGCCCGCCCGCCCGCCGCCGCCGCCACCGCGGCGGGAGGTGCGCGGCGGGAGGGAGGGAGGAGGAGGAGGAGAGGGAAGGAAGGGGGGGGCCGCGGCTCGCCTCAGCGCGGCCCGGCCCGGCGCGTCCCGCCCGCATGGGCCGCGCTTGGCCCCTCCGGCGGAGCGGGGGATGAGGAGGGAGGTGGCGGGCGCCCTCCTCATCCCCCGCTCCCCGCCGCGCGTGAGGGGGGGGCGCCGGGAGCTCCCTTCCGCTCCCCCCGGCCAGCGGCGGGGCTTCCCCGGCGGAGCCGGCCCCCCGCGCGGCGGGCCGGGAGCCGCGGGGCCGCTGCGGGGCCAAGCAGGCCTCGCCGGGGAGATGGGGATGGGGCCGGCGCTGCCAGCGGGGCTGTCTGACAGACGGACGGACAAAGAGCTGCGGACGGACGGACAGGCGGGCAGGCAGCGCGTCCCCCCGTCCCCGTCCTCCCGGGCGGCCGTATCCTCCCGCTGCCCGCGTCCCCATTGTTCCTGGTGTAAGATAGGTGAAGTGTGCCGACCTGTGAAAATACATTTAATTTAATTTTATATTTTGAATAACCTTCCCCGAGTCTCCTCTCAGCTGCTCGCAGAAAGCTTTTGCAAGGGACCTCTCTCCAGCGTCGGGAGCTGCTAACAAGTGCCAGGCTGGAAGTGGTCCGGAGGGCAGGGGGGACCGGGAGGAGTCGAGGAGAAATTAGTTGAACACTTTCACTCTTCATCATCTTCCCTCCTCCAATTCCTGCCAAGCCTCAGCTGGGATGAGTGCAGCAATTGTCTGTATTAAGCTGGCTCATAAAAAGGGAAGACATTTATGTTGCAAACGTAAATCGTCTCTCTGATCACTTTGTTTTTGTAAAGTGTTCAGAGCAGCTGTGAGGGCTTTTACACAATGATTAAAAAAAGTAGATATGTGGAATCCAGTGATAGCAGCTTTAGACTTGCTTTGAAAGTCTACCTAGAGCATGACCTATCTCTGCATACATGTGACATTCTGGTTTAAGAAGTTTCAGATGGGAGAGACGTCTTATTTCTGATGAGCAGCATCTTTGCCATTGGTACAAGATAAATGACAGAGGTCTATGGGTTTTCTTTTGAATGGGATCTCAGTTGCTTTCTTTATTTTCTGTACTTATTCACAGATTTCAGTGATACTTCACAAGCTTGCTAGGAATATGTACGTGGGCCTGTCACGCTTAAACATTTTGGAGTACCTCTTTCAGATTTTGTCCTTACAAGTGGTACAACTTTTGCAGTCATTTTCCATGAGTTTGCTGAAACATGCCTTGTGAAGGAAAGGTGGAAAAATAGTGCTAACCTGTATCAATCTTTGCAGGTGTTCTTATGCTGTACTCAGAATCAAACTAGATAAACCAATGGTCCAATCTAGACTTCAAATCTGTTTTGCTATGTAAAAAGTTTGCATACCTGTGGGCAGTGTTAGTTTTTCAGTGTTCCATGTCCAGTGTTTGGGATTCGTGCATGTGTTGGGTGACAGCTGTCATCTGCAGAAGCTTTGGCTGTGTTGGGAAGCCCTAGAGCTCATGAGGTCTGCTTTCCTGTGGATCTCATGGGATCTGCAGACCCCTTGTACAGGGTACAGACAGATTCATGGGAGAGGCAGGCAAACCCCGCTCTTGTTGGAGTAATTAAGGAAAACTCTACAAAATTTTTCAATTGCACAGTTTTCTGAAAACCATTGTCGTGGCCTTTCTTGATGAATACGCAGCTGAATATATGTGTGTATTCAGTTTCCAAAAGTATTTTCTTTGTAGTTGTTTCTCAATGTCTGCATGCCCCTCTTCCCCAGATATACATGTAGTTAGTCAGTGAGCTCATATAACTGAATAAAGCTAAAAAAGATGAGGCTGACCTCTTGCATTTAGGCTGTCACGTGCACATGTACTTTTTCTGTCTTCACTCCTCAGGCTGAGGCCTGAGAGAACAGATGTATATGTAGTTTATGTTTTTGTTACTGTCCTTGTCCATATGTGTTTAATTTCTACTGCATTGCAAACATGTTCTATTTATGGAAAATCCCTAATATAATGGATTATGAAATCAGATCATAGGTAGTAGGTAAGTAGCCACTTGAAGAACCACAATGGTTAAAAAAAATGGGAAGAAAAATTACTCGGAATATGAAAAGTTATATTCCAGGCTAAACTGTTCACCTGAAGGAACACATACTTATGTAATGTTATTATGTAGCTTCTCAAAAGATGGTTTTCCGTCTCAGTTCAGTGTATGCAAGTTTATGTGTATGAGGATTTAAAGCTCCGTGGAGCATGCGTGTGTTCTAGAGAGAGTTGGTGTTGTAAAACCACTGAGGTTGGAAGTTCTTACTTCCAGCTGAGAACTTCTGTGTACCAGTAATGTTAGAGCTGAACTATGAGGATACTAGTAAAGTATGGTGATGGTACATCTAAAAGAGTTTTGCTAACTTCTATGTGTGTTCTTTGCACCACAGATTCAGTAATGTAAATTTGCAAATAATAAAGTTCAGGGTATTGGTTGTGAGCATATAGATTTTGGTAAAACATTTTAAAATTTACTAGTGGGGAGGAAGGATTTGTTGTATTCTAGTATTCTGGGGAAAACCAGCATGGGATTGTCTTCTGTATCTGCTGCTAGAGATTTGTGATGGTTTTTATGACTAGGATCTTTGTAGAGTCTTCATCTGGTGAGGACCGCTATGTGGGCTGTTGTTCCATTTTTCAAAATATTAGAAACGGAGACCTGTCTGTATGGAGCAGCTTGATGGAGTAAGCCTTAATCTATCAAAATCACTTTAGGTGTTTAGCATAATTTGGGATTAAGTTTGATTTTAATTTTGGCTCCAATATAAAATACATTTTGCTATGTGAGGTAATGAAAGTTAAGTAAGAAATAGTAATGTTGGTATAAGTCTTGGATAAATAAACATAGAGCTGTTATCCTAAACGTGAAACTGAAGTGTCCAACCTTCTCGTCCAGACTTAACGACATGTATATTAAATGAATGGGACAAGAAATGAAAAGCAAATGCCACTGGAAATATTTTTTTTACTTTGAAGACTGTTAAGTGGATCTAACAGAGAAATAGATTTATTTAAAATAAATACTTCTTGTGCCTTTGCCTGGCGTTTTAATGATAGCTACCTTTCAAACCAGCATCATTTATGATGAAATAGATTCAAGCCTTCAGTTTGCAGTCTGATCTGCATAACTGAGTGTTTAAAGACAAATGAAGTCCCAAAGAGTCTTCATGGATGTAAGCAGACATGGGTGTCTGCTTCTATCAGGTTGCAGGGCTTGTGTGAAGAACCAGTATGATGATTAACTTGTACTTTAATTTGTTTGTTTTTTTGACAGAAATACTTTTGGGGAAATAGTATTTCTTGGAGTGCTGCGATTCATCAAGTATTTCTTTTTTTCTTTTTTTACTTCTGTGTATTGGAATCTATGCAGAAGCCCTTGAACTAGTATTGAGTTTATACATTTAACTCACTGTTTTTTAACAGCTGAGACATAGCTATTGACAGGCCATGTCAGCAAAACACAGCCATGGGCAATAATATATAGCTATATGCCAACTGCACACTTCTGTCTAACAAAAGAAAATCCATTCAGGTTTTCATGAGATGTATTTTCATTTACACAAATGCTGTTAGTTACTTTATTCCAGTACTTTCCAGTGAAGTTAAAAACACAACTCCATCTGTTTAGCTCATTAGTACTCTATATACATTTTAAATATACATTTTTCTCATCATCTACATATAACAGAATACTTTATACATCAGCAATAATGCCATAAACTACACAACTGGCACAGGTTTAACCTATTTAACTTACAAATTATCATACAAATTAAAATACAATAACATATGTGAGTATTCCAATACTGTATGTGATTAAATTATCTTTCCCTGACTCCATATAGAGATATTTTTTATATATCATTCAGCATGTTGGATAAAATATCTGGAAAAATCCGTAATATGTTATCACAGAACTTGATTATAAGTGTGTCCTGAGGGGACACAGTTCAGTGTCTTTTAGAAAGACTGTGGAAAGCACAATGTGCAGAAGGGTTAGAATCTCCTGATAACTTCTTCCATACTGTCAGAATTTTATTTTGGGATATAATATAGAGACTGAAACTGCTTTTGCTCAGAAATAATTTTTAGTGTACTCTTGTGATATTATCAGTGTGTTAATGTATTCAAGGCTATGATATCAAGAGGTAACAGTGTGAATACTGTAATACAGTTAATGTATTACTAATTTATACTGCTTCATGATTTCATTGCACTTTGGAAAATACCAAGACATAGCTCTTTAACAGAGTATGTATATTGGCCTGATCCTTCAATTTATATACTCTACTGGTACATTAGTATTACAGTATCTGCATCTTGTCACAGTTTGTGCAGAAAACTTTAAGACAGTGCAGTGTAATTCTTCCCTTATGACTAGGATGACATTTTTATAAGTGCAGAATTAAACAGTCTGATGATAAAATGAAATCTGTGTGGGAAGAAGTTCCAACCTGCAAACAGCAGTAGGGTATAATTTATGAACAGCCTATCAAATATAAACTGTCTAGATCTCTTGCACTGGGAAAGAAAACCCAAACCAAAAATCAAGGTGCCAGTAAAATGTCTGTAAAACAAAATAACTTTTTGATGTAACATGTGATATTACTAATGCATAAAGCTGTTGTGATATCTGTGTAAGTGAGCTCAGATATGAGACTGATAAGCCTTCTGCTCTAAAACTGCTTCAAATGGCAGCTACTGGTAAGGTAAGAAGATGCCCATTCATAAAAATTTTGACGAGTATTTTAACGTTTTTGTAATAATGTCCCCTAAAGGTTGTATTAACTTTTACTATTATTTACCCCAAAATGGATATAAAAGACATCGTTAGAAAGGTTTACAATGCCAGTAACGTCATGACCAGGTCATGTTGCCTTAGTGCGAGAGGTGAAGTGAGAAATACTGACGCTGGGCAGATTTGGCATAGTCATATGTTCACTAGCAGTGTTTAAGAAAGGGGAAACAAATGTCTTTTTACACTGTCTTAATTTTAACTGCTATGTGATTGTCCTGAAAATTTGTCAGATTTCTTTTTTTCTGTTGTTGGGATTAGATTTGAAAATGATGCTGTGCTCCTTAAAAGTATGTGTGCATATGTATGTGTATGTAAAACTTCTAGCATGTATTTATGATGACATCTGGCCTAAAGTTCTAGTCATCAAGTATGAGAAGCCTTCAGCATAAAGTGAAGTTTATTTTGCCAATCAATAAGCAGCATATTATGCAGGTCAACTGCCTGGGATGTAGCTGTGATCTGTAGTTTACTGGGAAGGGGCTGAGCAAGTAAGCAACTTCTGGATTGGCCAGCTTTCTGCAGGCTTCCTTTGATAGTGAAAGCTATTTAGTCTTGCTTTCAACAAGTGAATCTGTAGTATTGCATTGCAAACATTCTTCAGTTTTGTAAAGGGAGGGGAGAGGGAGCAAAATGAGTATTAAAGCCAAGAAATGAATACATTTTATGGGATCTATGATGATTTTTTAGTCTATAAGCATTTTAACAGTATTTCCAGATGCAGTGGATGATTTCAGAGTTTCTCAAATAAGAGTACCCTGAAGTAAATTATCATCTCTGTTGCTGACCTCCTGAAGTATGATTCTCCTCTGGTTTTGACCACATACACAGTGTTTCCTAACATAGGTCACTGTTATATGTGAGTGTCTGTCAGACAAAATATATGTGAGATGGATGGCAATTGTCAGGCTTTTAATTTGGGCCATTTATATTACTGAGCATTACTAGATACAACAGTGACTGTATAAATAAATGTAAGAAATCTTCTATTTTTGCGTCCTTAAAGTTTCTTTTAACAAAGTTCTTCATGAAAGATTCAGAAACTCAAGTGACTCCTTTTTTGCTAGAGAAATCTTACACTTCTTACCTTGAAGAAAATTTTTGTAGTGACCACAGTAGATCTACTGCAGAGGGAGGTAGTCAATCCTCAGGGTACCAAGATGTTATGCAATTATTGTAGACCACAGTCACTTGCAAATTTTCTATATGTGTCTGTGTAATATTGGCTTTCAACTTACGTTTTGGCCTTATAACCCCTTTTTTTGGGTAAAATCTAGTATGAAGGTGCCCTGTGTGAATATTGCTTTAACAATATCAAAAATGAATCATTTATATGGGAGAAAGACTGCTGTCATCCCTCAAGGAGGAAAGGTTTATTAGTTTGCTGTTCTCAGGAGCTTCTTCTGTCACTGGTGAACCTGACAGTTATACTCAGTGATTAATTTTTTGTCTGAGTCAGCAAAAAGATGTGAAATTTATGTGGTTGTCTTATGGGGATCGGGAAGGCTTGTATTGTTAGGGGGTGCAAAGAAGTAAGGGAAAGCTACTTGGCCTTAATGTTGCTTTTTCCTGGTAGAGATGAAGTTTTAAGTGACTCACAGCAAATAATTTTTAGGTATTTAAAATATATTTTTTATGATCACCCATTATTTATACTTGACATGAAATTAAGGGGTTGAGAGGGGGAATAAAAATAGAGTTTATAGAAAAGGAGTATGCAGAGGATGATCATCCAGTTGTCACAGTACATTGCTTGAATAAGTAGAATAGGTGGCAGTTTGTAGACAAAACCAGTGGGCTTGTTGTCTTAATCTGACACTTAAAAGTAGATCATGCAGACCAGGCGTATTCAGGCTTTTCTGGTGTCTGTTAGGAACCTATACTCAGTGTTATATACACTGTATTGGATCAAATATAAGGAAGCTTCAAGAGTTTACTGTCACTTTTCGAGGACCAGTAAAAGTACAAACTGACAGAAAACCTAATCTCTCAATTCTTTGCAGTTTATCTCTTTATAGTTTGCTGTCTAGTGAGTTGTTCCTGGCTTATATTCCTTATAGGTCACAGGACAGGCATGGGGCTTTCTACAGTTGTGGTGGTGATGAGAGTATGTCTGCGTGTCCAGAAAGCATGGGATCTCTTGTAGTTATGTGTTACATGCCTAAAATTTGCTGTAACACTGGGCAACTCTTCATTCCCTATCTTTGGTTGGACACAAGTTCAGCAAAGCAGTCTTGGCTTTAGCACTTGCATCTTGGGCACCTGAAATTGTTGCCCATTTTCTGTGGGACACAACTCTGCATTGAGGGAACCCGGGTGAGGGCAGCTGTGTCAGCGGGTTGAGGGCTTGAGGACTTGAGAGTCTTTAACGTGGTTGAAGGAGAAAATAGTATCTGGAAAGCAGTCCATAAAGACAGGACATGCTGGGTTCTTCTTCTACCAGAATCTTGTAAGACTATTTTATTACTTTACAGATTGTTTTCCTGCTTGCTTAGTAATATGGGTTGTATTGAATGCATTTCACTAAGACTTGGCTTCATGAAATTATTTGACTATGGTTTCTCAGAAATTTCAGACCTGTTTGGGATGGTAGGTCTTAATTGTTGGTCTGCGAGTTAATGGCATCAAGAACCTTCAAGATTTTTGTTCCTAATAATTATAGGAGTTGTTATAAACATGAATCATATCTTTTGATCAATCTGAATTTCTGTTTTAGTGTATTCTAGTACTTAATTAGTGAGAGTTAGCTTCAGGGTACCAAAGAATCCAATTTCCACAATCTTTTTATTCAAGAGGGTACAATCCTGAGAAATCTGAGTTTTATTTTTTGGATTATTTTCAATGTTAGCTAATGGGCCAGGATAACTATGTTATTTCTGCTCTTATAAAATGGCTTCTAGACATCTCATGTTTTGGCTTGCCTTGATCTGAAAATGGATTTAAGTGCTTTAAAATTGTTTGAGAAATATAAAACTGTAATGAGGAGTAATCACCTTGGGGTATGTGATAGAAGTCAGTGGGATTCCTTGCTCATACTGTTCTTGGAGTATCAAGGTGAAGAGTTACCTGGAAGTTCTTGTTGGGGTTGTGGATAACCTTTTGAAGAGGATACGCTGCAGAAGCACACTGGATTTATTAGTTACTTGATTTGACTTTTTTTTTTTTTTCTCCTTTGGAGTGAAGATCAGCCAGATTAAAAGAGGCTGATTTACAATTCTGGAATTTTATGTAAGCAGGGTAGGAATAGTTTTTAGTTGATTTAATCTGACCACAAATGTTGGTTATCAGTAGGGAGGTGGTGGATTTGTTGCAACAATGTGGGAAAAAAAATCCTAACTGTACAGAAGTGTACTCTTAAAAACCTTCTTTGTTGTCTTGGCAAATTTACATGGTCTGTAATGTGCTTGTGTTCCAAGAGGGGGTTTTGAGAAAGTGACCTAGTTGCTCACTTCCATGAATTTAGTTTATTTCTATTCCTTCCCCCTCTGGCTGATTTCATACTGTCTTTAAATACTAACATGTGTCCATTTATGTGCTGACTCTTCTGCTTATTCTTGATGAAGAGGCTTGATACTGTTCTGATGCTGTTGTAACAGAGTGCTGGTTAGGCCACAACAATCCTTGATTGCAGTGATGAAAATTGCTCTGTGGTGCCCAGTTCATAACTGCTTGAATACTTTGAAGAACAGTGATAATTTTTTTTTGTTCACTGTTGGTCAGTGGTTTCCCTAATGGAGCATCTCAGGATCAGCTGCTCCTTGTTTTTCATCATGCACTAAAGAAAGGGCTACCACCAGAACATACTGTCCGAGATGCTGCTTCTAATGATACCTAAATCATTGTCACTTCGCTGTTTTTATATTCTTATACAGTTGCCATCTCTGAAGGGTCCAAACACATTATGGAAACATCTTATGGATTATGATTAGTAACTGTCACCTGTGATTCTTTTTCTTTCCTCGGGGATTATTATATGGGGTTATTTTTTCCATCAACTGTTATGTGTGTGTTTTGTTGTGTTTACGCTAGCAAAAGTGAAGTAGATGTTTATGTGCTTGAAATATTTTATTTTCTGTGCTTCATGTTTAATTTTGTAATTTTTAGTGGCGAGGTGTTGTGGAGTCCCTAGGTCCCTGAAAGGCCTTTATTTTTTGTAGGTAGGGTAGACCTATGGCATTTGAGGAGTGGAGCAGTCAACAGAGATCTATTTCTCTGAATTTTAGGAAGGGCTTGCTCAGATCTTCTGGCCCAGACCACATGTGGCTCTGAAAGATGGCCACTGAAGGTAACAGTGTGGTGTTTGAAAAACAATATAGAAAGCATAAGATTTGCTTGATCAGTCTGCAGCAAATCTGTTACTAAAGAGGTGTTCATTCTATCATGTTTTTCTGACTAATTGGATTTTTTGTAGTTGCTGTTCCCTGTGTAGATGAAGGTAATGTTTGAAACACAGGTGAAATGAAATAAATAACTATTTAAAATTAAGTTATGTAGGGGTATGACTCTGCCTCCTCCGCAGGTTTAAATGCGAAAATGTTCCTTGCCACTATCCCCATGTGAGAAGTTACTCTACAGATAGCCAACGACATTTTGCAGAATTTGTTTCTAGATATTACACAGAATATAATCTTACCCTGAATAAGTTTACAGTAACAAAGTTAGGGAAAAAAGGTGTACTTAATGCATGGCGGTGTCCTAAATTGAAACTGCAACTTAGGAGAATGGTTCCTGTATTCTATAACACTTGCATTGCTCTCACAACCTGAGAGCCCATGTTGAAATAATGCTTTCAAATACCGAAGTAAGATCTAGAAATATTGCCTGGACTCTGTAAGATCTGTTTTGTATCATTATTCATGTCCTTCTCACCTGTGGTTTAGATTAGTGTTGATATTTTCCTGCAAGTTTTCCTTAATGCTGTCATGTATGTAAATGAGGGATGTATTGCAGTATCTCTGAGACTGCTTTCACTGCTAACTTCAGGGTTTTCTGATCAAAACCTTGATTATACTTTCATTAGCTTATTGTCCAATGTTATTTAGTCTATGTGGATGTATTAATTAATTGGCTTGAATTTTTCTGTAATTACTATTTTTCTTTAATGTGTGTAGCTGGCTTTTTAGAAAACAATGAAGCTGAAGTAAAGATATCACAGGCAAAAAAAAAGCGTGCTTTTAAAAGAACAGTTTTAGGTACAATTCAAGCACACAGACATTAAAAATGGAGCACTGAGCTTTACCTATGCCACCTTCATTTTACCATCCTCACTATTACTAATGTATGGTACCTTAATATCGTATTGTAGTCTTTTGTGATACATGAACACAGTATTTCCCCCACAGAAGCCCCTACCTTTTTGAATGTACAGGATACATGCTGCTCATTGAATAAGCAGCTGCTCTGTAATTTGCTTTCTTCTTGTTGCATAACGTCTGCTCTCTTACTGTGCTCTGCTTAATCCTGTTCTGAAGGCAGAATGAATATATTTCTTTGTGAAATTTCTGTAACGGTTGTCAGTAGGCTTGTGAGGCCCTTGTAGATAGTTCCCACTGCTCTCTTCACACCTAAACCCTAGGTGGGTCATTGCCCCTGTTTTAAGACAAGGAAGTGGCAATACGGGGCGGGGGATGATTTGCCAAGATAACAGATTTGCCCAACAGCAGTGGCAGAGCTGAGGAAAGAAGCCAAATCTCTTACAGTTCTGTTACAACATCATGGTGGTAACCAGTGTTTCTCTCTTCAGTGTTAATGTCATGCTTACCTTTTCTAGATGACAGTCCTACATCTTTGTACCCCTGTTCCTCTAGTGATTCTCCACCAAAATGTCCACTGTTAATTGGAAACCTACTGGTTGGTTGTCCTTTCCAATCAGTGATTAGCTCCTGGGAGAGGCCAGACCCCTCTCACCCACCTTCTCACCCCGGCAGTTACCTAGGTGACTGATGTGGGTTTACGTGTGCCACCTTCTCCCCTCAGGAGCTGTGCTGCCCACAGGAACAAAACCACTATAAACTGATTAGTTCACTTTGTGACCTGTGTTGAACATTGCTTATTGTTACAAGTATTCCACTACACCTCAAGGAAGGTAAATGGATATTTCTTATTTTATGGCCAGAGAACTGATGGTGCCTGAGAATAAGATGAAAATTTGTGTTTGGCGTGGATGTCCATTGAACTCTTTAAGAGCTTTTTTTAAAAAAAAACCCAAACCACCATTGCATTCATCTTTCTATTTTCAAAGTATTGCTATCATTTATTTAATTTCAGCCTCGAGTACTCAGGGTAAATCTGACCCAAATGTGTCAGGGTAAGCACCCAGAAAATGAGGAAAGTACAATTATTGATCACCTATTTTTAAAAAAAGGTTTGGTAGAAATGCCTTGTGTAGACTTGTATAAGATCTCTGGCAGGATCAAGGATAGGATCCTATTTTGCAAGATAGCATTCAACTGCTTAAATGGCCATTACTTTCTTTTCCTTCTCTCTGTGTCTCATTTACACACATTTCAGCCCTTGCAACAAATGGAGCAAGGATGTGATAAACTATCTTACTAGTTTCTCCTATTTCTGTGGAGCAGTTTAATTCAGTGTGCTGAAGGAAACAATGCTTTGTAGAAAAAGAGAGACACACATATATAAACTTTTTATTTAAAAAGAAAAAAATATATTCACAGTGCCAATAGGCTGGAGAGGTGAGTTATGATGAACAGAGGTAACTTAGTCATGATAGTCCCTGAAACTTGCGTATGTTTGCATGCAACTTCTTTTATTTTCCCAGGAGTTTTAGTGTGTAATGTTTTAAGGATTTTTAAAAAGCGATCTGGAGAGGAACACCAGAAATTCTGTTTCATATACATATATACAAACCTTTGCCATTTGGGCCAGTAGGGTAGCTGATAGCAACAGCAGGTTGTCATCTCCTGTAAAACAACGCTAGCATAGTGCTAGTGATGAGAAGAGATGCTTCACAGATACTTGCAGATAGTAGAGGAGTGGTGAGACCCAAGGAATTTAAGGGCTTGTCATAAAAAAAAAAAAAAAATCACAGTTTTTAAAAAGCAACATATTTTTCTTTTCCATTTATTTTCAAGGTGAAATTATATGAGATGGGCTGAGACAGACTGTGAATGCTGAACAGGGAAGGGCCCATTCCTGCACCCTGTTTTGAGCTGCCTCTGACACATTGTCTTTATGGTCAATTCAGTCAGTGAGTTAACCTGGCAGAAAATTAATAACTGGGGGGAAAAATAGTTGCCAGGCTGGTGGGGTGTATAAACCAGTATGTCTGTATGAGCATCAGAGTAGGCACAAAAGATAGGGTGGACTCTCATAGCTAGGAGGAGGGAGCAGGATTGCCCCTTTCAATGACAGCTGTTAGATTGGCTCAGCTGTGTCTTATAACTGCACTGTTATCAAAATCAACACTTGATACGTTATCTGAACTGGTTTTATGAAGATTCAGTTTGGGGCATGCAAGTGACAGATGAAATTTCACAAAATTTTAACCAGTTGGACTGAAGTTGTTACCTAATAGTACTTAGAAGATGCTAGGTAACCTTAGTTATGTGTAGTACTTGCTTTCTTGCATATAAATTTCACTGGAAGTCGCTGGAGTGAGCACATTCGAGTGCCTGAGTTTCATAGTGTAAGGACAGAAATTCTGCATTGTGTTTTTCAGGTTAACTATACAGTGGTAGAAATTCCTATGTGAATTCTCAAAATTAACTATTTTCAAGTAGTTTGATGCCACAAAATCAGTGGGGTTTTTTTCCTGATAAAAAGTAACATTGCTTATGATTTTTGGAATACTAAAGTATGTTTGCTACACTGGTGACATCCCTGTGGATTTTGACATGTAACTGTGACTTTGTTAATACAGTATCGAAAGCCTTCCGATATCCTCGTTTGATATTAGATTATGGATATGCTGGTGATGATCTAATACTGATTGTAGATTAAGCAAGGTGGCAAGGATTTTCACGCGTGGATAATTTTATGCACGATAAGTAGATTTTCTGTGAGTAATCCTGTTGATTGTAATAGGACTATTCACAGCTCAGTATGAGTGTAAATCTTTGTGGGATCAGGCCCTGTAACTGGCATGTGTTCAGCAACATGGAGCATTTAGAAATAACTGTGCAACAGGTCTTAAGAGTGTTTGTATCATATGTTACATTTTAGAATGTGTTAATTTTATGATCTGTGAACCTTTTCACAATGATTTATGTTTGATTACTTTCTTTTTGCAAGTCAACACATTTTAATTCATTCTTATAAACACTTGTGTGTTAATTTCAAAATCTTTCTTTTAGCCAAGTCTTGTTTTTCTGAGTAGGGAGAAGAGATAATTTTATTTAATGTTCTTTATTTAGAACCATTTTTAGGGTATTATTTTTTACTTTCCAGGCTTCTGCAGTATGTTTAAAATTGAACTTTTGATATTGTGAAAGCTAGCTGTGTTTCCTTTTATATTGGACTATACCATATTTTAATAGTGCAAACAAATATATTTTCTGATGTCAAAATACTCAAAATGTTTCATGATCTGATAGGGGTTTTAAGTGAACCTTAGGAACTGTCAAGTTCTAAATTTTTTCTTTCTTTTGGAAAGGATTGCATTGATGGCAGTTTTATTCATGATAATGCTTAAACATAAGTAATTCTAAATATACTATTCTCTTTCTTCATTAGCATTAGGAATTGCAGAATTATTTGTGACTGTTATACTTCCTTTCAGGAAGAAAGCGTTTGAGAATGCAGATATACGTTTTTCCCCTGATCTAAATTTGGCATAGCTGTTAGGTATGTTTGCATGGCAGCTGTAACTTGTTCATTTCTGTGTGTACATTGCATTTGTGGAGCAGTTTCACAATACACTTTAATCTAATCTAACCGCTGACTGCTGCTGAAAGAAGCGGTCCTTTACCCTCCTCCCTGCTTCTTCACTTGTCCATCTCCTGTACACACTGCCTGCATGGTCCCACTGCTCCAAAGGAAGCCTAGTGGCTTTTCTGGTGAGTATGTTTTTGCCCAATTCCTTTCTTAATTGCACAATGCTGTGCTCAACCCAGTGAAAGCAACAGGAAAGTCTAACTGTGGGAGAGGTGCAGGCCACTACCCCTTTGGGCAGGTAGCCCATATATCAGATCGTTCCTTGCAGCTGTATCATTGAGAATTGAGTTGACTTCTTCTAAATAAGTAAACACCCCAAATGTCTCGTCGGAATAGCCTTTTAGTTGTTTCCCTATCTGAATTTCATAGGATTTATTTTAATCTTCACTTTCTGATAGAAGAATGTGAACCTTTCTTAGTGTGGTAGCTATCAGTTGTAGTTGATTTTATAGAAGTTTGTCTACTTAGAAAGGTTTTACTAGTTGTGCCAGTAAAACTGCTGTGATTACATAGTGATTGGCTTTTTTTAAAATTTAGAAGAAACCTTTCCAAAGTGAATTACTCTAAATAGGGAAGGAAATAAAAAATCCCATACTGGAATAAGAATGTTCACTTAAGGAATTTTGTAGATTTATATACACTATATTAATTTAAGTTTACCGTTTAGCACAAATCATTGTAGTATGACCATAGAGATGAGCCCTAAGAAGCAAAATATGCTTAGGGGTTTCCATAGATTTTTTTAAAAGTTTATTGTATGTGCGTTTTGTGCTAGTAGCCTTTATACAGTTTGTTGTTTGGGCCCTGCACGCACTCATTCTTCCAAACTGTTGTGGAAACAAGGCTGTGGTAGGAATATGCTCATTGTTCATATGCTCATATGTTCATTGGGAAGTTTACCTTGTCTTACCTTAAATGAAAACACACTTCCCAAAATGTGGAACTGAAATAATATCATTGGGCTACTTCTAGTGTAAGGTTACCCTGAAACCAGTTAATATCTGGAATTGAGCTCAGTCTCAGCTTTTGTGAGGGGAATCTTGGAGGTAGGTATTTTTGTCAGAACAGTATTGAGTTGTGAAAGGCATGTTAGAATTGCTGTTGTGCATCCTGGCTCTTGGGTTTGGATTGTTGAATCTTGGAAAGTATGGTTAAAGGGAATTTATGGCTATATATGGAAGCAGTATTTCTATATCAAATCTTTGTTAGAATCTTTTAGAAGGAGCTTAGTCTGGAGAAGAGGAGGCTGAGGGGAGACCTCATTGACCTCGTCAGCTACCTGAAAGGAGGTTGCAAAGAGCTGGGGATGAGTCTCTTTAACCAAGTAACAAGCGATAGGACAAGAGGGAATGGCCTCAAATTGCACCAGGGAAGGTTTAGACTAGATATTAGGAAGCATTTCTTTACAGAACGGGTTGTTGGGCGTTGGAATGGGCTGCCCAGGGAGGTGGTGGAGTCCCCATCCCTGGAGGGGTTTAGGAGTCAGGTCGACATAGCACTGAGGAATATGGTGTAGTTGGGAACTGTCAGTGTGAGGTTAATGGTTGGACTGGGTGATCTTCAAGGTCTTTTCCAACCTGGATGATTCTGCGAGCTAAGGTTTAATGCAGAAAAATAATTAAATTTTAACAACCTTTTTTTCTTGTTTCCGTCAACCTTCTTTCATTCCATTTTGCCTTGGAAAGTCAGGGAAAAGTGAATATAGGAAAGTGTAGTGGGATATGGATATAGAAACAAGTAAATCTTGCTTTTTAATGCTTAAAACAACCCAGCAGAAGTCTTAAAACAACAAAGACTTTTTCAGGAAATTGTTTACAAATATAAAAAAGTCCATTTTCCTTTAAAAAACAGAACAAAAGCATTAAATTAGTTCAGTTCTACAAATAGATTTTAAAATGCAGATGATTTTTATATTTTGTCTGTTATTAATCCTTAAGCATATTTTCTTTTTTCATATCTCAATCTTTTAAATTCTAACTACAGAAACTCAGCCCAGTACTGCACATATGAATTTTATTTTAAAGTCAAGTCAATTAGTATCTCTGGGTTAATGAGCAATTTAATTGCTCATTAAATTAAATAATGCTTTACTACTTGCTTAAGAAAAGAAAGAAGACAGAATAGCCTTTACCTGCTTTCAGTTGAAGTGGAGAAAAAGAGCTGGACCATGTGTTGTACTCCAGTGGCTTTGCCACTTTCCTTCAGGGTCTCTGTTCAGCTTTACTATATCGCAGCCACCATCCCAGCACGCTTTTAAAAATCCGCTAATGTTTTCTTTTGATTGTATTTTAACGTTTGATTCTGAATTGGAATTGGTTGTCATGCTTTTCATTTAGTATGTTTTTGTTTAAATGGCTGTTTCTTTAATTAGAAATATCATCTTTACCACTTAGCTCTCCAACTTACTGCACCAGTAACCTTTGGAAAAACTGATGTCAGGGTTACTGAAATGAATAGTTCTGAAGTACTGCCGTAGGGTTTGGCGTAGCAGCAGTTTCTGAAGTGAAGCAACATGGTTCACTGGCTGCGGATGTTCTGTAAGCAGCTGTGGAGCACTGTGTGAAAAGAGAAGGTGCTGGGATGATCCCACGGGACCTTTTCTGTGCAGTCCCTCCCCTTCCCCTCCCTCAAAATGTATGCATACCCAGGAGGCTCTACCTTTAGATTTCTCTTGTGAAATGCTTTGCCTGGAGTAAAGGCTTGGAGAGCCTCTACCAAGCAAAAGGGGATACTTTAAAGGTTTTGTTGACAGCTTTTTTTTCTGTCAATGTGTGGAGAAACTATATATTCAAAGAAAAATCATATGATTATTTGCTGAAGCTTAATAGAAGTTCTGAAATTCCATGGAAAACATCTCTGCAGTAAGGATAAGAATGTCTTATGCCAAGCAATGTGCTTGTATGTGTTAGTACGTGGTTTGTATTATTGTAGCTTCCCTCAAGATAATCTCAAAATAAGTTGATTTTTATTTCACAGATGCATCTTGCACTTTAAATATTTATTTAATCTTTGCAGGCTTGGTAAAGTGAGCTTGTCTGAATGCTTTTAACTTACATTTTCTTTATCACACTGTCATTCTTCCAAGAACACTTCTCCTCATCTTCAATTTAAATCATAAGATTCCTTTTATGTGAGCCAAACGGTGTCAGTTGACAAATTACATGTGTTTTACTGAATTGATTGCAATTGAGACACTTCTTGCTTGGATTAATAGCTTGTTTTTGTTTGTGGTTCTTCTTTTAAAACAGTACCTGCATGTCATATAACTTACGTTCCATTTCATCACTTAGAATATGCAGCCTAACACTATGAGTTCTCATTATTTTTCTATGAAAAGCCAGATGTTTGAAAGCCTGATTTAATAAGCAGTACATTCACTGTACCAGCTTCTGATATGACTCAAAATCATGACTGGAAAAGAACTTGAGTGCTTGCAGTTGCATGACTCTGCTAAGCCTACTAGTCACGGTGTGAAAGAAAAAGTTTCCATATCCTCTGCAACTGAGAGAACGAACAAGACCAATAAATACCAGTAAACTTCTAGCCTGTCTTCTGGGCTGCTGCCTTATCTCGCCAGCTGTCCTCAGATTCTGCATGTCTCGAGTCTTCCCCCCTCTGTTGGTGAGAGTAGCAGGCTCTTTGCACTGTTAAAACACTCAGTCTCTGTCTGCATTTGCCTGCTTACCTTCCCGCCACGAAATAGCTTTAAATCCAGGGTTTCCACAATTTATAGCTAATTTCAGAGTGATATGGCAGTATCTTCCATGTGGAACAACCTTCTGTGCTGTTTTAGTCAGTGGTTTGAGCAGACAGATTAGGGCCATGGTGTTCTCATACTTGATACTGTTTGTTCTCCCCTGAATGTGTTTCAGCATCTTGAGTTCTTGTATTCTAGTACCTGTCCACGTCATGCTTCTAAAGAATCTGCAATGAGCTTATGCTGTCATATTTCTGTAGTGTGGAAAAAAAGCATAGTGAATGACAATCTGTGTGAGATGTACCCTGAGTATGGATTAACTTGGGATAAAGGCTGAAATGAATAAATACATCTGCTTGTTTTCCTTGGAGTCTCTCTTTCAAGCTACATATTTAAAATGCCCTACCTAAGAAATCAGTCTAAACCTTAAATCTTTTGTTCATCTCTTATCAAATAATGGCTTCGTGGGTGACAGGTTCTTAAGAACTTCAGTTCCTTCTCCCATTTCTTACTTGGCACAGGATATTCCACACTGATAAACTCATCCTCATTTTCCCCTTTTAGGATGTTGCTGCAAGATCTCTCTGAGAGATCTGGATTGGTGGAAAAAAATGCAGCCTTAGTGCTGTGCCAGGTTTTTGTTTTGTTTTGTTTGTGTTATTGCTGAGAAACTATCAGTATGGTTTCCCAAGTTACCTCCAAAAAATACTTCATGGATTATATAATGTCTGAAGGTTGCTTGTGGCATACTGGATGTCCATTTTCCCTTGAAGACAGGTGAACTCTTACTCTCTGACTATAAAGTGGATTAATTTGGGAGTCAATTTGTCACCTAGCACTACCTGAGCTTTCTCAAGGCATTAAGGAATTGTCTGTATTTGAAGACACATGCTGTGAAAATTAAGTGTAAGATTTCAAACTTCTTTACGTTAGAATTGCAGAAGAACAAAAAAGGACAAATTGCAAGCATAAATGTTCTGAACAGAAATTTCCCCCATGTTCTCCTGCTATCACAGGCTTTTTTGGTCTCTAGAATGTGCTTTTTACGTAGGAAGGAAGAATATTAAAAAATTTTGATGACATTGTCGTATATAAACAGATTTAGCTTGGTGACTCTGTCCTCCTGACTTCCAGCAGAGGAAAGCTTACTAAAAAAAAATCTAACTGACTGAAAAGATTCTTTCTTTGGCATGCCTCTTAAATATTTGAAACTCAGAGAAGTCAGACCTTTCTATGATACATTCAGAAATTTAGAACTTCTCACAACAGAGAATAGGGTCAAGTGTTCTTCCACTTTCAAGTTATACGACATGAGTTGCTACCAGAAGATGTTAATGGGCTTATTTTTTATTTGTTGGGGCGTGTGAAGGGTTGGTTTGTTTCTTTGTTTTTTAAAAAATTGGGTGAATTTTACTTTCGGAAAGTCAAGAACTAATAGTAGCATTTGAAACAAAGTATAACATAGGGGAACTTTGAGATCTTTTTCAGCTGTGTCTGCTCGTGGCTTGTATTCCTACCAAGTACTCCAGGATCTCACCTGAAGAAGGACCACTATTTATTTTGTAAACTCGGTGTAGTTCGGTATAAACAAATCCTCACAAATGTTTAAGATACCTCAAGAATTTTCAAAATATTTTCCTGGTGATGAAAATGATTTGGAAAATGAGCAAATGGCTCAAACTGAAAACTGAAATGTAAACATTTCATGTACATTTTTTGATCCAGTCTTTTTGCATGTTGGCAAGGCTGTTAAACTGGCAGGGGGGGGTCATAGAGGTGCAGTTCTGCAGGGTGATGGCCTTGCCAATTCTAGGCAGAGAGTCTTGATTTCTTTGGTTATGAGTTGTTGAGCTGCAGGGAAAGAAGCGTAGCCTCTGACTTAAAACTTGAACAGAGATGGAGTCTCTTACCATGCTGCACCCTTAGGGGGACAGAATTTGAAGATGATGATTAGCAATATACCAACGTCACATCTAAACTGTAATACTGAATGCATCAAAATCAAAGCTGCTGATGCAATTGTAATACTCCCCAGGATACCCGTCCTGTGCTTTGGCTCTGCCTGCTGTGTGTTGTTTAACTCTGCTGCACCTCTGCTCCCATCCCTGTGTCTGCTGTTGCCTTTGTATAGCCTTTGCCCTCCAGCTGTGGGAAGATAGAGGGATGGAGGGAAGGATGTCTCGTCTGTCTATCTGAAAGAGTAGAACAGGGCATTGTGGAATGGGTAGAAGTTGTGGGCCTGGGGAATAAGGTGAAGGAGACTAACTGCTGTGACTGGATGTCCAGTATGCCAAGGAGAAGAACAGTCTTAGGACTGTCTTGCATATAGAATAATCACTTGAATAAGAAGGTGCTGCCATTTCCAGCTTCACAGAAGCCTGCTGCCTTATTCTAAAAACAATTAATAATATCATACTTATTGGAATATTACAATTTTATGTCTAACTGTGTACCAGAAGTCAATGTAATGGTATTGCTATTCATGACTGGACTTCATATTTCTTGACTAATGCTCCTGCTCAGTGGGTGTGAAAATGAATGCCTTTTTTATAAACAGATCTGACCTCTCTATAGTCCTTATTTGACATACAGCTTTAGCCAGAAAGTTGCTTTTTTATAGAATCATAAATAGTTTGGGTTGGAAGGGACCTTTAAAGGTCATCTAGTCCAACCCTCCTGCAATGGGCAGGGACACCTTCAGCTAGATCAGGTTGCTCAGAGCCCCGTCCAACCTGGCCTTGAACACTTCCAGAGATGGGGCATCTACCACCTCTGTGGGCAACTTGTTCCCTCATTGTAAAAAATTTCTTCCATATATCTCATCTAAATCTACCCTCTTTTGTTTAAAACCATTACCCTTTGTCTTATCACAACAAGCCCTTCTTAAAAGTTTGTCCCCATCTTTCTTATAAGCCCCCTTGAAGTACTGGAAGGCTGCTATAAGGTCTCCCCAGAGCCTTCTCTTCTCCAGGCCGAACAACCCCGACTTTCTCAGCCTGTCCTCATAAGGGAGGTGTTGCAGCCCCCTGAGCATCTTTGTGGCCTCCTCTGGACACAGCACTGCAGGTGGGGTCTCATGGGAGCAGAGTAGAGGGGGAGAATCCCCTCCCTTGACCTGCTGGCCACACCACTCTTGATGCAGCCCAGTTTTCTCTCACTTGTGGATATTAAGATGTTCCAGCAGCTACAGTATGCCCTGGGGTAGCAGCAGTGAAAGGGCACTCAAAGGACAAGGAAGTAAGGAGAATAGGACCAATATGAAAGAGTCATTTGTAAAAGACAGTCAAAATGGAAAAAGGGAACAGCTTAAAAAGGGCACACAGAAAAAAACAACAGTTTTCTAAGAAAGTAGAAGGAGGAATTAGCTATCATTTAATTACCAGGATTTTGCCGGTGATCAGAAGGCACTTTGCTTTGAAACTTTTTTTGAAAGTGTTCAATTGTGTATACATGCATGTGTGTGAAAGGAGACTCTTTTCGTGTTGTGAACCAAGATACCAACTTTTCGCTTTTATTCAGATAGGAATTTTAGGAGTGCATGTGTGTATGTTGGCTACTAACTGAGTTCTTATAAAATGTTTTTAAGTAAAAAAAATTAAACAAGAGCACCAATTGTAGATGTTTACTATTAAAACTTTTTTTGTAGGTTATTGCACTTAAGAATGAACATTGAAGACAAGCTGGGAGGATTATTTCTTAAATGTGGTGGCATAGACCAGATGCAGTCATCCAGGGCTATGGTAGGGATGGGTGCAGTATCTGACCAGTCTGGAGTATCGGGAGAACGGCAAGAGGCAGTGCTTCAAGATCGGACTATGGCGCACCAAGAAATTCTTGCAACAGATGAAGTGTTACAAGAAAGTGAACTTCGACAGCAAGAGATGATTTCACATGATGAACTCATGGTCCATGAGGAGACGGTAAAAAATGATGATGACATGGATACGCAAGATAGACTTCCTCAAGGGCTGCAGTATGCTGTTAATGTCCCTGTAAGCAATTTCTTTGTGAAATATTGGAGAAATTACTAGGAAGCTTGATCTGGTAGTCTAATCCTACTCTGGCAAGAAACTATTAATTGCTTGTTTGGATTTTGATTATCAAAATATTTATGAATGGATGCTATTTATGAAAATGTCATTTGCCTCTGGCTATGGATAAATTTTGCCAATTAAGTATAATCTTTAAGTATCTGTTTTATAAATATTTTATAAGCAGGCTGTTACCATATAATTAATGCGTTAAAATGTGCTCTTTTAAATATATTTAATGTTCAAGGGTAACTACACACCAGAATAAATAGCGTTGTTAAAAGGTGCATTCTGTTTATGCTGTTCATAGTACTATTTAGTTTCTTATGCTATAGGAAGCATCTTGTATGTTTTCAAAGTATGTGGACGCTTAGCAATTGCATTCACACTGCAGGTTGGACTGTGACACTTCATACATGACCATAAATATGCCCCTCCTTGATATCTAACAGAAGGTGTACCTCAGCTTTCCCAGAGAGAATACAGATGACTTCCTTTTGAAAACAGAGCATCTTTCTGTAATGCAGCACATCATCACTGTTACCCTTCAAACATAAAGGATAATTACCAGGACTTTAAAAGTAGATAGTCTTATACATGAAGAATAATCTTCAGAAAGGTAGTATTGTTAAAACACTACTCTGTTAGCTGTAGATCAGGTGGTTCAGGTATTAGAAAAAATGTAAGAGTATCATGCTCTTTATTAAAGTTTACATTAGATCAAGAAATATTTTTTGGAAAAAAACTTCATTAGTACTGTTCTTTTTTTTTAAAAAAAAAAATACTTCTGTCTTAAATATACAATAAACTGTTCCGTTAAATCTTGCATTGACAACAATACGGACTAAAGTAAAATAGGTATGAAAAACTGAATGGTTTTACAGATGGAAGTGATTTTAATATAAGAACTGATCTCAAAATCACCACAGGTCAGGAGGAAAAAAGACCTTGGGAGATGAATGAAAGGATACATCAAAATGTCACTGTAGAAATTAACTATGCCCTTTTTATTTAAGATACTTATTATTCCTTTCACTTAAATTTCTGAAAGAATGAAGCCACAAGATAATTCCCTAGAAAAAGGTTTTCTGTTTCAGCAGTTTGTCATCTTCTAAAATTGAAAAATTGCTTTTCTGTAGTGAGAACCTTACCTGAAACTGGCACTTGGTATCTTAACAGATCAGTGTAAAGCAAGAAATTACCTTTACTGATGCATCTGAACAACAGAAACGAGACAAAAAACAAATACGAGAGCCAGTAGATTTGCAGAAAAAGAAGAAAAGAAAACAGCGTTCACCAGCAAAAGTAAGACATTGATTTGGCAAAACCAAGATTAAAAGAACCTGAAGATTTGGTTGACTATGACTAATTTCATTAGCATTTGAAGCAGTTAGGCTGGAAATTGTTTGTTTGCTCAGTAAAGATGCAGTTCTGAAGTTCACCAGAGACCCAAAACAAAACCTGATATAACAGTGTTTTTCTTTGAACTCTTTTTAGCAACATGAACCCTTGACATATTTTAACATCTGTCTCTCTAGGCAGTTCTCTCTCCAAATATTTTTTTTAAATTATGAGTCAGTAGCTTTGTAGACAATTTATAAATCATTACTCTGTATCTATCTAATAATAGTTGTGCTTTTCTGTGAGCCTGATAATTTTATATGCTTCATGCATAGTAGTGAAAAGTTTTTAAAAAGAAATCTAAAATGGTAGTTTTGAAAATTCTAAAAAGTTTACTAATATATATAAAATAATTTACCAGTAGGGAATATTCCTGTGGTCATAATCATCTTCATATATGTATTTATTTATATCAAAAGATTCTTACCATAGCTGCTGGTTTGTTACTTCAAAATTTGTTTTGTAGATCCATTCATGAAGAGTATGTATCCCTGTATGTCTGAAAACAATTTTCTTCTATTGAGACGCACTTCAGATAAAACCAGAATCATTTCACCTCATGAGGTAGCAGTGTTATATCTTCTAGTAATTCCCCAAATCATTCTTAATCTTCAGACTTAAAATAGAACATATACAGGCTGCTCTGACAGGCAAAAATCAGTTCTATATTATCACACAGCAGCATTAAAATAAGCCTACTCTGAAATCAACCCAGACTATGTATACATTGAAGAAAAACTCACCCTAACACCAAGAAAAACTCCAAAACCTCCTTTTTGTTGGCCTGGGAGTGGAACCCCTCAGTCCTCCTCAAAGCACTGTCAAAAGTAGGTTGCACTTGTAGTATTCTTGGAAAGTTGAGAAGTTGTTTTGGATTGGGTGTGGAAGCAAGTTCCAAATCCTGAGCATCAAGATACTTCTCCCTTTGATAGAAAAAGGAGATCTAGGTTGAATACGTTCACAGATCACTTCCATGGAAACATGGCAAGGTAGGAGAGGCATGTGTCCCTCTTTCTACGGACAGGTACTTGCATGCTTCCTTTTTATCTCCCAGTCTGTCAGTTTTAGTCTTTTGAGATGACAAAAGATTGAAAAATGATCAGGAGAATTGTTAAACGGGTTCTTTTTCAGTCTCTCTTCCCCTTTTTTCAAACTTGTCAGGGTAGAAATGCAGAAAGAAGCTGAAGAACTGACATAGGTGAGAGCCTAACTGTATTCCCAGAGTAACAGGGTTGATTTTCCATCCAAACAGCAGCTGGGACTTTTACAAATGGAAGTCAATTAACATACTGAAACATTTAAAATTTTATATTATGGTAGTCAAATAAAAAGTCATTAGCTTTTATGAATCCTGTCTACTTTTCCCTTTTCCATGCACACAACACACATGTACACACTGACACACACGCATGCGCACACACACGCACAAGCTTTTTGTTGCTTATATTAGGCAAACTGCACTGACAAAATTAACTTTCTTCATTTAAGAGGTGGTACAATGAATGGATGCAGTAGAAGAGCCCAGGTTTAGGATAACTGTGATTAAGTGTATTTTCAGCATGATCATTTTAAAATTTCAATACAATATATGAAAAGCATTTCATAACATGTATTTAAATCTATTTTAAATAATCAGTCGGTGTTTCATTAGCTGTACGTCATTACAGAACAGAGTTTTTATAGTTCTCTATCTGTGACTTACTGGAGCTGTAACATACCAATCTTAGAAACGTATGAATGTGCTTGTCCTTCAGAGTGAATGCACAAGAATTTGTTAGCTCAAGACTTTCACTCTTGCTGAGTTTTGATGCAGCAGAATTAAAAATTGTTTAAGTAGATCCTATAGTATTTGCTACTATTGCAGAGATACTATTTCAGTTATTGACTCTCTCTTTCTCATCACTGTCATTATCATAAAACTTAAAACATTGTAGCTAATCAAATTGCAGATGTGTTTCCCCAGCAGACTTTTATTTTTTGTTAATAACAAGGGATTAAGCTGTTTTATTTAAGGTTACTTTAAGCTATTCTTTGTAGCTCTGTTTCCAGTTAAGTAAGACTTTTGGAAATGTAATTTGTTTACTGGTTTTCTTATTCTCTTGCCAGAGATAGTAGAGAGTTTGGGTTTTGGGTTTTTTTTGTTTCTTTTTGACAAATTAGAGAAAACCTGTGATGAGCTTTATTGAATAAGGTAGATATGGTGTAATTTTTTTTAATTTACATTTTTTCAACTTTATATGAAAATAGCAGCTTTGTTTGACAGCAAAGCATTTGAGTGTGGCAAGTTGAATTCCCCAAGGAGATGCTCTAATATGTATATTGAGCGAGCAGTACTTTATTGAGTGAAAAACCTGGAAGGGGAGAAGAATAATACTATTTTCTTGGTTGTTTGGCTTTGGGGTTTTGGTTTTTAAAATACAATTTTGCCTCTGAGGCTACTGGTATTATTTAGATGTAGATAATTTGTATGACTATACTGGATAAGTTTTAATGCCTTTTAGCAAACATTTACAGTTGTGATTTGAAAAAAGAATATAATCTTTCACTTTTGCTTTAAAATATGATTATCCATGGTTCAGTGCCCAGAGGTGGTTTGGTTACTTTGCATCCTTTCCAACAGACGGACAAAGTAAACAGTAGCATATAAAGTGACTCAGCTGTGAATAGGGGAGCTCTAAGCTGGTTTCCATGAGCTGCTTTTGTCTCCGTCCTGTTGAAATATCTCTTAATACACAATGAGGCACAAGTTGGATTGGACTGCAATTGGAAATGTATACTAAAAGCCTAACATATAGCTTTGTAGAAATTAGCATTGTTTTACCTGAAATATTTAAATTTTCTGCATCGAAAAAATTAATGTTTTTTTTTTTTTTTGTAGTTAATAAGATATCTTTAGAGGGTAGTGTGAGAACAAATTTTACTCTTTTTAAAATAGATCCTTACAATAAATGAGGATGGATCACTTGGTGTGAAAACCCACAAATCTCATGTTTGTGAGCATTGCAATGCTGCCTTTAGAACCAACTACCATTTACAGAGACATGTCTTCATTCATACAGGTACTGCTTGACTTCAAATTTGTCTTTTCTACTATATAAAGAGTTGTTTACTTATGTTAAAAATGTTTTCAGCTCTATGCGAATTTCAGCTTTAAGAGTGTAGCTAACTTGGCATCTAAGTTTAGAGATTCCATGCACCAAAGTGTCAAAAGAATACCAGGACAAAAAAAATCAACATATGTTTAATAAACTGAAGACCTAACTGTTTACAAGGTTTCTTTTCTTTCTTTATCAGAAAGTAATGGGTTGACTTGTAGCCTAAGTGCCAAAATTGACCCCTTTGTAAAATGTGCTCCGGCTGCTTATTTGCCTGATGAGGTATCTCTCTGGTTCGGAGAAGTGAAAAAGGTACTTACCATTATAATAGCTTGCCAGTATCCTGAATGCAGTCTTATGCCAGCATCGTGATTGATCTTGTTCATGAGGAAATTACAGCCATTTCAGATCACTCTTCCGTGCAAGTCTTAATGTGACTCTTAGGATCATGGAAAGAATTCTGCAGTTCATATACTTAGTAAGGCTAATGTTTTTTGGTATTAGAGTATTTTTGGAATTCGCTCAGATGCTGGTTTTTTAATAGATATTTTAATATTCCTCAAAAGTAGTTATCAGAAACAACAGTGTGTAGTTATTAACTTATGGATGTGGAATTATATTGTTCAAGGTGAAAAACCATTTCAGTGCAGTCAGTGCGACATGCGTTTCATACAGAAGTACCTGCTACAGAGGCATGAGAAGATTCATACTGGTGAGTATAGTGCCTTGAGTATCTTTACTGGCGTGCTTAAAAACTGTTTCCCCACTCAGGCAAGGTTTCTGGTAATAAGTCTGCAGCCTAAAACCCTGTTGTAGTTTGTTTTAACTTAACAGATGTTATAAAACTTTTAAAAATAAATCAGTTCTGTGCTTTCAACTTGCTCCACTTTCCTTTGGCTGTAAAGTGAGTATAAACTCTAGTAAACAAATCCGAAAGTAATATTCTATAAATAACCCCAGGGTAGCAAGTCCTGAAGTTTGTGCATTCATAAAAGTTAAGGTTTGTTAAGCTGTTATATCTTTTGTTGTATGAGGTTAAATCAGACGATGGGGACTTCCAAATTTCATTTCAGTAGATTTATTTATTTATTTGTATTAGAATTTGATGGAAAAGTGCCAGGACTAAAATGGCCAAAATGCCTAACCCCAAAGGTATTAGTATCAGCTTTACTTTTCACTTTTTTTTTTTATTAAGGTTTAATTCAGAACTGTTCTAAAAATAAGAGCCTTAGTTTAAAAATAATATAGGTCAAATAAGGCCCAAAGTTTTAAGCCAAAGTGAGTTAAAGTTTATACATGTTTATTTTTTTATCTTCTTGCACTGCACAAAACCACATTCTTTAACAGGTTTGGCTTCATTGGGTTTTTGGCATTTTGGTGCATGGCCTTTCAATCCCTCTTTAAATATTTTGTAATATGGTCCCTTTGGACTAGATGCCAATTTCTCAGCCTCTTTTTCAGAAAAGCAGAGCTGGTGAATGTGCACAGTGTTTCTTGGCTGTAGCATTTAAATGGATATGAAAGCTACTAACACGCAGTGCAGTGTGTGCATGTGTAAGAGTTGAGAGGGAGAAAAAACTCTGCAAAATGAATTTTCAGAGCAGTGTACAGGGAGTTACATGCACAAATGCCCTGTTGTTTATGGGATTTTTGTATCCTGGGTTGCCATGAGTCCAGACTAAGTAGGTTTCCTTCAGCCAGTCAGCCACAGAAGAGTCCTCCATTCTTCTGTCCAGTGTCTTTGTTCTGTTCCTAGTCTTTCCTCTGACTCTGAATTGGTGAACCATGCTGCCTCCACGTTGTGTAGATACTATTCTTGAAAAGAATGCTCATTCACTCTCTTCCATCTATCTGCCCCCACACCTCCCCCCCGCCCTGAAAAAGGCAAAAATTTAAGTGCAGTCTTCACATTTGTCAGAAGATTTTTTTTTCTCTAAATTAGTATTATTCCCTGTACGTGCCTTTGAAAATGAGAGTCTGGGCAATATAGTTAATTAACATGACTGCAAATATTTTATAAATAGATTTAATTATCTCTTTAAATTCAACTTCTAGCTCTAATGAGAATTCTGTGTTGATTGTAAGCTTTGGAGGGAGGGTGTGGTGGTGGGGGGGCTTGCAGGTTTTTTTGCCAGCTCTTACATATACTAGTCTTTGTTTAGCAGAGAAAAAGGTGCCATTTAACAAATTAACCATATTGTTAACTGACTTTTTTAGATAACTATGTTTTCCTCCTTTCCTCAGCATCCTGAGGTGTAGTTTGTTTCTCAGAAAATTGAAGATGGTGCTAGTGTTTCAACTGTTGAATTATGGGTGTTTTCCTAGGTGTCAACTAGTAGATGGTTAGGAGAAAACCTGTAAGACCCAGCTTCCAGGAGTGGAAAAAGCTTTTTTGAAGACTGTTTTGTTAGCAAGTATTTGACTAGTGCTTAATTTTTGGCTTGGCCCAGTTATAGTATAGCTAATTGGCATTCTACCTTCCTGTCTGTGCTTTCACTTCTATATGACAATATTCACTACTGGGCTTTAGCTGTTTGTGTAGCGTTACTCTGTTGTTCAGGACTGCATAACTGAACCCATCCAGAAAAGCTGAATTTTCAGCTTGCTTCTCTCACCAGAAGGTGAGCAGTGGGTCTGTGTTTCACTTTGATGGCAGTAAAGGAAAGTTAGTTCTCTTGTATTATACTCTTTTAAGAAATATAAATTCAATATTGTATTTTTTTTTATTTTGCATTTTTATCTCTCTGCTTTTTAGCATCAGCTTTTGTACAGTGTTCAAAACACTGATGAACAACAGGATGTTTGTTACTCTTTTAAAGATGTTTGTCAAATTTTCCAGTTTATTTTAAGCCAACTGAAGACAGCGGTAACACTTAGAAGCCCCATATTATGCTTGTTACAAGCCCTGGATTTACAGGTGCTCCAGCTAGTTCCAGTGTGATTTGAATTCGGTTCTCTGAACCACTCCTTCAAATGAAATGTTGTGAGGGAGTTGGGAAGCAATCAATGAACAGCCGTATTCTGTGTAAATAATTAAATAGTTGCATCTAAAAGCAGACATTGCATTAATACAAAATTCACTTACTAGAAATGATTGTATGTAGAGGACAGCAGTGCTAGAACCCTGCTGCTAAACTTGTCACTAATGATACAGAAAATCGCCATGTCAGTTGTGAGAGAGGGAAGAATCATTGGTACACAAACATTTTTATATTTTGAATTTACTAGGCTCATGAAGATGCGGGTTGGTTTTTTTTTTTTCCCAAATATGTCTGCTTTCTTTTTACTTAGAGATGTTTCTATATACCTTACCCACTCATGCATTCATGTGTCCTAATTCTGTAACCCACCCTACTTTCCATTTTAAACACAAAAGATGAGATTTCATTTTTTTTAAAAATAAAGCAACATGGGGCTAACCATTCAAGCGCCTTATTATTCAGTCATGCTGCTTTTTTATTGCCTTCTTTGGTATTTTATAATTTGTATTTTGTATGTTTAAATTTTAAAATGCCTGGGGGTTTATAATTGTTACAGCCTTCATACACATAGTATTTGTACTACGCTTTATAAATAGTTCTATTTCTCAGTTTTAATAATTTGCAACACAGACACAAAACATAGGTTGTTTTCATAAATAATGAATATAATTATTGTATTGAATTTTTAAATTTTTCCTTTTTTTTCCCCACATCTGGTTCTTTCCCACTCAGCAAGATGTTTCAGAAAAATATGTCCTAGATTCTCCCTATATTAGCAAAAGGTTTTTATTAATGATCTTCTCCATTTGTGATAGATCCTGTTGGAAAAGTACAACAGTATTGCAGTAGGCATCTGAAGTTTCAGGCTTCTGCTAGGAAGAAATTATTATAGGAAGAGTATCTTCATATTAATTTTTAATCTTTTTCTAACATTATCTTCCTTGTGAAGACTAAAGCAAAAATTAAGTATGGTATCAGTTTCACAAAGTGTTTCTTAATCTTACTTCCAGAGTGTTCTGGAATTCTACTGAAAAAATTTATTTTCTGTGTTGTGCTGAGTAATTCAAGGGCAGCATCCCCAAACTTTTCTTCCTGTTGAGGTGTGGCCAGCAGTGCCTTCTTATGTACTCTCAAAGTCTCCAAAATAGCTGGTGGTGATGATACTCTACAACAAAAAACCTCAGAACCCCTGTTTGGCCCTATATAATCCTTGACATGGGAATAGGTAGCTGGGAGAGTCTCCTGCCAGCAAATGGCCAGCTTGAGTAGACAAATGTTGAGGAACTCTGTGACCATTCATTTACAGAAACGGGTATAAGGCTGAAGGTAAGTGTATTAATGAAGTGTTCTGCATTTCCTGGGGTAGCAGGATAGCTCCTCAGAGGGCTGTTCAGAGCTAGAAGAAGAGTCAACTGTCTTGCTTCTCTGATTTGGTTTGGCTTCTGTAAGGCTCAGGATAGTTTTCATCCTAAACAGCTGCTCCTTTCTCAAAAAAAAAAAAAAAAAAATTAAGATAGTGTGAAAGCAAGCATCCAGACAATGTAAGGAGAAGTTGTTTGAAGGAGCGATTTAAAAGAAACACAAAGTAGAACAGTGGAGCAAAGGGAAAGAAAACAGTAAGTAACAAGGATTAAGTGGTTGTCTTTGGGAATGGAAGAGTTTCCATGTATTGAGCAAGAACAATGAGACCTAGATGTTCTTGCCTCATCTTCTTTAACAGTGAAGCCAAGGATTGGAATTTGATTCAGGAAGTCTTGTCAGGCATGGTGCAAGTAAAACACTGTAGTAGTAAGGGTACCTAATGAATAAAGAGAACATGAAGAATGAAATTGGAGTTTGAAAATTAAGAAATAGACCAGAGAGGAGAATTTGCTTATAGACAGTACGAGAGAGGATTAAAAAATTAGTTTGTGGTGATTATTAGTAGCAAGAAATGGTAAAAGTCTCTGACTAAATGTGAAAGAAGAGTTAGCATGCTGAGGTTGTGAGCCTGTAGAAAAAGAACTGGTGGAAGCTGAGAGATCTTAGGAGAGAAGATAATTTAGAAGAGAATAAATTGGAATAATTTCATCCAAAAAAGGGATTGGCTGAGAATCCACATGGAGAATTAGTAATTAATTAAAAAGTAAGAATTAATAATTTGAAATAGAGCATAGGCTTACAAGGAGAGAGTTCTAGAAAATGCGTGGAATTAAGAAGGTTGAAACTCTGGGCATTAATGGTCTGACTAGGAGCGAATGTGTGGGTGATACAGATATTTTCCATTCTAGTTTCTATAAATACTGGCATCTTATTTTAAGGTACCATATTTCCATTTGTAGAAGGATGTGGCTAAATACCTCAATTCTAAATGGCAAAGATACATTCTAACAACATTTAAAATAATAAATTAAAATTTATTAACATTTTAATAATTAATTACTAGCAATAATTCATAAAATAATTTAAAAGAATAAAACTACCTCAGAAAAATAGAAATAGTCTGTGTATTTCTGCAAACAAAAGAAAGATGGTTTATATCCCAAAAATCAGTGCAGTACAGTATTCAGAACAAAGAGGATGTTGACAGATGCTGCCAAGACAGTCCCTGATCTCTATGTCAGTTCAAAAGATTTCACAGTAAATATTAAGAGGAAAGGTTACTGTTGTTCAGGGTGAGTTCTGTTAAATAATAGTGAACTTCTGTAAAAGCAAAACTAACTTTTCAATGCGCTTGGAATTTTTAGGTTTTGTCAGAGAAACCTAGAAAATAAAAATATCAGAGGGAAGATGTAAGGCAGAAGTTAAAAGAAATAGAGTTACTCCATGTTCTGAAAGGATCATTGCAGGGCTTCTTTGTGAGGAAAAACAAAGGGAGAACTGGAGATGAATTCAGGGCAATGAATATTGTCTGAAAGTAAAAACCAAAACCCAAACCAACCAAACGGAAAAACCTGTAAGTACGCAAATGCCAGTTCAGCTACAGAGGTTTCTTGTTTTCAGATCAATTTTTAAATTTTTTTTTTTTTTTTTTGGTAACATTTGGGTTCCAACCAAAATAGTAGGCTTTTTTCCAGAGCAGTTACTTCAATTCTACATACAGATAAGGGAAGAAAAGACAGAAAATACAGAGCACCCTACAAAAATGTGAAATTAAAAGCTTGGAAATGCATAATTCTCTTCTAGAAGGGATGGGTTTGAGTTAATGAGTTGGTGACAGAATTGAGGTATTTTTATATGATCATCTGTGCTAAAAAAAACCTGTGTAGCAGCAGTTCAGGACGGCTATCTTTGCAGTTCTTCATTTGTTAGGTTTAATACAGATATGTGCACCTACATTAGAAAGAGGGGATAAAAATTTGATTTTAAAGGTGATTTAGTGTAAAAGCTTAAAATAATTTTGAGGCATCAGCTACTGAGTAATGGGAAAGCTGTAGTGTGAGCAAGCCCTATGCTGTTCTTCAATAGCAACAGACTAAATCCTCTTCTTTATTACTTCTAATATAGAATGTAGTATTTGACCTGGTAATTGTATGGAAGAACATAGTTTAATTTTTTTTTAGATTAACATTGCTATGTGTTTTTTACCAGGTGAAAAGCCATTTCGTTGTGATGAATGTGGTATGAGGTTTATTCAGAAGTATCACATGGAAAGGCACAAAAGAACTCACAGTGGAGAGAAGCCTTACCAGTGTGAATATTGTTTGCAGGTAAGATGACTTAGTGAAGTCTTTCACAATTGAAAAACAAAACACCAGTCAGTTCTCAAGTACTACAAATAGGACTTTCTCCAGGTGTTGTGGTCATGTGCGTACAAATAAACATATAACAGATATTTTCTCTGTTAAGGTGGGTGGTATTGGAGCGTAGGTGGAGCAGAGTCACAACTGTCTGTGCTTGATTTTATTGATTATATACTGTTTAACATTTAATTAGAACTCGGTAAAGTGGATTAATTGTCAAGTAAATTTGTTAGAATGAAAGGTTTCTTTTCTTTCTGCTAATATATTTCTATAATAATAATAAAAATCTTTTGCAGTATTTCTCCAGGACTGATCGTGTGCTGAAACATAAACGTATGTGCCATGAGAACCGTGACAAGAAACCGAACAGAAGTGCCACCAAAGTTGGCTTTTTGCCATCAGAGGAGGATTCTGGTTTCTCTACGCCTATGAAAGACAGCTCCTTGCCAAAGAAGAAAAGGCAGAAAACAGAGAAGATAAAATCTGGGGATAGGGAATGTACAGATAAGTCAGAACAGAAGAAGGACAAAAATGACTATTTGCCTTTGTACTCTTCTAGTACTAAAGTAAAAGATGAATACATGGTAGCGGAATATGCTGTTGAGATGCCACATTCTTCGGTCAGTGGAACGCACTTAGAAGAAGCAAATTCTGGAGAAATACACCCACCTAAGCTCGTTCTCAAAAAAGTTAACAGCAAGAGGAGTCTGAAACAGCCACTTGAGCAAAGTCAAACCATTTCACCTTTATCTACGTATGAAGACAACAAGGTCTCAAAGTATGCCTTTGATCTTGTGGATAAGCAAAGTTTACTGGACTCTGAAGGTAATGCTGACATTGATCAAGTTGACACATTACAGGAAGGGCCCAGTAAACCTGTACACAGCAGCACTAATTATGATGATGCAATGCAGTTTTTAAAGAAAAAGAGGTATCTACAAGCAACTAGTAATAACAGTAGAGAATATGCCTTGAATGTAAGTACCATAGCATCTCAACCTTCAGTAACACAGGCAGCTGTGGCCAGCGTCATTGATGAAACTGCTACAGCCTCAATATTAGATACCCAGGCACTGAACGTTGAAATTAAAGGTAACCATGACAAAAATGTCATTCCAGATGAGGTACTGCAAACTCTGTTAGATCATTATTCACACAAGGCTAATGGACAACATGAGATATCTTTCAGTGTGGCTGACACTGAGGTGACCTCCAGTATATCAATCAATTCTTCTGAAGTATCTGAGGTCACCCAATCTGAGACAGTTGGAACAAGCTCTCAAGCTTCTTCATCAGATAAAGCTAGTATGTTACAAGAATATTCAAAGTTTTTACAACAAGCTTTGGACAGAACTAGCCAAAATGATGCCTATTTGAACAACCCGAGCCTTAATTTTGTGACTGATAACCAGACTCTTACAACCCAGCCAGCATTTCCTTCCATGGAGAAGGTCTACACATCTATACCCGTCAATAGCTTTCGATCGGGAATGAACTCTCCATTAAGAACAACTCCAGACAAGTCTCATTTTGGACTAATGGTTGGTGATTCGCAGCACCCTTTTCCCTTTTCAGGTGATGAGGCAAATCATTCTTCTTCCTCCTCTACACAGGACTTCTTGGATCAAGTAACTTCTCAGAAGAAAGCAGAGGCACAGCCCGTTCATCAAGCATATCAAATTAGCTCCTTTGAGCAGCCCTTTAGAGCTCAGTACCATGGGGCAAGAGCTGGAATATCATCTCAGTTTAGCACTGCCAATGGACAGGTGAACCTTCGGGGACCAGGGACAAGTGCTGATTTCCCAGAATTTCCCTTGGTGAATGTAAATGATAGCAGAGCTGGGATGACTTCATCACCTGATGCCACAACGGGCCAGACTTTTGGCTAAGAAATCTTTGTAAATAATACTGGCACTTTAGAACACATTTGTCAAAAGGGGGTTGCTCTGTATAAGATGGAATTCTGTACAGCTTTTAAGAGCGCTATGTTAAAACAAAAGTAAGCTGACATTAGCAAGACCAATAACTGCTTCTTTTTTTTTTTTTTCTTTTTTTCTTTTTTTTTTTTTTTTTTTTTTGGTTAGTCACCAGTCATTGAACTGCCTGATGTTGGTGCCCCTATCAAAGGCAGTTTATTATTCACTTGTTTGAATCCAGAAAATATTTTACCTTCTATGAAATTTAAAATAAACAAAATCCCCAGGTAAGACTTTCCCCCATGATTGTTTCCTTACTGGTTTCCTTGTATGGTTTGGGAGGACAGTTTATTGTCTGATACTATTCATATTGTCATTTCTAAGCTTGTCAGCATAATCATTGCTCTTCAGCAGGGAATCAACATTTGCTAACACACAGAACAAACAGTAAGTTTCAAAGTCAAGCAAATATGGCTTTAAAAGATGGCATTTTCTACAAAAATAATCTTTCTTCCATCTCTCAAAAATAATTTTAGACCATATGCCCTTTATTTCTGCTTTGCATTACCTTGAGTTGTGTTTGGAGGAAAATAGGAATTCTGATAGACTAACTCTACTATTTAAAAGTCTAATTAATTTAAAATACTTTAAACACTTTTTAAAGCAAAATGCCTAACTGCTAAAGCCTTTACTTCATTCCTGAAGTAATGTGTATTTCTTTGTACAGCTGAATCTTGATGTAACTTTTTAATGACTTTTTCATATGCAGATACTAAGATTTTGAAGTTTTAGTTAAAATACTCTGTAGATGACATTCCCAGTTGCATAATGCTTACACAAACTGTGTATTCCAAGATTTAAAAGCTTAATTGTACCTTACCCTACATGCTCATGATGATTAACATAGAGCATTTAGTCAACCTGATAGTTTTTGATTTCTCAAAAAATAAAACCATTGTTAGATTTTTGTTTGATACGGTTGCATCATGTTCATCTCATACACCTCCAATAATTTTTTTTTAATATACTGGAAATTGGGTATTCCTAGTTTCTGTAAAAATTGTTTTAATTCTCTCTAGAATTTTGACAATTCAAATCATAACATTTATTGAAGTATCCCTGAAAGCTGAAGAAGTGGGCATTCAAATTCCCTATCATTTTAGTGTTTGCTTAGTGAAAGTCGTTACAATTTTACCAACCAAAACTGCTGAATAATACTAGTGAACAGGATTCTTTTTCCAGCATAGGTGAGTGATCAGAAGTTTTTGTTGCATTTCACCATATAAATAAACTACAAAGTTTATCCCTGTACCATGAATATGTTTTTTTGAATAGTACTTTGTCTTGAAGTATACAGTATGGTACGATAAGTAGTTCTGTGTGCATTTTTAAGGTGGTAAGATTTGAGTAGCATAACTATTGTGTAGTTTAAGTTAACAAGTTACAGATTTTTGAACTGTATGTTCATTCTATTGCACCTTCCCTAAAGGGACACTGTCTGGTAGTTTAAGGCAGTTTAAGCCTAATGTAGGCTGATTAACCAGGGAAAAACAGACACACACACACACACACACACACACACATGTATATATATAAGTATGTATATGGTGGGTTTTTTTAAAGAGGATTGCATACATCTTTTTACAGCACTATTGCTAGCTGCTATCTATCTCTCAGATGAAGCCATCAGCTAGGAGAAAAGACTGCATCTCAAGGGGCTAACATATAGCCTGTCCTTTAGGAAAGGACTTGAGCAGGACATATAACAGTTCTCACCTCTTCCCAAAGCAGTAGCAAAATTTTTCGGAATTACCATTACTAGGAAACTGATCCCACTCTGTCTCTTTTTCCCTTATGGTAGCACTAACTTCACTTGGTACAGCCAAGGGACAAAGTGCATTTATTATCCACAGCTTGCTTCTTACATTGACAAGAAATACAATTGTGTAAACTTCTTACTTAATACTTTTGTATAAGAAAATGGGTTCTGTTTTGATTCATTGACCCTGTGTATAATATAGGAAGCTGTTTCAGCATGCTATGACTTACCAGTAATTTTGTCTGAATATTTGGCCCCGAGTTAGGAAGAATGAGCGTCAAGGGAGAAAAGTAAATTCCTTATGGATTATTAATGATTCATTTAAAGAAATTTCTTTGAAATAATATTTAAAAACTGATTTATGTGTGTCTGTTTTGCTTTTTTTATGGTCAGTTTGTTTTTTTGATTTTTCCATTCTGTGTTGCACAGACATAATACATACGGCCCCTATATCCCAGGAAGCCACCTCTTGTAACACGTGTTTCATTTCCATGACATCCTAGCTTGTGCTGCCCGAATAATACTGTGTTGTCATCTTTGTCCCGTAGTTGCAAATAGATGGCCATTGGTAGTACTATTTGTTAAATACAACAAGCAGTAAAAGCCAAAAAAAAAAAAAAAAAAAAAAAAGACTATATTATTACTGCACTTCTCTGGCCCCATAAGGAGGTAAGAAATAAAGCCTCCTCCTCCCTAAGGAGATTGACTCAGCTTTATTTTTAAAAGTTACTGCATGGATACTCTGCTGTGAGAAAGTGATTGAGGAGTAGGAAGGAGTAACTTCACTCCGTCCCATCTTCACACTTAGGAATTGCTACTTGGATGCATGAGGGAGCAAGCTGTTGTACCGAGCGAAGGAACTTGCTCTTCCCCAGATCAAAATGGGAATCATCTGAGGAATTTATGTCCTTACATCACAGCTCATTCCCCTAGCCTGCTGCTGAGCCATTACAGCTATACTCCGTGCCTTAGGACAGGTTGTGAAGTCCCCATCTAGCTCACGGGGACTATCTCATAGGATTCTTCCACGTGTACAATTAAAGCGGTGGTGTGAGTAGTTGATCCACAGATGCTTGAAGCTTTCTGTACTGGAGGAGTTAACCAAATATACTGCTATGAGTTCCTGAGTACATGCACTTTCATTCTGGAATAAGCGTGTATGTAGTTCTGGGAAGTTGTAACTATGTAAAAAGCTTTTGCTTGTTTAATAATTGCATTATTTAATAACATTTTCCACTGCTCATGTTTTGCTGCTTTTAATCTGCTACAGATGCACACTCTTCATTTTGATCTGGTCAGTGTTCATTTTGTTAGTTTTCCACGTTTGTCTGGAAAAAAGCAACTTTGGTTTTCTGTTCTGTTCTTATACTGATATTGTTCAGTCGGTCAGCATAAAGCTGGGGTGAACATTTATATTCCACAGAGCTAACAGCAGACAGTCTTACTTAAAGGTCATGCAAGCACTGAATGTGTGTGTGTGTGTGTGTGTGTGTGTGTGTGTAAGGTGGAATTTTTTGGGGATATCTCCTAGTCATAGAGGAATGACGATTTTAAAAAAAAGGAATTTGATTACATTTATTACCAAACTATATATATATATACAATGCGTGCATGTGTATATATATATCTGCACATATTAATAGGCCATATTTTGGTCCTAAATTACTTGACAGTGTCCCTTTTAGCATGAATCCTTTGATATGTTTTACCATTAATATAACAGACAATGAAGGAATCAGCTTGTAATGGTATACTAATAGGCATTTACATTATCTTCATTTGATTTGAGAATGAATTAATCATAAATGACAAGGTTTGGGGAGAAGGATTAACCATGTGTATTACTGTATGATGGTTTACGAATAACAACATAAACAATTTAAATTGGATGATAAAAGAACTGTTTATGATCTTGTGTCTCCTAGTGTTGTCTTTAGGAAAATTGTGTTTCAAGAAGAAAATAGGACAAGGAAGTATTCATGTGAAATAACACTTGTATTATTTTTATATTGTACTTGTCAATTTTTTGGATGGCAGGAGCTTTTCATTGTTAATTGAGAAGTACAGTAAAATCTTGCTAATTCGCTGACCACTAATCAGAGCATCCGATAGGTTTATACATCCCTGATGGTCTCTTCCCCACCTCTCTGCAATGGTCTAAAAAGTACTGTAGCGAGGTCTCATATTAGTAATACTGTACTACTTCACCCAAGTATACTGCAGAATCTATAGGAGTATACTGGGAGGTACAAGAAGTATTGAAAACTAAATTGCAGTTGTCAAAATAAATGAACAAAGTACATTTTGTGATGTGACATCCTTGCTTTTATTGCCTGCTTCTTCACTATTTTCAAAATTGTCATTTGTAAAGGGTTTCTAAGGCATTGCTGCGAATTATTGGGGTTCTACTGTAACTTTCGGAATTTATTCAAAAGTATTCATGTTCTCCTATGAAAACTTTCCACTTGAACAGATACATTATATTCCATGCTTGTTCAGGATATTTTTATAGTATTTGTATCATATGTAGTAACTATCTGAAATGAACCAGAATATTTGGATGAATCCACTCTGAATTTTGCAGCATTGGATTACTTTATGTATGTATATTTGCTAACTAAATTTTCTTGGTTTTGAGAGCTTTGGTTTTTATTTTTCTTTATTTGTTTGTTTTAATACCATTACAAATCGCAGGGAAAATCCTAATACTCCTGGGAATCCATTTGGAAATTTTAGCAGGCAGAAATATGCTTATGCAGTCGGTACCAGTACACATGTGAACTTTCAAATTACATGGTTGGTACTGAAGCAAAAGAATAACGTTACAGTTTCCTAGTGTTAAATGTTTTACTAAAGTGAAGCCTTGTAACTTTGAAAGTTCATTCAACTTACGGTAATGCATGTTTATGTTAGGCATGTAATGCATTTAGCTAAAACTTACTTTGCAAAGGACAAGTACTAAGAGAGTATTACTGCTAATGAAAAGAAATGTCTTTAAGTTAAAATTGAAACTTTTGTTCAGTTTTAAATTGCTTTGTGTCAGGGAAATAAATTTATAGTCGCCTTTGCTCTACTCGGCATATAAAACCTTGTTTCCTTTTTAGAATTACATCTTTTGGTAGGAAACACAAACTGAGGCAAGCAAACATTTCTAAGAGTTGTTTCTTGCTTTCCTTAATCCAATGGATGAAAGGTAATATTGTGTAAACAACATTATTTTATTTTTTTATGCAATATCATGTGTAAATATGATTTATCAAATAAGGATGTACCTATGATCGAATCTTTGATTCTGCACAGCTAGAGTTTATATATAAATATAAATGTGTCTTGACAATCAAGGACTTATGTCAGTCTTCCTTTATGACGTTTCTTATTGTTATGCATTCCATTTGTTTGACTTGAGTATTTGTATTGTCTGTAAAGTATGTAATGTTTTTATAGCTTGTTTAAAAAACAAACAAAAAAGCCTGTAAATACATAGGAACTGATCACAGTACCACTCTGTTAGAAGGCATATGATGATGTACTGTTTGTAAGCAATAATACATGACAGTGCTAACTTTACAAGTAGCATAAGGATAAGTTCCAAAAATACCTTTTGGGAGTTAATAGCCTTGTTTGAGTTAATGAATATTCTTAATCATTTTTTTATAAATAAACTCAGATGTCCTCCTGCTGGAGTATATAACATTGTTTACACAGCACAATTTCAGTCACAGAGGGGACAGTCTTTAGATCTATGGCTTCATCCGTACACACTTTGAGTAAGAAATGAATGGCTTGGCTGCACTGCTGCAAGATGAGGAAGACTGCAAAAGTTGAATAGCTGTGTCTCTAAAGGAAGAGAGATACTATTCTGCTTCTGTGCTGATTCCTGACAATTCCTCTACTTAAAATTTGGAGTCTCTAAGTCCTGATATTGAACTGATGAGACTTGGGCCTCCAGTAAAAAGGAGTAGTTCTCTTCTTATTTCATATGCAGATAAACAGTGAACTTACAAGTCACCTCTTCATTTGAGTTGTGTATTTTTCAAATTATGAGCTATGAGAGATGAGATGGGTTTATTCCGATAAATAAACTAAATGTCAAACTTATAGTTTGAATTGAATAGATTAGACTGTACAGAGCAGCATAACTATTTGAACAGTCATCACTGCTTTAGAACCCCCTTCCCCCAATTTATAAATGTATATGACCTACATTTTATAGGAAAAAAATGTTTTTAAATGCTAGTCATTTATATAATATGTGCTTTGAAGGATTTGCTAGTCCACTTCTGTCACTTTTAGTACACTGGTATCTTTTATATGTAATGTATGCTTTTTATTATTATTATTATATTATTATTATTATTATTATTATTATTATTGTAGTAAAGCATTTCAGTAGGAAGAATTTTGCAACAGTATGAGGGGTTGAAATTTTCATTGTCAGAAATGAATTATACTGGACTTTGTCTGTGTAGTCTTGTCTTTCTTTTAATGCTGTCTGGAAGGGAACTTGGTATTCAATAAAGCAAGTGACCTCCTTTTATTTTGAAGGCATACTATGTAGTGTTGAATTGGATCTGGAAATGTCATGACTTTGAAGACAGAGAAATTAGTACAAAATCTAGTGTACAGAATAAATTGCGTTACGAAAAACCTGATGATATATATAGTGGAGCACTGTTACAGTGGATTTCCGATATAGTGTTATTTTCCTGAAGACCATATGCCTTCTTTGTATTTCAATTAATTTAAAAAAAAAAAAAAATCCGTACGGATAAATTTAGGATAACAGGTTTATTTCAGTGATTATACAGTATTTCTTTATCCTACAACATCTATTCCGTCCCTTTATTATCAGACAAAAGACCGTAACCTGAATTTCATCAGTGAAAGTATGTATATAGGTGAGAGATGGTTTTGTAGGAACCTGAAAAGTATGAATTTGTATATTCCTTATGTTTCTGACAGAAATCAGTATGTGACTCTTTCTTTATTCCTGTGAAATGAGGAATTTCTTGGTATCAAGTGAGAGAGAGTGTGTGTGTGTGTGTGTGTGTGTGCGCGTGTGTGTAGGTACATGAAAGATGTTTGGGTCTCATTGCAAAAATGATAAAAGTATAAAAGGATTTAATGTAGTTCAACACGTGACTTACATTTAATATGTAAAAGAAACATTTAAATTTCATAATTCAAAAAAGACAAAAATAGTTTTGCAGGAAACAAAACTATTTGGATAGCAGGCTTGACCAAATGAATTTTTTTGGTTAAACTTGATATATTTTAAATGATTCTATTTCTGCCTTTATTTCTGCCCTAAAAGCAATTTAAAATATTTTAGGAGTTACTCTTCCTGTTCATTTGACTGTGAGTGTAATTTATATCATGGTTTACAAAATGTGGCATGAAGGATTGGATTGTTTTATCTGTATAATACAATGAAAGATTGCTTTTTTTTTTTTTTTACATAATCATGGTGAATGGTATTGTATTAGGATTGATTTATTCATTAAGTGACTTAATGAGTTTCATCACTTTTGACATTATTGTTTTCTTATGGTTAACTTAGTCTTTTTGGGTTATAATACCCTTTATGTATTGTGATACTAAGGGAAGTTATGTTTTTGCTTTATTTTTAATTAAACTAATAGTTTGATAATTTATATTTGCAAATGATGCATTTTAAATGTGGTCACTTGCTGTTTGAAAAATAAAAATATAGAATACTGTTTTATGAATAGACTTAGCAGTATTTTTCATGTTAGATAATTTCAGACAAAATCTGTTTTCTTAATGATACAGATGAAGGCATGTAAAGACACATATCGTTGTGCAAGACTGAAATGGATACTTTCAACAATTAAATGAAATATTTAAATATTTGTTTTGAGACATATAAAACGTATTTGGGTTTTTTTCCCCTTTGGATCTCCTTTTTGCCTCCTTTGATTATAGAAAACAGAATATCTGACCTTGATTTTAATCCTGGTCATTTTAGACGATTGATCTGGAATCACATTAATAGAAACACAGTATTAGACCAGCTTTCCTTTTGTGATTTTTATTTGCACTAGAGGGCATTTATTCAGTGCCAGCAACTCTTTATGTACATGAGAGTCAGGACTTTGCTCTAATCTCAGTTGTAGGAAAGGTGAACTTGATTACTCAAGTTTTTAGTCTATTGGATAACAATATGCCATGTCTGTGCTACATCATTTTGTAGCCTGTGTAGTATACAGAGTATTTGTTACATAGATTTTTCTGTCATTGAAGCCAATATTTTAAAAATATTGAAGATCATAGCATTTATGCACTTACAAAACCAGAAATGTGCCCCATAGCATTAATTACTGATAATTTAGTTTTCCTGCCTTTATTTATTGATGTGTTAAAGCTGTCATTTTCCCTGAATATTTCTTTTTGGTAGGGTCCCTTCTGATAAAGACTTGATTTTTGTGAAATGTGTGGCTCTGTTGATTTTACTTTGTGTGAGAACATGTTTTGTATAAGAAAGTTTTAAAAGCGGCACAATACTTTTGGAAGAGGAAAAAACCCAAAATCTAGTGAAGTCCAGTGTTAAGACTTGAGCCATGATCAGATGAGCACTGCAGAAAGAGCTGTTTGGGATGCCAGTGCCTCCCCGCCGGGCGGGTGCAGCCCCGCTCCTGCGGCCCGCAGACTCCCTGCCTGGGCGTTCGCCACCAGCCACCTCAGGGAACCTCTGGGGCAGCGGTGGCTGCATGAGAGGAGCTTTCTGTCTGGCCGTAGCCTGAACCCCTTTGGAGGACGCTTAACCCAGTTGACTGCATTTGCACGGTAGCAGAGAAAGGGGACACAAGGGGTTTGCTCTAGGCTCTAACCAGGGGACAGCAGGGATTCTGAAATTGGCCTTGCTGCCCTTACTCAGTCCCTCTTAGCTGTGGGAGGCCATAGGCATTGCTGTCTCGTAGTGCCTTTACATGCTTCTGAAGTATGGAGTGAATACAGCAACGTGACTTGATATGACTTTGTTTCACTATGACTCCAGTGTGCATGTTTTGGTATTGTTTTTTAAAATAGCCTATCAAGAGCTTAACGTGGTATGTTAACATCCAGCCAGTATAGTAACTACGTTTAAAGGTTTCATGTTGAATAGTTTTAAATTGTGGGTGCACTCTGCAATATGCCTGAGTACTGTCTGCATACTCAGCCACCCTGCTTGTCTTCACCTTTGTTATGTTCACTTACATTAGCTATACTGATTGTTATTTGTCTTAATTACGCAGTGGAAATAAGAAATCAAACGTGATAGTTTCTCCTTATTGCCTTTCACAATTAAAATTGTCAAATAATAGTAAAGTGATAAAGAAGACAATTTTCAATATTTTGATGTGAGAAAACTAAATTACCTTTTTTACTAAATTACTTTTTTTTTTTTTTTGCTAGGAGAAGTAAAGAGTTTTCTGTTAAAATTAATGGTTATTTGTTTATTTAGAGGGCTGAAAAAAATCTCTCTCTCTCAGAAATTAATTTTTTTTTTTTTGCACTGCACAGGAGAAACTATTTTGTAGCTCCAGGATAGGCATCACTTTATGAAAGTAGAGAGATTTGGAGGTGGGTTGGTTTAGGGAGGTAGTCTGGAAGAGTGTCCAATTTATCAGTTATCTTCTGCGTTGCACTTGCCAAATCAACAGAAGATCGTTTCCTATAGAATATTGTTTGCTTTTTTGTCTGCTTCAGTTGTCAAGATACGGAGTTTAAAGAAGAGCCTGGAACAGGGGTTTAAAATGGAGCCCATGTGTGCTGTCCTTTCAGAAGCCAGCAGCCCTGCCCGGGTGGCTCAGGTAAGTTGCCTCCTCCACAGCGTCCTTCCCTTTTCACATCAGGGCTGGTCTTCAGGTTCAGGTCCCAGCTGCAGTATCTGCTCTAGCTTTTGAATTTCAAAGGCAGTTGAATGTGTACACATATGAGTCACTGGCAGAAATTAAATACGATGGTTTGGTGAGGTTCCATCTTAAAATGTGTGTGTGTGTGCATATCTTTTGCAGTCTAGCCAAATACATCACTTGTGCATGGCTGCCAACACTGGCAAATCATACAGAAGGCTTGGGATCCAGTTCCTCCCTCCATTCACACTTAATTCTGGAGTCTGCTGGGTGTACAAGTAACTGCTGATTTTTCCACTTGGAGTCCATCTCCAGGGGCAGCTCTACCTGCCATACACAGGAGAGCCAAGACATGTTGCTACATGATAATTGTACGCTGCTGCCTGCTGGTAGCAAAGCGGCTTGGCTTTTGGTTGGCCAGCAGCTGCACCTTTCAAGCCTCTCAGCTAGAAATGTGGGTGCCTAGTCCCAAACCAAGCTTTGTGCTGATGTCTTTTGACATCGGTGCATTGGCAGTAACTTGTACCTAGCTGTCTTCATTTAGAGGAGGTAGTGCCTTCCCAGCTCCACAGCCTGAGAGAGGTAAGCTGCTCCAGCTATGGAAGTGCAAGCTGTGCCATGGAACATGTGCTAGCTTTCACTTTTATTTACATATAATCTTTTTTTTCTCACTGTCGAATGTGATCATTAGTGCCATATCTAAGAGGCAGAAGTAACAGACCTTTTATAACTGCTGTTAGATCAAAAGTAGTAGCCTGGCCTAAGTGAAACCAAGAGGATTCTATTATTTTAGAAATTAATTTATGAAAAAAAGAGTGTGTTGTAATATCAATAACGCTATTCAAAATGTACAGTTTTTATACTCTGAAAGCTCTTCAGGAGCAGCACTTAAATCGGTCGGTCTTGTCACAAGATAAATTGAGTCATGAGAGATGATAAAACAACAACTACAAGTGCTGGGAATATGTTCAGAGTAATTGCAAAGTAATCTCCACCATGCAGTAACGTGTAAGAACAAAGCAGAGAATGTCATCAGAAGCTCAAAGGATGCCTTGTTTGTTTTCTCTTGAGTCCTGCGTTTTCTTCCATTTGTCTCGCCAGTTCCTGAAATCATCTTTGTTGCAAAGCTAATTATAGACAGATCAGAACCGCCTAAAAACGTTACAGCTCGGAAAGATGGATAAGCAAGTGCAAGGATACCGGTGTGCCAAAGAGATCTTTTCCTCCAAACCAGCACTCGGAAAGGAGCATTTTCTTTAAGATGGCATTTCTTAGCTTAAAGGAAAGCATCAAGTCAGAGTAAACAGGCTGATCAGTCCCCTAGTCAGATGCGTAGCTAGAGTGGTGGATGTTGCAGCTACTTGAAAAGGAGCCGTAAGGACAGTGTGAGTCGGGAATGGAGACACGCTTTGGCAGTGTTGGCTCTCACAGAGCAACTCTTGTTGCCTGAAGCTCTATTTTAAGGAACTGAAACAAGAATGTTGTTTGTGGTGATGCTCAGGTACTATATTGATAGCTGCTGTTATCACACACAACAAAATCAGAACTGCATTTTAAAAGCAAAGTACCATTTACAACTATGAGTAAACTTGAGTAGAAAAAGGCTGGCTCTTCAGTCTAGGAACACACTCTTTATGTGTAAAACAGCCCATTTTACTGTTGATCTAGAGTTTGTAGGTCATTAAGCAATGTGGTTAGGTAAGACATGTAGTTTATTCACTGTTACATATATACACTGTTACATATATACACTGCTGTGTGTGTACATGGAAATTGGCTTCCACGTTGCTGTGTTAGGAAGGACGGGTATGTCTGGCAACTGCAGAAGATGGTGATGAGGTATGTGATAATTAACACCCATTCTGCTGAGAATCAATCCACACTTCATGGGATGGCTGAGACCTGTGGATGTTTCAAATTCACATCTTTTGCTGACTGACCTCTGTGCTGCTACTTTCCCTGTTTCTGGGGACCACGTTTATATCTGTGACACCTCTGTAGTTTTTCCCTTACCTTTTTTATCCCACATAACCTTTGGTCACCTCCTTCACTCTCTTAAATCCGGCTCCAGACTCCATCCTCTGGAGCACTGTCCACTGAGTGACATGGACTGTCGAAAGCCTTCTCAAGTCAGAGGTCAGGATGTCCAATACTCGTGTCTGCCAGGCTTCGAATGGTCCCCCTGACAGTCCCAAGGACTTAACGTAACTTGAAGGGGAAGGATTCCTGCTGGTCTCTGGAACTGACAGCATTTGTTGCTAGTCCTGAAAGCACCCAAGAATTGGACTTTGATAAAACAATTTCCACTTCTATTTGCATTTTTTCCCCCCCTTTCCTCCCAGTAAAGTACTCAGCATAGGGAGAGAGAACTTTTAATTAGGTCTTTTAAAAACCTTTCTCAAATGGTTTGCGGTGGTTTTCCTGGAAGGCAATGTAGGCCTTGGAGCGGTGTGGAGGGAGGCCCGCATGAACACGCGGGTGGCTGAGCCAGCTGTGAGTCACGCAGCCATCCCGAGCGCACACTGGGGGAATTGATACCGTTCCACATCGTTGCATATTTGTTGCGAGAAATTTAAGTTTGAACTGCTTCTGTTGCATTCGGGTTACCTCTTTATTTTTAAAGCCTGTTCTTTAAAGAAAGCAAAGTGCTTTGCACATGACTGCCACTAGCTGATTGTCCTTGGAGAAGTGACAGTGTATGTCAGTCTATGGTTTTGCTCATGCGCTGGGTATGGAAAAGCAGTGTGCTCCCCGGGAACGCACGCAGCCCTGCTGAAGGAGTACTGCCGCCTGGATTCTCTTGCCAAGAAGGAAAATGTTGAAAATTGCCATGACTTAAATAGGAGCAGATGGAGACCAACACCGAGCACTCCTGAAAGTGCTTTTTTTTTAACAGCAGTGCTTGGTGATTTTAATGTGTCAGTGTAGTCCTTGAAAATACCTTTTGCTGGACTTCTGCAGTTGTTATTCCAGTGGGGAGGCAGGACTGCCTGAAGGAGTGGTCCGCAGTGGAGGGTGGCAGCGGCAACTGCCTCAAGAAACTTCTTCAGCTCTCACTTAGTGTGCATGTGTGTGCAGAGGCAGACGTGCCTGCAGGCAAGCCACAGGACACGGTCCTAGTGCTTCTTCCCCAATGCTGCCACAAATCAAAGATATTTATTTTGGATTTTATGCTGGCCCTCCAGATGAGAGAATCTGGCTGAACCTGTTCCCTGGTAGTTGTAAAGAGTGTTCTCTCTGGAGGGAGCTGGAGGAGAGCTTCTGAAATATTCCAGGAATGGGATATTTCAGAAAAGAAATCTGCCAATTTCCTCAGTCTTCATCCTCCTTTGAGAAGAGGGGTCTGTCTTCTCTGAACTCTTGCTTTCCTTTTCTGCCACTTGCTTGTCCTTGCTGTTTCTGTCCAAAAGGCTGGTTTGAGCTTTGCCTCTGCAGGACACTCTGGAAATCAAAGCGGGTTTGCTAGGCTACATGGATGTCTCTCATGGATACTTTATTGAAAATTAAAATGTCCCTAACTCATTTTGGCTTCATTTTGGCAGTAAATGAAGTCAGTGAACGCTACTCAAGCTGTAGAGGAACGGTGTCTAGCCTTAGATTTGATCCTATGTAGACTGAGACCGTCCAAAATTCATGCCTTTAATTCAGATGGAGCTTTGTCGCCGCAGGGTCGCAGGGTTTCTCGGCAGCCCTGACCCGGGGAGGTTACGCTGAAGTGAGCTCCTACTGAAGCCAGGCTGCAACCACTCCTGTGCGGAATCGGGGTCCCATTTCCCTGCGGCCGGCAGCTTTCCCTCCTGAGACAGAGCAGCTATGATTTTATTTTTTTTTTTGTCAGACTCCCGAGACTTTCGGATTTAGTGGAAGTCTGCTCCTAAACCCGAATTAGTTGGGTTTTCCGCCGCCGGTCCCTCTGGCACTGCCGTGCCTCAGCCCCTCCGGGCAGGAACTACCGGCGCTGTGCCCCGAGCGCGAGTGGGACCCGCCGAAGGCCACGCAGAGCGAGCCGGGGGGGGCCAGGGGCTCCCCGGACCTCACCCGCCGTGCCCACCTCCGGCTCCGGGCCCGGCCCGGCGGGGCGGGCAGCGCTGCCCGGGCAGACGTGGCAGCCGCCCGGGGCCGGCCCCGCGGGGAGGCGGTGCCGCGGGAGCGCGGCGGCGGGGAAGGAGGAGGGAGGGCCCGGGCGGCGCCAGGTGAGTGGGGCCGGGGCGGCGGGGGCACCGCGTCCCCCCACCGCGGGGCCGGGGCGGGGCATGGGGGGCAGCCCCGGGACCCCGCAGGTAGCACCTTGCTTTGCTTTGCTTTGCTTTGCCCCACGCTCCCTGGGGCGTCGCGGCAGGTCGGGGCGGGAGGGGGGGTGGGGGGGAAGGGGGAAGGAAAAGCTAAAAAATATGAAGCAGGTGGAAAAAAAAGAAAAAAAAAAAAAGGGGGGGAAAGAAAGGCAAATAAAAAGGTGAAAAGAAGAAGAAAAAAGGCAAAGGAAAGAAAAAAAGGGAGGGGAAAAAGACAACAAAAGTAATAGCAAAAATGGAAAACAAAAAGAAAAAAGGAAAAAAGTGAAAAAATTAAAAAGGGGGAAAAAAAGACAAAAAGCCGAAAAGAAGAAAAAAAAATTGGTCAAAAAAAGGAAAGCAAAAAGGAAAAAAAAAAACAAAAAGAAAAAAATAAAAGCAAGAAAAGACAAAAAGGTGAAAAGAAGAAAAAAAGGAAAATAGGGGAAAAAAAGAGGAAAGCAAAATGGAAAAAAAAAAAAAAAGGGGGGGGGGGGGGGGAGGTGGAAGGAAAGGAAGAGCAGGCAGGTACTTGCAGAGTTTCCCGGGAAGGGGTGGGCACAGCCGTGGTGGGCGCTGGCCCGGGCCCCCAACCCCGTGCAGGCACCAAGGTGTTGGCGGGGCCGTGGCCTCTGCAGAAGCAAAACTGTCTGACCGCGCCGGGAGGGAGATTAAAGCTGCTGGGGAGAGCCCAGCCTCATTTCCACCACTCGTGTTCCGCAGCGTTAGTTACGCTGCAGAGATCCGTAAAAACAAAAAGAGTTGGGTATTTGTCCTGGCTGTTGCAGTAAATGAGTAACTGGGAACAAGCGAGTGCTGCTCTGCGTGGCGTTACCTTCGTTGCACCGATGGCTGCTTGATTTCCCTTTAATTCCTGCCTTCCGCAGGGTCCCCTAAATTAGGTGTTTTTAAGAACTTGACCTGGAGAGGAGTTGAGGGGATTTATTAAAACTAAAGTGCGGTTGGATGCTGGGTCCCTGGAGAGGAGGAGGCTCGGAAGTACCTCCTCTGGCAGGGACAGAGGCTTCGGAGGTCGTGGGACCACACGCAGTTGTGCTTGGGAAGGTGTTAACCTTTCCTCTTTAAAATCAGCCAGCTGTTGAGTAGCTCAGAGCAGCGACACTTAGCTCAGACATGGCTTTAATGTGGCGATTAATAAAATATTATTGTTTCAAAAGGATGTGAAAGGCACGGAAATTTCATCTATAGGAATCTGCTTTTGTAATTAAATCCAGAAGTGTCGCAGGAAAGGGAGACGAGCCTTTGTAATGTTTCCGCAAGGAGGTTTGCTAATGCTCTTCTGCTCTCTTGAGCACTAGATGGTATGGAAAGATTAAAACAACTGTTCTTCTTTAATTTATAGACTGGTTAGTATCTTTGGCAAAAACTTTAGGAAAAGTAATATCAATTAACTTTCAAGTTAGAAGCTCTCCTTTATTAGAGGAAAATTGTGCCTGTTTGGGTTTTTTTTGGCAGGCTGGTGTGTATAGCAGAAAAAGCTTCTGCTGGGTCGGTGACCCAGATAGATAATACTGCCCGAAAAGATCTCTCTGCTATGGAGCAACTTAAAAACCGTGCTGTGCTGGTAGCGTGCTGCATGGGACAAGAGGAGGGCTCCTGCTCCAAGGACTTTCCGCTTTCAGACCCTAAATTGCAAAGATAAGGTGCATGTCGCACGGCTCGGGACGTGGCCATCCTGGCATGTTTGTTCAGCTCTTGCTTCTGCGGTTTATACCCCCTCCTGTGTTTGCTTCGGTTACCTCATAGAGCTGACTGGATCTGTACGTTGAGGAGGGATGTAAACAGTTGCAGAATTGAGTAATAAGATATTAGGCCATTGGAAAGGCCGCAGAGGAGCAATAGTGGAGAGGCAATTTCCTGCAATTGCGGAGGAGAAAGCTCCTACAGCGAGGCGAGCGGGAGCAGGGCTGAACGGAAAGGGCATGGGAGCACAGGGCAGGAGAGGAGTTTTAATGCTGAGATAAAGGAAATTGTGAGTTAAGGAGGTTTAAATGTCTCAGGAGAGTAACATTTCTTGCAAGGTGAGCTCCAAGACTGAAATCCGTGCGTGGAGCCCTTCTCTCTGTATTTTGCAAGTTTCAGATTGGTAATAGAGGTGCATCAGACCTGCCCATGCTGTCACACGCCGGGCACGCTGAACGAGCGGCCTCAGCCACCTTGAGCTGCTGTGGGGAGTCGGGGCCATCTCCTTCGGGGCTCCCTTGGTGAAGTGGTTTAGGGGAGCTGGGAGCCATAGGACTGCAGCCTCTCCGCTCTTTCTACATCCAGCTGGAACTGAAGTGAAAGATGGGAGTTTTGGGTAGCTGCAGTGAATCCTTTAACTGAGTGAAATCTCTGGCAAGAAAGGGCTGCATTGGGGAATCTTAGGAGAATATGGTGATTCAATTGTAATCTTGTTTCACGTCGTGTATTTTCTTCCTTTTTTTATTACTATGGCTATTTGCATAAAAACATGAGCTTTGTGTCTTTAGAGTTCATCTTCTCCTGCTGCTTTTGCCCTGCTTGAAGCCCCAATCTCCCTGTAACGGCAGCCATGTGTGATATTGTGAAGGGTTGTTTGCTTTATTTGCTTCAAAAAAAAGGGGAGAGAGCAGCGAAGAATCCATGAACTCTTACAGCTTTGGTGCTGCTTAACCAGCCATGGGAACAGGGTGAAGAAAACCCTCCTGTGCTGACTGTTGTACCCCAGCTGCAGGAGACCTTCTGAAGCTGAAACACTACGGTGAAACACTACAGTGGAGCAGAGGCAGCACTGGTTATTTATTATTGGGTATTTAAAAGTGGAATAATAATAAAGGCAGGATGGTGAAAGTGCTGATCTGGGAGCTGGGATTCAGACCCTAATGCTGAAATCCTGAGTGATCCAAAGTAGTTTCTGTATATCCTGTGCAATAGGAAAAGCACATTTCTGTTGGTTGTCTTGTCTCTGTAGCTTGCAGACTTGCGGAGTCAGAGATTCCTACACTGTGCGTGTGATAAATTGGGTCTCTGGTCTCAGGTAAGGTGTCCAGCCATTGGTACAAGCCTTGTGTGATCCTGTTTGATTCCCGGTTGATTCTTGTAAGCATGTGAGCTCAACTGGCCAGGAAACCATCGGCCCCAGGAGAGCTGACGATCCAGACAAGCTGCCCTCTCCACGTCTGTGGAACATGTCTTGCTCTCCTTGTAGTTGCGCTGAGAAGTGGCCAAAAAGGCTCTGTTGGCAATTGGCATGGGAGACTGTGGATAACTGGTTGATGGCCATCACAAGACCATTTAGGGGAAGTTAAGACTTGCAGACAGCTGGAGGGAGGTGTGTAAAAGCAGCTCTTCACAATTAGAGAGAGAACTTTATATCAAGACCACCCCAATGAGGAAAGGAACCAGCAATTTTGTGGCAGAGAAATGCCTGTGATAGTTTTACCCTTTTGTAAAGATGTGCTAAATTATCCTTGAAATAAAGCCTGATGCTGCTTTCTTGGTTTGTACGTGGTGTTGAATTAAGCCTGACTAACTGCCAGAGTCTGCCTGTGGCAGGTACACTGGCAGGCAAGATGACAGTACCACCAAGGGTGGGTATGACCATGAAGAAAGGCTCCCGTACATCGGTGCAGGGGATGTGGCTGAGAGCATCAGGAATTCAGAGTGTGGGTCTCTGGTGGTGGACACCTTCAGCTGGAACCTCCAGTTCCATCTCTGCATCAATACTGGAAGAGGAGCAGAGCAGGGTAACAAGGCCAGTCATTAAAGAGAGGATATATCAGCAGGACACTAGTCTGCAAAAGTACAGCTGAAGGGGATGTGATCAAGGCTGTGAAGTGATTAGCGGTGCTAAGAAGTAGATTGTCCATGTGTCCTATGTCACTGGAGCACAGGGGCATGCAATGAAGTTACCAAGCACCAGATTTAAAACCAATGAAAGGAAGTATTTTTCGCAGACAGCACGCAGTGAAGCTGTGGAGCTAGTGCTGCAGAATGCTGGGGATGCCAGGGGAGTGAGTAGATTCAGAAGAGGCCACCAAGGGCCGTTAAATGTAGGGCTGATGGTAGAGCCTGTGCTGCGGGCAGGCCCTGGGAGGGTGCTGGGGGAGTATTGCTCTCTGCTTGCTGTGATGACACTCTGTGGTTCAGCATCTGCTATGAGCTGCTGTTGGCTCTATCTGGGTAATAGCCTCGTGCTTCTGCAGACTAAGAAAGCAACAGTGGTGTCTTCTGTCTTTCCTGCTTTCACAGTAAAGTGCACTAAAACCATGAATCTTCTACAACGGAGGATCCAGCACTGCAGGAATTTGACCAAGGAGAACAGCTGACCTTCTGCTTGGATCAGCCTCACCTGTTGTAGTGTTAGAGCTGCACATTGGGCAGGTGGAGGCAACACAAAGGATACGATGTTCAGCCCAAATGGTGCCAGAAGTGAGGGATATGTCCAGGAGCTGTTCCACGAGGAAGCACAGCAGGTATGTCGAAGAGCCATTTCCCTTCACGGCCCGAGTTTCCATCTCCATGGTCTCTGCACCTCCTCTTGGTCATCTCTGTGGCAGGTAAATAGGACTGAAGTAGCAAAACTACCCTTGTTTTTGCTATGTAAACCTGAGGTGTATTATTAAGAAAGGGAAAGAGGGGACTTGGTTTCCAGAGGGCAGGAGGGAGCAGTTGCAATAGGAAAACTACCATTTCTCTGAAGTTTCAGGTCTCAGTTCCAGCAGCTCTGAAATTCACTGGTGTCCTGAGTACCAGTGTCTCCTCTAGAAACCTATTGTCCTGATCAGAGATGATGGGGTGTGATGGGGAGACCATCTTAACCTACTCTGTCAGTCCCTGTTGGTCCAGCCTAGTTTGTTATCTCATCTAGGAGACTTCTTCTCCAGTGCACTGAGGATCCTGCTTGTCTTGGGGTGTTTGGCAGGGACAGGAGAAGCACAACATATAGCTGCAGGCTCTGTAAAGGACCCCTTGAATGGTATTTTTGGTTCAGGTAACATTAGCAACAGAGTTAACTCGTTGAGGATGAGTAGGATTCTGTTGCTGCTTATCCTACAAGAATATAAATAGGGTATTACAGGGAACACTCTTCCAGGGCCCAGGGATCCCAACAGCTCTGCTGCACCTTCATCTTAGAGACAACTTGCAGCAAAGTGGCATCTTAGCAGCTGTTGGTGGCCATCCTACTGTTGGTGGCTGGCTGTTGCACCTCCTCTGCAGCCTGCCTGTAAAGCATGAGAGGTAAAACTGAAGGATTTGCTTTCCTCTAGGTGTCTCCAACGCAAACCAAGCCCTGGTGGAAGATCCAGCTGTTTGTGTGGGAGCCGGTGCTTTTTGGAACATGGGATGGTGTCTTCACCTCCTGCATGATCAACATTTTTGGAGTGGTTCTTTTCCTGAGGACAGGATGGCTTGTGGTAAGCGAGTGTTGACTTGGTTGAAGGTGTGAATAGGCATTTTGCTCGTCACCTCTTTACCTTGTGTCTCCATCACCACCCAGGTATTTAGGATTCTGTGCTGCTCATTGTAGGCATTGCTTATATGCTCTGGTAATTTGTAGCATTTTTAAAAAATTCCACTCAAAGGGAAAGCTGAAGTGGTCTTTGTGAGTGTTTTCATATTTTAACTTTAGGAAAGAAAAACACAACAACCAACCTTGACAATGAACAGGGACACCTTTGTGTTGTATTGTTGAGACAAAATAACTGCTTTTCAGGTAAAGCGTTTTGCTGTAGTTGCAGTTACTCTGCCGTCTTCCCAACACCAGTGAAGCAGGTCTCTTCCAAACATGTCAGTGTTGGAGTTCCACATGTCTTGAATGGCAATGCCTGGTCAGGTGAAATTGTCATCACTGCCACAGGGTCTTCCACTTGTGGATCCAGAATAGTATCTCACTGAGGGTCAGAGCCTGGAAGGGTGTCTCTGCTCCCGTCCTGGTGCCAAATGTTGTATTGTCCCTTAAATTTTCCTCTTAGAAGAAGGAAAGCTCCTCCAGGGACAGGTGGAATTTGAGTCTTTGGGCAGAGTTTGTGTCACAGGCATGAGTTCGTGTCACGGACATGGCGGACATATTCCAAAAGGAGCAGGAAGACACTTGCACTCTGTATTAGAAACTGCTGTGCTGAAGGCTTTGAAAGGAGCTGCAGTCATCGTGGTGGAGAGGTCGGGATGATTTTCCTAGCTCCCTCTTTCCCTGATCTTATTTCCTCCACATCTCCTTTGAAAGCAAGTTAACTGCTGGAGCAAATGCAAATAAAAATAAAGCCAGTAAATAAAGAAAAACTGAAACAGCTGGAAGCTTAGCATAAAAGGGAAGGGAGGAGAAGTCAGGGGGTTGGCAGAGACCTCGCCTGGCAGAGGATGGTCGTATGTCAGGCTGTTCGCAGAGTCAGGCTTTTGCTGTACATTTCCAGAGCCAGGGCTGGTAAAGCTTCGCAATTCCAGGGGACCCTAATCTTGCCGAAATGTTCATCGACTATCATAACCCCTTCTAGCACACATGCATAAATAAGCATCAGTGTTTAATGGGGGCTTTTTCTTTCCACTTTCTCTGCTTGCTATTGTTGTTGTGAGTCCAGCCTTCCTCCCTGGTCTTCATGTTAACTCTTTCTTCTGTGGGAACCATTGAATTGCCCATTAAGTAGTTGCTGCTATAGCCTGGTGCCACCAGCAGATTCTGCAAAATCCCAAGGCTATGTGTATGTTTGCATTTGTGTGTGCTTTTTTTTTTTTTTTATCTGAAGCATGTTGGATTTATTAACCCTTTTAGTCTGAGGTTAAGCTGTTGAAGAAAAATAACAATTATCCTTTTGAAAAGGAGTATCAGACTGTAGTGGACTGTGGTGCTGACCCATCCAGCAGCTGCATTTATAGCAAACCTTGGCTCTGTCCCCACTGACCAGATAAAGCCCCTGTCAAAGGCAGCGGGATGCTGAACCAAAATAGGATTTTATGATGATAGCAACATCCTGGGTATGTTTCTGTTGTTTCACAAAAAAGAGAAAAGAAAAAGAATCTGGGATTTCAACCAACCCTGAAGCCGAGAAGCAGCGTTTTAGTGCTGGTGATAAACAAACCTCATCAAGGCTAACATGACCTCAGAAATAAGCATTGCTGGAGCAAGGTTGGAAAGGAGGTTTGTGGACATGGCCTGTAATATGAGTAAAGGCAGGGGAAGGGAAGCCAGACATTAACGAAGCGCTGGGCACTGGAGGAGATTTCTGATCATGCAGTTGGAATCACTGTGCACTGGGCTGAGTGATTTGTCAGCAGGGGAAGGTGGGCTGGAGCATGAGGGAAAACTTTTGACCCTGGAAAGTAAATTACAGCCATGTGTGAGAGGGTTGGAAGGTCCCGAGCTCAGAAGAGGTGCTTGAATGCTCGTGGAGGTACTAAGTGCCTTCTCTGTCTGAAAATCCCACCTAAATGGCAAACTGAACCCCCAAAATAGGGGTTATGCTGGCCCTTAAAGCTTCCAACAAGGGCTTGCAGCTGGGTTTGTTCAGAGGGTTTTGCTTCTCACCCACAGCAAGAGCAGGGCTGGTGCAGCAGCTCCTCCTGGGGCCCTCCCTCTGCCCCAAGCAGAAAGATTTTTTTTTTTTTTTTTTCAGTGGGGCTGAATCCTCTGCACAAAACTCTCCCGAGTGCAGGGAGAGTGAGAGCCGCCTGCCACTCAGCATATATTGTGCAGATAAGAGCCAGCGTGTGCTGGTTTATGAGAGTGTTATTTATCTTCCACACTGTGTTGCCTTTGGGGTTTTGTTCTTTGGTATCTCATTGTTTGGGAGGATCAGAGCTTTTAAAGGTAAATGTTGTGAAAAATTAAAATGCGAGCTTGATGCGGTTAATAAATCAGCTGACATAAATCCCAAAGGTTCAATTTTGAAACGACTTTTTGTGATGAAAGTGGGTTTTTTTTAAGCGTGTCATTCTAAAGCATGCAAATAGTTGGTGATCCCCAGCCCATGGTGGCTGAATCATTGTTTGACCTCGCTCTTTTTACACCAGAGAGCAGAATCAGTGATTCAAGCAAGAGCCAGTAATGGAGCAGAACTTGCTCAATGCAGAGGTCTGTGCAGCCCCAGGATGAGGCAGATCATCTTCAAAGGGGTGCTAATAGGAACTGTAAATTTGGCAATCAGTTACATTATTTAGATAAGTAGGGGTGTGTGTGTGTTTTTCTTTTAATCTGCAGTGACTCCAGGGTCACTAGTGACTAGAAGCAGATAGGTCCTTTTTCTGTCTCAACAGACTTGGTGTGAGTTGATTTTTTTTTTTTTTCATTCCAGGGAAACACTGGCATTGTAATGGGTATGTTTCTGGTGTCCTTTGTCATCCTGGTTGCCCTGGTGACTGTCTTATCTGGAATTGGGGTTTGTGAAAAGTGCAGCATCGGAAGTGGTGGCGTCTACTCTATGATTTCGACTGTCCTTGGAGGTCAAGTAGGGGGGACCGTTGGCCTCCTTTATATTTTTGGCCAGGTAATTAAAAAAAAAAAAAGTTATTTAAAGAAAATTTAGAAACTTTATAATGCAGATATTAATCTTGTGCTTTTCTGCAGGAGGAAGTTATGCTCCAAATAAAATCAGAGTAATACTCTGGTATGTTGGACAGCATGAGAGAGTGCCATGGGGAGCATTCAGCCCTGCTCTGCTCCCCAAGAGCAAGCTGTGTGTGACAATACACTGTCTGGCATGGGTCACAACGGTGGAGGAATTGGGTGTCTGAACAAGTGAACCGTGCAGGACATGCCATCCCATCCCAAATTATCCCCATTGCCAGGACATGCCCTTGCTGGCAAGAGACTTGACTTAAACCAAAGTGGGAGAGGCCAGGGTGGCCACCTAAAGCACAGCGTGCAGCTGTGGGCTGGCAGGTTGGCTTTGGCGTGCTTCCCATGCCCTTAGGGACTGGGCAAGCCTTGGCTGCTTCTCCACAGCAGCCAGCAGAAGCGGAGCTGGTATGGGAGGAGAGCTGGATAGTGGTAAGGGCTACAGCTAATTGACTTCTCAAGGTCCAAAAGTCACAGTTCTGGGTTTTCTGAAAGGCCCCAAGGAGCTGTCATGGTGGTGAATCACTGAAATACACAAGTAGTAAACATAAAGAATGGAAAGTAATCTCTTAAACCTGCAGTAACTTAACCCCCTCCCCCCATAAAGATGTTATGAACAGTATAAAATGTGGCGAGCAGAGAAGCATTTTTATTGAGGTTTGTTTTTAACTGGCTGGCTTGCAGCAATCTCTGAAAACCCTTAAAAAACCCCAAACCAAAAATAACCCCCTCTTCTCCTTTCACTCCAGATTAAAAGCAAGTGTCCATAAAATACAAACTGAACACAGTTACAAGCCAAGATATGGAAATGGGCCACACATGAGAATCCTTCCTGTCATATTTTCCACTCTTGCTCTGCAAGCAGACCCCGTCTGGGAAAGCAATCAGGTTGCAGCCTGTCCTGAGGGTCGTAAAAACTGGGCTGCAGCAGCCCCGGCCCCTGCCTAGGCATCTCATGTGCATGGAGGGCTGCGGGGTGGGGGCAGGCAGCTCGCTTAGGAGTGCTTTGCCTGCTACCAAGAACTGATGCCTTTCCCTTCTTTTTGGCCGTGCTTTCTGCCCAATGTGCTTTGCACCAGCTGCAGGCTGCTCCCCCACTACAAGATGCTCACAAGACGAGTCTGGCCAGAAATGGGGGTATTCCCTATTCCCTGGTCTGACTAGGGCAAGTGGGGAATGACTGGCCATGTGCTGCTGATGCCTTGGGGGATGGATGAGAGGTGGCTCAGTGCCCTGGTGCTGTTGCAGAGATGGGCTCCTGCAACATCAGCCAAGGTAAGCTGAGACCCAGTTGGGCTTTGCTGTCCTCCTGGTATGTTCCAGAGGAGAGGCCTAATCAGATTGCCCTAAATGATGCAGCACATGTCTACTAGGACCTACGGAGACGGATGCATGTTTGGTCACCACAGCCCTAACCATGAGGCCAGGGTTCGGTGCTTTTCTCTGCAGTATCCTCTCCTGGAGTGGTTTGCAGTAAGACCTGTCTATGCAAGCGGAGGTTTTCCAGGGTCCAGCCCTAAAATCCCAAAAGCAAAGGTAATGGCAGCGCTTGTCTGGGTGTTGAAAATCAGTTATGTTCCTCGCCCAGCAAAGTGTGTGGTTTGCAAAGGCTTGTAAGGGACTGATTTCTGCAAATTTCAGCCTAGAACCAAGTTCTGATTTCAAGACAGGTAGTTCATTAGAAACCAGCCCATGTCACAGTGCCGCTGGGACCTGGCACTGCTGTGTGCGGAGCAGCAGAGTGTTTGTGGGCACTCAGCTCCTCCGTTCTGCTGGTGATGCTTGTGATTCATCAGAGGAAAGGCTTCAAGGAGGCTTGTGGTGCTGAGACCGTCAGAGGCTCGCTCTGCTCTGCTCCCTTCAGAGTGTCCTTGCACGTTGCCAGCTTTGGTGTGAAAGCAAAGAAAACTTATTTAGTTATGAAAACTTAACTTCTTCAAAAACTGATGTCGGTTGGGTACAAGGAGTTGGGGTTAGATGCTACTGCTTTCTCTCTACGGGGCTTTTCCTCATGTGAGAGGTGTGGGCTGCACCTTGTTTTAATGTATTAATCAAAGTTAGATTCTGCTTGGGGTTTTTTTGGCTGCGGGTCACAAGTGCAGTTTTTGTGGGTGCCCCAAACAGAGCTGTGCTGGCACAAGGTGTTGCCCTCTGATAGCTCAGGAGGGGCCTGTTTTCTGGAGAAAGTACCCATGTAGGTACATGCGTGATCCACTCAGCGGTGGTGTAGGCTAAATACGAGTAAACAAGATTACGTTCAGTTATTTGGGGACTACCTTGCAGAGTCTGAAACTTCTCTGGTGGAAACATTCACAGTGGGCCTACCAGCGAGGAGAAGGAGAGACTTTCAAAGTGCAGTTCACCCAATCTGTACTAGGTGTCTGCCTATGGTGAAAGTGAATCCTTCTCCAGGATCTCCAAGTTGTAAGTGTCCGAGCCTGCAGACATGAATCCCACACACCTTGCTTGCCAAAAACCATGCCTGAACTCACAGCTCCTGGGTGTGGGTTAGGTCATCTTGAACACCCTCAGTGAAGCGGTGCTGGGTTGGTCCAAGGGGGTTCTGCACTGAAGGAGGGGTCTGCTCTAGCTATTGCTGGCTTGGGTGGGGGTTTTCTCCCTTCCAGTCATGTGGGAGCTGTGCTGCACATCCCTCACCCATCGATGGGGATAGTGGGGTCACAGGACCCAAGGTCACACCGCCCATGCCAGCGTGCCACTGTGTGCTGGGGGTGCCATGCACTGGAAAGGGTTGTTCCTGAAATGTCAGCGAGTGGGAACCTCTGGAGGGAAATGTCCTGGTATTTAGGATTGCTGCCCTGCGGTGGGGTTTCAGGCTGGAACCTGTGCTGCAGATGTCCCATCCTGCAGACTCCCAGCCACCCAGGGCAGAGCACATGTTCTGCCCTGAGACAAACAAGCAGCTTTCCCAGGAGCTCAGGGGGCATGGCTTGCACAATGCACTCTCCTCAAAAGTTCAGGCTCCATTCCAGAAACAAGATGGGGAGCCAGTGAAACATCAGACTTTACATCCAAACTAAACACTGACTTAAAAATAACCCCTGGGAGGCAATAAAGGGGGAAGCAAACTGCCATTCTTCAGGCAGGTGTCAAACTGGGATGCTTTCCTTCAGAGAAACAGAAGAAGGGAAGAAACTTAGAGGTTGACTCATCCTTTTCTCCCTTGGAGTGTGGTTTCACCTGGAGCATTAATGGAGGGTGAATTTTAAAGCCAGTGGAAAGTTGCTGGGCTACTGGTCCTAGTACCCAACCTGCTCTGTTTACCCAGGCAGTAGGTAAGCTGCCCTGGCAGCGTGTTGCCTTGCAGCAATAAGGTTCAGTTCCTGTAGGCTAGAGTAGCATGAAAGATTGTATCGTGGCAGCAAATGTCTGTCTGTCTGAACAGAGACACTCTAGGCCAGCATGGGGGCTGTGGATGGGATCCCTCATTCTCCCGTGGGGCACTTACAGGGCTCTGTCCTTCAGTGCGTTGCAGGTGCCATGTACATCACTGGATTCGCAGAGTCCATTGCGGATGTCTTGAGCCTCAGCAACATCTGGGCAGTGCGCGGGATCTCCCTGGCTGTCCTGCTGGGCCTGCTGGGGATCAACCTGGCTGGGGTGAAGTGGATCATCAGGCTCCAGCTTCTACTGCTCTTCCTACTGGCTGTCTCAACGCTGGACTTTGTTATTGGGTCCTTTACACACCTTGATCCAGGTAAAACTGGGGGTGCATCGTGTTGGGGTCGGGAGGCATTTATCCCCCAGAATTTACTCCTTAGGTGTCTTTGTGAAATTACACATCTGGGCAGAGGTAGAGTTCAGCACTTCCAAACATGTCTCCTGTCCTTTGGTACTGATCTTTTAGAGGCAACCTGTAATTTTGCAAGGAGTGTTTCCAGAGCATGACTGAAGATGCCTTATTAATTTAGGTGTTTAACCTCAGGAATTGAGCTCTCCATGTGTGCACTTGTTACTCTTGTATTGCACTCTAAGATTTTCTAACAATAGAGAGTGGCTGTGTTTGCAGTCACTCTTTGTAGCCTTCTGCTGTCTAACTCTGCATTAAGCATTGTGCCCATGAAAACAGAAGACTGACTTTGCGTGAAGGAGATCTTCTCTCTAAAGACCCCTGCGGTCTCTTAGACCCTGGCTGTGGTGAGCTGTGACACCAGCACTGGCCCTGGGCTGCACACCCCTGGATTTGCTGCCCAGGGCCATGGTGGGAAAGCCAAGGAGGGAGCTGGGTGGTCTGGGGCAGGTGACTGCTGGGGTTTCAGGTGCAAGTCTCCCCTGTTAACCTTCCCCAGCCTGACTTCAGCCTGCAGTGGTGGCTTCAGCTTGGGCAAGGTGGAGGTTTGGGGCTCCCACCTGCAACCCTGCTTGCACCCCAAGGCCTATTCCCCTCTCTCCATCCTCATCCTTGAGAGGTGCTTGAAGGGAAACACACCTCAAGATGCGGGGAGTTGTGGTGGAAGGGGTCCATAAAGTGCTGCAGCAGCCACTCCAGCAATAATGAAGTGTAATTAGCTGAGTAAACAGAAGGTGTCAGCTTTTTCTTGGCTTCCCCCGTGTCCAGCAGCACCTTAGGCGGTTGCAATCGACCTGCTAAAGTTAGCTTAAAGGAAAGATCTTCGGTTTTGGTTTACAGTTGGGATTCAGCCGCCAAGCCAGGCAGCAGGAGGGAATCACAAAGGTGTCCATAGTGCCGATGGTGCAGCTGTCTTTTCGTGCTGCTGTGTTATTTTGTGCTGCCGGTACAGTGTGCAAGGATGGTGGAATGGGGACAGAAGCTGCTGCACCAGCAACTGCTCCCCTCTCAGAGAGCCTGTTGGAAAAGCCTTTGCATTTTATATTTAGCGTATAAGAAATGTCCCAAATGGAAGCTGGTAAAAGTCTCAGCAGACACTTGCAAATGAGAATGAAGTGAGGGCGGTTGTGCTCAGTGTGGCGTGTTTTACAGAGAAAGCAACTGACATGCTCCAAACAGCTGCATTTCATAGGAAGTTGTTTTCTAAAGGAAACGGGGAGGGGTTTGCATTTCGGTTGTGCTTGGAGGAGGCCTTTAACGTGGACCTAGAGACCTTTCTAATAGTAGAGAGAAAGCAAATACTCAGGCTGAGACATGATGGTAGGATAGTGAACATAGGGACCAGGAGGACAGAATAAGAGGAACACAAACATCAGCAGGAAACATGCCCAAGTTGAGGTCAACGTAGTTGTCTTTGATTTCCTCCGCTGCCGAGCACTAGATCATTTTCTTCCGTCAGAAAAGAGAGAAAGGAAGGGAAACGAGACGGTTGAGCATTGCAGATGCTGCAGTTTAGCTGCAACTGGCTAAAGAGAGGAGGGTTTAAACCACGACAGCATGGAAGAGTATTGGGCTGGTGATGGCCAGATCCAAGCCCCAAATGCCAGTACCCCAGAGCAGGGCTGCCCGGACGGTGGGACCTGCAGCCATAGGGCTGGCTGGGGAGGGCTGTGGGTTTCTCTGCTTTTACAGACTTCCCTGTGAGAACTGTTTTGAGCCAGGCTGAAGGGTTGCTTCCTCCCAAGTCCTGCATTTCCCCAGAAGGCCTCTGAGTGGTGTGTCAGCACCAACGGTGAGCGCTGGGCTTCAAGAAGCCTCCTCACTCTGTCTTGCAGGCTTTGTGCATGGCATGGATGGATGCTTGTCTCTTGGGTGCAATTGCACTGTCAGCAGAGCGTCCCGTCTGCAAGGGGCTGCGGGTGGGATGTGCACGTGTTGGTGAAGCTCCATCCTCGAGAGTCAGCTGATGGCAATGGCGGGGTGCAGTGCATCTAAGCCCAGCATCTGGGGAAGCATTTGAGACCCCTTTGGGATGGGCAGTCAAGTGATCAGATCTCTGCAGCCTTCATGTCCGTGCAGATGCAAAGGTGAGCGGAGATGCCGGGAGAAGTAATTCTGAGGATAGACCTGTGCACTGGAAAGTTTTCAGCTGACATCTTGTCTGAGTTGCTTCCTTGTTTTATGACAGGTTTATGAGGTTTCAGTTCACAGCCTCAGGTCTCAGTCTCCAAACCTGTAAAATGGGCCTTGTGCAGTTATCCTGCCTTTCCTGCTCCTGCCATGGCAGCCTTTTCCCTCACTTAACATTTCCAAGTGCTGTGCACATACCAAAGAACTATGCATCTGCCAAGCAGCAGTTATTTGGATTTAAATAATCTCCAGGAATGCCTGTCCATCTTGAAGGTCTTAAACGGCTGCCTTTGTGTGGTTGCACTGGGTGGAGTCCACTGCTCTTCTCCCCATTCCCTCAGCTCACACCCAGGCACACACCAAATCGGATATTGTCCAAGCACTCACTCCCTTCCTGTGGTTTGCCTTTATTTTTAGTCTGAGGACGGAGCGTGTTTACACAAAAGGGGGCTTCTCAGCAGGGCTTCCCGCTGCTTTTTCTCCTTTTTATTTTCTCTCTATTGCCGTGGCTCGTTCCAGCTCCCAGAGCCGGCCGGGCTCCTGCAGCCCAGAGCCGGGGCTGGAGGAGCTGAGTGGCTCCAGTACACAGGGAGGGTTCTGGGTTGCTTGTCCTGATGGTGCTGACCCCACTAAGGCTGTAGGCCTGCCTGCCTGCCTGCTCCCTGTCCGGCTGCCATGTCCCTTTGCCTGGCCCCAAGGGCTGTTTCTCCTTTCTGCAGGCTGCCTGCAGGCTGGGGTGGGACTGGCTGATTTTTTGGAGTTAATCCTAAATCCTCCCCTCGGCTCCAGCTGGCGCTTCCCCTGGGAATGGGTCACGGTCCCAGGCTGGGATCTTGGCCAGGGGTGGGTAGTGAGGAGAGGGGCTCCCTGTGCTCTCTGAATACCAGCCTCATGGAGCTGTCTCTGGCCACTTGCCTTAAAATTCAGTCCCACCTCCAGAAACGGAGACCCCTGTGCTCCTTCCTTGGGACAGAAGTATCTCTTTCTCCCTAGGCACAGTTTATACTGTTTTTGCCAAACCTAACACAGGTGAATTGAAATCAGGCAGCACTCAACTTCTCAACCCATAACCAAGATCCAGCATTCCTACACAATTGCATAGTAGCAGTGCAGGGTTTTCTTGGCTTGGTTACGTTTGCATTTTAATTCCGGAGGTCCATACCTCAAAACCAGCCTGAGTTATTTGGGGGGGAACAGTGAATGTAAAGGAGAGGATGCTCCTCTCCGTGACCAGCTCCTCAGAACAGTATGTGAAACTTTTTGGCCTCTTCACGTCCCAAACATTAGAGTCACGGAAAAAGAAGATAAGCCTGCCATTAATGCCCACTCTTTTATTTTCCTAGCATATCTCTGTTAATTTTTGTGTGGGGTGACTCCCAAATACTCCCTTTCAATTAGGCGCCTGCTTTCCTGTTTTGGCAGTGGCTCTCAGGTGCCCCGTTAAAGCAGAGCGGCTGCAGGAATGCGTGGAGAGGGCAGTTATTAGGGGGAGGGCTGGTGTTAATTTGGTTGCACTTTGTTGGTGAGACTAAAGGGATCGCAACATGAGCAAAAGAGGCCCAACAACAGCCTCTTAAATGCCTGGGGGAAAAAAAAAATAAAAAGATTTTGTTGGGAATTCAGGAATTGGGTCCCCTTGGTTTGTGACCCCCCTGTCCTGCAGCAGATAGTGCCACATGGCTGGAAAAGTGCTGAGCCTGGCATCGTGGGGCTCAGCCCCTCGCCTCCCACTGGGGAAACCAGGTAGTTCGTTTCTCAGGGAGGTGGGAAGGCTTGAAGGGCCCGTTGCTGTCAGGGTGCTTCTGCTTGGGATTATTTTCCATGCAAATCACATCCTTCATGTCACCTGCCTGGGTTTTGGCTTCCCAAAGTTGCTCTCGGAGCCCAGAAAACTCATTTTTCATTCTTGCTTCTTCCTCCAAGGGTGAATCTTTTGGAGGATTCAGCCCCCTCGGGTGTTCTGCGGCTGATCTCGGGGAGGTGATCCTCTCCCTTGGGTACCACTGGTGAGGAGCTGTGGGATATGAGCTTCACCTGGGGCTGCAGGAGCGGACAGGGAACCTGTAATTGTTGGTGTGATTTATGTATATAAACACTGGTGTTGTGAAGTTCCCTCAAATGGTGACTCAGCTTTGATGGATTGTATTAATTAAATATATTCCCACATATTTAATATGAAAGTGTCCTAATCAGGGGCTTTTGATTGGCTCTTGGTTGTTTTATTTTATTTTTGGGCACAAGGGGTGTGCCCCAATTTCATAAGAGAGGGTGCAGGAAGGATGTGTGTGTCAGAAGATGATCAGCAGCTAATCCCAGAGGCTTTATCCAGGCTGATTGCTGACTTCCTGTCCTGAGACACATCTGGAAACTGGCATCAAATTCCAAGTAGAAATCACTGAGTGAGCGGCAGCAGAAAAAAAATCCCACTTTGCTACTGAACAAGGTAGACACCGTGGTGAATAAAAGCAGGAGGTTGCTAATACGCTCTTTATTTATTAAAAAACACGGGATTGCTTTCCCCAGGTTTTTCCAATTATAGTGCATTGAATGGCCCTGACATCACTCTTGAGCTGGGGCCAGCCTATTCAACAGTCTGGCGAAGACATTTATTAACTGGTTACCTGCCAATTGTCTGGGCTAGGAGCTGCGGGACAGATGTGTTTTGAAAAGTGATAACATTGTTAGGGGCCTTATTTAGATAGTGAGAGGAAGGCTACACCACTTTGTCCAGGCTCTCTGAAGTAGGTATTTAAAGCAGTTTATTAAAAAAAAAATAAAAAATTAGGTTGATGTAACTTTGCTACATGGTTCCCCTCTGCTGCTCTGTTTGTAGGCAGGGTTTCACAGTGTGTCCTTGCTGGAGGACAGCTGGAAGTAGGACTTTGTTGAGGAGCAGTGGTCTTGCCTGCTGGCAGATGCTCAGGGTGTCAGTACAGCTGTTGCTCACTGGGAGCCAGGGCTGGCGTCCCTGTGCCCCTGCTTTGCCGAGGCCAGGTGGGATTTCTGAGCCCACAGTCCTGAAGCATAGACCAGGAGGTGGGTAAGGAGGAGGGGAGGTCCCTGCCCTCCTGTAACCCTCCAGGCTGTGCTGGGGATGCCGTGTACATCTAACGTGCTTGTAAAAATTTCCAGTGATGGATCCTCCGCTGCATCATTGGAGACTCTGCTCTAGACACAGCCATCTCAAGCTAACTCCCCATTCTTGCAGTCAAAACCCACTGCTTTGGATCTCTTGAGGACTTGAGGACCAGCTAATGTCCGTCCTTTCTGCATTAAACCACCTTGCCTGGAAGACCTCTTGTGCTCCTCTTCAGTCTTCTCCAGGCTGCACCATCTGAATGGCCACGTGGGCATGAGAGCGAGCTGCCCTCTGCTCTGTGCTGCTGAGGAGAAGGAGGGTCCTGGCCTCATCTGGCACCCTAAAATGTGCCACTGCATGGTGCCATCAGGGCCGGGCTGGCCCAGGTCCATCCCCAGAACAGGAGAGGGTTTGCTGAGGTTGTTGCAGGTTTGAACTTGCTTAATAGGTGATACTACTCCCGATTTGTACAGAAGATTTTCTAAGTGATTGATTTAACCTTTAATTTATTTGGTGTTTCCCTGCGAAGCAATGCTGTTTGTTTTCCTAAAGCTTGTAAATAAAACCTGAAATACCTTGGCTGGCTTTGTCCCCTGCTAGACGCTGCCTTCATGGCGGCTTTCCCCACCCGCTCCTGCCATAAAACCTTTCGTGCAGGATCTCTGTTCAGCAGCAACTTGTTTAATGATAGAGACCTCATAAAACTGACGAAGATATATATCATCCCATAATCGCTCCATCTCTCCCTGTTGCTGTGTTTAAATGGGACAGCTTTATTTAATTGCATTGATTTTTTTTTTCTCTTTTTTTGGTGACACTACATAATAGTTTTCAAATGATGGAGGTATCCTCTTTTTTCATTCCCCCAGTGTTTCATTCCAGTCACAGTTCAGCTGTGCCCTGAATCAGCTTTCCTTAGTTAGAGATTTAATTTATGAAGATCATTTCTAGATATTAGATTCTTTCTCCAGCTGCTTCTCTTCTAGTTTGCATTCCTCTCTTAGGCTAAAGAGAAAACTTTGTGTGGGACATGGGTTCTTATCTACTGCTCATCATCTTCTCTGCTGGCTTGTGTTAACAATTTTTGGCTTTCTTTGACTGTAGGTAAGAGATTTTAGCCTGGTTGTACCTTCACTGGCCTGGATGATGGCCCTGTGGTTCTTCCTGGTTTTCTTTCAAAGGGAAAATACATTAATTGAAAAATGTGATTTTGGTAGGGAAAAGGTATTCTGTGATTTAAACTGTCTTCAATTAATGGTTTCAAACAAACAAAAAAGTCCTTTTAGGTGATAACATCTTGCTCAACCTTTCCAAAATCAAACACTGTTGGATTTCCAGTTTGGTTTGCAGTCTGAAACTAGGCTTGAAGGTATAGCTGTGTGTGTTGTATAGAGGATAATAAAAACCTCCCAAAAATAAAATCAAACTATAATTTTGGACATAGAATAAAAAAAATTAACAAATGGAATATTTTTTTTTTTTAAATACCATTGTAGTCTGGATAATATAGCCATAACTTGGAAGTACGAGATGCTCTAGTTATGAGTATGGCAGAAGACTCTGTAGACCATGGCAGGGTCTGGTGAATTATGTTACATTTTGGTTAACTACTTTCTTTTGAAAGATGGGGATTTGATCAACATGGATTCGGCTTTGTCCCAAGCAATACAGGGAGTAGCTCCGAGTTAGAAAGGAGGTCACTCCAATGAGTCCAAAGGATGTGTGTCATTGCCACTGCCGCTCAACTGCTGTTCATTTTCCTCCAATTGTTGTGCCTTGGCTCAGCCTAAATTCTGATTTCTCAAGGCTGGAGTTATTCATCAGAGAAGTTCTGCAGAGCCTCCCACAGCCAGGGACCCTGGGCATGACTTCCAAGAAATACTACTCTATAATTAATAATAATATCCCATTGATGCAAACTATTTTCCTAGAAAAGGGATGAAGCAAGGGACGTTTTCTCGTCCTCTTTGTAATGAATAAAACCATTTCTGCTGGCTGGTTTTAATACTGCTGAACAAGCCAGGTAGTGGATACCACATCAAAAAATAAAATAGTAATGGAAGGATTTTATTTATTACAGAAAGTCTGGAGCTTAGCATTAAATAATACAAAACATAAGTGGTGTTTATAAAGTTGAAATGCCCATGTTAAAATCTCTTCCATTTTTCTTCCAACCAAAATTTCAGATTTTCCACCTGCAGAAAATACCAATTTTTTGGCTTTTTTACAAAAAAGAATTAAACCCCACTTCTGTAGAGACAGAATAAACTCCAAACAGCTCTACTAGCTACTTCCACAGGCACATTCCTGAGTTTTCCTTTATTTAAGCAGTGCCAAGGTGCTGAGCTTTTGTGATGAGGAGCTGCCCCATGTGAGTGCTTTCAGGCTCTGTGTGTGCTCTTGTGTACAGTGGTGGTTTTGCACTTCTCCATCCTGCTGAGAAGCTGAGGGGAGACAAAGCAGGCACATGGGGAGCTGGGCAGAAATTAGTGTTTTCTCCCACCTTGTCCAGTCCCAAAGGAAACGTGATGTGGCTGGGGAGAGCTTGGAGAAGCATAGGCTGCTTCGTGCTCTGAGACAGGTGACAACATCCCACAAGTGAAAATTGCCCCATTAGCTAATTATGAATGTCGGAGACAGATTTAAGCATTTCCCTTTGTTTATTATGCCTTTTGTGCCATTTTTAGCTTTGGCCAGCACCCACTGTCTTTAGGGAGAGGAAAATGCTTGTGACCTGCTGACTCTCTGGCTGGGATGCTCAATGAGGAGATCGAGGATGAAGTGCAAGTGCATTTACTGAGCATGCCTTTTCTAGAAGGGGAAGATGTGAATACTTGGGTTTGTCATGTATGCAAACGACTGATAGTTCCTGAGTGGGTTTTTTGCAGGTTTCCTCAAACAGATCACCTCCTGATGCTTTTGCTCTAGGCTTTCTTGCTCACTTGGGAGTTTTCAGTACACAACTCCCATGGTCCTCTCTGCCTCCTGTCACACGGCAGACCATTGCACTGACAAGTGTTAAACCTCTTTCCAAGAGCATTGTGCAGCAGGCCAGGCTGCAGGGCGTGCTGCCGAAATCCTGAGCAACTTGAGAAGAGCTCGCCTGCTGCATCCGGAGACTTCGAAGAGCAAGACAGGAAAATAGACAGGGAGTGCTTCCCCTTGACAGTGCTATCGGTCTCCATGTTTGCTAATTTATCTGCTCAGCTGAGAAATATTTATGCATGGGGGTGATTCATCACACTGCAGCAAGGTTGCTGGCAGCCATTGGTGTGATGCTTGTCTCCAGGCCGGCACTTGAAGCGTGACCAAAATATCCCGTTTTTGTCCTTGCTGGTGGTGGCCGGCACAAGCAGGTGTGGTGTAGGGTGGTTTTTGGGAGAGAGTTAATGGTGGGATCCCTTGGAGCCCGTGGTGGCAGGAAGCTGTATTGTGTGTTGACTTTAAACAGGAGGTTTGGGAGATCAGCTCTGGAGCAGAAAACAGGAGCTCGGGAGGAACAAACACTCACTGCTTCAGAAGGGCGGCGATTTCCTTTCGGGTAAACACGTCATTAATCTCAGGGAGCACATTCTTTTCCATCAAAAGATAAGGGATTCGAGTTGCCTTTCTCAGGGCTTGGCCTTTTTAGATTGTTTTAACTGTGGCTTTCGCTCCTTCAATTACAGACTTTACATAATCTCTAATTTTTGGGTTTGCCAGGCTTATTATGGGCACAGAGAAAGTCTTGGGCAAGGGAACTCCTTTCCTTCTTTCTTTAAAATTGTTCTGATTCTTCTCCCCCCACCCCTTTCTTGCCAAATTTTTTTTTCACTAAAACCTGTCTATTTTTTGCTACTTGCAGCTCTGACGAATGTGAAACGTAAATGTGCTGTTTGTCCTAATTTATGAAACCATCTCCCTAGTGCTAATGATAAAATAGGAGCTTATTTGTTTGCCACAAGTGGAAAAATAGCAACGGGCTCCTCTCCCCACCCTGGGCTGCTTCTTGCTGTTCAGCTTTGGTTTGACATTTTTGAGGACGCCACTTGCTGTGGCCAGTGAGGCGTGGGAAGAGGCCAGCTGTGGCACCCGGCGCTTAATTTTCATCTGGCACCATCCTGCTGCATGGGGAGACAGCGGCGGCAGAGCTGCTGCTTTCGCTCCTGCTGCCTGTGGCTTGGGGTCTGTGATCGCTCTGAACTTTTTTGATAGCAAGTTTGTTAAACTGGTATTTAGGGGTGAAATTACAGAAGGAATTTAGTCCCTTTCTGGTCTTACCTCTTCTTCTTCCCAGTACTTTGTGCTTAGGGCTGCCAGCGGCGGCATGGGTTGGGGTCGGGTAGAGCAGGCAGTGGGGAGCTCCTGTATCCCCCATCTCTCAGTGCCCTGGCAGCTCAGGCAGACACTCTGCAGTGTTTCTGCTCTGATCTGTCAGTGTGGCCATTGTGTTAATTGCATGATAGCCATGTTTTTATCATAAAATAATGGCATGATAGCCATGTTTTTATCATATCATTGACCCGCATGTATTCAACACAAAAATTCCTCTATTTTTCCTTTACCTAGTTTAAGACTCACAAAACAGAAATACTGAGGCTGTGGGATCTGTCAGCAGGCAGGGATGTGGCCCTGAGGACTGAGATGAACCCAAGGCATGATGTCATTTGTGGCATATGGAGGGTGAATCTGCCGAGACAGGTATCAGAAGTCTTGTGTTTGCTCTTCTCCATCTGGGCTGGACTGCACGTGCCCCATCTCCAGCTATGGAGCTGTGCTGCTGCCCACAAGTCCAGCATGGAGCAGACACGGTCCTGGCTTGCAGGAAGTGTGCACTGACCCACACAGCCTCATGTGGCACAGATGTTGCACTGGGGCTGTAGAAAAGGGCAATTCAGGCTTGGTGAATGTGGTCCCCTGGGTAGATGAGTTCAGCAGCAGCTGTCAGGAGACAGGAGCATTGATGATCTCTTCAGTCCATCCCATCCTCCTCCAGCTCTGCTCCCCTTCAGCTATCCTGTTTTTCTTCTGTTTCTTCCCAGTCTTCTAGCCAAAACTTGTCTATCCAAAGGTGAAGCAGGAGATGTCCTGGAAGATGTTAAAACATTTTTTTATCCCTGTATGAGTTCAGCAAAGGTCATGTTTATTCTCTGTACCTGCCAGTGCAACTCCGCCTCTTAACATGCTTTGTTTTCATGACTCATCAGTTCCCTGTCTCTTAGAGGACTGAGTGAAAATCTGTTCCTGCATCTCACAGGCTGAGTGTCAGCCCACAGCAAGTTGAGCAGTGGACTGGCAGCGTGGAAAACTCACCATACTGTCCCCTGTACCCCTCCAGTGCTGCTTCCCCTCTCACTGTTTTCCTTCCCAACCTTTCCACATTTTTCTCATACATCTCTGCCTCTACCTGCTCTGTACCAGGCTGGCAGCAGTAGGGAGTAGTGATAGTAGTGTTGGACTTGCCTGGGAAAAAAATATTGGGAGGATCTCAGGAGCTTGAGCTGGAGCTGGATGATTGCAAAGGCATGGCTACAGAAGTGGCCCAGCCTTGGAAAAGCGTTGGAAATGTGATTGTTAAGGTTGGTGTTAAGCCCAAACAGGAAGACAAATGTGTGCACGGAGGGATGCAGAGGGATGGGGCTTGTGACTGCACTACTTTGATTTATTTTTTATTCTGTTGGGAAAGGTAATTCAAATGTTACTCATGACCCTGATTCCCTCTTCATGCTTCTTTGATGATGCCGATCCACTGGAGAGGTGCACCATTTTCAGTGACCTTCCTTGGGTGTGCTGGGTGGTGTTGCTGGGCTGTGGATGTGATCAGCCTGATCCATGTCATTCTCCGGCATGTGCGAGTACCCCCTTTGCTGGGGAAGCCCAGAGGCATCTGGAGCGTGGCTGAGTTGGTGCAGAGCGTCATCCAGTGCTGTTGTGTCAGAGGTTCCTATGCTGCTTGTTGCCTCAAAATAAATTTCAGTGTTTGCATAGCACGAGGGGAACACAAAGATAAAAGGACTGTGGGGTTTAGACAACATTCGCGGCTTTGCATCCGTTGTCTTCACATCCACAGTTTCTATGTGGATGGTTAATCCTGTGTATCTGCAACTGCACACTGAGATGCTGAAAAACCTGTTGCTGGTGGTGGTTTGGCATCAAAATGTTGCATTGTTAAAGCCGGGCATGACTGACCTTCCCTTGGCAAGTGAAGACGCTGTTTTTGTGTGATTAGGCTATGGGTAGTAAGTACATTTTGATGAGTTTGGTGACCACCATGGATTAACAACCTCTGTGGGCAGGGGAAGAATTAGTACTGCAGGGGCTTTTGGAGGTAGAATTTCACTCTGTCCCCACTGTAGAGCACTGAGACCTATGTAGAAATTAATTTGGTTTAAGCCACCCAACAGTCATCTGATAGACCACAACTTCTGAGTGTTCCCAACATGACAGAGCTTGACTCTCCTGCTGGGGAGCTAACAGCTCAGTGCTTTGCCCTTGGATAAGAGTCTGGAGGAGGAAGATGCAAGCATGTGGCTGGTGAGGAGTGAAACCTTATCTTACTGTAGAGGTGTGTGTTCAGGTGAGGATGGCAGCTGTGGGACCAGGCTGTGAGGACCATTCCCGTTTTCTCCACACTGGTGTGCCTGGGTATCTCCGGCACCCGCACCAGGACCTCTCTCTGGGCATGTGCTTGGACTGGTGTCCAAGGGGAAGGGCTGGATTTCAGAGCTTATGCCAGAAGGGTTTAGAGATGGAAGAAGAAATGGGAGAGAGATAGAGGAGATAATTATGCCAAGGATATATAATTACTCTTTGGCTCTCCATGTCTTACATCACACAGGATCCTGAAAATGCTGGGGTCAGACCTGGGAAATGTGCTGCAAGACAAACACTTCCAGCTGTTCCTCTGAAAGCAAGTCTCAGCAAGTACCTTCCAGGCGGGAACAAGCGAGCTTACTTATTTAGGAAAAGAAAAAAAACCTCACCATTTCAAGCCTTCAGCATTCACCTTCATAATTAAAATCTCTAATCACAAGCAGAGTGCAATACGTGACCGTCTTCTGGGAGCTGTTTCTTAAGGTGGTTTTCCATTTTTGCATTATTTAGCCCCTGCCTCAGTGCCAGGGTTTACTTAACCTTAAGCTTGTGAACAGGCTTATTGAATTTGGCCAAGACTTGACTAGTCTGTAATGAGCTCCAGGTTGCCTGGAACTTGGCAGCGCCATCGTCCTGTGTGCCGTTGTATAATGGCCTGACCCTGTGTAACCACGGCTTCACCTCACGCCCCTTCTCTGACCTTCTTGAGTCCCGCTCTGAAACCCCAGACTTCACAGAGGGGCCGCCTGCTAAGGAGTGTCCTGAGTGACAGAAACCTCCTTGGCTGCTTTCATCCTCTTCCACAGGGTGAGAGCTGGGAGAAAGTGCAAGAAAAGCTCAAACATGGAACCCAACCAGGGAGGAGGGGGGATGCAGCGGTGGCAACCAGAAGGCTGGTGCCTCCTCCCAAGCATCCGTAGTTACTGGGGAGACATGAAAATCCTGGCCATCTTCCTCCTCCTGCTCTGCTTGCATCGGGCTGATGTGCAGCCCCCTGTGGTCTCCCTACACTTGTGGATGGAGGATGCTCATTCTGGAAGGTCTTCCATTTGAAACTTGCTAGGTGGTTTTTGTTGTTAATTACATCATTTTAATAAGGGCAACTAGAAGGACTTAATTTGTCAAAAATCACAGGAATAATTCAGATATTGCTCTAAATAATTTTTTTTCCTGTTGTTTATTTACTTCAACTCAATCACTTGGGAAACCTATTATGCGCCTGCTCCTTATTGAGTATCTAATGATGAAAATAAAGTGTTACTGCTCTTTATTGTGCATTTCCCATATGACTGACATGGCACAGAGAAGGAACCGGATTCTTTTCCTTCTAGCATGACACTGGGAAGATTGTTTATAGCACTTCAGCTCCAGCCCTCTGCAAGCCAACTGAGAGCAGGATCATTAAAGGTAGGATTTAGAGGCTGTGTGGTTGCATAAATTAACTGAGAGCAAAATTTGTTAGACAAACATTTTGTAATGAGTGAGGAGAGAGGAACCTGGCTTGGATCTTGTGTACCCAGGAGTAAGCTGGAGGAGGAAAAGATCCTCTTACAAAAAAAAAAAAATCTCGCCTTGTTTGGAGATCAGAGAGCCAAATATAGACCCTATCATGTTTCCTTCCCTCCTCCTTCCTAAGCTCGTCCTTTTGAAGTGCACTTTCAATGGGATGTGGATAATTGACTCTGTGAACAACTGACCAAGTGCTCTGTTGGTTTAACCGATTGGTCTCAGTTGCTGATTCCTGTTTTGTTTTGGATGATTTTCAGCCCAATTGCCCCGTCAGCTACAATTAGTCCCATTAATATGACAGCTGAAAGGTCACAGATGACTCGCTCCGGTCGCAGGCATGAGGGCAGCCAGGAGATGCTCACAGCATGTTGTTCTCAGCTCTGTGGTCGCGTGCCGATAGCTTGCTTAAATTGATGGCAATTGCAAATCCTGGTGTAAAATGGATCAAAAGGGACATGAGATTTGCTTCACAGGAGGCTGATTGACTGAGAAATGAGGTTGCAATAACAAGTAACATTTGGATGAACTTTTCTTTAATTAGACAAGAAAGCTGCTGGTTCTGTATAAAGGGGAAATGTGGAATGGATGGGCTTCCTCTTGCCCTCTAGAACCATGAGGAAAGGAAGCAGAAGTGGGATAGAGTTGTAGGTGCATCCTGTGGCTTTTTCAACAAATCCATTGCTGTAGTGTCCTGTGGTTCCAGTGACGTCTGCCATGGTTTCGGGCTTTGTCTTTCACCCAGGATTTACACTTATGGGTATAAAGTAGGAAGGGGAACAGCAGACAAATGGATAGGGCACCACAGGATCTTTTGCCTTTCTTAAGATGAATAGTGGTTAGATACACCCAGGTGCAGATCAAACATTGGACTCATGGGTTTCATGGTCTCTGGCCATGGTATGGCCAAAATGGTGTCAAAGAAAATCTAGTCTTGTTGTATGCTTGTCCTTTTGCATGAGAAAAGAGACATAAGGCACCTAAAGTGCCTGTATCAACCCATCATTGAATTATATAGCTCCAAAACCCAGTTGGAAAAACTTGGATATGGTTCACTCACAAACAGAACACTGTGCTTGGTGAGGTCCTGCAAGATTCTGGTTTTGGTTTGGTGTTATTTGGTATTTTCCTTAACTGCTTAGGTGATGGAAAAGAGAATATGCAGTTTCAGATTGCAGATGACCTCTGGATGGGAAGGGCTCACAGCATCCTGGCTGAGAGGGTCAGACTTCCAGATGACCTCACACAAACTGGGAAAGTGGCATGAAGAGGACAATTTGTGGTTTGATGAAGAAAATGTGAAGTTTTACAGCCTGACAGAAACTGTGTCAGTGCAAAATGGGGTCTGTTTTCAACGGGTGAAAGGATGGCATTAAAAATTGCAAATAACTTACGGATCAGGACAGAAACAGCAGTATGAAGTTCAAACAGGGTGATTTTGGTTAGACAGTAGGGGAAACCTAAATGATAATAAGAGGAAAATATAGGAGCAAACCATCAAAAGAGGCTTCACAGGAGATTTTTGAAAGTTGGAGGGGCAAACTCTTGTCAAGAGTGACATAGATATATTTGAGGCTGCTGCAAAGTACAGGTTGGAGAAGGTCTGCAGATCTCCTTGGGGCGAGATGAATATTTTGCCCACCCTTTTTGTTTTACTAATGAAGCATTAACATTTCTGTGAGGAGCACATACTTGAAAAATCCCTGAAATTTTCCTTCAGCAGTTTGGTGGGAGCTTTGCAGCCAGCCCACGTGCCAACAGCACAAATTCCAGTTGAAGGAGCTCAGGTCTGGTCTTGCGGGAAGTGCAGCCTACACAAATCCCCCCTTTATTTCTCCAGAAGCTGCACTTTCTGCAGACATCCGTGAGGTCCAGAGGTCAGTGTGCTGCACTGAGCTTATTCCTTTTAAATCTTGTCTGGGACTCGTTCCTAGTGAAGATAGCTGGTGCTTTTAAAACGCCTAGCAGCAGGAGACCTTTACTATCAGTGTATTTCCATCCATGTTTGGGCAACACGATGAATGCGGATGTAGTAGGAAACTTTTGATTATCTGTAGGATTTTTCTGTTGCAACTTCAAAGCAGTGTGGTTAGTTATATTCTGAGACTTTAAATGGATAGGTCTTGTGTTCAGAGCTCTGATTTAATTTTCTGATTTAATCTATTCTCCAAACATCATTAATATTGTCTTTGAGGCATGGGACAGATTTGATGGAGTCTTTTTTAAATTTCTGGCCATCACCCTGTGCAGCCATGAACATCCTGCTAATGACAAAATTCAAGTTATTGCAGTCACATGTCTTGTGGAAATAGGCTGTGGTGGCAGGAGCAAAAAAGGAACTGACTTTGCTCACCTCCCACCCCCAGCTGGCATGAGCATATGGATGACTGACAAGAAGTTTCCACAGATTAAAATATTCCATTAAAAACATGTTGAAAATGAAATTATGGATTTCATAGATGTATCATTAATTCCTTAACTTGCTTTCACGTGTTATCTTTTCTACCTATAATCATCTAAACCCTTTCCTAATTAGTGCCCTACTGGCATGTCAGCTTATAGGTTCAACTATTCCTAACAAATCCAGGTTTGTGGAATAATTTGACCTGTCCTTCTAGTGTGAAGTGAGGGAGCAGGATACTCCATTACATACCCAGTAAGCCAGTTGTTTGATGATATCTTACCCATTGCTTTTTCTTCTCTTCCATCTTCTGTAAAACTTTTTATTTGGAAAGTAAAACTTCTGTGTGTATGACTTCGGAAAAACTTGGCAGAAGTTGGTGTGGGGAGCAGGGCACAGCCCCAGGTCTCAGCATTTGCTCCTTGCTGAGCAGGTGATGAACATCTGCAGAAGACTCGGGAGGGAGGCAGCTGCTTGTGATGCGCAGCCCCATGTTTAGCCTTGGTTTAGAGGTAACACAGCAACAGGAGAGCAGTGGCTTCAGGAAGGTAAGTGTACAACATGGCATTGGATAGCAGTAGGCAGTTTTAGAGCACCTGATTCCTTCTCCACTGGCAAACTCATCTTGTAAGGGAGAGCCTGCAACAAACTGGCCTGTTGGCTCTGGGCTCATTTGCAACCAGTGTATAAACTGGGTGTGTTGGTAGCAGCTTAACCTCAGGTCTGGTCTGTGCAGGATCTTGACTGGCAGAAACACAGAACTGGGATATGGTGTGAGGGCTTGCTCAGGGATGCAGTTGTCTTTTGGCAGCATAATTTTGCTCTGTTTGGAAAGAGGATTAAAGTGGCATGGATTAAATAAGTATCAATATTAGCTGATTCCTGCAGAGTTTTCCTCTGTGGGCAGGTTTTACAGAAAGATGTTCAGCTTGCTTGCAGATAGGACTCCGTATGATCCATGTTCTGGCTTGGCAAGAGCTGCCCAGCCTGGTGGTGCTTCTCGATGTGCTGGCCCCCACCGCTGCACCTTTCCCTGGCATTTGCACCCGTGTAACCTCACTGACCTCTTTGTCTGCCTTCTGCCCCCAGCAAATAAGTTGACGTTCCTCCTGTCAAACTATCCGTTGAAACAGCTGCTGCTGTTGCACGTGTTTAGAGGATGGGTGGTTGCCAAGAGCAGGCTGGAGGGTCTCCTGCAGTTCCTCTGGTTTCTGAAGTTCTCCTCTCACCCTCTGTGTCTTTGCAGAACATGGCTTCGTCGGCTACTCGGAAGAGCTTATGTTCAACAACACGCTGCCGGACTACAGCCAGGGGGAGTCATTCTTCACTGTTTTCGGAGTGTTTTTCCCAGCTGCCACAGGTACAGTTAAGTTTTATCCTCTCCCTCTTTCCCTGCACAGTCACATCTTGGAGATGAGCAGAAGCAAGGGGAGTTCTGCTGGGCTGCAAGTCAAGGTGAGTGGGACTGTACTCACATGTAGCAAACTCACGTGGTCCATTCAAAATGTTCAGGCTTTCTTCCAGCATCTCAAATTTTGCACACTCCTGTCCTGTTCACTTGAATGTGCTCTTCTGTCGCTCTGTAGTCAGAAACTGCTGGTCAACTCTCTGGGTTGATGTGGTGGTGTAAATCCCCTCCCTGACAAGAACAAGGCTCAGGCACTGATCTTGGCCAATGCTGTCAGGCCACAAGGTATTGAGCCTTTGTAAAAATGCCAGTCATGATTTATCTTATTAGATAAGCCTTATGACTTGACTGCAGTGGGAGTGTGGGAAGAGCACAGGAGGGCCTTCCCTCCATCCTTACTGTGGGCGGGTGGCTGAGCTGGGCTGATGCCATTGCTCACGATGCTGACCTACCACTCTGTGCACAGTGTCATGGATGCATCTTTGCATGTCAGCAGAGCTCATGTTTATGAGCTTAACTGGATGCTTTCATATTATTCATTCCCTTAAATTACCAGGAAGATCCATGTCCCTTTTCCAAAGCTGGCAGTCTCCAGTGGGAATGAAATAGCTGTCAATTGGAGTTACATTACCTTTTGTTGATGCTGGGTTTTTTTAAGCTATAAAAAGTACCGATTATAAGCAGTTTCCATAGCGATGAATCCTTGGATTACAGAATGAATTTTCAGAGGATTAGCTCTAAGCAACTCGATGGAAGTTGTTCGCAGAATTGCTGCGGTACAGGGAGACAAACGAAAGGGTTTTGTGAAACAGATGGGACTGGAGAGATGGTCTGGTAGCAGAAGTTGTCACTTTGTCAGGTGCACCTGGTGCAGGACTTCAAATTTTCCTTTGATATCCTCTCTCCCAGTTTATCAGGGTGGCTGATGCTTCTGTGTAAACTTCTTCCTGGAAAACTCATCTGCCTGAACTATCAGCACCTTGGAGAAGTTGGCTTCTGCCCTCTTTTTTTGTCATTTCTGCCTGGCCAAAGTGAGTCCCTCAGCCAAAGAAAGAGACTTTCCTCATGAGCCCTTCCTCTGATACATGAAAGCAGTTTTTCTCCAGTTCCTTGGTTACAGAAGAAGGAATAGTTATGACAAAGCTGTGTAGAAAATTGCTGTGATTAGCCATATTAAATGGTTCTTCATCACTGCTAATGCTTGACTCCTAGGAAGAAGGCCAAAGCCAATAGACATAATTTATTTAAAGCCCTGGCAGCCTGTTGCTTTGTTAGTTAGCAGTAGTAATACCAGTAGTAATGTTAAACATTCTCTGAAAATACAGATTGGGCAGATGTATAATTACTTTGGTTGCTGCACAGCTTTTCATGCGTTCTTTTTAATTGCTTGGTTATTTACAGGATTTAAATTATTCCTTCAGTGTAGTGGTGCCAGTGGCACCATATAACATCGCTATTGCTCCTGTTACTGCTGTTTGTTGCACTGTGGAGTTCAGGAACCTCATAAAACGTAGGGTTGTGTTTGGTGCTCTACATGAAAGAACTTTTGATTTGATTAAGAAGTCTTTAGGGTGGGAGTCAAGACTCCTCTGCTGCAGATCATGAATGGGAAGCCCAGTGTAACCTCAGAAGTGCTGGGAATAAAGCTCACATCTGCTAGGGCTGGGGCAATGCATGAGGGCTGGTTCCCCCACGTCTTGCCTGACCCACGCTGGCTTAGCTGGCTTCCTCCCCCACGATGGGGGTGCAATGCTAGGGCCTGCAGAGGGTACCCCAGGTTTCTCGGGATCCCACGTGCTGGAGAGAGCTGCTTCCCACCACATTGTGGGCACTGCTTGGATGCAGCTAGAGCCTGCCAGCAGGACAGGTGGTCCGTAAGACTGGAGATGACATTTCAGGGATGGGTTTGGCCGTGTCATTAATGGCGGGCTGAGAGATGTGATAGGATTGCCAGCACCTCTGATGCAGGGCACGCAGCATGAGGCAAACTGTGAGCGAGCAGCAGTGTCAGCCCCAGCACCTCTGCATGAAAAGAAGCGGCAGGGACAGGTGAATGTCACTCCCAGGCTGTCACCTCCAGCCTGCGCTCCTGTCCAGCACCATCCCCAAGTGGTACCTGCCTCTGCTGGAACCCCCACAGTGACCCAGCCGAAGCACTAGAAGCAAAATCCTTTGCATCAAAATGCAACAGAAATTTGGAGAGAGTTTCAGTGAAACAATATGTTGTTTAGTTTTGAGGGGTACTTCAAGCTAGTTTGAAACATTTCTTTGACCCAAAGCAATGTTCTGTTTCTCTTTAATTATTAAATGTTGTGTTTACTCTTTTTAATTTTTAGCATATGCTAGTTTACGATCTAAGATGCTCTTTTGATAACAAAGTTTTTTAAAAAAATGTTTAGGAAATTGTAAAACAAGATGTTTGGGCCTTTCTGAGATTAAATGTTCCTCTTTGAAGTGAAACTATTTTGATCTCTCCAGGATAAACTCTTTCCTCTCCCTCTGAAACGGTTATCTGAATTCAACTGGTTTAAATTTGGTCTCCGGGATGTGCTGAAAAGTGGTTTTAAGTTGCCCATTTCCACCAGAAATAGCAATGAAACGGAAAAGTCAGAAATACAGGCTGGTAGCTGTAAAAGCAAAGAGGGGCATCCAGTTCAGGGAAGGGGAGCAGGACCTTCGAGGAGACCCTTGCTGTGACAAAATGGGCAGGAGGAGCAGCTGGGTGGTTCAGCTGGAAGGGATGGGATGGTCATTCCAGCCTTTCAGAGACTGGTAGTGACGTTCTGCCTCCTGTGAGCATTCTCCTTGGATTGTTTTGCTCCAGGTCAGTTTGTTTTCTCTGTTTCTCTGTATTTTATTGGTACAACTCCAGCAACGTGTGTGAAGTTATCCTGGTTTTACGGTTGAGCGGTGGTAAGCAGAGGCTGGTCCATTTGCTTCCTGGGTAATAGCTGTTTAAACCATTTCAGCTGGATGTGCAGTGCAGCTGGCTTTATTCCCCCAAGTTTGTCATTTAATAATAGAGAAGTATCTGAGTGTTCCAAAACATACATATAGAGCTGGCCTAAATGGGAGTCTGTGGACATGGAGGACTCAGATTTGCCGACTTCAATCCAAAGGGCTAACACTTGCTACAGAAGATGTGAACATACCCCTACAGAGATTCTGTGCATTAACCAGATGTTTTTCTGCATCTTCTTAATGCACATGTTTTGCTGCTGTGCTGTGATACGCAAACACCCAGCTACCCGTCTAGCCAGGGCTTTGCACGGGGAAGGAGTCTCAGGAGCTGGCTGCCCACGGTCAGCTCCTAGCAGCAGCCATGCAGCCATCAATGCATTTTTAAAAGGAAGTTAAACGTCGCTTCTGTTGTGCAGAGAATGTTTTTCTTTTTCTAGTATATCCCCAAGGTTTTCTGTCTAATGAAAGAAGTGTGCTGTCATGTGATATAAAAAAGTAAGACGATGTTTGAAGCAGCGTTAGTGGAAAATATCATCGTACTGAAACCAGTTCTGAAATAAACCATATTTGGCACTTGCAAAATGACAGCAAATAGATTTAGAAGTTTTGGGCCAAGTTATCAGATGATGTAAACTGGCACAGCTCCATTGAAGTCTATGGAGAGGTGCCAGCTTACATCAGTGGAGAATTTGGTCCCTTTAAAAAATTAGCTACAGTTCTTATCTAAGATTTTCCATTCTTCATCTCTTGGGTGAAGGAAAAAAAAAAACCCTTTTATATTTCATAGTAAATTCACTGGAAAATGCAATGGGTGCTTGCAGGCAGTCATATCTACAGTTATAAACCCTAGCTGGTGGAGTTAGAAAGCCAGAGCTGGTGAAGCTGATGGTTGTGCCTAATGTGCAATGTAGGTGGTCCCCTCATGCACGTATCCACCGCCTGGATGATGCCCAGGACAGGATTACGCTGGGAATAGCAGCAATGTACAGACTGTCTCAGCCATAATTTCCTGGCTGAATTGACCGTGTTTTCATGATTCCTTGTCCAGAAGCTTTGTCATTATCTGCTGCTCTCTGAGATAATAGCCAGTGTGGAAAATCCAGCCTGCTATCTCGTTGAAACAGAGAGGTGGATAATTTTCTCCATGGACAATCTGCAGATATGATTGCTTGAGTTCAGAAGAGATTGGCCGTTTCCCTAGGGACAGGTCTGTGTCTGGAGGAAGGAACGTCCCAACTTCTATATGCAAGTATAGCGTTTTTCTTCTGTTGAGTAACTATAGTCTCTAGAAAGGCTGTTTGTGGCTACTCACAAGTCAGACCAGTTCTCTGGCAGGGGGTGCCTGAGGCTATGGATGGTGGAGATTGTTTAGGGGTTTTTTGAAAATTAATCAGGTCGTCCTTTCATTGAAAAGTGAGGTGGGTAGTCTGCTGCTCACAAAAGACCTTGTCAGTACTGTTCTGTGGCACCCATCATCCTGTCTGAAAAATTCCTTTTTGGGTGTTGGTGGAGAGGTGGCTTTGGCATTGTCCATACGTCTGTATACCAGTGTCCATATTTTTATACTAGTCAGGTCAGAGGCATAGTTGCAGCACAGAGGAGACGGCTTTCACCTGAGTGGTGGAGAATATCTGTGTTGGTTTCCTCTGTGGTGGCCTTGGCCTTTGTCAGTGGAAGCCATGAGACTCTGCTGACCTCCTGGAGGTCCAGACAGAAGCTAATGGTGTGCAGTGACCTGGGTCTGACCCCTAATCTCTGCCAGGCAGGAGGTCAATTATCAATCTCAAGATCCCATTTATGTGGGTTCCAGCAGGTCATCTCCTAGCTGCTCCTGAATATGCGTGTGTCTGTGGGAGGGAAGCAATGAGGTGGCCCAGGCTGTGCAGTCATCGCTGTGCTGATGACTCGCATGTCTTCAACTTTTTTCATATTCAGCCCAGAAAACCATTTTGGTGTTTCCCCAGTGCTTTGCTGAGGCAGGAGTTTGGATGAGGAAGAAGTGTGTCAAGCTCAAGCTGGAAGATTTAGAGGTGGTGCCAGATGTTTGGGAAACTTGGCCAAGAGGCACATGAGATTAACAGCTGTCCTTCTGACAATAGTTTGCTCCCTTTGGAAGAAAAGTTGAGAGTATTCTCAGCTTTCTGCTTTGCCGTCGGATTGCAAAGTAGCATGTCACCAAAGAGTGCTTCTTAAAGACTTCATTCAGCATGATGTTTGTGACCACTTCCATGGACTTCTGCCTTCCTGATTCTTCTCACCTCCAGCTAAGCCTGTTGTGTAGCTGTTTAAAAGGACCAGTGCTTGAACAGGGCTTGGAAGTTTTATCGGGGGAAAAGCCCACCAGTTGATGGGCTTTTAGCAGTGCTGTTCAGAAGTACATCCACAGGAGAAAATTAAGAACTCATTTTGATTTGTAATGTTTTCAGTATGGTGTCAAGGATTCAAATCTGGTCTAAATCTGGAAGACAGCCCTTCCAGGATCTGAGGAATGCCAGGAGCCCATGGGGATAGTGGGGTGGCTGTTGGGGCTCTTGCTCTGTAGTGGAGAGGAGGATAGAAAAAGATGGCTGCTGAGTGGAATGATCAAGGGGGAAAAATAAAAGCAAGTGAAAGATATTAATAATAAATAAAAAAGCCCTGGATGCTTGGATGATATGTTTGGCAGCATGTGAGTGCCTTGTGCTTGTTAATGTGCTATTGTCACAGCAAGGAGAGGAAGTGTTACGGTTCCCATTGAGCAAGTGTGAAGATGGAGCTATGAAGATGCACAGCAAAGCCTAGGACAGAGAGGGAGATAAGCCCCCCCTGTTCCTCGATTAGCAACCCAACCATTGCTCCTTGCTGGCAGTCCATTGGTGGCCATGCAATGTCTGTAGGAAAGGCATCCGTCTGGCTGAGCTGCATTTGTCCCCTTTACCCTGGGATTTGTCCCACAGCTCCTATTAACCCTTTGTCTTGGGGAAAAAAACCTCCCAAGCAGCAATCAGTGTTTGAGCTTTAAAATGCAATGGGTTGTCACTGATTTAGAGCTCTAGTCACTCAGATTTGCAGTCTCAGAGACTGACTTCGTCATTCTTGTGCCTTTTGGAAATGAGGAATGACTGCTGGACTTGGCAGCTGAGAGGCAGACCGACGCATGGTCGGTCCCCTGCTGCTGGGGCTGGCAGATGCTGCAAGCGCCGTGGCGTTGGCATCCTCCTCCTCATTGTTGTTCGTTGGTGATCTCACCCCAGCCACCAGGGACTGTCCCATGAGCACTGCTGGCTGGCACCTGGCCCATGCGTCCTTATAAAGACATTATTTTGACATCCAAGGGGTGGGACAGTGATGGGCAGAAGTTAGTGTCTTAAAGAGGCTCATCTGTCCTGCCTTCAAGTTGTCCAAATTCACATCAGGATTCTAAATCACAGATTATTTTTTTAAAATGTATATATAGCAGATATCTGAAGTCTTCTAGGAAAAGTTTTGGATAATGTGACAAGAGAGGTTGTGTTTTCTTGACAAGTCTGGTATGACTCCTTCTTCAACTATAGGCAAAGCCTCTTAACCAATCAGTACCTTGGGTTCCTGGCCTCAGTGTGAAACCTGTAATCCTTTGCTCCATCCTGTAGCCCTTTTTTGCATATTTAGGTGGTAATTTTTTAGGCTAAGGACTGTCACAGATTGTACAATACCCTGTACTCTAGCCTAAAATAATAGTTCAGTACTTTATTCTTAGTCGTACCACGTGTTTTCTGGGTGATGCTGGATCAATCATTTGCCCTCTTAGCACTTCTATTTTCCTATCTGCAAAGTAGAGATAATGCCTACTTCCAACGCAGATCCCTTGGCTGGAAGGTGCCACCTACGTGCTGAGCACTGTTATTCCCTCTGCTAAATGTGCATGTGATTGTCATTGAACGCAGACAGAACAGGCCATTTTGTAATGATGGTTGTTCCCCATGAATGCAGGGACCTGTAATGGATCCAGTCTGGGGGGGTAGCCCCACCTGCTGAATGCGCTGCCACGATAAGTGGTAGCATTTTTCTCTTCAACAATTGGACAGCACTATCTTCTGTGAGGTTTGCATTAAGATAAGATGGGTTTTGTTTGGATTTCTGCTTCCCCCCCCTCGGCATTGTTCAAAGTGGACAAAGGGTTCTTTGTAGACGTGCTGGTGGTGGCTTGCTTCTATTGAAGTCATGAACAGTTTCTTACCAAGCAGTCGATGGGAGCCAGTATTTGTGTGTCTGGAAGCGCAATGAAGTGATACAGTTACTGTTCTGAAGTAGTCAATTAACTGGCTGATTAAAATATATTACATATTATAATATGTATTATATATGCTATAACTTAGATTAACTCTAAATTGCATTTATGTCTACAAAATACAGGTGTAATGGCTGGGTTCAATATGAGCGGAGATCTCCAAAAGCCTGCTACCAACATTCCCCTGGGGTCTCTGGCCGCTATTGGAACCTCGTAAGTCATAGATTGGGGAATATCTACTCTCTGGAGACTGCCCTGGATGTGACCAATCCATTTCATATTCCCATCAACCTTTTATTACTCAGCCATCTGGAAAATTAAAGTCTGGCTCTCATTCAAATGATCATTCATTACCACCACCTTCTCTGGGTGGGTTAGAGAAGAGGTTCATTAATGCAGATGTAATCAGTCCTTCCTCTGCTGGGTGGGATCTGTGTTGGCACTAGAGCAGTTGTGCTGCTGCAGCCCAGGTCTCCCAGAGTGGGATGCAAATTTCTTGAAGGCTTGGGGTGTGTGATTTTGTCACTTATTGCTGTTAATTTCAAAGTGCTTAATTTTTCTATATGAATAGAAAATATAAAAAATATTTTAAAATACAATTTTTATTATTGGGAAAATGGGCCAGGAGAGGTGAGAAGACCTACCCACCTGCAAGGCCAGGGGGATGGAGGAGCTCTACATCCCCAAGCAGTGTCTCCCCCAGGAAATTCTGCTTTCCAGGAGTTAAATACTATTACATATTAAAAAAAAAAAAAAAAAAAAAAAAAGTATGTTTCCCTGCCAGCTTTCATTGCCACCTGAATGGCTTTTGAAATTATTATTTTTACTTGCATACCAAGGGTCAGACAGAAAGGTAGGATCTTCAGAATTTAGAGGGATTCCTGCTGAAATTGGTGCTTGTTTTATGTGAGGGGATTCCACAGAACACGGAGTATCACAGATAGATGGACAGTGGTCATTCATATCTCTGCTGTCTGGACTTTGCAGACAGACTAGCTTATCCCTCCACCTGAGTACTGGAAAGGCCAGAGACACCAGAGGAGGGTCATGACTGAGGTTGCAGAGCAGGCTGACTGTGGTGTTTAGTGTTACTGCCAGATGAGGGGACTCGTGTACCTGCAGAATCGTGGAATCACAGAATGGTTTGAGTTGGAAGGGACCTTCAAGATCATCCAGTTCCAACCCCCCTGCCATGGGCAGGGACACCTTCCACTAGAACAGGTTGCTCAGAGCCCCGTCCAACCTGGCCTTGAACACTGCCGGGGGCGGGGGGCATCTACCACCTTCTCTGGAAAACCTGTTCCAGTGTTCATCACCCTTTTCATAAAAGATTCCTTCCTTATCTCTAGTCTGAATCTACCTCTTTTAGTTTAAAAACATTACCCCTTGTCCTATTGCTACAGTTATCTCCCCCATGCACACATCAAGAGTGCAGGTAACTTCCCCTCAGGGGTACTGTACAGTCACGCTGTGGCTGTCCCTGGTGCATTGTAGGTAGGGTAGGTAACATGGACCAGTATTAAATTTAGCCCTGAGGCTAAATCATGGAGGAACAGCCCATGCAGAGTGGTTGAAGACCCAGTCTGGGGGTACTTGACCTTCTCCTGGCTCTGCTAATGGGCAGAATTCTCAATGGTCTTCTCTTGCTGGAAAAAAATTGTTTATTTTTATTGTTTGCAGGTGGTTTCTGTACATGGTCTTTGTTTTTTTGCTGGGAGCCATTTGTACCCGTCAGTCACTCCGCTATGACTTCATGATAGCAGAGAAGGTAACTTGTTTGAATAACCCAGTGTGGTTTTATAGAACGGTGCTTTCAGGTTGCCATCTGCCTTACTGAATGCTTGAATTTTCCAAAAGCCTAAGGAATTTGGGTGCCCATCCCTCATTGAAATTCAGGGGGATTTCCCCATTGCAAATCCTAGTGTACAATTGGTTTGAATAGCTTTGCATTCACCAGCATATCCAGTAATGCTGAATCTTGGCATAATCACCCGGCAATAGCTTTAAAAGCTAAAATATGCTAATGTGGTCTAATGATAAATGCTGTATTGTATTCAGTGTATCCTTTCTTGTTGGTGAAAGCTTAAACCAAATTGAAATCTCTAAAGAACCCCACTGCTTATCTTTACTAAGTCAAGTGAAGCTTGCATTTCCATATCTACCGGGCTGTAATTGCAGGGCGAGCAATAGGATTATTAAACTCGAGACATTCCACATGGGTATATATACATGAAGAAGGTTTGTAGTGTTAGAGGCAATGAACCTTATCATTGCAGGCCTTTAAAAAGAGAGCAAAAGGTTTTGGTGTGTGCTATTGTTTTACTTTAAATGGGATATGGAAGGGCTAACCTTCGGTTATTCAGCATTACTCAAAATCATGGGTTCACCATGTTTGACACTATTTCTTATGGTTAATTTAAAATCGAGATGTTTGCCATTTATTTGATTTGTAATATTTTTTTAATCCAAAATATCAATTTGAAACTCTGGCTTTGTTTTCTTTCAAAGTAATTGTAGCTTTAGACTTCCTCTAGCCCCCAGAATAACTTCCAAATTATTGGTGGGGCTCCTGCCACTTCCTGCTGAGGTAAAAAATAATTTATATTTTAGGGGAAAAAAAAAATGAGCCTACCTGCTTTAAGGCAATGTCTTTGTATGTCAGTGATTTAGTGGGCGAAAGGTACAATAACTAAAAGAAACAGCTTAAAATGAAACAGCTGAAGAGAAAGAGATTGTTAAAGTTGTGTTTTAACTTCAAAACTCTTGTGAGGGGAGGGGAATGAAACATCTCCCAGTAAAGGATGAAAGAATGTGAAGATATTTGATAATGTTAAATATAAACCCCCAAAGAGTCAAACAAAACCCTAGTATGGAACAAAACAATGGTGCAATCCCAGTATTCACGTTGCTTCTTTGAGTTATTACAAGCTGCTTTAGATTTTAATGACTTTGTGTGAAGAGAGGGAGGGGGGAGAGCTCATTATACACCCAAGCTCTCCCTTTCTGTCACTCACAGGTGAGCAAGTGCTTGACTGCTTTTCTCCCTTACAATACTTGTTTGGCTTTTTAAACATAAAACTGAGATTCAGTAATTTCACTACTAATGAGCTCGAAGTGCCAGTTTCTTTCAAAGTATTCACACTCTCCATGCTCAAAACCCCCAGCAAACCCTTTCATCAGGCTTGGTGAAAAGGACTCTTCCCCTCTAACCCTGATTTGAATGTCAAGCAGTACATTTCAATGCAAAAATTTTTGGCAGCTAAAATAACATATGATGTCTGGCACAACTGATTGTTTCTTCCAAGTATTTCTCAAAGCAAGGCAGGATTAGAGGAGAGGGAAGGGGAGAATCCCCATTGAGTGTCTAATGAAGGCTGATAGCTGCTCATCTTTGCCTCAAGTTTCTTCTGTCCCCCAGGATAAAATTCACAAGGCCAAGTGGATTGTCATAGGGAAAAGAAATGTTGTGGTAGGAAATTTGAACAGTTCTGTACCACGATATTAATTTTACATGCCTTTCCCAAACAGCGAGCATTTCATGGCTTTTTACCCAATCTCCTTTTTGCTGTGTGTGGATTTCATAGATGAGGAAAAGGCAGATGTAGCTTGAATCATCTTTAGCCATGCAAATGTGTGTAATTCTTTCTAATAAAGCATGTGTCACCTGACTTCAAGAGGGTCAGAAGCTGGGAGTACCCATGTTCATTTAGACCTTATTTTCCACAAGAGGAGGTGGGAACAAAGGACATGTGGGATGCAGGGGACCTGCATCTGGTGACATCCCTTGCCACAGATATCTGCCTGTGCCTCCAGCAGCTCACTTCAGTGGAGTATGGGCAAGATGGATCTGGACCAAAATTTGCTTTTTTTTTTTTCTCCTCCCTGCCTGGCCTTTGTGCTGGTGTTAACCCCCACGCCTTGCCTTTCTCTGTGGGTGGCTGTCAGACTCATGTGGTCTTGCAGCACTTGGGCATGTCTCAGGTGGCCCTAGACCTTAGTCTCCTTGGCTGTGTCTGCCCACACACTTACACCACGGTACCAGGAGCACTCCCATTTCAAAGCTTTCTTGCACAGTGTTCATATTGTGGGGTTTTGTGTATTTGGGTGGGTTTTTTTTAGATATACTGCCTGTGCTTGCAGCTCTTGACAGCAGGGAGACCCCAGTCCTTGCTTCTGTGTGATAGACCAGGAGCTGCCCTCCTTTCCCTCCATGCCTGCAGGAGATGCTCCCCGTTTGAAAGGGTGCTCACTAGAAACCTGTAATAATCCCAGCCTTGTTATCACTATGGCTTTAAACATTTTTTTTTTAAAGATTCATGTTGGCTGAAGAAAATTATTTTCTCATTGAAGACAGGAAAATAAGGTCACTGTATTATATCCTTCAGAGCATATTCTTTGAGATGCCATTTTTTTAAGTGGCAATTTGGATTTGGTTTTACTGTGGATTTTCTTTCAGGATTGGTTTTCCCCTCTGGGACACAGGGGTTTGTCTTCCTGTTTTGGATGGTTGGAAGTCTGGGCAGCTTTTCCTGTATGATGTGCTCTGTATATAAGTGATTTCTCCTGAAATAAACTCACTTCCAGTTACTTAAGTGGAATCTAATAGCTGCTGCTTTGCTGCAATTGCTCCAAGTGACAAAGAATTTCTTGGATATGAGCTTGTCAAATTGCTCTGTCGGTACAGGATGTTCAGTATTAAATTACTTTTATGGGATAATTTTCCTGTATTAATTGCTTGCATTTTATACCACAGACCAGTTAAATTGCTGCTTTCCCAGGGCTCATTCTGTTCATTTAGCAATGTTACAACATGTATGTCATCTCTTAAAATACCTGTATTTAAGACTCCTTAGGTGTGTTTAAAGAACAATATAATCAACTTTGCATTCTCTCCACTTCCTCCAGGTATCCTTGGTGGGTTTCTTGTTTTTGCTAGGCCTGTACATCTCGTCCCTGGCCTCCTGCATGGGAGGGCTGTATGGAGCACCCAGGATCCTGCAGTGCATCGCCCAGGAGAACGTGATCCCCATGCTTGCCTTCCTTGGACGGGGGGTTAGTCATCCTTTCTGTGAGATTGCTGTCAAACCTTCACCTTAAGGAAAACTGGTGATTCAAGAAGCCAGGATTTCTATGTGTCTGTGGGGTGAGGTGGGGGACGTATGAAATGCCAGGAGGGAAAGACTTGGGATCTGGTACCCTATGCATAGTCAGAAAAGCCAGGAAATGGGTGGTTTTATTAAAAAAACAAGAGCCTAGCTTCCTGTGGTCCTTTCCCTGCCTGTCCCCGGTGCTGCACCGCCTCTGCCCTGAACCCTCCTGTGGGGCTCAGCACCACGCAGGAGCAGCCCTGCTTCACTCCAGCATCTCACTCACCCACCTCTGCACCCCAGCCCCAGGGCTGTCTGTCCTGCCCCCACACACAGACAGCCCTCCCTGGGCTGCCTCCGTCCCCTTCCTCCTTCAGACCCACTTCTTCGAGACATCCCCAGTAAAACAACCACTTATGATACAACTTTGCTTGTGGGTTTTTTCTGAAAGTGCCTTATCTATGCTGGTGCTGAACCTAACTGTGACCAAGAGAGGTACCTAGCACTTCTCTGCTCCCCTGTCCAGGGCAGAGGCCTGAAGCTTTTGTCCAAGCACTTGGTGAAATGGATGGCAACTGCCTCTTTATTTTTTTTCTTCTTCTTTCCTGCACATTTTCTTTGAGCTGTTCCTATCCTCTTTGATAACCTCATAGCTGAGTACATGGCTAGTCGTGGTGCTGTGGATTCAGTCTGTGCACACTGGAGAAAAAGACACTTCTTTGTAAGATAAGGTGCCTTTTGGACACTATAAAATAAAAACAAATAATAGATTTAAAAGGTTAAGTTAGGGGGCTGCTAAGCTTTAGATATGCTTTGAAACAAAGCCTTGTTTTGAATATGACAGGAGGCTTTATTCCTGTCCTCACAAATAATCCTCATTCACATGAGTCATTCTACTGAGATCAGTCAAAGTACCAGTCATTAAGGACTCTGTAGTAGCAAACAATTTCTTATGGTATTCTTTTCTTCTAAACAGGAGGAAAATAATTCCTTCACTCTCAATAACCTGCAGTACCTGACTGTGTGCTGAGTGGCTGCAAAACCTTATGATGTTTTGCTCCTTCAGGGCAGCTTGTAAATACAGAAAAATATTTTACAATATTGATATTTATGAACGTTTAAAAATATTTAAGTTTTATAAGTATAATAATTTTCTGTCCTTTGTTTTATGTTTCTCAAAGTATCTTTCTAAAATTAAAGTAATAATAATAGCAATAATAATAAATAGTAATAATTATAGGGGAAGCAGCAATAATAATGACAACAAAAACTTCCAGCTCCTGAAGGCAGTTGTCAGCTGATCCCAGAACAGGCTGTTCTCCACTTGGCAACCCTTGTGAAATTCTCAGAGATTTAGCAAAGTTGACTGCAAAGTTTATTCCTTCTCTTCTTTGATAGTTTTCTTTCTTTCTTTCTGTCAAATTTTCTGCTCTGAACTCTGTGTGGGCAGAGTGCCATGATGGGAAGGGCCTAAAAAGAGGGGAGAAATCAAAGGCAGATCACTTTTCTCCTTTCCTTCTCTCTGACACCTTGAAAATTGTCTAGATTTGGTTTATGGAGAGTTAATATTAATAACTTAATAAATTTAGTTTGCCCTTACCAATCTGTTCCACATCAGTTCTTCTTTTCCGTGGTGGAAGAAAGTGTTGTAGTCACCATAACCCAGCTGATGGGAAGGACACAAGTGTTTTCTGTAGAGTTAAACCCAAGCCAGAGGCATCCTGAGATTGTCCCATATGTTCCCCATCTCAGTACATCTTTCTGATACTGAAGATGCTTTCTGAGAACTGTGTTCTTTTGTCCTCGAGTTGTATTTCTATTTCATTGTGAAAAGGCATAAGGTCCAGAACAGGTCCCCTTTTCTATTAATAAATAAGAATGGAGGAAATAGAAATAGTTTCCATTTGAGCTGTGTGTTTATTAAAAAAAGCACATGCAGTAAGTGAAAACCTGAGATATTTTGTAAGATATAAGATAATTTCCAGCGAGGTCTTTATGCAGCCTGCACAGGCTTTTTGGGTACCAAAACTACCAAGACAGTGCCTGGTCCAAGGAAGGGCATGTTAGACCTAGGATTAAAGTTAATAAGGTGCTGGCTCAAGTCTTTCCAGCCCGATGCCCTTTGCTTTGTCTCTCTTTTTCTCCTCCTCTCCCTGCCTTCACCCCACCCCAAACCTGAAGAGCAGGCAGTGTTTCTCCTGGCTACCTGCCTTCCCAGTGCATACCTGGCATTGCTGGGGGCTGACTCCCACCCTCCAGCATCCCGGCTGCCTAACCTCTCTGCTGCTTTCCTCCCTGTGCTGGGCAGATGTGGCTTGGTTGGACGGAAGGAGTGAAAGCCCAAGTGCCCAGGCTCAGCAGACCATGGATTTAGCTCAGCCTCATGTCAGGGCAGGGCCAGAAGCTGCTGATGTGAAGGTGGCACTGCTCCATTCAGGCAGAGCTTCCTTGACTGTGTCTGGCAGTCAAAGCTTTTACATTGGCAGTCCTGTAGAGAAATTAGAGATGAACAGTTAACTCTAATTAACACATTTTATTGCCAGACTTCCCACAAGCCCCACAAATCTCTCTGAAGGTTTATTGCTGCTTTAATGACATTGTTTTACCATGGAGATATGGAGTGAGAGTGGATTAATTTTCCAAAGACAAATCTTGAGTAAGGCTCAGAGGTGAGGTGGAAGCTCAGCAGCTTTTGGCTTCCAGCCTGTTCTTTAATTTATTAAGCTGGTGAGCCTCTGCTTGCACATGCATGCATGTATGTCATGACTAAGGGGATACTGCAGACTGCCCAGGTAACCACCCATGGCAGCTGAGCAAGTGGAGAATCCTCACAGCGAGGCTCATGGTTATTAATTTAAATGTAAGTTTGTTTTATTTATGAACTAGAAAGGACCCAACAAGACTCCAGTGGCTGCAATTTGCTTAACAAGTCTCATCACCATGGCTTTTGTCTTCATTGGGAAAGTGAATGTTCTTGCTCCCATAGTCACCATCAACTTCATGTTGACATATATTGCTGTAGACTATTCCTATTTCTCGGTGTCCTTGAGCTACAACGTTCAGCAGAAACCTCATGAGACCCAGCTGGAAAATGCTAGACCTGCTCACTCTTCCCAGCCTTTAATTTCCAACAAACCCTCCAGCCGGGCAGCAGATGGAGTAATTCAAAGCAGGTCAAATGGTACCTTGCTAGAATTCACAAAAGACATGGACCAGCTTTTTAAACCATTTCGTAGTGAGAAAGGTACTTGCAAAAAAGGAGGAGCTGAGAATTTAACCCAGAAGGTCAAACAAAAGAAGGCAAAGAAGCCAGCCAAGCAGACCTTACAAGACAGCTTTCTCCTGGATTTCCACCATGATGCTCCCCCAGCTCAGTACGGCTGTGATGAGACTGCAGAGCCCCACGACGAGAGCCAGCAGGACCTGGCTGAGCAGGGCTGTCGGCGTGACATGGGTCCATGCTCATCACCTGCTGCGGATGCCCAGCAGCCACCCGGGCTGCTGGAGCGGGGAGCGCAGCTCTGCAGTGAGGTGCCGGCACTCTCCAGCCGGAGAGGAGAAGGTAAGGGCTGTAGGAGATGGATGTCTCCATGCTCATGGGGGAATGGTGTATAACCTTGGTCCTCTCAGTCCTTTCCTGAAGGCAGGTGTGAAACTGGCTTTATACGGGGCTGTCACTTGGTGATTCATAGTAATAAAATCATTTCTTCCAAGTGAGGGTAGAGTTCATCAAAGTGCATCCTATGCAATTTCCTATGGCAGGTTAATCACAGGAAAGCAGGCAGGACTATATTTAGTGTAGGGTTGTTTACTATATACTCATTATTCTACACATGCACTCTTAGCACTGTACATTAAAAAGGTTTGGAGTGTATCTTGGAGTTTACTTCATCTTGGTGCAGTGTAGGAGGGATGGAGCTGTGTGAGCCTATAACTTAGGCTATCAAAATGCAGTGGTCCTTGTGCCACGGGTGGAGTTTAATTCAACATCCACAGCTAAGAGTCTGAATTGGTTTTGTTGGTGATAGGGGTATTTGATACTGTGTCTTTGCTTGGAGTTTGTCATCTCAGTGCTGTAGTGTTTTATCGGCATTAGTCAATTAAGCTTTGTAAACCCTTCCAATGGAGAAAAGCTTTATTTGTTGTCTTCTGCAAACAGGGGAACTGAGGCAGAGATAGGCAGATGTGACCTTCAAATGGACTCAGCACCAGAGTTAGCAACTTGGCTTTTTTCTCGCACTTCTTTTTTGCTTTCTTTGTAGAGGTTTGGGTTTAACTCTTCCATACGCTGCTGTCAGCTAGAACTTCTGCTCCGGTTTTCTGGAGTCTGGTCATGTAAAATAGAAAATATTCCACTTTAGCTCCTTTCTAAATGTCTCTCTTTTTTTTTTTTTTTTTTTTTTTCTTTTTCTTTCTTTCTTTCTTTTCCTGTAGAATCATCTATAAAGCAACAAAATCCAGAGCTGGGAATTCAGCAAATACCAGAATCCTTCTACTCCAAATTCTTCAACCATTGGATTTCTTTTGCTGGTGTAAGTAATTTTATTTTGAGCACTAGTTTCTGATGGGACAAAATGAGGAAATTCCTCCCCTACTGCAGTGTAAATGCACTCCGGTACTTTAAAATGGCTTTTGTTTCTAGTATTCCGGGTCACCTGAATTAAGTACTCAAGGTACCATGCATCCAGCCATTCAAATTCAGAGAAAGCCAGATGACATATTAATTAAAACAACAACAGCAAAAACCCAAACCTCAAGCCAAACCAAAAATTTTGTATCTTAGGACTTCAGAGATGCATGTCTGACTGGGAAAAAAATCAGTGTCCCTTTTTCACTGTGTGCCAGCCTGCTTTTTCTTGCTGTGGGATGGAGTGAGACATTAGCTTCAAAGCTGTGTTGCTTTTATTTATGAGCCAGTTTCTGCAAGCTTGGGGTGGAGTTTCATTAGTGCTGACCTCCTGATACCAGCAGCCCGGCTGTGAAATTCCATCTTCTGAGGGAGGAAAGTGAAGCATTCGTCCAGCACGTTACTTTAAAGAATAAATAGCTTTTAAGTAGCTTCTGTCTCAAGCTGTCGAGGAGTTTAAAGACATTTAAATTCATCTTGGAAAGATGGATTATTGGGCAGATGACAGGGAAAGGGTCAGATATGCATAATGAATGACCCATATGGCTTTGCTGCATAGATGGGGATTTCATAGCTGTATGTAAAATGTAACAAACCCACTGAAACAACACACTAAACCCTTTTAGTTTAATCCTCAGATGGAGTTTGACACCTACTTTTCAAATTCACTGCTGCTGCTGCCAGCAGCTGGCTTCTGGTGAGGGGTCCCACCGGACTGCGGTGTCGGGGGTGGGGTGGATGTGGATGTGGAGGCTCCTCTCTGGCGATGACATCTTTAGGAGGTTGCACCCTGATGCTGTCTCTGGGCCCAGCAATTAATGTGGCTCCCAAACCGTGTCATTGCAGAGTGGTCGGCTCCTGGCCTTCGCGGGGGAATTTGCTTTACAGAGATGTCTGATGTGTTCATTAAAGCAGATTTGGTTTCCTGTCAATAGTCAGTCTTGGAAGGAGGTTGCAGCAGAGCAGAGAAAGGATCATCAATGCAAAATAAAATCACAGAAGCAAACATCAGATGCATTTGTTCATCCTGGCTCCTTTCCCCTTTGCCCTCTCTCTCTTTGAGCTTCACCAATTGTGTCAGTAACATGGGAACCTCATTGCCAAGAAACCTCAGCCATGCCATACCCCAATCTTTTCAGATAACACTGTGTGGAAATGCTCTACCTGAGGCCAAAACCCACATGCTGTGGAGTGTTTTGCAGGCAGGAGATGGTGTGGTTCCCAAGGGGTTCTGCTGCACTGCCAGCCTCAGCCACCAATGCCCAGGAACAACCCACGTGGTTGCAGTTGGCATCATTCCTCCCGTGGGCAGGACCTGGGCTGTGCAGCAGGTCTTGTGCAAGCAGAGCCTCTGTTGTGTCCCCATCCCGGGGCATCATTAAGAGGGAGACACCTAAACCAAAACACTCATCAGGATAATTCTGAGTGCCTGTGTCCTGGGTTCTGACTGTGCATGTCTCTTACACAGTGCTCCCAAGAAGACCCTGAGAAAGATGGAGGTGCGGAGATGCCATCAAAGCACTGCTTTTGTATTTAAAACCAAGATGCAGCATTTCCAGTAGAAACAAAAGAGCATTTGCTGATGCTCTCGTAACAACTTGAAAGCCTCACTGCCTCAGTTATTAAAGAGTTTCTGTTAGAGTTGCAATGCATGTTCATCTTGCCAGGGTGAGGAACAGGCTGCTGACCCGGTGTCAGGCTGTGTCTGAAGGTGAGCAGCCTGCCTGGGCACTGCACTGCCAGCTGTCCCACAGGGCCAGAGAGGAGGTAGTGGGGCTGCTGGGCTTTGCAGAATAAGGACTGTCAGATTGGCATCATTATATTATCTTACGGACTCTGGGGTAACAACAAACCGTGTCTCTCCAACAGGCAATCGTGTCCCTCATCATAATGTTTGTCATTCAGTGGATCTACACCCTTGTCAGCCTGGGTGCAGCGGTTATTCTGTATTTCTACATTGGCCAAGTGAGCCCAGGGCTCCCCCTTGGTGAGTATTTTTTTTTTGCTGTATTATTAAACCTGCTTAAAAATTCATTGAACTTTAATTTAACTTAATTAGGAATTGAGACTCTTGTGTTTAATATGCAGATGACACAGTGAATGATGAGGTTTTGTTTCATTGCTAGTTTTAATACATTTTCTCTCCGAGTCTTTAATATTATGTTGGATTCTAATTGTAACTAGCATTGGTTTGATAGTTTGAACGTGTTTATTACTTTATTATATTGTATTTTAAACAGCAAAGCCAGATACTAATACTGAGACTTAACAGGGATGGCAGATTGTAAATGTATCACAGCAATCAGAAAAATCTGCTGTAAATACATTTTAATAAACTTAATTAATCAATCTAAATCCACCTGAGAAAACTTTAAGGAAAATGGGAATTATGACGATTATCTCATTAAATCTCAGCATTCATAACTGTGGAACAAGAGAGCCTTTTGATTCCAGAACTAAACAGTTTTGAATATATTAGGAACATAATCTAGGAAAGTACTTTTAGGCAGAGGGCGTTAGAAAGGTCTGTGCATGTGATCGGCTTAAACAAGTCCAAAATTAAACAGTGAAGCACATTCAGAAAGCAGCTCATGAGAGCCTACAGGTCCTTGGCACGGCTGCAGGAGGGTTTTGCATTGGTCTGTGTCTCTGAGGGGAGAGGCTGATACACACAGTGTGTGCCTACTCATGTACTTATGCCTACGTATACATAGGTGCATACATACATATATGGGTGCATGCATGCACGCATGGGTGTGCAATTTTTTTTCCTGGATGAGAAAAATCAGGAGCCCGAGTTCTTGTCTTTTAGGCAATGCAGAAATAGCTAACTGGATTTATTTAGATGAAAGGTTATTTAAGTAGGCACTAGATTCAGAAACCCTGACAAAAAATCCAAAACTAGTTGTCACTCAGTAACCGTCAAAACATTGCTCAGCAATTTTCTTTCTACTTAAGGAACTTCTTTTCTATGTATCTATATGGGATAGTAGAAAAGAGCTGAGATTGTACTTCCTAATTTGTATCTTTTGAAATATGTCTCAGTTCCAACAAAGTTTTTTATGGCCCCCATATATTAAGCAAAACACAAATAATGTTTTCAGGCTTTGGCGTTTTCTTTGGCTTTGTATATTCACTGTATTATATCTCTGTTATCTGCTTTTGAAATATTTACCCAAAATGACTTTAAAAAGAAATTCTGTCAGTGTGTAGGGGATTTTGGAAGGTGATTTGACAAATAGCAGTGTCATTAGACATTTTATTCTTGGTTTCTTTTGCACATGCATTCCCATGCATACAGTAAAACAATGCATGGCAAAGAAAAAATTAGAAATGAACACTCAAAAGTTCAGCCTGATTTTTCTTTGGCTGTGAGTGAACATTATTTTGTGGTTATGTGGCATCCAGTAGTCTGTGAGTTTGTTCTCCAAAGGACTGTACAACCCTTCTGTCTAGAAGGGTTGGAAGACACTGGCTTGAGAGATGCTCTGGACCAAGGACTAGAGGAAGACCTTCAGAACAGAAATCTTCTGGGATTTTGACACGTCCTCCTTCTTGCTCTTCCTCCCCAACAGCCTAAGCCAAATCCAGCAGGCGCTGCCAGGTCTCTGTTCTCCTCCCTCTCCCTCACCACAAACTTCTGCTGCTGCTTTTGCTGACAGCTTGGGCACTTCCCTGCCCTGCAGTGAGCCAGTGCAGGACACTGAATCTACAGAGAAATCAGAAAAAATTGGTGTAATAAGCTAAGCCAACTCTCCATGGGGTCAGACAAGAGGGAAGGAACGATGAGATCACAGCCACCCTGGCTGAGGTTGGCTGAATGGCTCCTCTGTCTCCCCATCCCTGCAGTGGGAATGATCTTTGCTGTCCAGGGCGGAAAAGGTACTGCAGCGGGTGTCTGTGCTTTGCTCACTGCTTTACTGGGATTTTCACAGGCTGTCAGTCTAGGAAGGGAGAGCTGTTCTCCATGCGAAATTTGGGTTAAGTTTCTTGACAATCATTGAAAAGCCGCAGTGTGTGGGGAGACTGCAGGAGTGTTCTCACCATTGCAAAATCTTTGTGTACTGAAGGCTAATAGCAAGTATGTTGGTTTGAGATTTATGCAAAAATTCAGTGGTGTAATGCTATTATGAGAGAATTAGCAGTGTACTGACTTCTCGTGCCTTTCTCTGTAGGAGCAGCAGCGAATTTCAGTTTCTTCAGCTGGATTAAGTCAGTTTTGATCACCTCATGCAGGTTGGTACCAGTCACTTGGCAGTGACCAAGGCAGTGCTTGTTGTTCCCCATGACGCATTAATGTGCACAGGGAGGGACGGCAGAGTTGACTTGCTTATTACCTTAGGCAGTCCCTTCTTGCATACTCAAAGTTATTCATAATGGTAAAAATAACTGTTTGCTCCGGTTAACCTGGTGTATGGCTGGCCACGTAAGTGGGAGAACTGGAGTCTTTGCCTTATGTGTGGACATGTGAGCTGCTAACCATATCTCAGTGCCTGAAGCTTTATCTTACCCCAAAGGTCTGTGCTCAACCTTGGTGGCTCAGGTTAGAACTGGAAAATCTGGTAGGAAACGAGGAACAGGAAACTCCATCTTTTCCACCCACCATTCATTGAAAACGAATTACTGTGGTAGTGGTGGAACAGGCACATGTGGCAGCTGTGCTCGAATTTCAGAGGAAATTGTGGGGGAAGCCTCAATAGCTACAGGGCAAATACAATAAACAAAGTCTTCAGTGAAGGAGCCGTTGAGTACTGAGGGACTGCAGTAGCATTGTCTTGGGTTTTTCCTTCCCATAAGACCTTAAGGGTTTTGTTTGGTTGGCTATTAACTAGTTTTGTTAATCTGTTTTGGTCCTATTAATAATTACTTCTATCCCATTTGGGTTTCCTGTAGAGGGTGGTGACCATCTCTGCTGCTGTACAATGCAGTTGGATTTTGAGGTTCGCAATTTGTTGGGTTGCTTTTTTGTTGAGGTGGGTAAGCACTGTAGTAAGGACTGCACAACATGAGCTGCCATGCATTATGTGTGCAAATTTGGTGGCTTCTTTAAAATGAATGAAAGTCTGGGCATTTAAACACACTGGCAAATGCCCATATCTATCTTTCCAGCTCCTACCTCTGCCCACAGTGCCTATAACATGGCCATATGCCTTTGGTAACAGGGGTGGCTTGGGAGAGAAGCCGGGGATGACTGGACCTCTCTTAGGTCCCCATGGCAGGTCTCTGGCACGGCCCAGAACAGACAAGTCAGTTCTCTGGCATCACATCCATCCCTCTCTCTATCAGACCAGTGGATGTGTCCGAGTATGGGACTGGGTCCCTGAAGACCCACCTGTCCTGCACATCTCTTGCCACAGATAGCTTTGTTCACGCACCTACTGCCTCTTCTCACAGCAGTTGTGTAAAGCTGTCCATTTGCCTAAGCGTTAGGCGTTGATGCCCAGGTTAGGCAGACTACCCAGAAGAAGAGGAGTGTGGGGGTGTAGAGGGTGTGCACTGTTTTCTGCATCTCTCATTTGGAGTAAAGGGTTGTCCCCCACCCCTTTTCATGTCTGCTGACCAGTGACATGAGCTGACCTCAAGCCAGGGGTGAGGAGATGAGGATGGGGACAGGGTGCATGGGGCTGGGCTGTGCCCCATTACTTGTGGCCCAGTGAGTCAGACCCCACTGCTTCATATTCTGGACACTTGTCTCTCCAGTTCCACCTCAGCATCTGGGCAGATTCATGGCAGGTCATTTTAGGTCCATGCAGCTATGATGATGGAGCAGGACTTTTCCTCCCAGTTGTACCTTGGTATGTCTCAGCCCTGTCTCCTGCCTGTTGTCAGATGTTCCCCACGGGAGGCTAGCTGAGATGCGAGGCTTCATGGAGAATTACCATGTGTGGAAAGGAGAAACTATCCCTCCCAGAGAAGCAGCCCCACTTCTTGTGGGTAAAGATGCTGTTGTCGCAGGGGGATTTTATCCTGCAGGTTACCAGACTGGCACAATCCTTAGTGCTTCTGTCACTGCAGTTGATGAGCAAAGACCCTGCTGAGGAGGGCTGAGTGGGGAGCTGGTGAGTGCCCAAGGCAGAAACTGATCCTATCTCTCTCTCCTCAGAGTGCAATCTCTGCATCAGCCAGCCAGTTTAGTCAATTTAGCCTAATGCCAGGGCTCCTGCTCATGCTGGCACAAAGACAATTCTGATCTGCCTGGGGGTCAGGTGGGTCATTTTGAAGCCCACCTTTGCTACGCTGCAGGAAATTGCATTGAATTAATTTACAGGTTTTTCCTAAGCTCTGTTTTCTTGAAATCCAGGCAAGATGTTTAATGAATTGGAGGTAAAGAAGAAATCTCATTAGTCTGTAAGAGATTTGGAGGCAACCAAGGATCCTTGACACATCTAAGGCTCTTAGGTGCTCAATGAGGTCTGAGTCAGTGCTATAAGCTCTTACAGTTTTGATTTGCAGTAAGGTTTTCTTAAAATCAGCCTCTGGGATAAAGAGATTGCAGGAAAATCTCTTTCATTTAAGAGAGTTACAAAAATAATTGTACACTAAAGCTTAAGTTAACTATAAGAAGGGTATTTTTCATTAGAAATGGTTCATGCCCCTTATTCTCCTGAACAGTGTGGAAAGTGTTTGCCATAGCCAACATCCAAAGAGGAAACTTATTTGTTAAGAAAATGTATATTTTCCAGTGTTTGCCGGGGGGAGTATGTTTTTTGTGAAAACATTTTTCTTAGAAGGTGCACATTAGCTCTATGCCTCCCAAGGGTGTTGAGAAGGATTTAGCCTCTTCTTGAAGCACCCTGCCTTGTTTGCTCAGCCGGGAGCACGGCTGCTAATGGATGGCAAACAAGGGGTGATGCAGACACCTCTGCTTCTCTGTTTGCAGGAGAAGGCCCTCTCCCAAGGAGCGGATTGTGGTGACACCGTCCTTTGCAACAGTTGGCATGGAGACCACACAGCTCACGGAGGAGAACGCAGACTTTGCTTCACGGGACCGCTATCACCAGTCCTCGCTTATCAGCAGAGAGGAGTTTGGGAATCAATTCCAGTAAAGGACACCAAAAAAAAACCCAAACAAGCTGTCACTTCAAAAAGCATTTAGAAATGCTAATGGCTGCCATGGTGCCTTGTGAATACTTGAATATATACGAAAAGGATGTGAATAATTATTTATGTATTTGAGGTTTGCTTGTTTATGCAAACTACAACATTGCTTGGTTTTGAATCTTATCCAAACTGGGGGCAAAAATGCAAATGAAAGGGCCAATCCAGGGAAGTGATGAGTTACTGAGGACAATATAATCCTTTTAAAGAATTCAATTATAAGCACTACTGAGCTCTAAAGACCATTGCTGCTATAAAAGCTTCCGACACCCCATTTCACATGTCCTCTGGGTGACTAGGGACACATTGTGCCTGGGAGCAGTGACCTCGGCAGCAGGAGCCAGCACCCCTCTCCCAGCTGTGCCACGGATGAATGTGACCTTCCAGGTCAATTCACTTCTCCTCTTGGCATGAATTTGCCTGCTTGTAATACAGTAATTTTCTACCTCAGCATTTCAATTACCAAGGTCTTAGAAAGTACTTTAAGGCATTAGACAATAGGCCAGAATCAATGGCAAGTGCAAGAAGATTATGAAATATATTCACAACTGGGATCTCACATTTAAATGGAGTAATGCAGTATAATGACCTCTACTCTAAAACTGTGAAATGATGTCTTAGGAGCTGTTCATAGTGATTTTCGACATCCTTTCTGACATGACACCTGGGACCTGACAACATAGCTGGGTCCAAACAGAGCATCTCCTGGCTGAGGGGACGGATGATTCAGAAGTGCCTTAACAAAATACATTTATCCTCATCTTTGCTTGTTTTGCTTAGAGCCCATCACATAGTGAGCTCCCACAAGGAGACGTTTCTCCTGTGTCTGTGATTCGGGATGTGGGATGTTCAGCTGAGAATGCTTCAGGATTTCCTGCACAGACCTTGGTGTTGGTGGGCAGTGGCTGTGGGGTGGGGTGAGGTCTCACACGGACACTCCCATCACTGTTGCTTGTGTTCCCCAGGGAAAAGCCCCTCTGCTGAGTGCTGTCCTGCCTGCAGGCAGCGGTCCTGGTGGAGCCCCACAGAGGTGCAAGGGAGGGCTCTGGGCTGAGACAAGCTCCAGCACCACAAATCAGTTCTGATGCTACAAGGAGGGGGAAATCACTGCCTTTCCCTTCCTTTAATGTCTGATTGTTTCAGCCTTTAGATTATTTATTTCTTCTTCAGTGCAATAAAAGCTTGAGACACCAGGAACTCCTCTCTGTGCTTGCTGTGGGCGTACTCGATGCCTTTAAGCACCGTTCTGCTTGCCAGCACTCGGTGCCCTGGCGTTACGGGCCATGGGGGACCCCTGCCCCATCTCATGGTGTAGCCGATTGCAGCTTTGACTCTTCCAGTTTTCTTACAGATGGAAGAAAAGGAGGCTCTCTGCTGAGATGAAGAAGAGAGCAATCTGGGTGCACTGCAGAAAGCATATTCATTTTTCAAGGTTACAGGTCTTTTAGTAAGTGTTTTTAAACTTAATCTATCTCAGTAAAGGCAAGAGGGAAGTTATACTTGTGTGGCCAGCTCTGGGCTGCCTCAAGTTGGTTGTTCTGTGTTGGAGATGCTCCTTCCAGGGTTCCCTTCCTTCCATTGCCTTTTGTCTTTGGTTTCCAAAGAGTCTGGATCTGTTGGGATGTGGCTCTGTGCTGAAGCTTCTCCTGGGTTCCCTGGGACCCACAGCTCCAGAGGGCCCACCCTGTGCTTGTAGCATTCTTGACCTTGGCAGCTACTGCTGTTGTACAGACTTCAAACACTCCTTGGTGCTGACCCACCACTGGCAAGCCTCATGATGATGTGGTATCCCCTGTTACAGTTTGATAAACAACCATAGTGCCATTACTGTAAAATCTTGTATTTTATAAAGTCCTGTCGCATGAAAATACTGTGGGATGCCTTCCCGCCCCCCCCCCCCCCCCCCCCCCCCAAAGATGGGGATTACCCAGCCCTTCGTTTCTCTGTAGCTTGAACAAAAGAAAATCCCAGAGCACAGCATTAAGTGATTAATGGGCAGAAATTCCTGAGTTAACTTCTTTGTTAGCTTCTAAGCAGTTTAATTCCCTTCTTAAAATAAGGCAGCAATCAGGACATCCAGAGAGGGAGGATGGGGAAGGTCCCTTGGCCATGTACCTCACTGAGGAGCTGCACTGGTTGAAGCCAGATGACTTGGTGGTGGGGAGTGTTTGTGTCTCTGACACCATGGTTCCTGCTCATCCCCAAAACTGGGATGTGAGGGGTCAGAGATACAAGTAGCTTCTCCCCTGGTCTAGCAGCACTGGGAAGGTGCTACACAACTTTGCTTTCAGATGACTAAGTCTGCAGCAGCTGTCCCCTTCCCCTGACACCCCGTCCTGCCCCTTTAGCTCCAGCAGCCCTTGGCATCTGAATGTCCTCTGGAACAATTCCAGCTGTGTCTGCTGATGAAGCCTCCACTGACTGCTGGGGTAAGGCATTGCACTGAGCAGGGGCTTGGTGAGAGGATGTCTAGAGGGCTCTGGGGTGCAGGGATGGGTCACACCTTGGTATTTCTGGAAAAAGGCAGCAGCAGGGCTGGCATCAGTGCCAGATGGCAATAGCTGCTACTGGGACCTGGCAGCAGAGGAGATGCTCTGCAGAGTACGTTGTGCCTGGGGGATTCTGGTCCTTGGGCTCCACGTGCTGCTGCTGAAGAAACTCTTCCACCTCCTCCACTGGCACCACCAGCACAGCAGGAACCAGCTCCCTGCACCACCCAGTAAGTATGGGCACCTGGTCCTTTCTCCCCTCATATCTGCAAGGAGGAATGCATTGCACAGGGCTGGTTTCCTTGCTGCCATTACAGGTCATGAGTAGAGCAACTTTCCCACTTAATACTTGAAAAGGGACACACTGATCTTTCTTGGGGCATTAACTCTGGCACAGTAAGAGTGGAGGGAAGCCTCATGTCAGCACTGATAACCCCACAGACTCGTTAGTGTTGGGAGACTTGATGAGTTCATTCTGTACAGGTATACAGGGCTTTATACATCAAGGAAGCTTTTCCATCAAGAAAGAAAAAGCAGTTGCATTGCCAAAGATTGGATTGTTTCAAAAAATCTGTAGCTCCTATAGCACTATTAAAAAATGGGTGAAATTAGGGGTAAGAATTTATCAGCTTCACATTTAGTGGTTGAAGGGAAGAAATTCAGGTGGGGATTGCCACTGCAAATGGGAATGTGCTGCTTTCACCCCGCCAGGATCCAGGCTGTGACTCCAGATGTTGCAGCTTTCATGAATTTTCAGGTTCCCTGAAGATGGGTTTGGGACCCAGATCTGAGCATCATATGTCCCATATAGGTTACAGCTCCGTTAATGTCATTATGAAAAGGTCCTCCTATCTTCTCAGCCATGTAAGCTTTGTTAGCATCTATAATTATTTTCTTTTCAGCTGGAAATTTTACTTTTTTATTAATTATTTGAAAAATTATAATATTTTGCAATAGGTCGGGGCGTGAAAACATCACAAGAGGGATGTGGATATGAAAGCTTGGACTTGTTTCTTTTTGAAGACTCCAGCTGTAAATTGGTGGCTCTATTTTTGACGGCTTCCTTTGCAGAACATACAGGCACAGAAGGCAGTGAAAATAAAGATTTTATTACTTGCCTTGCACTATTGCCTGGAAGCTCATGATGTGTTTCTGATCCTACAACACTAAACAGGTCTGGAAATCAGAATCTTCTGCCTCAAAAAACTTAGAGCAAAAATAATCAAGACTAAGAATGGGCAGGAGAAAAACAAAGTTTTATTGTGTTATTGGCATTAAGAGACAACTCCTCAGTTGATATAAATTGTCATCATCTCCCCAGATCTGCCTGTGTGTCCCATTAGGAGTCTGCATGAGGAGAACCAAGCTCCTTAAATCCTTAGCTCAGCTCAAACCTGTCTTTTTTTTCTGCCCTCTTGGCTCTCTCTTGGTCTTTGAGTTTCCTTGGATGGTCTTTGCTGTGTATGGTGGCCAAAAAAATCACGCACCTGCCATGGTCACTTATTCACAGCAGATAGTTGTGACCACAGTGTTGAAGTAGCAAAGAATGATGACAAAATATAAGATGATGCTTCTGTGCATGACAGAATGTAGGCATGGACGGCTCTTTGTGCTCTGTGAGCTGGTATGCTCTCATCCACGCATCTCTAGTTCAGACAGAGTTTCTTAAACAGCATTATGCTTGCTTAACACCTGCAATGTTGGAAGGGATTTGCTGAATCACAGGAGCCAGCCTAGGATTAACATTTAGGTTAGTGGGAAACCGAGGTTATTTGAATTATTGCCCTTGCCTTGTGATTTTTAGAAAGGGCAATTACTGAGATAAAAGACAGAAAATTTTGTAGACAGGCTATAAGTATGGTAACTCTATGTAAAAGAGGTATATAATGGACTTGCTTATATTTCACAGTAGTGTGTTGCTGAGACTCAGATTTGGCATAGCATCACTTAAACCTGAGATGAGGTGAGACCTCAGCAGTAACAGCCTTAAAAGCTACGGATGAGAGGCTCTAGCAGCAAACTGCAGGCTAGAAATAAATAGCTTTAAAGCCTGTATGTCTTTAAAGAGAGGCTCCTTCCCTTTCCGCTTTCTGCTCCTTGTGGCTTTTTTCATATGATTTTCATGTATGTGACCCCCAATACCTGGGATTTGCCCCCCTCGTGTGAGAGTGAATGGAAGCATGGGTGCGCTCCAAGAAATGCAGTGGTCAAGGAGCGCACCTGTGGTTTTATTGGATCCAAATGTTACTTGTAAACTTTGGAGGGGCTTCTTTCTGGATTTTAAGGATGCTGCTGTGCAGTGTTTTGCTCAGCTCCGAAATGGCTGGGTTTTTCTTGACGTGCTCCAAACCAGAACTGGCTGAAAAGGATCGTGAAAGAAATAAATTAGAAATTTAGAATTGCTTCTTCCCAGCTAGATTTAAATGGCTGTTTGGTTTGGTGTTTTAAAATGCACCATCATTTTAATTTTTGCATTTTTCTATGAGGGATGAGAAGAGACCACAAGACCTGTATCCATTCTGACCTCCAAATGGCAGTATCTGGAACAAGTTGCTTCCAATAGAGGTACAAGGCAAGCAATTCTCGTAAAAACAAATCAATAAAATACCACCACCCCCAAAATTTCAAGAAAAATGGTTAGGTACTAAGTGCCTTTTGGATGATTAGGATCCATTAATGGATGGCTTACGGCATTGAGAGGAGATGGGGAAGGTAATTAATTACTTGGTTAGGAACTATCTGTCTACTTCAGAAACTCAGGACTTTTAATAACAAATTCCAGGAGTAGAAAACATTCACTTTGTACTTTAATTCATCATCAACTTAAAACTTGTCTGAGGTTTATGAGCCTGATCCAAGATTTGGACAGATCTGGGCTGAGTTTCAAGGGAGCTGCAGGATTTTCATGACATTGGCCGGGGCTGTGAAAGGCTCCTATAGAAGCAGAGAGAAGGGACCAGTCAAAGTAATCCTGACGAAGTGCTACAGAGATGCTCCTTCTGTAGAGACTCCTGTGGTTTTTGGTGATTTCAGACCAAAACAATGCAGAACCAGGCAAATTCGGTCATGTGTCTCCAACCCCTCAATCTGGAGAGTGGAAATCAAGGTGAAATATTGTTTTTCCTCCCTCCAAACAGGGTAATGGGTGGGAATCAATTAATCAGTGTTTAATATCAGTCATGGTTTATACAGTTATGTTAGAAGCTTCCTGTGTTGATGAGGTGTTTGTTTATTTTTAACTCATTTGTGCATTAAATGTGCTGGTTGCTTTCAGATGGAAGTGTTAAATGTATTTTATACATAATTCAGGGAGTTGCCTGAGGTAACAGCCTCTTTCAGGAGGATGTGGTGGCATTAATTTACATCAGGGTTTGCCTGGCCCATCCGACTCCTCAGGCATGATTTCATGCATTTAAATCTCCTATTAGTTTTGTCCTCTGAAGAAGGGAGGGGAGCAGCTCTCAGCCCAGAGCTGCCCTGGAACGATTATTAGCAGGATGCAGCAGCAGAGTGTGCAGTTGTGCCACGGGGATAAACAACTCCAGGACCACGAAGGGAAAAGCCAAGCGCCGGTGGCCTTTGATGAGTGCTCGTGCTCCACACATCATCTTGTTGCAGCACATCCTTCTCCCACCACTGATGCATCTTCCTTGGCCTCCCAAGAGGGTGTCTAATGTGGCACGTGGGTGTCAGGGGTGGTATCCCCACCACCCCACCCTCTGCAGCTCCAATGGATAAAAAAATCCAGTTAAAAAAAAAAAAAAGTGAGATTTTTTTTTCCCCATGTATTCATGTGGCTGTTGGAGCTGGAGCTCAGAAAAATCAGTCATAAATTGACTTCTTCAGTGCAGGGATATTCCTTATGAAGCAGTGAAGGTAGAAATAAAATAACATGGCAGGAAAACACAGTAGCTTTAAATTTGCAGCCACTAAACCTTGGCAAATTAGGCATCTGAGGGGGGGGAAGGGATTGCATTTGGGAAGTCTGAAACTGCCTGAATATTGGTGTTTCCTTTCCAGGTGCTTGTGAATAATGTGCTGCTCATGACTGGAACCTGGAACCATGGCGGAGAGAGGTGACAGATCATTTTCTGATGGTAAATACTGGTTTAAACACACGGGTTTATGCTGTGGGGCTTTTGCTGGGACTGGTGAAGGCAGCAGCCTCACCGCTGCCGTGTGTGGCAGAGGCTGCAATGGGCAGTCCCTGGCCCCAATGGTGCGTTTTCCTGCCTATATGAAGCTCTGCCAGGATGAGGCTGGTTCAAGGGCAGCACAGGCCCCTTTGGCCAGCGTTTCCTGGTGCTGGAGGTGCATATGGGCGTTCAGTCCTCATGGTCATCCCTGTCACAGTCACAAAATGCCTTGTTTGGTTCAGAAATGCAGCATTACAGCAGCCTGGGCAGGTTTATTGGCAATTTGGGAGAGGGCATTAGGTGCTCCCCGCCCCACAGGGTGTTAATAAAGGTCCTCACCGCTCACAGCTTGGGGGGGTCATGCTACAGCCACACCGCAGGGGCACGGGGAGACGGAGCCATTCGATACGGACACCAGTTGTTCTTTCAGCAGCGTTTGTTTTGCAATTGCCTGCTTCTGCTATTGCTCTCGATGCGCCTGTTGAGTAAAACAGTAGGAAGAATTTGTTGAGACTTTTTTGGAAAAGCATTTGATACCGTGCTTCCTGCTGGTTGGATTTACAGCTTGGAAGGATGCAGTAAGAGCAGGGAGCTGCTACGTGGCTTAGATGTTGGGGAAGTCTCTTGTGAAAGGTGGGAGGAAAGGGTTGAGAGCTGTAGGCTTGGTGTTATGGTCATCGAGCTTGAGAGTGAGCGGACAGGAGAGAATTCATTTCATGTCAGGGCTGGGTTTGGCTTTTATTTGCCCCACACAGCCCTGATGGTGTATAGCTGACCTCAGAGGGGTTTCTCTGCCCCTGCGACCTCACCTGTATCGCACAGTTAAAGGATTTAGGAAAGTGTCAGATTTGCTTGTTGGCAAGACTTTCATTTTTTTAACAAAACTTTCTGAAGAATCATAAATGTTACTGATATTACTTATTATCCTAGGAATCAGTAATGTGGAGTCCTTCATTTCATGTATAAAGATATCCCAAAGTATTTGAGCTGCTGCTCTATGCTCCCTGTGCCATCTCCTAAAGTATCAAAATACTTCACAGTGCTTCATCTGAGCTTTAACTCAGTCTCACAAGGGCACGTTATTTAGTGGTGTATTGGTCTCTCCATCTTATCGATGAGGAAGATTTTTTTTACACAGCCTAATCCATAAAAAATGTGTGAGTACATTGACATAGGCTGAAGCAGCCTAAAGATATCCTGTGTTGATCATGCACGTTGGTGGTAACTGCCTGTGGTTTCTGGGTCACTCAGATATCCCCTTTGCCAGGACTGGGATGTTTACTTGTATAATTAAAGTGTTGTCATGTTTTGGGGTTTTTTTTGCTTCATTTTCTAACATGTAATACTTCCCAAACGGACACTAGGTTAACTTATTCCTTGAGGTTAAGCGAATTTGAAGCAAGATGATGCCAAAATTTGCAGGGAACAGAAGAGAGAACGGGTTGATAGAGGGGTGCCTCAAGGGGCTGCCTTTTTCAGTGGCTTCCTCCGTGATTACACAAGCAGCAGAGCCGAGATTTCCAAGTGTGCTTCATTGCAAAGCTGTGTGGGAAGGTGCAGAAAACACCCACACATTGCGAGAAAAGCAGGGGAGCAGGGGCGACCCAGTCCTGGGTCTGGGTAAAGCCAAGGACATTAGCATGCTGGTGTGGGCTCATCAGTGCCACCTTTTGGGTGGAAAGAGGCTTTCATGAGAGTTTGTGTTTATCAGCCATCGGCTTGGGCTTTTGGTGAAGGGAGAAACGGGGAATGGGAGGCTGAGGACCAGATTTGGGTTTTGTCCGAGGCTGCAGCTACCTGGATGTGGTGTATTGTCACTTGTTATCCCTCGCTTTGAAATGTCGGATTCTGCTGGGCTTGTGGAAATTAAGCCTGATTCTGAAACAGCTTGAGGGAAAAGCAAAGGTCCCAGAGGGGAGAGGCTGCCCAGGACGAGTTTCTGTTCCCTGGGGAGGGAGAGCTCAGCTTGGGATGCCGGCAACCTTGGTCTGCCAGCAGCCTCGGCAAAGCCCTAATTGCTGTTCTGTGGCGTTATCTTTCACAGAGCCAGGAGCATGAAGTTATGAAAGGGAATTTCAGAACAATAAAGGGAAATCCTTTGCCTCTCGTACAGCCCAGCCTGGGAAATCCACCACTGCAAAGGAGTTGTGGCCACAAATGCTGCTGCCTGGCCTTTAAAAGAGAGCGGGTTAGCTTTATACCCAATAAAAGAGTTGAAGTTATTTGGCAGGGACTTGATTTCAATGGGAATTAAGTTTGGGGCTATCTAATGCTCACCACACTCATGTGGAAAGAAACTTTTCAATCCTGCAGAGCACTGCACAATCGGCCAGGTTTCCATCTGCTTCCCAAGCTGTAGTGGTCACAGCCAGAGGCGCGATAGGGGACTCGATCAATCCCATCGCTGCCTTTGTTTCTCTGCAGCTCAAAAATGAGCGCGGGAGTGTAACGGAGCCGACCCCCCCGCAGCCGTGTGCGGGGCGTCCTTATGGCAGCTGGGTGGTTTTGGCCTCGTCCCCCTGACATCCATCGCGCGTGGGGCCTGGAAAGTGAAATAGGGCACCACTGCCCTTGGGAGCAAAATGCGGGGGGGTGGCACTGCTCGGAGCGGGGGGGTGACACTGCCCGGAGCGGGGGGTGGCACTGCTCGGAGCGGGGGGGTGACACTGCCCGGAGCGGGGGGTGGCACTGCCCGGAGCGGGGGGGTGACACTGCCCGGAGCGGGGGGGTGACACTGCCCGGAGCGGGGCCCCCGCACCCCGCACCCCGCACCCCGCCGGGGCCGCTGCGCGGGGCGCGGGACTTGCGCGCGGTCTGCATTTAAGCGCGGTAGCGATAATGCTGCGGCACCAGGGCACCTCCTCGGTGGCTTGTGGCTGGGGGCGGTGGGCAAGGGGCTTTCCTGCTCGCCCAGCGCTGCTGGGAGATGCATCAGGAAAAATAAAGTAAAAATAAAAATATTTTTAAAACAAAAATCGTTTAAAAACCAGCAGTAACAATTATGCAGCTGCTGCGCGCAGCCGGGTGAGGGAGCGGGCGGCCCGACGGCGGCGCGGGGCGGGAGGGGGCGGCCGCTCGGGGCCGGGCCGGGCCGGGGGGGGCCGTGCCGAGCCGGGCCGTGCCGAGCCGAGCCGAGCCGCGGCTGGGTGATGTCAGGCTCGAGGAGGAGCCTCCGCCGCCTGCCCTTTTACTTTCGGGCGCCGGCACTTGGCCGCAGGCTGCTGCCGCTGCTGGTCGGGCCCCCCGCCCCCCCTTCGCCCACTCCGCCATGGGTACCCCTCGCTTTTAAGACCGGGGCGGCCGCCCTCTGCGCCGCCCCGGCGCGGGGGGGCACTGTGAATTAATTAAAAATCGCTATTTACGTGGTTATTCATTGCCCCGCTCCGGGCATGTGAACAACCACCACCCCCCCCCACCCCCCCTCCATCCACCCCCAGCGCCATGCCGGCAGCCTGCACCCTGCTGCTGCTGCTGGGGCTGGGGCTGGTCCCGCCGGCCGGGTCGTTGCCCCTCGCTTCCCTACGGCGTCTTCTTCCTCCTCCTCCTCCTCCTCCACCGTCCCGAAGCCGCCTCGGCCGCCCCTGCTCGCCTCCCGCCGCGGGACACGCCGGCAGCCCGGGTGAGTGAGTGCCCCGCTCCGCCGTGGGGACGGGATTTGGTCCCGGCACCGCGACCGAGGGTTGCTGAGCATCGCGGCATCACTTACCCCCGACCCCCCACCCCGCATCCTTCTCCCAAGCACTTTTAACCTTGCCCAGTCCGTCGTGGTGGAGGCAAAGCGCTTCAGCGGGCGAAGGTTTGGGGTGGGAATCGTCGGTGGGAAACTGTAAAGGCATTGTAGCTGCGTGGACTGAGTGGAAGGCAAACGGTGGAAACTTCACTGAGGAACTTGAGGAAGGTTCTGGTGGGGACTCACGTCCACCCACCAAAATGCTTCCCAGGCGGGAATTCGGCGGCGCCCGTAGGTGGTCCGCAGGGTCTGAGTCACCTACTGCTCATCTTCAGACCTGCCCTTGTCTCAGTTTAGGTGCTGCCCCACATCCAGGTGTGGGGACAGATGCCATCAGCTCTCTATAAATACCCTCACTCTGCGTCGCCTACAGACTGTCAGATTAGTCATGTATAAAGTCATATTTTTCCTTGCATGCCACATCTGCAGTGTCGTTATCAGGAGCAATGAGTAGTTTGGTGCTTTTACAAATGATGCTGCATTTCGTTTCAGCACAAGATAAAACCATGTTTTTCCCAGAACAAGCAGGGCTCATTTCAAGTGTCACCCAGTAAACTGGTTCACTTACTGAAGAAGACCCATAGCTCTGAGGATGACTAATTCTCAATGAGTTTGGAAAGTGCTGGGAGTCTGCAGGTGATATAAGGAAATTCAATATGCCAAAATAGTCTAGGTAGGTTTAAGGTTGATCGCCTGGAGCTGGACTGTCAAATTTCATCTTTTAATTCCTGATGTGGAGGCAATATCATGCTTTGGTACTCGGGGTTAAGTTTACTTTCATGGAGCTATACAATTTCAGGAAATGTGACAAAACTACATTTATAAAATTTTAGTTTTCTGCACAAAGAGCATGCCTTTGTAAGATATATCCATGCTAAACAAAATGCATAGTTGGGGATATTGACTGGAACGTTCCCTGCCGTGGATTCAAAAGCTCCGAACTAACAGTGTTTGTGTGAGAGCAGCCTGGTGACTAGGATCCTGCACTGAAATTATGGAGATTTGAGTCTGTTCCCAGCTCAGACACCTCTTTGTGCCTTTCCAAGTGTCAGTTTGTCCTCCAGACTGGGAGAGGGTAATGCTGTTTTACCTGCTATCAACCTTGTGAAGATAAAATCTGCAACTTGCCAGGAAAGTGCTCGCCTATTATTTGACAAGAGCTGCACAAATTCCTTGGTGGATAGAAAAAACTATTTCATTTCATCTCAGCTTTCGATCTGGCATCTTTTCCTGTGACCTTGATGACTCCTGAGAGTCAGCGTAGGAATGCATTTCCTTTGTGAGAGTCTGAAAAGCTTGAACTATCTGTCCACATGCTGGAAAAGCCATTTGTCTGGCTACCAGCGTCTGGCCGCCCGGCTCAGCAGTGGAGGCTTTGCTCCGTGCAGCCCGTGCTCGGCAGCTACAGGTGCTCGTGAATCATGTCAACCCCACCAGAAGGAACGGGGGACGCATCATGAAGGAGTGATAAATAGCCTGGCAGTAGCTTGGTGTCTAGAAAACAGCATCATGAATTACACTGGGTCCTGACAGCCGCGATTCACTCGCTGTTAGCTACAGCTCTATGCTTGTCAGTCAGGGGAATTGTTTGGCGTTACGGGAGCAGGCTGATGGGATCTTCTGAATCACTCAGGTTGAGCTGTAGATGCTTGAGAAATCCCTGTTTATCTCTGCTTCTGCCCCTGTGTTTTTCACCTTTGAAAATGCTTGCTTGAAGTGGGGGGGGAGCATTTCTTGTGAACCCATCACCCTGGTGCTACGTGGAAATGAGGATTACATCTCCGTTTGAAACATGTCTGAGGTTAGGCGGCAAAAGCTCTTTCTCAGGCAGGGCTTAGCGAGCAGATGGTGAGGCAGTGGGTGTAGAAATAGAGCTTTTGAGTCTCTGACAAAGCACGGGGTGAGGGAGCGGAGCGGGAGTCGGGCTGCCCTGTGGAACCTCACTGCCTTTCCTGGCCTGCCTGTGCCTCTGACCGCATCTGCCGCCCCTCCCTGCCGAACCCACTGTGGGCTTGTCTGGTGAAGAAACGAGGACAGATGGCTTTCACGTGTTGTTTAAAGTACAGGCTGAACCCGGGGAGAGGAACATAGGAAAAAAAGTAGGTGAAATAGGAAGTGAGAAAGCTGGTGACAGTATCCATGAAATTCCTCCTGGCAGCTGTTTCACCTGGGTGCCGGGCGAGCCGAAGGGCACTGTCTGCCACCAGCCTGGGTCGGATGGAGTTCAGTTACAAGCGCTGGCCTCCTTATTTCAGGTTTCCCGTCTGTAAAATGGGAATAATTCCAGTGACACCACAGGGACAGCAGAGGTGGCACCAAGCCCCTGACAAAGTCACTATGGCTGGGGTCCCCCTCTGCTTCTTCAATGTCCCTTTTCCCTTTACTTTTGACCTGCACTGATGCCCTGCCATGCTGCCCGGCACGGTGCGGAACCGCCGGCCGTGGACTTGCCCTGAGAAGTTGATCTGCTTTTCTGCCATCTGTGTCTGGCCTTCTGTCCTTTCTCCCTCTCTCTTGTGCCAGCTGCCGCCTTTCTTTGCAGCTTCCCTGGTGGGAGCCCTGGAAATAAGGTGTGAAATCACCCGAGAAGGAATCAGCTTAGCTTGCAGCAGAGATTTAGGCTGGCTGCTAGAAGAAACTTCCCAGCCCTCTAAGAGGGGCAGAACAGTCTGCATTTATTTATGTATTTTTTTAACTTTCTATCTTTGAAACTTTTTGTGTGAGGAAGAAACAAATTTAGGAGCAAGAGAAGAAGATGATGAGAAGGCTTGTTTGAACAAAAGTATGGTATTGCCTCCAAACCTGCCTCAGATTTCACAATATGGATTTTGTGGCTCCTGGGGGCAGAAGCCCTCTCGCCGTACAGTCACATTGATGCAGAGATGTGTAAGGTGCTGCTGTTTAGCTTTGCTAGGATTTCAGGTGACCGCTGGTGGTGCAGGAAGGATGCTTCCTCCCCCAGCAGTGTGGGGACAAGGAAGGATCATCTCCCATGCCTCTACATTGCTATCAAAAGACCCACAGGCTGCAGGGTTTTATTTTCTTGGGCATCTTCGCTGCCCCTCTCCGTGAGCTGTACGTGGATTTGGTTGATGTGCTGCGAACATGAAGTCACTGGAGTTGTACAGATTTAGCTCTGCTCCTTTGGGGTACAAAAGCATAAAAGAAAAGAGAAGAAAAAAAAAAGTTTCAGAAAAGGTGGGAGATAAGAGATCAACTTCCCTGCCCCTTCCCCATCCCAGGCCCCTGAAGGTAATGAGGGTCGTGCACTGACTGGCTGGGTTTGCATCAGTCTGTGAAAGCACTTTGCATGGTATTTAAGTGGTAAATAAATACAGTCCGAGAGATAATTGTGTAACCTGACTGGCAGGGAGCACACTGTGATGCATATTGATTTACACCTCCATACACAGCAAATGTGAATGCTAAGCTGTGACCAGGGCACAGCAGGTAAGGGGATAGCTGCTGTAGCTAAAGCCCCTTATTGGGCTCTCCACAAACTTTCATTTCCCAGTAGCAAACCACCAGACCCAGCCGGTGCCCATTCAGCAGGCATTGGCAGTGCGCTCTGCTCCAGCAGCCACTGCCACTTCAGAAGGATAATTTAATTTGTTCTAATTTTCACTCATAGCTGGGAAGATAAGGGAGACAGGCAGTTGGTGCCATGTCTGGGGGAGCTGATGCCAGCCTTGCTGGTACAGGCATGCCTTCCTCTGGGAATATTATTTTCAGTATCTGAAGTTGCAGATACTGATGAGTTTAGAGGAGCATGGGGTTTCTGGGATAACTTGCTCCCTTCACCTGCTCTTACAGATCCCAATTTTTGGGCTGACAGTCAGAAACACTCTGTGATTGAGCTCCCAAGCTGTTCTGCATGCTGCCACCATCCTCCCTGTCCCCTTTCTCTACAGGGGGCATGTCACAGCAGCTGAGTGCCATGTGGAGGCTCCATCACCACCACATCTCTAGGATGTGGCAGAGGATTATGCTTATTTAGTAGAGGGAGTGCGGTACTAAGCTAGAAAGGCACTTAGTGTGCAAAATTCAAATGGATGCTGCCGTGGCTGGGACTGTGCATGTGAAATATAAAGCCGCTTCTTCAAACCCACAGTGTTTCAGGCAATCCTGCAAAAGGGATTTTGGGAGGTGCTTTGGCAATAGAAGCAGGGGATTGCTCTGTCCCGTGAGCTACCGATTCAGGTGCTGAGCAGTCCCTTGGGTGAAAGCGGAGACCAAAGCCTGGCCATCTGTAGGTGTGTGCTGGCTGCCTGCTTGAGTGCTGCTGCCAGCCTGCCTGGGCGCCAGGGCCATGCCCGCGGCTGCGGGAGCTGCTGCTGGCCCCGCTCATTGCTCTTAGGGCTGTACAGAAGTGGACTGAGACCTTAGTAGCATCAGGCTGGTTGTGAAGGTTGTATTTATGAAGCAGTCATGCAAGCTAATAAAAAAAAGCACAGACTAAGGAACTATTTCAGTGAAGTTAATCAAGCCAATAAAACCTGTCAGTGTAGCAATAGTGTTTCAGTACTGTGGTGTAGGCACCACTGAAGTCAGCGGCTCTTCTGGGGTTGCTGCTGAAAGGACCCACTGGCTGGTGCTGTGGGTTCCCCATCAACGGTAGTTGTGTGCCATTTCCAAAATAAGGGTAGGTACACAGTGGTAGGGCTCAGCTATGGCTGAAGCTGCTGTCTTTTTGCAGCACAAAAATGCTGTCTGTGCTGTGGGGAGGCGAGGGGGCATGTCAGGCTGTGCCCAGTCTGGTGGCCCTTCCATGTGTGGGATGCTCAGGGCAGGGCTGTGACCTCCTAAATACCCTGGGGAAATGATCTGGAGCTGGATGGATCCTAGCTAGCCAGCGTAAATCCTCTGGATTCTGGCTTTGCTTCCCCGCGTAGTTTCAAGAGAGTTTCTCAGGTATGGAGGGTGAGGAGGGTCTGGGTAGGTCAGGGTAGATGGACAGCACCGCTCATGCCTGGGCTGATCCCCTCGGCTGTGCATGGAGCTCCTCTGGAAAGAGGCATGGCCAGATCCTGGCACCTGTTGTGGTGTCTTTGTGCAAAGAAGCTTTCAGTGCAGTTTGAACATCCAGAGTGTCAGAAGGTACTCCAAGCAAATTAAAGGTTGTTTTTTTTGTAATAGTCCCCTGATAACATCCAGTACAAAACCCATAGTCTGTAGCTCATGAGCAAACTCGTCACAAGGCCTTAATACCCCAACCACAGGCCCTGTTATTTACATTCGATTGAAGATGTAGGTCATACAATATGTTTTTTTCTCTTTCCTGATTAGCTGAGCGTGAAAGGCAGAATCCAATTTTCAGTGGCAGTAGACCTGATTACAAATTCAAATTTTTATTTCTCTGAGCAGTTTTGTGACATTTGCATTGTAATTTGCTGTTTCCATAAATAATAGAGGTTCATTTACGGGAATATTCATCCAGAGCAGATGCAAGAGGGCTACAAGCACAGGCTTGGTGGAAGAATGAAGTCTTTGTGTGCCTATCAGGAGAAAATGGTTTTGGCACATCTGGCCATCCTTCCCTCTCACCCTTCTCTGCGTACATACGGCTGATGCATGTACACCCACCACCATATACTTTTTAATGCCCGGGTGTGATACCATAACATCCTGCCACTTCAGCAAGGGGCACGGTTCATTTATGGCTCTTTGATTATGCAAAGTTCGCATTCATCCTTTCAGGCTGAAATCATTCGCGTCCGAGGACAAGGAGAGAACTTTCCCACCCAAAAGGGAAATGATGTTGCATTACTGAGCGACCAGCCCAAGTAATAATATAATCTTAGAAAAATGCAGTTCCCTCGAGTAAAGGAAGCTCTGTAAACTTCAGCTCCTCCAAGCTGTTAATGTAGCTGTTGCCTGTGTTATAGTAACGCTGTTGTCAGACCCAGTCTACTGACATGCTCAGGAGAGAACAGGGAAAAAGGGAGTAAGAACAAGTTCTTGCTTAAAATGAGGACCTCTCTTAGGACCTGAATACAGTGAGGTATATAATACAGAATTTAGGATCTTGGGTCACATCCCTTCTTTGCTGTTAATTTGTTTTTTATCTCGGCTGGGTGTTGGATGGGATGATGTTCACCTCTGGTCCTGAAGAGCTTGGAAAAGGAGCGGGCAGAGCCAGGGTGAGCAGAGGGATCAGCTGGAGGAAGGTAGAATGATGCGAGGTTTCCACTCACTGGGGTGCTGGGGTCAAAATTCTGATTGTGTAAAACCAAGGGAGAAAGAGGCTCATTTTTAGAACTGTCGGTGTTTGGGCAAACCCATGCAAGGGAGGGACATGTGATAGTTAGTCCGTAGCAGCACCTGTGGTTTGCTCTCGTTTGCTCACCACGGGGTGGGAGGTGGTAGTGTGTGCTGTGGTTTATTTTGGGCTCTGTGGGTGCTGAGTGCGTACAGGTCCCATGGCCAGGGCATGGACCAAGCCACAGAGACCCTCCTTCATCAGGGTGCGACAGCTCCCCAAGCCAGACACTCACTAGAGTCTTCTCTAGCAAAGTGCTGGTCTTCATAAAACTTGTAGGAACTTGCTGTCTTGGAGGTCTCTGCTTCCAGGCTAATTTGTTTCAATGTAGGAGACAGACAAAGCTGTCTCAGGAGCTTCATGTCTTCAGAAAGCAGTATAAAATACGTGAGATATAAAAAATATAATTTAAAAAGTGCCTGAAATGCAAACCTCAACCTATTTCCTATAAGCAGGGCGCTTATATGAAGTATCCTTCAAGCTGTTGCCTCTCCTGTGCTGCTGCCCTCAGTCCCTCCCATGGCTTCGGATGAAGGTATTTCACATTGCCTGTCCTCTGCTCAGGCAGGGCTGTTGAGGAGGCTTCTGCATCCACCGTGCCCTTGACTTGCAGTCATTTGTTAAATAGTTTTGCAGTTGGTTACTTAAGCATCTCCGAAGCTGCAGTCAGCATCTCGGCTGTGGGTGAGGGAGCGCTGCTGCCAAAAGTCAGGATCTGTGTCGAGAGCCTCCTAAGCTTTGGCTGTCTTTCCTTAAAACCCCGAACCCTGGAGTTGTCATTATAGGAGAATCACTTAGAGGGGAAGAAGAAGAGCTTCTGGCTGTCGAGGTGGTAGATAAAAAGCCCTTGAAAATGTGAGCTGCAAATCCAGAAGACACACAAGAAGTCCAGGCTGGCTGTATTTAAAAACACCGCTAGCTCAGAGCTGAACTCTGGAGGCTTCTGAGTCCAGACGGAGGGGCTGTTTCAGACACTCCTGCTTGGCAGGGCTCTGTCTGTGTGTCTGCAGGAGAAATGCAACCATCTGAATCATCTTGCTTTGCTAGGAAAAGAGAGGGTGTGCAAAGAAGTGCAGGGCAATGCAGCAGGAAAACTGGGTGAAAACCCAGTTGTTTTCTGTCCAGCTGTCTGAATACCTTGTGCAAGTGCTTTGGCCTTGGCAGATTGACTCTCTCCGCTGGGAGAAGCAAGCTCCATCTGCCTTTTCATTCTTTGCAAGGATGTGAAGCTAGGAGGACTTTTAAAACGACTTTTGCAGCATCTCGACTGTGGTCTGGCCAGTTTAAGCTGTTTGAGGTTGACCGTGTCACTTGCAATGTGACTAAATACCGCAGGTCCTTCCCTCTGCCCATCTGCGTGAGCACCCCATCTTGGGCTTACCAGTCAGTGCTTGCAAAAAATCTTCTGGAAATGCCGTGACCTTTGCAGTTCTTTCACCAAGGCAAACACAGAGATGTTTAAGGGACCTTTTGCACAGTGGTTAGATGGCAACAAGGATCTTGCAGCTGAAGTTTGGGAGAAAATACCCTTTTTTTTAACCCTGAGCTAGTTTAACTCTGGGATGAAATCAGCTGGGAAAGGAGTGAGGAGGAATTTTAAGTGGTCTGATAGAAAGGCATGTAAACTGTGCATGAAAGGTTAACTTGGCAGGGTTAATGGTTGTCCCAGGGGTGCAGCCCAGGCTGCATCTCCCAAGGGACATTGTGTTGCACACACACGTTCAGGGTGTTTTTCTCAGCATTTTTCAGCATGCTGGGATGGCAGAGGTTTTAAAGGCCATTACAGGAATCAGTCTGACCTCTTGCCTCTATAACCAGACAGACATAGTTGTCATTTCTTCTACCAGAACCACCCTAAGATTCCTTCAGGGTTCTTTAGATCCTGGAAGAAATCTATTCAGGAGTTTTGGACTGATGGGCAGGCTCCTTTGGTTTGCCAGTAGCAAAGGAAGGCTGTTTTTTTCTTGAAGAGCATGCTAAAAGGCACTTTTGCATCTGGAGTGACAAGAGGAATTTGAATCTATAAAGTACAATTATCCACGTCACCACCTGTTAGGACGCTGGCGTTAACACCCTTCCTCTTGTGGAAAATCTCTTAAGCCCCCAGGACCGGTGTGAAACATCACGCTCTGTTCAGCTTCACTGAAGGGAGGATGAATCACACAAAGTTGAAGATTAGGCTTCAATATATTAGTGGAAAGATACGGTCTGTGATAGCCTAGCAGCAGGGCACAGCAGCCCACCCAGGGCAGCAGGACCTGTCTTGCGGGGAGGAGTATGTGTAAATTGAGGGGTGGAGATTGGCGGTTGGATATCTGAGGGAGTTTTGGTTTCGTTTGGTTTTTAGACCACTCTATAAAAGCAAAAGGCAGGTCTGGAAGGGATCTCAAGGTATCTCCCAAGGGATCCCAAGACATCTCCCCTTGCAGGATCACCCCAGATGTTTATCTAACACATTTAAAAACAGGTTTTAAAAAAAGTTTACTCCTGAGAAAGGCTTCACAGCTTCTCTAAATAGTTGTCCCCCTGCATCTGTGCCATTATAGGTAAGAAAACACTTTCTTATCAGGGAAACTGTAGCAGCTGATAGTTAAACCTTCTACAAAGAAATATATCCCATACAAGTGGTGGCCAGGTTTGACCCTGCATAACTTGTAAGATCTCATGAGCTGACAAGTTAAGGTAATTTAGCAATCTGGGGAAATAATGCAAAAGGTAATTCTGTGTATTGAACTGATGTCTCCCCCTGTGATGGGAATGAATTTCTAGGAGTGGAAGCATCAGCAAACCAACTGCGCATGATTTGCTTTCCTTGTCAATTGGAATCAAGGACCCTGTTTGTGGAGCATAATACTGCTCTTGTAATTCAGCCTTTATCTTTGTGCTGGAGCTGTGCATAATTGTATCTGTGTCTGGAGGGACAAGGGGAAGGGTTTCAGTAGCTGGTGCTCACAAAGACATCTTTAGAAAGCTCCTTACCCCTGGTACAGGCTTGGAAGAGCTCAAAGGAAAACACCCCTGAGTAGCTTTAGGCATTTGAACAGTCATCATTGTTTGATTCGGATTCAGTTACAGGACTAACATCTAAATGTTAATTCTTTTTTGGACATTATCAGCTCTTTCAGCAAATATAGAATGGGGCTGCAGTATTAGACTGGCAGCCAACCTTGCAGATAAAAGCCCTTTGAAAAGATGTTTCTTAGAAGGGAAACTTGATCAGAGAGTGTAGAATAATCATGAAGATGGTCTTTTCTGAGGGACATGGAGTGAATCCGATGCATGAGGAAAGCCAAATGAGGACCAGGAGGGGAATGGGAGTACTAGCAGTTTCATGGCTTCCAAGAACAGTCCATACCATGCAGACAGAGATCCTCATAATCCTGTCCTGCAAATTGCTGGTATGCCTGGAGATCGTATGGTGCTGGGTAAGCCATGTCACATGTTAGGTTAAGACCGATAATTGATGGTTACTTGATGGCATGAGTGTGCCAAGGCAGGTGGTGTGAGGTTGGCTCTATATGGGTAATGTGAGTCGGTGTGTGGACAGATGGGGTTTGGATGTAGATTTCTGGCCTCTTCATCCTCTGTGCTGCCTTGCTCAGCACACAGCGCCCATATGCACCAATGTAGGCTGTGACCTGACCCTGACTCCTGTGAGTCCTCAGTGACAGCCTAGTCCTGCCCTTTCATCACCCATTTCCACTGCTGGCCACAGGGCTCGGCTGTGGGACTGCCTGCTGCAGAGCAGAGACCTGCATGCCACTGAAAGAGGAGGTGTCTTGTTTTCAACCTCCTGAAACATATGCGGAAAGGCAGTGGAAATGGTAAACCCCTTCCCCCCTGGTTCTCAGAAAGGAAACATGTGACTGCAGAGGCAGTGGGAGAGCAGCACAGGGCAGTGGGAGAGCAGCTCAGGGCAGCAGGAGGGATGCCTGCTCCAGCCGGCCCAGGGCACGCTGCTCCTCTGTGGTGGCAGTGGTGACCAGCCAGTGGGTGCCAGCGGGGAAGGACCTGGCTCATCCCCTGGAAGAAGGAGGTCCGGCGCCATCCTGAGCCCTGCCACTGTTGCTTCCGGCGGCAGATCGGTGCCGTGTCATCTAGGAAATGCGATTTAGATCATCATCCTTTCACAGCAGATGGGGGAAGGGAGGTGCGGGCCCTTATCTCTTCTGGGGATTAATTTCTCTTTAAGCTGCTTTAGTTTTTGCCTGTTTGTTTTTTTCTCCATCCCCTCCCAAGTCTCATCATCCCTTGCTGGAAGAGCCATGGGAGTACCCATGGTTCCTACTGCTATGACACCATGCCCTGCATCCCACCTTCAGCTAGGAGGTGAGAACTGGGTGTAAGGCTTGGGCTGCTGTCAGTTTTCCCCTGGGATGGGGTTGGATTTTGCTACTCTACATGGAGGTAAGAACCCAGTGAGCTTTGTGTCTGTGTGTCACCAAACTGCATCTACCCCTTGGTGGCTTTGTGATCTTCCTGCATCCGAGAGGGCCCTTCATTCCTCTTGTCCCCACCATGTCCTTGAGAAAGTTGCTCAGTTCCCAGGTTGGTCATCACGCCTGGTGTGGCCACCAGCCAGTAAAGCTCTTTGGTGTGTGCTTAGTTTAAGCATGGAGAATAGTTCCTTGGGGAGCTCTTCTTAAGTGCATTGCTAGAGCAGGTTCTGGTCAAGACACCTGGACTAAAGCCCATCCTGCAGCGATGGGCAGCATCGCTTGGCCCCCAGGGACCCATGGCAGCCCCCGGCTGCTCCCAATGTGACCTCTCAGCACAGTAGCACCCCTTTTCCTACTCTTTCCTCCATCTTCCTGGTATTTATTGTGCCCTCCTGGCTGTGAGAAGCAGCTCCTGGGCTCACACCACTTTGGAGCAGGGACCTGTGGCTTTGTTTCCAGAGTCTGACATGACAATACCACCTTGTTTTCGCCTGGGTCTGCAAAGGGCTGGAGTCCTCGGCTCCTGGGGTGGATGGCTCCTGCTGCACGTATGCTTCACACTGCTGGGCATTGCTTTTTTGCTACACGTTGAGGTTTTGTGCAGAAAAATCTGTGCTTCAGCCCATAGTTCTTGTGGTTTTAAGCACAATTCCAAATAATCAATAGTTCGATTTTTTTTCCCTGCAAGATCCATTTAAGTCAAATACAAGTCACTGAGTTTATATTGGGAGTAAATAAGCTACATGGAATGACTTTAGTTATACATGAGGTCAGACGGAATGAGCTAATGCTCCCTTCTGGCCTTGAAATTAAAGTTTTCAGAAAGCAAAATTTCATTCTGCAGTTTCTAAGCTGCTAGCACCTTTCTTATGGAGGAGCCTGAGCCCCTAGGCTGCACAGCGCTCTGCACCTTGTGGGGCTGCTTGCCCCTTTATTGCCGAAATATAGACTCACTTGGAGGCAGTTTTCTTACCCGTTTAAATGAACACAGTCAGCTTCTGGGGGCATGTAATGGTGCGAGGAAGCCATACAATGGATTGTGATGCCCTGGTTAACATGCAAAGGGTAGTTAATCTCTCCAGAGCAGCAGCGGGCTAGCTTCCCTGGAAGCACTGCCCCATGTGAAATTTACCAATTGCAAACCTTGAAGAGAAATTCCAGGTTTCTGGAATTTTTCATGTGAGAGCACTGGAGAAAGGTCCTTGTTAGAAATTAAGTCACATGCTTACAAAAGCCAGGAGCGGCATCGTCCTGCTCTCTCCAGCCTTGTTTCTTTCCACTTAACCAGCACTGTACACACTGCCATGGCTTTTTTTCCTTTTTTTTTCCCCTTTCTTTTTTGCAGCCAGGATGTTTTTTCTTGCCTTTTTATTGTTCCAGTGACCTAGCAACTCCACTTTGGTGGAGCTTTGCCAGGAGACTTCCTCCCCGAGCCGTCTGACAGTCTCCAGCAGCATTGCCCTCAGATGGGAGCAGAAGTTAAAGTGACACCGGGCTGGGTCCCTGCACAGCTTTTGCTTAGCCTTTCTGAGTGCCTGCAAGGGTAGAACTGCCTTCCCACTGAGCCAACCTTCCAGGGGACTTTTAAAAACCCTGGAAAGGGGAAGGAGAAGCACTGTGTGGGTGCTATTTTCTGTAACATTTCTGCAGGACATTACAGAAAAGCCAGGAGGGTTTTAGGAGTGAATTTAGGTGGTGCTGAGATTTGGAATGTGGGATCTGCAGGGCAGGAAAGGTGCTTGGAGATATTTCAGCATCGCAGGGTGGTGGGAAAGGGGATGGAGAGAAGGAATGAATGCTCAGAGAACTGTGCATTCCGTGGAGATTTTTCACTTATTTTTATTAATGTCTACTGAAAACAGTGAGAAAGAAATCCCTTTGGGAAGTGCTCCTGGGCCCTATCAGCTGATGCTGGGGCAGAGCTGCCTTCTCACACCCTGGGACTACAGGGGCTTTTCCCACATTAACACCAGAGGCGGGATGGGACAAGAAGGGACATGGGGATGACACAGGACAGGATGGGAATGGGAACAGGGGACAGGACACAGGAGACGGACTAAGACACTACTGAGGTTGAAAATAAATGAGCCAGCAAGCAAACAAATACAGGTAATTCGGGCTTTCTGCTCAGGAAAGGCAGCAGGGACATGGGTCCCAGGGCTCTGTGGGGCCTCTCTGGGGCTGGAGGCTCCGTCCCCTCTTTGCTGGCTGGCTGAATTGGGATTTTACTGGAGCGTTGGCACAGTTATGGGTTTTTTTAGGAGTATGGGTAGTCATGAGACAGCTTATCCCTATTGGAGGTGGACTTTTATTTGAATGTGTTTACCAAAGACTTGTCAATAAAGCAGGTGGGTTTTTGTTTGTTGGTTTTGTTTTTTTTTTTTTTTTTTTTTTTAATTCAGTTGCCAAAAGCCATTTAAAAAAGCTCATTAAAAGAGGTTTAAGGTGCTGCTCTGAGCCCTGGGCTGGTGGTTTTCAGGCAGCGTGGGTCCACATGGTCCCAGGGATGCCTGGATTAAACCCAAACTGTCCAAGAAAGATGAGTAAGAAGCTCAGGATTTCATAGGCTTGAGCTGGTGATCCGGGAGCCTGCATCTCCTCAGGGAAATGTTTAGGACACCAAAATTAAGAGGCTGGAAACCACTGGATAAGCAGGACAATACCCTGTCCCTGCACTGTGCAGGTTTTATCCCTGGTTGCAGGCAGGCCGTAGGCATGCATCCCATGCTTTTGGAAACGACCACAGGTTTCTGTGTGCTCTTTGTTTTGTAGTACCTGTTTCTCTGCTTTAGAATACTGCTCTTAAAAGCAGTAATTGGATCCTTTTTTTTCTTATGGCATCTCCAAGCATCAGACTCTGGGATCATGAAAAAAAAGGTAGGAAGCAAAAAGCCTTTAGCACCCTCCATGATTTTACAGGTCCCAGAGGGGAGGTGGTGTGGAAGTGCAGTATGTTTTGTGTCGTAAAGCAGTACTGCAAGCAAAGTGCCATGGCCTGGAATAGGAGGGTCTGAGGATGATGCTGATGTCCCCAGCCCTGTGGGCACCCATCACCCGTGGTGGCCAGGTAGGTGTTAACCACCTGGACCTTGGCGCTCAGAGCTTGCAGGGTCTGCTGCTGGCATTAAGACCCCATCACCTTTCTCAAGCTGACATATTGAAGCCCCAGCCACCTTTGGTAGTGGATAAATCCTTTGTACTATGGTTTAAATGATGTAAAGTCCTGTAAAATGCTGTCCTGCTCTGCCTGGGACCTGGTAGGGAGGGGACGAGGAGGATGAGGACCAGAACAAGATGCTGCCAGGGGATGCATCTGTAGGATACCCCATCCAAACTGATCCCTGCAGCAGGGTGGGAGGTGCTGGCAGGACTCCTGCACCTCTTCTCTTCCCCATCCACCCTCTCTTGCCACCTTCATCCAGCTGAATAATTCTTTTTATTAATATTGAAAGAATTAGCAAAAAAGAGTTGACCGTATGTGTTTAAAAACCTCTCGCATTCTTCCCGTGCTTAGTGCACACAAGGGACCTTCCCCAAGCAATATTATCAGCATGTTTACGCTCAACTAACCCGTCTCAAGTATGAAGATTTTTTTCTAAGCTCCATTTCAGCCCCCCCCCCCCCCCCCCCCCCCCCCCGTTCCCCCCCTCCCCGCCTCGTACTGCTTCTTTCAGGGCAAGAACAAGGAAGGAAATCAAAAATCCCAGAGAGCCCTGGACGGTCCAGATTTAGGGCTGTAGCTTTTGTTCGCACAAACTCACTTGGCTCCTAACCGGCCTCCACCCATGATCCCGACATCCGCAGCAGCCGTTCAAAACACAGCACAGAGCCTGGCCCCGGCCCCGGCGGGGACCGGCAGCCACCCGTGCCACCCGCTGCGGGGCCGGCAGCCCCGGCTTTGCTCCCCGCTTCTCCTCCCTCGCAGCCTGCCTTTCTTCTTAACCTTTTCCTACAACCGGCAAGGAGTTTTCTAAGTTGAGATGAGTTTTTTTTTTTCCCCTCCCTTGCAACCTCAGATGATGTTAAGATTATGCAACGTTAACAGATGTGGGCTTTATAATTATAGCTGCCTGTCCTCGGGAGGAGCCTGCTTCGGCTTCACGCGTGCTCAGCTCAACGTGGGATGCTCCTGGGGTGGCCGTAACCCTGGCAAAACAGCCGCTGCATGGGCGGCTGTACCGGGAATGGTCCCCAGGGAATCGCCACCCTCCCGAGGAGGGACTGCTGAGGGGTGAAGGGCTGCTTTGGGCGGCTGAACAACTGCTCTTGGCTTTCCTTGTGTGCAAACACAGATTAAATTTGCTTTCCCTGCTTGAGGGAATATTTTTCTGCCCTTTGAGGAGAAAAATCCCTTCTGCAGGAAAGCGGCAGGGCTGGGATAGCTCGTGGTGTGCTTTGGCTGGCTGTGATGCTCCTGCCAAATGCTGTCTGTAGGGATCCTGCTCCCCTCGTGTTAGCAGGATACATCCCTCCTCACTCCCTGCCCTAAAATGTCTGTGAGTGATCACAGCCACTGCTGAAAAGTTGCAGTATTGTGCTTTTCTGTGTTGTACTGCCCCATGGTTGAGCCTTGAGCATCACCGTGACTTTGTCGTGGCAGCAGTCACCTCCTGGCCAGGGCAATGCCTGTGCTGCATCCAGGGATGGAGACAGAAAATTGCTGGTCCAAAAGGGATTTTTCAGGAGTCTCACAAGGTAGACATCCAGCCGAGCTGCCAGGGGCAAACCCAAAGCCTCAAGAAATCAGCTGGAACTTGATCTGTTTGTTCTGGCTGCATTATAATTCAGCTCCCAGCAAGCTGCGGACTTGTTATGGTTGTGAAGAAAAAGTAACTCTGAGCCTCGACCTGTCTGGTGAGCATCACTGCTAGTTTTAACTGGTAAGGAAAACACCAGTCCAGCGGGTGGCAGGACGGTTTTGTGCTGGAAGTCAAATATTTCTCTTGACTGCTGTGGTTGCATGGAGTTAAACCACAGAAGGCAGTTGGCAGTTTAGGATGTGACAAAAGTGTTAGTGACAAATCAGTACCTGAGCTAAAGGGGCTGCTCTACTTTAAGCATTAGGGGAGGCCAGATGGTCCTGCATGTATTTTTTTGGAACAAGTTTGCATCTGGTCCATCCACTCCAGTTGATGGTCATCTCTGAAGGCTAATTTCTGCAGGCAAGTCAAAGAGGAGATTGCAGTTGTCTTGCACTTCTGTCAGGCTTGATGGCTGTGTGATGAACTGAGATTTCATGTTTAGTTTGTTGAACAGCCTAATTTTTTGGGGTTTCCTTACTACATGCTGTGGGTTGGATTTTCCAGCATGGCTTGCACTGTGCAAGCACCGAACTGGAGAGCTGAGCCCATACTGGCACAAGCTTTCCCCCTGCACCAGAACCTGGCATACCATGCAGGGCAGAGTTAAAAATGCCGGATGACTCTAAAAAGCCTGTGTAAATAATACCTTCTTATTCAGCCTGTCTATTCCCTGACTGCACTCAAACCTAGGTTAGCTGACGCCCATGATAAGGGGAAGGGGTTTGCATTAGTTTATTCCCAGCAGCTCTGCAGAGCCAAAAGAGGATAGAGAAAACTCCAAGGTGGATTTGCGGGGTGAACAACAACCAGACAAGCAGTCAGCAGCATTTTACCTTTGAACTAGTTGCTTTCAATCAAGGGTCTTAGCTGAAGGTACTGTTTGCTGGCATTTCCAGGGTTATTTTTAAGAAGTGGCAATTAAATGCTTGTGCAGTGCCTGCTATATATTTTAGCATGCCTGGTTGGAGCCCTTGTTGACAAATGACTTGGCAACCTGAGAAAGCAAATTTCCCTCTGTCTATACTCATCCCCTAAGGGTTTCTTTAAGCATCTGCTGCTCTGCCTTTTTTCTGTGCTGCAAAGCTGGCTGCTGGGGCACAGTAAACATGGGTTGCACAGCTGAAAGCTTTTAGTGAGAGGGGAACAGAGAGAAATTCAGTGTGCCGCCCTCCAGCACACCCAAATTTTTCAGCATCGGGGCTGCTATAAATGGACTTGTGGGCTACAATTACAGGCTGGGTATTGGCTTGCAAATGAGCGTAGCAAGCATCCCCTGCAACTTTGCATCCCCTCGTCCAAATGGTGACAACAAGCAGCTTGTTACACGGGACAGGAGGTGGCTCACAGCGGGCTCCAGACGTCAGCGCCTGCTCAGCGAGGAGGGCATCGCAGCCATGGCTGGGGCTGTCAGTAGAGGCACCTGAGGGGCTCTTGTCCCCTTGGGCCTCGTGGTGCTCAGACTCACAGGATGAAATGCAGACTATCCTACCTACATTGCTGTTTTTTTCTTGGTGAGTTCCCACTGAAGCTGTTGCAGATGGGTGGAGGAGACCACTCCTGAAATTGCCACCACTGGCATGGCAGGTACAGCAACCCCAAAGTACACACGCAAGACAAGGAGTAGATGTCCCACGGGTGTTTCTCTGAGGCACAGCTTTGTTAAAGGAAAGTGCTTGGAGACTAAGGACAGATGTGCAGGGCTTAACCTTCAACATCAGAGCTTTTGGGCAGAGACTGAGCAGTGACTGACTAGCTGCTGTCTGTATATCATCCACAGCCCTGTTTTGAGATGCCGTGTGTGTGACAGGCAAGACATGTCTGTCCCGTAGCCTGGTGGATCTCCGAGCTGCAAAGTGAGGAGAGTTCTCCTCCTAAAATATATGACTTGTCTCAATTTCTTGAGACTTTTCAGACCCTGTCACCCTAAACTGCAGTTTCCTTAGACAGGCTCCCATTCTGCCCACTCAGCAAGTGGAGAGTGCAATGGGCTATTCCAGCCCAGAGATTGTGTTTTTGTTATAAAGAAGATGGACAAAACTGGGATCTTGCCATTTCAGATGACACAGCTGTGATTAGGACTCACTTTGACTTGTGGGCTTTGAAGAGCATCTGAGGCTGCAGTGCCAGACAACCCTCGGGGCTGTAACGTAGGGCAGGGACAGTTGCTGCTGGTTTTCACATGACCGATACGCAGGGAAATCCTTGTGCAGCCCTGGCTGGTACTGTGGGTTGGAAACCCCAATTTCCCCAGCAAATCTCACTGAAACCACTCACAGCAGCTGTCACTAGATGCTCTGATCCAGGCGGTATCAGGCTGGATGGCAGACCCAAGGCTGAAGCTGCGGCTACTGCACCAAGTCCTGCTGCTGCTGCCGGCAGTCGGTGTTCACGATTGAGCTGAGAAGTCAACCACTGAGTAACATCTTCAGTCCTTGCTTAGGGCCCAGTTTGGAACATGTTTATGTTCTAAAGATGCACACAGCCATCTGTGTGCTGTTGGAAATCCTGTAAAGCATGTAATGCCTGTTGACGTCCCTGGGAGAAGTAATTTTTGGGTCCATAAGATACAGCAGATGGTAGAAATGCAGAAGAAACGTGCAAAGAGGGGATGAAATTGCTGCTGTTACATATTGGCACTGTGGTGACCCTGTGGAGAGAGGAGAAGAGCTAGCTAAGCTAAAGGGTAATGCTAGCTGGGGAACCAACATTTATTCCATAAATGTGTTTATTCATTTTCTAATGAAATGAGAAAATTGTTCTGGATGATGGGAGAGGTGGGAGTTTGGAGCAGCCTTCCAGCAGGAGCAAGAGAGCAGATGCAGACACATTTAGGATGGGGTTTGGGCCACATTTGCTCACAGAAAGTGGACCTGCAAATGCATAAAATTCTCCTTCTTGTTTCTCATGTTCTGGTAGACATTAACGTCAGATAGGCCGAAATGTCCGTCACCTTGGGGTGCTTCAGCACCTGGATGGCCAGTGTAATCCACACCATACATTGATCTCTTCTGTCTCAGTGCCTTGTGATGGCTGGATGGGTTATGTCAACCCTCCTGTTTGCTCTGCGGTTCTCAGCCAGCTCTCTGGAGGTGGTGGGATTCGAGGTCAGGTGTCCAGCAAGCACCAGCTGAGTGGAGAGAGGGGAAGAGCTGGGGGCCCTCCTGCCTCCCATCACACCCTCGGGATAGGGCACATGGGCTGTGCTGAGCTCCAGCTGGCCATCAGCTCTGGAGACCTACACATGCCTCCCGTGGACTCCACACTGTGCATATCTCCATCGATTATTTGCTTAAGACTTTCTTTTTGCTCCTTTAAAGACTTATTTCTCCTAACACAAAAAAACCATGAGGGTGCTGAATTGAATTAATCTTGTGCACAACGGTGGGTTTCAGCACTTGGCCCCACAGACTAATCTAATTTCCACTGGTGTGAATCCAAAAATAAGTTTTGTGTCTGTGTTTTGATTATGCAAAATTTTCTCTAGTGTAAATGAGATCAGAGCTTGGCCTCAGTGTTACTGCAACGAGCTGAGCCTGCACATCCAGTGCTGAGGGGATTTTTTTCTTGTTTTTCCTTTCAGTCATTGAAAGCAGCCATCAGGCGAGAAGAAGTTCGGAAAAAGAGATAAGGACTTCTGGGTCTCTCGTGGACAGTGTAGAGCTGGTGACAATGCTGGCCAGGAGCAGGGAGAGGGCATTGCTACCTGTCAATCATGGTGCGGTACCGGCAGCGAGAAGGGTCACAGGGCACGTTGGTCCCCCTGCCAGTGGTGGAGATGTCACCCCACCAGGAGCAGGACCCCCAGACAGCCCATCTGCTGGAACAGCAACCCACCTGCCCGCCTGCAGCCTTCCTCCTGGTGAGTTTTATCGATGCAAGAGTCCCTGTTTGCTGTACCCAGCCCATGGACCAAGCATAGCAGGTGGATTAGGAAGTATTCCCTCCCTGCTGCTAGAAATTCAGATTTTTGGAAGAAATCCATTCCCAGAAAAGCTGATTTTTTAAAAAACATTACAATGAAGGTGATTCTCAGGAGCTGCTGCCATCATTATTCACCACCCAGCAGCACCTCAGAGAGTCCTGCCTATCCACAGAGCTCCAAGGCTGCGCCTAGAGCGGAGACCCCAGGCATCCCCACGCCTCCTCCCAGGAGGAGCTGAACCCCATTGTGAATCCAACCTAGATTATAAGTGCCCAAGCGAAAAATATCTGACCAGCTGTGTCATGATTTGTAGCTGAGGTCCTCATGTGAAAATTGTGCAGGTGAACATTTACCATTGGGCTTGTTCATAATCTTCACAACGTTTGGTGGGACTGTGGTCATGAGTAAACCAATGTACATTTTAAACATGCACTAAATCAAAGCCTGTTTCCCACACCAGCAGGACAAGGCTGTGCTGAGTGCCCTGTCTCCACCTCAGTTTTTTCTTTATATCCCTGGATGAAATAAGTGTCTTGTTGAGATAATGAGCATAGACGTTTTCTTTCATTTTTTAATTCCTCATTTTTTTTTCCTGTTTCAGGACTAGAGTGTGGAGCTGGCATGCCCAGGCTGCCAGCTGATGGCTGTCCTGGTGTAAGCTTCTTACTGCCTTCTGCGTTTTTAATGTTTTTTTAAAAAATCTGGGTTTCTTTTGCCATACACAAATGAAGACAAATTTTGAAATACCGATATTTTTTGGTGACAGAATCCCTCTGTTCCCAACAGTCCCTCTTGCCGTGTGGTCTGTGTTAGAGGAAACACAGAGAATACAGCTGTGACCCTACCTATTGTATATAGTAGGGCTGGGTACCGCTCTGGGTGATGCTCTGCTACCCCAGCTGAGACAAATTAACCTGTCCAGGGAGAACATGACCTTCTCTGCGTTGTTTTCCAGCCGCTGGAAGCCATCACCATGCTCTGGGCAGCTGGGAGAGAGGTAAGAGGGCTCTTGCTTCTCCCAGCACCCCTGCAGCTACCGAGAGGACACCACCAGTTTTGGCAGCCAGCAGCACTGATTTGGCTGAGAGGGTGCTGGATGGGCGCCACAGGGCCTGGGATGTGGCAGGACTTGACAATGTGACAAGAATGGTGCTGCCTTCATCTGCAGAGACTCGTCACCCGGGTGAGCCATCCCAGTTCAGCCTGGGAACAAGGTGGCTGCTGTTCCCTGGAGAAACCAGGCATCGGTTAAGCCTGGCTCCCCTGCGTTTGCTAGAGCTTTGTGTCCTGGATCTGGCCCTCCATCCTCACCATGTGCTCAGGGCACTTTTCTGGCTTGCTTCATGCACAGGGGTGGAGAGAAGGATCTGTGTGGCTTCTCCTGGCCTTAAAAATTATGAATTACTCAGTGCAGCTCCCAAAGACAAAGTTGCTGTAGGCAGATTACAGGCAAGGGGACTGTGGGCTGTGGGGGGAGGTGACAGCAGAAGGTTCTCGATGGGCAGCTCAGCCCATCTCTGTGCTCTCATTTGCTTTCCCCCATTGCCTTGCAGGCACAGGTGGTCCCTCTCAGCCAGCGAGTGGCTGGGTGGGCATGGAGCAGCCTGGCAGCCCTCCCACAGGCACTGCAGCCACTTCACCCAGCGCCTCGGGGAGCAGCAGGGCGACGCTGCGACCCCTCCCCAGTACCCCCCTCCCTGGCTCTCTGGGACAGCCCCAGTCCTCTCCCCGAGCTTCCATTACCCAGAGTGGTGCAAACCACATCATGCTACACCCCAGGGATGTCATGGAGGACTCTACAAGCTCTTCGCTCACAGCATTGCCAGCCACAGACAGCACTTTCGGAGGTGAGCTTTGCTGGCCCATGGATTTATTTTATAGCCTTAAAAATCCTTTATATAGCTTTTGCTTTCTTGAAATGGAGAAGATGCTGTATTTTGCATGCACTCTGTTATAATTTAGCTGAAATGCCCTGCTGAAAGCAGGAAAAAGCAATGGAAAAAATAATTTGGTCCAAAATCCCCCAGTATTTTCCACTTTAAAAAAAACCCCAAAGGTCTTTGGACCTTATCACTGTGTTTTCTGCAGGGTGGGCATGTGCAGCTGCAACATATCTCAGCTGGTTCAGGGCCAGCTGCAGAACAAAGGCAAGGTCCCAGCCCCACCTGAGCGGTGTGTCCCACCCAAGTGGTGCTGTAGTGGGGGGTGAGGTTGGTACCAATGCTCACAGCCAGGCCAGGTGGGTTTGGTCTTGGCTAGACAGGGTGAGATGCCTGTGCTTCAACAACCTGTACAGGACATCAAACCTGAGATCCCTGGGCTCTGCAGCTTCCCCTCGCTTGCTTTGCAAGCAGCTATTTCTGGAGCTCTTAAAAACAGAGACTTCACCCCACTCCATGTGAACTTATTGAAAACCTTGGTGTTGCCAAGTCCTTATCCTATGCCTGAGACTTGCCAGGAGCAAACACATCTCCAGGGTTCTCACAATGACACATCCATTCCCTCTGTCACAGCTGCCGAGAGCAGCATCAGGGCTGCAGAAAACCCAAGGTCCAGTATCCAAAGGGCGGTGCCCAGCTCCATGGCTCAGCCCCTGGCCTCAGCTTCCTCCAAGGTGGCCGCAGCACAGGGACATTTCCCCGAGCCCTCCACAGAGCGCCAGCTCGCTCCTTCTCGCCTGGCTTCGGAAAGGACTGCCATGGATAAGCTTGGTCAGTCTACAGTTTGTTGTTTTACCCTGTTTTAGTCTTACTTAAGCATTTTTCCCTGTGTCCCGTTAAGCCCTGGGTTGTGTAGGGAGCTGCAGGCTCATATGGGAACATGGCCACACTCAGGTTTCCCCCCTTTGCCATTTGATGCCATATTCAAGCTACAGAAAAATACTAAGAGAACCTGGGCTGATTTCCAGCAGTCTTAGAGCAAAGGTGGGATTTAAGGGCAAGTCTCTGCAGTCCTTGTCCCATGAGTTTTCCTGCTGGCTGAGCTGCCCTGGCTCTTGCAAAGCCGTGTTGTCCTGGCAGCGAGCCCTGGGTTTTGTGCAAGGTCTTCCTGCGGCGAGGGGATTCATGCCTTTCCAAAAGAGCACTTTGTCCAGATTGAAAACTTCCTATGCTTAATATCCATATGTGCGCTGTAAGCATCTGGGAAGAAAATGGATCCATCTGTTTATAATTTCATACGTATAAATCCAGGGTTTTTTTATTATGCTGTAGCCATTGGAAGCAGCTACCAGCCATCCAACGTCTCGGCCACGGAGAGGAGAGTTTCAGATTTACCCACCACCAGCACCTCCATTTCCACAACAGTCACCAAGGGTTCAGGGAGGACATTAAGATCTCTGCCAGCCAGCACCAGGTTGGCTGATGCAGCAGAGATTTCCACCTATGGTACCAAAATCATCAGCTCCTCAGACCAGACCTGGACCCCTGGGATGTCTTTGGGAGCACAGCGTGGTGGTGGCAGAGGTGCCACAGACCTGTTGCTTATGGGCTCGCCGTCTGCTTCGGAAAGCGCTTCTACGAGTGAGTTTGATAGCTAGCTGTATAACTCAGAACATTATTTAAAGACTCTTTATAAACAAAACACATCCTTTTTATTTTAAAGAAAGGAGGAATAATATTGTATTTGGCACATTCTGTACATTTAAAAACATTTCACAGAAATGAAAGTATGGATAAATATTATTCTTGTTGGAAGAGGGGGATAGATTTTCCTTGAAAACTTTCAGTTGAATTTTGCAAGCAATAATTTCAGGAGTTCCTATATAGAGAACATTTTTTTCCCTGTCTTAATGATTTCCCAGTATTAAATATTTCCTTACTGAATATTCACACGTACGATGTCTACATCTACTGATAGCAGGATGAAACCTATCCAGCTGTTTTCATTTATGTGTATGCAGTTTTATATTTCTTTTTGCCTTTTTTTTAGCCTTTAGCAGCAGCAGTGATGAACCCAAGAGCATCCCAGCTGCAGAAGAGGCAACGCTGCACTCGGATGCCTACAATGCTGACATGCCCAGTGTGGCAGAGTGGTCACCAGGATCCCCTGCAAACGGCCACACAACCATGGCGGCAAGGGGTTCCGCCACCAGCAATGACCCCACCAGCTCTTTGAGGGGGACCTTCTCCTCCTTGGGGTCTGGAACACACCGTCCTAATGGCTCATGGGAAGCCACTGATCGCCCGGCGCCTCCTGGGGAGCCTTTGCTCACAAGCTCCCTCTCTGCTTCTGAAAGTACATTCAGAGGTAAATTTGTTAGTCTGATAGTTGGCTGCTTTGAAGCTGGATGGATTTCACATCCCCGTGCTGTTTTTCTTTAGATATGGCCATCAGTCGCTATTGGATACATGGATATTTTTATTACTGGCTGCATTGGGCTGTCGGTGGGGATGGTGGGAAGGGTGGGAGTGGAACTCAGCTTTTGGGTGAAAAAGTGAAAAACATCAATGTCCTCATTGCTAATGAAACTTCCATGCTGAGAAAAGCAGCCATTGGTCAGAAATACATGCATGGACTTTTTTCCTGCCAGAGACACTTTACCGGGGATTTGCAGCCATCACCTGTTGCTGTGTCCACTATGCAGGCTGCTCTGTAAGAGAGGTGGTGTTTTGGGAGTCCCTGCAGCCACGACAGTGCTAAATTGCCCCGTGCACTTGTAGTGGTCCCAAGTGAGCTCTGCCCCACTATTCACCATTAATTCACAATTAAGCCCATTGCTCTGTGACTCGTAGTGCAGCTCCTGCTCCTGGTGAGCTGGTGAAATATCGGCATCCCCAGCACTGCAGTTTGGGAGAGCCCCAGGACAGCACGTCTGCTAAAGAGGGCTGGGTTGAATGGTTGAATGCCAGGCTGGGGCACAGAGGCGTTCCGAACATCTTATAGGTGAGGCTGTGTCCAGCCTTTTGTGGCTCTGGGTGCCTGGTGCTGTGGGGAGCTCGGCCCCATGGCTGTACCATCAGCCTAGCACTGAGACAGCAGCTTGGCTCACTGGTCTGTCACTGGAAAACCTAAACCAGGCCTGTTTTAGCTTATCCTCTAGATTTGGTTTAAAGTTAGATGTATATACGCCTGATTTAAACAAGCTGGAAGGCAGCTTAAATGCATAAATTGGGTATTGTGCACAGCCTGCCGGTAAAAAACATAGGTTTAAGTTGAGATTTTCGTGGCTTTTTATAAGCCTCGTGTACTTGAATGTACAGGATTCACCTCTTCCCAGAGCGGCACCTTTTCCAGCTTGAGAACTTGATCTATTCAATTTCTCAATGAACAGTATAGAAACATAGGCTCTACACACAATCCCTCAAAAGTATAGCTCTATATGCATAAATCAAACCTGGTTTTATTGTTTCTTAGGTGTCAGAAGCAGCCACCGACCAGTTAACAACTCAGCAACAGAGAAAAACCCTCTTGCTTCCTCTCCCACCAATGCTTTCATTTCAGCCACGGCCACTGGCAGTGGCGGGAGACCCCCGAGATCTGCCACAGGCAGCAGCCGATGGGCAGCAGAAGTCTCCACATCCAGCAGTGCCACGTACGGGACCCTGGGCACTATCAGATCCTCGTCTGCATCTTTTGTGAGAGACACCTCTGGAGTTCATGGGCACAGAGAGATCACGGATTTCACCGAGCGGGTGGCAGACCCTTCGCTAACACGCTCTCATTCTCCTTCAGAAGGTCCTTCCCCAGGTGAGCTCAAGTTAGAAATGAAATACCATTTTTTTGTAATTAAAAGGAGGACTGTTACTGTATCTTACACTTGCCTGACTCTGTTCTGCTATGCAGAATATATTATTTGGAAGGATGCAGTGTGATTTTGTGTCTGAAATATTTCAGCTCTTACTTGACCAAAAAATGTGGTTTGGGTTTTTTACAGAAAGGGCACATGTGTGGAAAGTTTCCTCATGCCAAGAAAAATAATTAACTTTCAAATCACAATTCTTTTTTTACTATCTCCAGTTGCTATCTCCATTTTATAGGCAAGAGAACTAAGCAAGCACAGATTAGATCACGTGCCTGCAGTCCCAGGGACAAGATTTCAGTTCCTGCCCTCTGTCCTACCCCTTGGACCATGCTGCTTCCCAGAAATTGAACCAGCTCAACAAATCTAAGGCAACTTTGAATGTGGTCTCTGAGGTCCTTCATGTTGCTGTTTGCTCCTAGACCCTGCTGCAATGTTGAAGGGGTCTGATCCCCCTGATCCCATTTCTTCAGACGTCTCTAAGACCTTCACACTGCTCAGTGTTATGCCTTGTCTGATTTCCAGGCTTTTCTGGGTTGTTAGGGTATTTGTTTTCTAGCAGCATGGAGTACACTCAGGCACATAATGGTGAAATCAAGTGCACAGCTTTAGTAGTTCAACATTTTTTATATAATATCACTTTTCTCAGCATAAAACCATGCTTTTTAGAAGACAAATTTCTGTAGGAAGGATTCATGTCTTTGGAAATTTCCTATTTTCTCTGGATTGACATCTCATATTTTCGAATTGTGCATGTACTTGCTGCCTCTGGCTGTTACTGGAAGAAAGCTCACTGTTATTTATAGTTTCACATGTGTAAAAATGTAAATTGTATCTTTATCATATTGTAGCTACTGGAAGCAGCCATGTGTCATTCAGCATCCTGTCAACACCAAGAAGAACAGATTTCCCTACCACCAGTACCTCCGTTTCCACAACAGCCACTAAGGATGGAGGGAGGACATTAAGGTCTCTGCCAGCCAGCACCAGACTGACCCAAACAACAGAGATTTTCACCACTGGTACCGAAACCATCAGCTCTTCAGACCATACCTGGTCCTCTTTGAGAACCCAGGGTGGTGGTGGCAGAGGTGCCACCATGTTGTCCACAGACCCCTTGCTCACAGGGTCGCCATCTGCTTTGGAACATGCTTCCCCAGGTGAGCTCTGACCAACCCTGTCGGGCTTCTTCCTGTAGACCTCAAAGACCCACTCTGTATGGAGGAGTGAGGCCATGTGAGAAGGTCCTGGACAATGGCATTGGGTATTACGGACGAAAATTTCAACTTCCAGAGAAAAATTCATTAGCTGATTTTTGCATTTAGTCACCAGAAAAACCCAGCTTTACTGCAAGAACGCTCTGGCCCTGAGATTTTGTGTGTTTTCTGAGACAGCACAATTTCAAGACTGCCCCATTGGCAGTGTTTATACAAGCAGGAGGCAACACCAGTCATTCCTGACTCCCTCTCTGGTATGCAGATGCAGCATTTACTGATCCCAAATGACTCTGCCGTGCTTTGTTTCGAGTATCAGGGAGTTAGGCACCGCTGTACCCCCACCTTGCTTGCCGCGGGCACTGCGATACCAGTGCGGGTGTGTGGTGCCCACGGCTGGACTGTGGCACCAGGAGCAGCACCAGAGGGAAGCAAACCCAACAGTGCTCCCACACCTTGTTCCTAGTGCCCTCTTCGGGGTGTCCTCCTGTGAGTAGCATCTCCTTGCACAGGAAAAGGTTGTGTCTTCACAGTTAGCCTTTTCTCCAGGTTTGGATCTTCTGCTGTGTTTTATCTGCGCGTTCAGCCTAGGGGTGGTGATGGAAGGGAGCACGTCCACCTGTTTATAGCTTAGGGTGTAAAAATCCACTTTGCTTTGCCCTTTCTCAGCAGAAGGGACCTTGGCTACAGGAGGACACCTTCCCGATGCTCCTCTCACTAGTACGCCCAGCTCAGTGATAGCCACCAGCGGTGGGGAGAGGAACTCAGTCCCCGTGTCAGACGCCCGCACGGCATCCAGCTCCGCTCCCATTCCATCCAGCTCCAGCTCCCTGGACGTGGCCCTTCTGCCGTCCTCATCAGCAACAGAGCCTGGGAGGCACAGCAATGTTTCACAGGGTGGTGCTGGACTTGGTGAGCTTCTAACGAAGCCACTGCCTGCATTTTCTCCCAGCATTTCAGTGCCTTTGCCTTCACCAAGTGCTTCAGGTGGGTCTTGTGGTTTCCTGTTTTGCCGTGGAGGACATCCCTCCTCCTCACCCCCTTCCAGAGCTCCTACTCTTCCTTTTATAGCTTTAAACTAGATTTGCCTTTTTGGTAAGCGTGGTTTATAGTGAAGGGCCGCTGAGCACTGCATGGTTGGTGAGTTATTCACCTCACAGCACTTGGGGCAGTGCTTCTCATGTCAGGGATTAGACAGCCAGGCAGCTCTTCTGGGCCACAGGTGAAGGCTGCTGTGGAGCCTTGACCTCAGCCCTCAAACCTTGGGAGCCTGGCACAAGATGTGGCAAGGGATCTGTAGACCTTTCGCCATTCCTTATATCCCAGTTATCATGTGTTTAAGCCTCAGCTCTCCTGCCTGGGTCCCACCAGAGCTTGAAACCCACTGGCCCGCCCAAGGGAATTTTCTGCAGGACATTCAAAACTAGGTCCTACCTCCCTGCTACCATTCTCCTTCAGAAACGCCATGCACCCCGATCTATTTTTCTTGTGTAAAGGGGAAAAGTACAGATTGCCTGGGAACCCTGCATAGCAAGTAAGTGATGTTGGTCACCAAGTGCCACTTCTGCTGTGAGGATTGAAATATTCAGATTCTAGTCTCTGTAGAGGCCTCAAAGGTATTATTAATATACAAAATATGTATCTATATATATATATATATATATTTATCTCTGCTTTGCAATTCCAGAGAGAGTAAGAAGAATTTCTGGTACTCCTACTGAGACCACATACGTCTCATCCACACTCTCCAGCCATGAGGAGGGGATGTCTCAGGCTGCAGCTAACCATGGCATGTGGAGCACAGTGGCAGAAAGCCCCACGTCTCACCCAGACACAGCTGGGGAGCCCCGCACTGGCCCCTTTCTATCCTCCACGGAATGGCCTGGGGCAGCACATGTCTCGTCCAGCCGAACAGGCTACCCAGAGCCCAAGGTCACCCTTTCATCCAGGGTCTCCACCTACTTCTCAGCTGCCGCTGAACCTTCCAGTGAGTTTTTCTGAACTCTGGGATGGTGTTTGAATTAGGAAAAAACCCACCACCTCTCCCTTTCTCTCTTCTGTGGGGTTGATATGACCACCAATTCGTGTCAGAGCTGCTGCGGGTGTCATAGGCAGGATTTATAAGCAGTGGTGTTTCTGTTCCTTGGTGTAGTATATCTGCAGCTGTTGATGCTTAACAAAAAAGTGTCAGAAATGATGTGTGTAACTTCTCGCTGTAGGATACATCTACTACCTGCCTGGGTTGAGGTGATAACTATAAATAACATAAATATGCCATTATGACTCTAAAAAGTACTGATTGTCCCTCTGTATTTGGACAGTCCTGTTCCTTTGGAATAGGCTTTGTGTGTTAAAACCACATTTAAGGTGATAGATATGTGAGACCTACTTAATCTGTATTTAATCTGTGTTTATCTGTGCAATTTTATTAATCTGCATTTCCAAACAGAATTATTGTAGAACTCACAAGTACTTTCTGCTCTGAAATGACAAAATAAGATGCCTGCTTTTTGATCCTATTCCAGCTTCAGGCAGCAGCCATCACTCCCTAAGCAGCTCGAGCACTGAGGAAAGAATGTCCAGCCCCATCACTGATCCTGCGTATGGTTCATCCACATCTGCTGGCAGCGGAGAGAGGACGCTGCACTCGGTGACGGACGGCACGCTGACCGGTGGCACGGGGAGCTCTGCTTCCTATGCTGAAACTGCCAGCTCTGCAGGGCCGGCGCAGCCTGTGGAGCAGAGCAGGATGGCCAACATCTCCACCAGCAGCAGGGGCTTCACGGGCTTTGTGACGGAGACACTCTTCACACATTCTTCCAAGATACCCACTTACTCTTCTTTCCAAAACGATCTCACAAGTAAGTTAGTGACTCCCAGTGTACATCTGGGTGTGGAGGGGGAAAGATCATATTGTCCTGCTTTTATCTATGTTGTATACAAAGTTCTCATTCACTAGTGCTACCTGTGGGTTCACTCAGGGGGATGTTTTCATCAGTGGACTCAAAGCCAGACCCCACCTAGCTGGGGAATTGTTCCACAAGTGAAGCCATGAACCCAAGCAGGAAAATTCTTCTGTTTTAATGGCCACATTATTTTTTTGCATCCTATCTGATTTATTTTGGGTGATGCTTTCAGAAGTATTTAATGATGACCTAAGTCAATTTTAGAATTAAACCAAATTTTCAATACCCTATTTTTTATTGAGAGATTGCTGAACTTAGCTGTACATCCTGAAATTCATATTATAAGATTGGCTGCGCCTTTGATACTAAATAATCTGAATTTTTTGCAGACTGATGTGCTAGTCATTTAGGATTTCCTGACTGCAAAGTTTTCAATCAATGAGTTCATGATAAGCTGCAAATTAACATAATGTAATAATTTCATCCTGCAGAGGCATGAAGTTCACTGTGTCTAAAAACAAATCAACTGAAGAAGATGGATATTCTTTAGTTGGGAATGGAGGATAAGAGGGAGAGGATATGAGTTTTTATAAATTATGAGTGATAAAGAGAACAGATGGGTTTTCCTGCTTAGCTTGCCACAAAATATCATGGAACGATAAGTGCTCAATCACATCAGAAAAGCAACACTGGAAGAACAGTGTTTTAGAAACCTACATGTTTCAAGGGAGCCTTATGTCTGTCTGAATTCACCATTTTAGAATCAATTAAGGAGCACAGAAAACTCCTCATTTGATACTTGGATGGTGCTCTGGGCCAGTTCACAGTCAAAAACATCTTATGCGTTTAGCAAGTGATTTTAAAAAGACATCAAAATACTTTCGTATTATTCTCTTTCTAATATATTTTGTCCTTTTACTCCAGGCTTTTCAAGTAGTCATCAGCCAATCAGTAGTATCAATGCTGAGAAAAGGACCTCAGTTTCTCATACGGACGGCACATATATTTCAACTACGTATACCAGAGGAGGAGAAAGGACCCTCCTATCTATCTCAAATAGCAGCACATCTGCTGACTCCTCAGAAAGTTCCACCTTTTTTTCTGAAATTTCCAACCCTTCTGATTCATCAAAATCTTCCATAGCACAGGACAGGAGGAGCAACGTATCCAGTGATGACAGTTTTGTTGAACCATCTACAGAGCCATTGTTGGTACACTCTTCCAAACTGTTGACTTCTGCTTCTGCAGCCAGTGTGCAAAATACAACTCTCTTCAACACTGACCCTGATTTGTTGACCACTAGCAGATCATCTCTCTCTTCATCAGCATTTCCAGCCTCTTCCTCACTGTCATCACTGCATCACTCGCTGTCTTCAACACCACCACCAACTTATCTGTTTACATCATCAGAATCATCTGAGCCACTCTCATCCTCTGTGATGGCATCTTCACCCTCTATGCAGGCTTTGTCATCCTCCTTGCCCACTTCCTCATTGCTTTCCCCATCTTATTCGTTAGCATCTTTATTGCCTCTGTTTTCATCACCATCATCCATCTCGCAGTCCAATGACAGTGATCAAGCAAGCACCTCTGTAACTACGACTGTGGTCAGGCAGGTGTCTTCCACAGCTGCCGTGGCTGGGAGCTCACCCAGAGGGACAAACGAGCACAATGTCACGCAGCAGCCCCAAAACAACACCACTTTCACCTCCACTGGGTCTCTTCTCCCTACAGTGCCCATGGAGCAGCTTGGTAGACACATCATATCCATGTCTGCTCCCACAACAGTAACAGAGGCCACCTCACCGAGAGCTGACACCACCCAGGGGGGCAGCTTTGGGAAGGCAACGCCACTGCTCACCACAGCCAGCGATGCTCCAAGGGCTGGGCTGACAGATGCACCCCTGAGTCCCTTACCAAGTGCAACAAACCACAGCATCATTGTCCCGGCGGTGGCACAGACCACAGTGAAACATCCGGTGCTAACAACACCGGACAGTCATCAGCCAACCCCAGGTGATGCTAGCACCATGAAAGCCCACAGACCTCAAACGCCCACTGCCACTAAGCACGTATATACCACTGATGAAAGCACAGAAGCTGTGGACCCCACCACTGCAAGGCCTGGTAGAGTCACTGAAGAAAACATCCCTGTTACGAGTCCTTCTGAAGCCCCTCCAACCAGCAAGACCGCTGTGAGCATTGCAAGTACTTTGGCTGCTACCAAACCAACCACCGCTCCTCTGTCAAGTAGCACGGCTGGGCTGAGGATATCATCTCCGGCAACAGGTAACATGTCTAATGGCACTCATCAGTGGTGCGGCCAGGGATGAGGGGGCCAGGAACACCTAGGTCCGACTTTAAGGCTCTTCAAAGGGTTATGTATGTATGTATGTCAAGTCTGTTGTCAGTAGGGTTTGAGGATAAGAACTCAGGGGTTTGAGGATAAGGTCTCCATGTTGGTATTTTTAAGCTAAGGGTTTAGCAGTCCATCTGAACTGCTGGAAAAAGGTGAGCATTTTGGTGAACACTTCTGACAGAAAAGTTAAGCTGAAATTTGAGAATTTTAAGAAAATAAAACTGGCTGGCCTTCCAGGTAAGCATAGGATACATTTTGTTTTTGTCAATCGATTGACAATATCCATCAATATTGATCAATATCTGTCCTATTTATGAGAAAAGGCGGTGGGCCAGCACTTAGTATTCGTGTTGGAACTGTTATTATCACTCGTGGTCATTTTCTCCCCATGTCACTAAATAATCTCCTACTCAAGGGCCTGTTGTTTCTCCTGATAGGCTATGTACTGTAGTCTTGCTGAATGTGTTGTTAACAGTCCTTTATTACCACTCTAGGCTCCTTATCTTCTCAAGTAAATACATTGACTGAAGTTTTATATGAAAGGAAATTAATTGTGTGTTTGAAGTTCAGGAGCCTGGCCCTCATGCCACTGTAGGATATTGTGTACACTAATTGCATTAACCTCAGTGAAATACTAGCAATAGTATGTATTCCATCCAATAATTAAGTATTTAAAGGTTAGTTCTCAGGCTGATTTGCTTTAATTACAGCTATGGCTTCAGGAAAAAAAAAATAAATCACTGTATGGGAATGGATTTTTTTAATGGAAAAGTTAAGGTAGTGTATCCTTTTTATCAATTGATTCACACTTAGGCCAAGTTACTCTTTCCTTTAAATACTGAGTTTTTCCATTTACCAGAATGCAAAAGATCTTTCTGCTGCCTTGGACATGGTGCTTCGTACATGGGCACTCACTGCCACAAGACAATAAGCTGCCTTGGTCTCCACTGTACAAAACAAACTGAAGGACACCCAGTGAACTGAAGTGAAAGCCAATGTTTTAAAATAAGCCCACTCATTTCTGACTGCTTAGGTGTGAGATGCCAAATCTCCTTCTCGCTGATGCTGAGGTAGCTGTGACAGGCTAGTCAAGGTACAGAGATTGCATCAAATGGTCTGTCCGAATGTGGAGGTCAGCTGGGGACTGTCTGGTCTGCAGGGCCTGCGTGATGCCACAGGTTATCATGGTGCCATCAGAAATACACACATGGGTTTGTCTCTCATGCTTTGTGCTTTAACCACAAAGTTCATCCTTCCAGCCTCTGCTGCAGTGCTGGGCAGCAGCCACAAAATAGGTACAAGTGGTGTGTAAGCTCATGTTATAGCGCCTTGTCACCAACAAGTTCACAGTCCTGCCTACGGTCTGCCCTTGCACATGCGTGTGACATACTTTGTGCTCGTGTGAGTCATATACACAGCAAGAGGAACATTTTTGACTAGGACATGGTTTTTTTTCAAAGGGAAGTATTGAATATCTTCTCCAGAATTTGCAGTTTGAGTTGGCTAATCTATGAAGCATCTAAGACTACAGTCATTAATGTCCTGATACTCTCTATTTCACAGTTGGTGTCTGCTCCCCAAGCCCCTGCTCCCTCAGCGGGAAGTGCATTATGAGCAGTGGCACAGGCAGGTATCGCTGCTGTGACCATCCCCAACCTGGCACGGAGGAGGCTGCAGCCCCAGTAAAGGAGGTGATGGCAGCCAGGGCTGCCTCCACCATTACTGGGTAAACTACAGACTGCATCGGTGTTCAAGCACTAGCTTTGGATCATGGAAACAGGGCTTGGATGAAAAGAGCACGGCTTTGGTGAAGGAGCCTGTGTTCCTGTGTCTAGCTCTGGCTGCCGAGGTCCCCTCTTCAGTCTCTCCATCCATAACTTTAGGGTTGTTTGTCTTTTGAAAAGCACCCTGAGATCTGCAGGTGAGCAGTGCTGTAGACAAGCTGGGTGTTCATATTAACATGGATCAGCACTGGATCCCAAGGGCTTTTGAATGAATATTCAAGGGAAAGTGATTTGTATTTATTCTTCCAGCTCCAACAGAATAATTAAGAACAGGATAAATAGTGTGTGCAAATGATTCAGTCAAGCATCTGATAGTGCTCAAGGGGTCACAGAAGAGTAGCCAAGTTGATCTTTTTTAGTCCAACAGTTGATGATTTTTGTGAACCTCTAACTACAGCCTGGGTTTTTTTCTGCTTTTGTAGGTGTGGATAAATGTCTTTCCAACCCTTGTCCTGCACTGGCCACCTGCAACAGCACTCGTGGTTCCTATATCTGTCAATGTCCTCTTGGATATGAGCTGGAAAAAGGAAAGTGCAATTTAGGTAAGAAAACAAAAGTGAAAAAACAGGGGAGAAAAAGATGGAAATAATTATCTGTAATGTTCTAAAATAAATTAACCTAGGCTCAGACTAGTTCAGGAGCTTCACGTTCCTCCCAACCACCACTTTTAACAAGGGCCTTTTACTGTTTATACAAGTGCAGTGTCTAATGCCTGTCGTGTTGGGCTGCCTGCGGAAGCAGGCACAGTGATAGCTGAGGGTTTCTTAAGAACACAGCAACAGAGCGGTGGGCTCAGGATTGTTAATAAGGACAGATGTGCCCCTTCTGTTCCTAATGTGTTTTACAACCCCCAAAAAGCATTCAGCTTACTATAGCTCCCAGCTCTGCAAACCTGTTCAATGACACTTGGCTGGGGAGAAGTGAGTGGGGCTATTGTGTAACCTGGCTTCAGTGTGACCAGCCATGTGAAGAAAATTAAGCAGCCGTGAAAGTCTTTGTAAGATCAAGGTCTTGTTTCATACCTTTAGCATTTTTCATGCAGCACAGTTATTAGTTGGAACACAGGTTCTGGCCCTCTCCTTTCTATTAGAGGACTCTTGATCCCAAGGACTTACAATATCCCATTGTAAAGGGGAATTTGTTTTGCTAGAGTTTCTTCTGATGCTTAATCAGCAAGGATTAGAGGCATGGAAATTTTGCTAAGGAAACATGGGTGAGGTGTCCCTGAGGGGTGTTTTTGAAACATTTCTTCAAGTTGGAATGTGTCAGCTTCTAATTTAGAGAGTTGTTTTGATTATGCCTTGAACTGGGATATGGGCAGATTATATAAACACTGTGAAGGTGATTCTCGTTTTTACTCAGAGTCATTACATTAGAGCTGTTTGATAGAAAATTAATGGTGAAGATAGGCTCTGTGGATGGGAAAAATGGGAAAAAATTGTAGGCTTTATAATGATATCTACAACCGTATTTGTTTTTCTGATGGAGCATAAAGCTGGAGCTCATTTCCACTGAGTATCTCATAACACTTAATGCAAGATTTAGGGATATTATCTCTCTGAGTCTGGACAACTTGGATTATTGCATTCTGCTGCCATGAATCAAATATGAATCTAAGCACAGAAAAATGCATTTTTTAGACCTCTTTTCAAATGTCATTGCTCATTCTGTCCAACAATTTGAAAAATGAAAATGTCCTTTCTACAGCACTTTATTTTGTCTTGCTGGTTTGCTTTCCTTCCATTGCAGGGAGGGGTAAAAGATTTGACACATTTACTCCAAATTATTATAAATAGCTCTGGTACCTGAAACTGTCTTGTTACTAAATTTATCCAGCTGTCCCTGTGTCCAGGGGTCCTTTTAAATTAGTCTTGTGTTTCTATATGAAATGTATGAATGCTGCGGTGAGATGCTGACTGTTCAGCAGCATTGAGCTCTGGAATTTGACTGAGGCTATGGGAACATCACAGCAACCCTTGGGAAGAATCCCAAATCTGGGACTTTGCTTTATTGAATCAGTGAGTCTCTGATGCGAGTTTCAAAGACAGTCTCTCATGTAAGGCGAAATCACATCTACACGTGGCACGGAGACGTGTTCCAACTAACTTGTCTTATTCTCCTTTTTAGTAAGAATATTTATTGGCCAGGTCCCCTTGAAATTTAATATTACCCATGGGAAGTACGAAGAGCTTCTCCACATCGAGGGTGAAATCCTGGCTATGGTGAGTGTCGTTGGCAATGTTGATGGGACAGGTCCCGTTCGCTCCTCTTATGGTTGTCATGGGAAGGCACAAGACAACGTGGCATGGATTTAGCCTTTCTGGTCTGGTGTAAGAGGTACACTTGATGAGATGTACAATTTTAAATCCCAGCATGCTTCTCTCCCCTGTCCTACCCAGGCTGTCAAGACAGCAGTGGAGAAATCTGGCTTCTATGGGGCTTAAGACAGCATAGCTGCCCCGAAAATCCTGAGGCCCTTTTCATGAAATGATGTGTCTAGGTTCAAGCTTCTGTAGTCTTCATCCTTTCCTAGTGTCTTCTGGCTGCATTGCCTTTTCCAGACCTTGAAAGGGCATTAGCGCTTCTCCAAGGTCAAACATTAAAACAGTAACTCTGGATTTCATCGTTCAGCAGTAAATCTCGCAGGTTCTGGGGAGGGTTGGACTGCAGCTGGTGCCACCTTGCTCTTAGCCAGACCCTGTGGGATGAAGCACAGCAACAACACCACCCAAACATACCTTCCTCTTCATGGAGTGTCCCAGCCGTGCTGTTGCAACCATGTGGCCCTCGGTCATTTGAGAGGAAGCACTGGGTGAGCTGGTGGCTTCCCCATATGCTGTGCCATCAGTTGCTCCAAAAAGACCCCTGGGTTGGGAATAGGTACATCTCTGTGCACTTTTTAGCCAGATCATTGCATACACGAGTTCATCCTGTTAGCAGTTCCTGGGCTGGCTGCGGGTGCATTCCAGCTCTTTTTGGAGTAGGTGATTTGGAGATGCCCCCAAAGAAAGGAGGGGCTGGGGTGAGTTGACTTGATGGTGCCTGCATGTCTTGTACTGGGGAGTGAACACAAACAACCTCGTGGATCCAGGGAGAGGGGGCCTCCTTGAAAGATGTGCAGTCTTTGAGGGTGCCACTTTGCGTTCAGCCTTGCGTAGGGCTCTCTCCCCACTGGCTTCTGGCTTGTCCTCAGCCTTTGCGGTCATTGCACTGTGGGGCACCAGGCAGATGCTCATGTCAAAATCCCCAGGTCTTCATTCTTGTCCAAGGCTGTGCAATGGTGACTTTGGCCATCCCTTGCTGATGACAGGAGAGCGCATCTTTCTTATCAAGCAGATGAAGTGCTGGGATGCTTAGAGCCTCCTGGGCCTCAGCAGGCAGCTCTGGCAAATGCAGGGGTTGGTGACTCAGGAGGGGTGTCCAGTGCTTGGTCCTGCCGGCCTGCCTCCCTCTATCATCCCTCAGGGCACTAATGGCTGCTCTCTCCTTCTTTGCAGCTCAATGCATCGCTGTCAGGGTTGCCGGGGTACCACCACTCCACAGTCAAGGCGACCAGGTAAGGCTATGGCTACCAGGGGAAGAATGAGAAACTCAAGCGTTCGTGATGTTCAGCTTGAGATCCACATTCTCCATTTTGAGTTGGTACTGGGCTTGATGCAATCTGGCCCAGTTGTAGCGCAGGGCGTGGGGAATGCCTGACCAGCTTGTCCAGTGTTCCCAGTACCCTCCTCCTAGCCTGAGCAGTCTGGGGACAGGTTTGTGAGCTGCCTAGGAGGGATTTATGGCTGTTTTCCAAGTGAGCTACCAGCACCCCTTCCAGCCCCATATTTACCTCTCTGTGTGTAGGTTTGTCCTGTTTTTTAAGGTTTGTTACAATGCACGGCTATTTCAGTACGTATGCAGTATTATGTCTGTGATAAGCATCGCTGTGTATGTGTGCTAGTAAGAGTTCCGTGTATAAGGTACTAATGATCATATCAGACTGAACAGTGGTACTCAGGGCTGTTTTGTTTTGTTTTCTGTTAGGGAGGCAAATTTTGTGCATGTTTCAGTGCAATCCACGTTCTCTTTAGCATCCAACGTGACTTTCTATGACGTTGTCAGCAGTGTGAAAAGCTACATTCGAGCTTGCAAATCCCCCACCGAAGCCTGCCAGTTCATCTCCAGCCTGAAACCGCTCCACAGAGGTAAACAGCATCTGGAGGGACTGTGATGGGAGGGGAAAGGGATGTTTTATTTGGCTTCTTTTATAATAGGGGGAGAAAGATTTTAGCATTTGGAAAAACCTCTCTGAATCTTTTTTATCTTATTTAAATCGGAGTCATCTTAAGAGCCTTGCCGTACAAAAGCGATGCAGATACCGAGCCTTATCTTTGCCACATGTGTGAGAAATCTGCCTCTCTGTGAAAACATCATGCAGCACAGGATTAGAGGCATTGTAGGACAGCCTTTCATCTCTGGGATGTGTCACTAGGCCCTGGCCAGATCAAAACCCCGTAAGTCTTAATGCCACTCACGCAGCCAGGAGCCAGGGAAACGACCTAAAAGCCAAGAGACAAAACCCCACCAGCTGATTAGAGTGCTGGAGCTTTGCTCTCCTGCCTGCCCAATTTCAGTGTTGCAGGGTGTAAAAATGGTTCACAACTAAAAGCTTTCGCTTTCTGTACCAAATCTTCCGCCTGCCTAAGGGGAACGTGGGTGTGGCACAGAGAGACCTGGAGAAGCACATGGGTGTTGTGCAGGACCTTCTCCAGGTGGACCCCATCGGTGGCGGTGACCCTGTTCCCTGCACCTCCTGGTCCTCACTTTCCGAGGGAGTGATAGAGGAGATTTAGCTGTGAGAGGTACCCGCAAAATGCAGGGAGTGAGCACCCATGAAAGATGGGGTCCTGCATGAAAACTCCTGCACACAGAGCTCTGTGACTTCAGGGTTGGAGACTTCAGTGTTTGGCTTTGAGGATGAAGGGCAGCAGCACTTAGCCTGGGTGTAGCGGGAAACCCCTCATATCATTTTGGCAAAGTAAGCACAAACCTGAGGAATTTAGTATGTGCTTTTATTTTAATATGCCATATTTTAAAGCCACATTCCACCATGGATTGAATTCAACTATTTTGGTAGACCCGTTCAGATTATATCTAGCCGTTACCTCTGGTACAGTGCTTCTGGTAAAGACTACTTCTAACTTGAAGCAGAATAAGAAACAAATCATGTTCTTGTGTAAGTACTTAAAAGAAAAGATGTCAAATAAAAAAGGAAAAGAAGATGGATCTATCAGGGAGAGGCTTATAAAAGGTGAGTGCCAAATGAGTGACATGTTTTCCATAAAATCCTATTTCTCATGAATAATTTTTTGCTTGTTCATTTCATTTAGTCTGACCTCCCAGTAAAAAATACAGATTTGGTAACACAATTTCCATCATTTACCCACAGTTTTGCTGAGTTCTCATTGTAACAAATGTGACTTTATAAAGTAAAGCACTGCTTCAAAGTAATGTAAATGAAAGGATAAATTCTTTGTTTGAAAAATGAAAAAATCCAGTGCTTAATATTGAAATGAAAAAAAATTGGTTCGGGCTGAGAAAAATGTTTTACTTGATATAAACTTAAAAATTGATTTGTTGAACTGTCTCAGGGGGTGAATGTGTTTCAGCTTGAGCCAAACCAAATTTTTCTTTTTCCTTTCCTCTTCTGCCTCTGAGCTGAAGCATTTATTATTCACCCCCTCTATTTGCCTGTACAAACGATGGTAGATATACAAGAAATGGTGACATAGTGTAATGTTGACTGTCTCCTAATGGAACAAATATTATTTAAAAAAAAAGAAAAGAGATTAAAGCTGCACATGAGCTGAATGTGATGCCTGGGGAAAGCAAATGTGCATAACGTGGGTTCAGAGTGAACTGTGCTGATGTTGGCTGCTTCTTCCTGACAGTTGGCAGCTTGTGCAAGCAGAAAGACCCTGAATGTGACAAGGAAACTTCTGAATGCACAGACTTCGATGGAGTCGCCCTCTGCCAGTGCAAAAGTGGGTACTTCAAATACAACAAGATGGACCACTCCTGCCGAGGTATTTGCTATTTATAAGGTGTATTTTGCCTGAATTTTGCTTAAACTTTTTGTTCAGTTGAAATGAGTGTGTGTGTATCGCTGTGCATCCAAGAAACTCAGTATTATGAATAAATATTAGTAGCTCAAGTTTCTTTTATGTAGTTAGGGGGCTTTTCAGCAGACGCTGAAGATACAGTCTCTAGAAATAATATTATCTCTTTCTGGAGCACGCTGTGAGTCACAGTGATTGAGAACAGGGAGAAAGGGGCCCGGCTGTTTTGGGCTTCAGTTCAGTGGCACAGAGCAGAGATGACGTGCGTCTCTGCCTGTTTTGATTTTGTCTGAACTCTCAGCGAACTTAGGAGAAGTGCTTTAAACTCACAAGCTTTTATTAATACATCATCAATATTTTAAAAAGAAGTATCTGAAAATGATTATGAATTTATTTTTCAGCTGGGTTCCTAGTAGAAGTTTTAAGCTTAAGGATTATATTATTTTTTAGCTACTCCTCAGATCATGAAATCTGGTTTTGCTACATTTTAAACAAGGTCTTTGTCCGTGTGCCAGTGGTCAAAATGACTTCTGTAGGATCAGGGTGTCTATTCCCTACTTCCAGTGTTGTTGTAGGGCTTCTTAAGAAACACAATTTTGTGATGACGTATCAATAAGAATTGCAGTAGTGGTTATATATTGCTTCTGGCAATGTCTGCTGGGTTGCTGTTGAAATATGATGAGATGCTTTGTTGATTCCAAATCTGATCACAGAGTGAGAAAAAAGTGCCTGAAAATAACTCATGTGCTGCAGGCTCTGGGATGGACATCTCAAAAATGGGCATCTCTGGGTCCCAGGTCATGGTCTTGCCTTTCCTCCTCTCTGTGGCTCCAGGGCAAACCTTTCTCCTTTGTGTTTTCCTTCCCTCCCTTCATCTTGTGTGTTGGTGGAAGGATTTCTGTTAGGAAACACTGACCATGTCCACCAATCCTTGAGGGGCAGAGAAGGGCTTATGTAGTGAGTTGGGAGCTGAGCTGAAACTTGTGAGGCTTTTGCCCAATTCTTGCTCCACCATCAATGGTGGGAACCCAGGGTGAGTTACTCCTTTTTTCTTGTCCATGTCTCTTGCCAAGAAGTGTTGTGAAGATAAATACCTGAAAGGCTGTGAGACACTTGGATGTGATGACTGCAGAAGGCTTAAGAGATCTAACATCTTGTACATGTGGTTACTCCCTACTTACAGGTCTTGTTTGCTGTGCAAAATATTAAAAAACCCTACCTGCACACAGGCAGGCCTCAGTGCCACTTTCAGCTCATTGCTCTTGGCAGGAACCATCTTAGTGATCACCTTGAGAGTGTGTGAGGGACAGGACTGATGCAGAATTTAGGCTGCAGTGCAGTGGCGTGAGGGTAGCACCGACAGCATGGTGCCGTGCTCCAGCAAGATGTCAGATCACTTTGTTCCCATCTACATAAAGCCAGATGATTGGGATTTTTAAAGGTTTTTTCAAAAGCCAAGCTATGGCCCTCATTTGATATTTAGGGCTATTTTCTGATAAATGTAGAATACAATATGCCAGCCTCTTTGAAAATCTCTGCCCTCTTAGTGACTAAACAGGAACCAAGGTCTCCTGAGCATCTGACCCTCATTGTGGATTGTGAAAATGTGGCATGGTAACTCCAATTGTAGTATTTGCAAAGAGGGAAATGGCTATTGTGCTGCCCAATCCAGTCTGCCCCATGGGAAGGCAGGTGCGGCTGGGAGAGCTGCTGGGGCATGGGGGATTGGCTGCTCAAAAAAGCTTCCCCTGGACCAAGGAAGGGTTGAGTCTCTGAACCACAGTTTTGACATGTTGGCCATGTACCTTTCGGCGTGCACTTCAGTTGTCTCTGGTTCGTTGCTGGTTTTCAACCGTCCTGGTATTTTCAGGGCTGTTTTCGAAACAGGGCGACAAACCCAATGTGTCAGCTTTTCAAGGGCATGCTATTTTTAATAGTACAGAGTGTTTCTGGAATGAAGCAAGGAGCAGCAAAGCAGGTTTCCAAAGAGACCCCTGAGTCTCTTTTGGGAAGTCAAAGGCAAAGGTATCTCAAGTAGAAAAAGCACAACTCAATAGCTTTGCTTGGCCCCCGACACTTAAGCCTTTCCTCTGTTCCCTGCTTATATTTGAAAGCTTGCCGAGTGAGTGTGACAGCACGAGCTCTCCTGGGAGTGTGTTCAAAGGAGCAGGAAAGATGCCAGAGGAAAAAGCAAAGTGGCAGGAAAAGGCAGGGTGAGGAGAGGAAAAGACATAAGCACTGACTGTTTAGGTAAGGCAGAAATGCATGTTCAGGATCTTGCTTTTCCTCTTTACTGCCCCTATAGCCTCCTGGCCTGAGAGCTGTGTGCCAGTGGGATGCCAGGGCTGCTCCTGCCCAAGGCATGGCTCCAGCTTTGAGACCACTCAAGGTGTATGTGCCCTACACACATTATTGGACTAGGGCTGAGGGGGTGAGATTAGGCTGGGCTCCAGCATCTGCCTGCAGGCGCCTCCAGGCCTTCCCAACATGCAGGTGTCAGGTGGGGACTGGGGCTGGGGTACACAGAGCTGCTGCACTCATTAGAGAAGGCAACTCTAGTGAGCTGTCGGCGTGATGCCTCCCTCCCCTTCACTGCAGATATCATTATTGCCTGATCTTGTGGCTCACTTTGGTAGAACATTTGCTCCATAATGTTTTTGGCCTGCTTCTGTTAGTGAGTGAAAGGAGCAACCCATCCAGCCTCATTTTGCCAATGCCTTGGTGTTCTGAATGAGCCAGGCAAGTATCCTTTGGGATTTACTACCCCTGCCCTGGCTGTTTGTTGACTGAGGCTCTTCTCTCGTCCAGTTAACCTCCGATCTCTTCCTTGACTTCAAAGAAACCATCTTGGAGAGAGAAAAATAAATTCAGTGCAAAAATAATTTTTTTGCATGATGAGATGCAGCAGGGTGGCTACATAAAGAGCCTCACCCTCCCTATCACCAGCTCTTGGGGAATAAATGGAGTGAAAGTGGTAGTGGAGGAGTAGTGGGGCTATATGGAGTAGAGAAAGGGGTTCAAGACCAGTTATCATGGACATCAGTCCTCCTGTTATTATTGGTGCCAGTTGCTACAGGTCTCTGCCTAGAGCTGCAATATTCATGATGTGAGTGCATCACTCATCTGTGTCCACACAGCCCACAGGGAAAATGGCATGCTGAGTAATGTGAGATGCTTTGTAAATGGTGTATAGGCTGCAAACGTTATGTCAATCTGTCCAGAAGCAAGACAGGGAATCCAAGAGTGGAGTGCCAGGCACACTGTGGGTTGTGTGTCCTGGAAAGCAAAGACTTGGGCAGAGCTGCAAAGGGGGTCTGGTGGGTAAAGAAGACGTCCCCAGCTCTGGCTTGTAAGGCTAATATGGTCCCTGGGTGCATTTAGGGGGCACAGACAGGCAGAAGAGGGGAAGTTTTGTTATCCCTGGGCTTTCAACATCCATTTCTGGGAGCGAGAAATCAAAAGGGTCAAAGACAATATGAGTGTTCAGAGAAAAGCTGCAATAACCAGGGAGACTCAAAGACCTTGGTGCACTTGGCTTTATTAAAGGCAAAGGAGCAATGTGATGGTGAGGAGGAAAATGTGATCATATAACCTTTTCCAATCTAGCAAGTAAACATCCAAAGGCTGGAATTTGACACTGGGATAATTCAGACCAGAAAGAAGGTGAATGTTTTTAATGGCAGGGGAAATTAACTTTATGAGCATCTGACCCAGGCTTGTGGTTGATTGTCTGTCACTGAAAATATTAAAATCAGTCTTGGATGGTTCTCTAAAATGTAGCTCCAGTTCAACTATTTGATTTGAAAGTGGAATTAAATTTAGGGAAGTTCTGTGACCTGTATTATGAGGGGAAGGCCACAGTCACATTGCTCCCTGCTGGCATCAAGATGACTTGCTATTGGTGCTGGAAGAGCCATAAACTTCTGAATCCAGCCAGAATACTACTGCTCTCTCTTGGTTTACTATGATATTGCCAGCCCTTCCTAATGGACAACGTTACACGTTTTCTTCCTTCCTCCCCTCCTGTGCGAAGTGTTTCTGAAAATAGTTGCTGGCTGTGCCAGAGGGGAAAAGGCATCTGATGTGCTGGGAGCAGCAGAGGAGGAGAGGGCTTTGCTGCAGCTTTGCTGGGATCACTGCTGGGCAGCCCCTCCTCTCCCCGCAGATATCCTTGTGCTTTCTGGGGTTAGAGAGTGCCTGAGCTTTTGGCTGCAGGTTTTCCCTATGGTTAGAGATCAAGGCAGAGGGAAGAGGGCTTGAGAGCTGCTGCCTCCCCATTTTTAAGCATATGGTGTTTGAGGGGAAAAAAAATCCATAAGCATTTTTGTTTTCACTTAACAATCTAGTTTTATTCCCTGTGGATTGTGCTGCAGGGATTTTCCAGACTCCTGGGTGATGTTTCACAGACCCCCAAGGGCTGCTCTGTGTGCTGGCCCTGGATTGTCCCTCTGTCCAGAGCGACTCCATCTCTGTCACTCCTACTCAGGTCTGAGTGAGCACCTGCAGAAGGCAGCAGATCTGCAGGAGCTCTTGGTGGGAGTATTGCTGAGTAAAGCAGGGATCTTATAACTGTATTTCTAATGTATCATCACCTTGCTGCTCATCAGAAGGGTGGTGTAATTTTTTCAGATAGCTCATGTGATAAGCTAGCTGTCCATAAGCAAATAAATTATTTTATTTAGAAGCAATGGTTTCAGTTTTTCACCAACATTTTTTACACAGCAGTGTTCTGGGTTATTTAGACCTAGTAAATCTAATTTCTATTCTATAGTAAAATATGATACTTCAAAATTTGATTTAGCTCCAAATTTGAAAGACAAGAAAACAAGGTGACATGAGGCAAAAGATAACATACCACTTTGGGTTACCCTGACTGTGTTCCCATAACATTTTGTTGCAATACTAACATTTAGAAGTAATAGCGTGCATCAGTGCTTAAGTAGCACTGTTCAAATGAAGTTCCAAAGCAAAAACTGGAGGCACTTGCAGATTTTTTACACTGCTGTTTTGTGGGAAGCAGTACAAGTGTGCCGTGAGTTTCCATTTGGGCAAGAAGAGGTTCTGCTAGGAATTAGGTTACCAGCTGCCCACCCTGTGCCAGGCTCTGGGCTAGCTCTGCCAGGAAGCCCTGAAATGGTCCTGTCAAAGCCAGCAGGAGCTGAATTTAAATGCGTGATGTTTTGCCTAAACCAGAGGAGATCCTGCATCACATCAGAGTGCATCGCGTTCCTGCTGTGCCAGTGTCGCAGACCGGGTTGTTGGTCCCCAAGGTTGTTTGGGGGGAAGCTGCCGTGGGAAGCGGCGATAGAAAATGCCTCCTCTGCACCACTATGCGGTGCTCATGGCCCTTCTCTCTTCTGTATTTTCAGCCTGTGAAGATGGATATAAGCTGGAAAACGAGACCTGTGTGAGGTATGGTGACTGTTCTGCCCTTTTCCTACCCCACCATCCTTCTTAATACTGCTGTGGTGACCTCTTGGCACAACTAAGCCACTGAAACTCCCGTTTGTTTTCTGTTACCAGCTGCCCGTTTGGCTTAGGTGGATTCAACTGTGGAAACCGTAAGTACTGAGCTTTGTTTCTTTTAATTTCCACAGCATCAGAAATGGGAAATTTGAAACAAGTAGTTGCAAATGACTATGTCTAAAGTGCAGTAGGTACACGCTACTCTTGTCAATGATATTTGTTTCTTCATTTCTGCTGAAAATTATTTTGCTGACCTTTGACAAAGATGATTTAATATTATCTACTAAGGATGGGTGACCTTTCTCTGGATCTTCTGTCATGATAGCACATGTAGTGGGCTCTCTTGAAGCAAGATGTTTGGAGTTGAATCCATAAAATACTGTTTGAATTATTCTGATCTATCAGTGAAGGGAATCCATCCCCTAGGGAAAGAAGAGTTTGTTCTTCCTTAAGCAGATCACCAACTCCATTCATTTCACTGAAAAATTTAAGGCAGCATTGCTTGCAGAGGGAGGTACGATGGGAAATAAACAGTTAATCCCTTTGCATGAGGACTGTGGATATGTTTACAGTAGTATTTACAACTGTATTGCTGTTACTAAGTGAGCCTCTGTCTTTCCCATCTGTAGCATATCAGCTCATCACTGTGGTGATCGCAGCTGCAGGAGGGGGACTTCTGCTTATCATGGGCATAGCACTGATTGTCACCTGCTGCCGGTAGGTACTGCCACCAGCCCCGGCTCACATCTCATCCTCTCAGAGGGTTACACCACACTTAGTGCTCCACACTTGAACCCTGAAGGACCAAAACATAGGTGAAAACATAGAATAGCTAAGCAAGTGGGTTAATCAGAGATACTGAAGTATTACATTGTGCTTTCATTTGGTGAATATCTTCTTTTTTTCACAGCAACCAGGCTAAAAAATTGAACTGGGTGTCTCTTAAGGATGTGCCTGGCAATCATGTCTGCTAAGGATGCAAAGCAAAGGAGTCCTTCCCATACAGAGCTGTAAGGCAGCCAGGGAGCCATCTCCAAAATGCAAACTAAGTAGAAAGGAGAAGTTTAGGCAACAAGAGGGATTACTGGCAATTGCTCAAGTGGTGTTTGAGTGTATTTAAGGCTATTTTAATTTTCCTTTATGGACAAGTCCTGCGTGTGCTCTCACTTTGTGTATCTCTCCCTCTCAGATGCACACATACATGTGCACATATAGCTCCTGTACCAGCAGGTAGCTTCGGACTAGAGGCAAGATGTGCTTGCTGAGGAAGTTCTGCTTCATAATTTATGTATCATAAAAAGGTCTGCCTTGCAGTAACACTCTCTCTCCACCATTCCAGCCCCCAAATCTAATATTTCAGACCTCTCTGATTAAAGGCAGTAGCTGGATTTATCAGGAACTTTGAAATAGCAGTGATTTGGTTGGCACAGTGGTGTGTGCTTGTTCCCATGTTTTGAGCCCAAGGGATGCCAGCAAGCCCCAGCCAGGAGGTGTGATGGCCAGTACACCACCAGGCTCCAGAGTGCAGATCTCTGCAGGGATGGACTAGTCTCACAGTCCTGGCCTTTGGAAGGTTATTTGACTTCCTGGAGGGTATTCTGCTTTGAACTGGAAGCATCACCAAAGTCCACTCAAACAACATGGTAGTCATGTAGGGGCATTTGGTGTCATTCAGACTGGCCCCTTGCAGGTCTTCCTTCTTAGAAATAATATAGTGCCTAGAAGTGTTATAGTTAAGCACTTAGAGACTTGAATAGCACAGGGATTCCTGGGATCAGGCTGTGTGGTGTTTAGCTGCCTGCCAGGTTAAACCACAACAGTCCCCATTTTTCTTTCTTCCTAGATTTCCATGCCTTTTTCATTGACTCAGGTGAACACACACATTCTCAAGAGACAGCAGGTATAAATTGGAACAGGAGAGGTTCAAACTGAATGTAGGGAAGAGGACAGTAAGGCATTGGAACAGGTTGCTCAGAGAGGTTATGCCATCTCCATCCTTGGAGATTTCAAATCACAAGATAATGCCCTGAGTGGCGTGATCTGACCTCATATCTGGTTTTGCCTTGGAGCAAAAGATTGGACTATAGCCCTTCTGAAGGCTGATCTTTGTTCCCAATCAAGGTTCATAGCATGAAGTAAATCTCCTGAAATCATGTCAGAAGTGCATACAAGATAGCAGGGTAAGTTGTATGTTTTCACTTTCCTTCATTCTTTTATAAACAGGAAGAATAAAAATGACATAAGTAAACTCATTTTCAAGAGTGGGGATTTCCAGATGTCACCGTATGCTGAATATCCAAAGAACCCCCGGGCACAGGAGTGGGGCAGAGAGACCATCGAGATGCAGGAGAATGGAAGCACCAAGAACCTGTTGCAGATGACAGATGTGTATTATTCGGTATCTACCCATATCTTAACCATTAATCCTTTGTGCCTGATACAGGAAAGGCATCCTTTATTTTTGGAAGTACAGATCACTTTCCTGAAAAATAAAAAAGCAAGTTATTTCCATAGACAGGAAGGCATTGAGAGTCCTATGGACTCTAGCTATTACATGTGGTGAATATCACAAAGAGATGTCATTAGGAATAATGCTAGGGAAATGTCCAGGAACATTTTGGTAGGTGGCCCAAAAGCCCAATCCTAGAGTAGAGAAGGACAGTTAAAGGTTTTGGACAGAGTGCTAGGGATCCCTTGGGTAGTTTTCTCCCACCCTCACTGATGATGCTAGAAGGTTGAGACCTTTGCCTAGGGTACTTCACCCCAAGATGGGAAGATGCTGGTCACTGAGGACCCCTCGTTTCCTCTACTCCTCCCCTCTCCAGAGTACAGGCCCCTTCCTGCACCAGGAAGGATGCATAAGGAGCATTCATTCAGCTCTGAGGGAACAAATGACAGAGAAGAAGTAGTGGAGGAGTAATAGATTCTGTAGGGCACAGAAAGACACAAACACAAGACCTGCTGTCATGGTTGGTACCGTCTGCTAATGTCTGTATCCAGAGCTGCTGTGATGCTGATGTCTCATCAATCACTAATCTACAGCAACATGCTGGATGTACTAAGGTGTGTGTGGGTTACTCACATGAGTGAAGGTTGTAGGATTTCACCCAAATCACACATTCTGGACTCCTGCTTTCCAGAGAAGAGAGCAGCAGCAATACCTTTTTTTCTGGCTTGTATTTTAAGTTTTTCAGTAAGCAAGTTTACTGGGTTGCACAGCATGAAAGGAAATAATCCTTCCTACTTGCAGTAAGAATGAGAGATTTAGAAATGAAAATGTATTTCCTAAACATTTTTTTAAGGCTTTTATTATGCTGGCAAATAGAAAGGGGAGCTTTTTAGCAAGCAGTTGATGATGAGGGCTTTGCATGGATCAGCTCTGTAACAGATCAAACCAGGTGGCTTGATGTTATTTACTGGGTGAAAGGATTGTACAGTCTTGGTCTTAGACATCAAAGTTCCTCAACCAAGTGTCTCCAGAAGATTTACTTAAGTAAGAGAAGGGAAGAGAAAAGAAGGTCAGATTACTTTGTATTTGACATATAATTCAAGTGCCTGCATTGGGAGAAGAGGTACCAATGGTAGTGGGGAGAAAAGTGCTCTCAGGTAATAATCGAAGTAGGAGACTGCTTTTGATTTTCTGTAAGTATTTCCTTTAAGGATGGCTCTGGGACAATATCCTTTTCATGAGAGTTGTTTCAATACCTGAGCTCATCAGCACAGTTCTCTTGGATTAAAAATTAACTGTACAGTTAAACTGTGGAGCCAGGTAAACTTCAAATCTGCTAATTAGAAAGATGTTGAAACTAGATTGCATCAGGATAGTTCCTTCAGGTAATGCATAACTCCCACAGTAAAAATCGTTCTATGTTATGGAGATCATTAGCAATCATGTTGTCCCTTCTAGCTACTGAAATAACTGCTGGGAAAGGCGGTAAGGCTGTGCCTGAAGGAGGATTTGAGTGTGAGAATAAGACCCTTTTTATTTAATCTTTTTGCTAATACAGCCGACTGGACTGAGAAATCCTGAACTGGAAAGAAATGGACTTTATCCTCCCTACACTGGTTTGCCTGGATCTCGACATTCATGCATCTACCCTGGACAATACAATCCATCCTTCATTAGTGACGAAACCAGAAGAAGAGACTATTTTTAGCAGGGAGTGGAGAGGGAGTGGAAGATTGACACAGTTTTGTGGCCCTTGATCCCCAGGTACAATCTGTTTCCTGGGCAGTTCAGCCCACATCAGTCTTACTCTTCCCATTTAACAGGAAGGACTTTGAACTTCATGCCAAGCGTTGCTGCCCCGAGGAACAGTTACACTTACTGAACAGCAGAGAGAAGGAGGAGGAGGAGGGAGTGGCTCAAGGTGCACATCACTAAAAGACCCAGATGGAAGTTAACATATATACTCCGGACTTGTTCTGTGCTGCTGCTTCACTCTTTACGCTACATGGCAAGCATGGATCAGTGCAAGCAGATGAACTGTGCCTAGCACTCTGTCTTGAATACCACTAGGGAGTGTTTTGTTTACAGATCTTGTTCACTGTTGACTGTGCTTGTCTTCTTAGCCATCCTTCATGCAAAGATTCACTGTGCAACTGTTATTGGTAGGGCATGTTTGTCCGCCCCCTTTTACATTGCAGCATTGCTTTCTGCTTCATACACAACAGGGAAGCTGGCTTGTCCTCTGGCCTTCACCTTCTTCCTGGTAGAAGTTCTCCAAATGGCTGGATCCTTCCTGGTACCTGGTGATACTGGCTGAGTTTATGGGTTAATAGTCTCCAAGGAGTTTGGGAAAGTTAGTCATACCACTGCAATTTTAACTGAAAAAACACAGCTGATCATATGTGCCGCTTTGAAAATTTCCTGTATATAGGGAAGAGTCTGAGTATGTCACTGTTTGTCAACCAATGTTGTTCAGAAGTGATGCCACTATACGTCATCACAATGCTTCCATATGGGATCTTGTGGGAACCCCAGGGATTTAAATGCCTGTAGAAACATCAATATAATGTTAAATAGTTGCTCACAGGAAAGAAAAAGATGAGCTGGGAATTCAGCATGTTCCTTATGAGGAATTTGGGAAAGAGCAATAACGCTATAGCCCTGGATGGGCAGGTGGAAGCTGAGTTCTGGGCACTGCAGGTGGGACATAGTTTTGAAGCCTTAACTTCTGTAGGAGCTGTGGAGCCTTTCAGTACATTGGAAAATAAGGCTTATTGCAGTCAGGTGCATTTAAGGCAGAGAAAACATGATGCTTTCAATACTCGTGGAGCAAAGATCACTTACATTGAAGTGTTTTGCTTTCTTCCATCCTAGTTTCGAGTGATTCAGACCCGGCAGGTTTCCTCACCTAGGTGTGTTAATTCATACTCCATCTTGGCAAAGCTGAAGAATGTTAAGTTATTATGTTTCTCATCAAAGATCAGACTGAAAGGTTAACCTGAGTCATCCAAACCCTGTCTAGATACAAGACTCATACAGGTCCTTCCCATAAATGTGTCTGCACTTTTAATTCAAGGTGGCTGCTTGTAAGAGGATAATAAATAGCACAATTCCTTGGCCATTAACCCACCATCTCTGTAGTGCATACATAAGCTAGTTTCACTGAAGGGCACATACCCTCTGATATTCCCTTCTCCCCTGCCATGCTTGAAAAGACACAGTGCCTACAATTAAGTTCATAAGGTAGCTCAGCTCACAGATGCACTAAGGACAGCGGGATGGGTCCCTCAAAGTGCCTAACCCCAAGTGAGAACAGCAGTTCAGAGGCTGACATGTTGTGTGATTGGTCCCTGGAGGCAAACCTGGGGGGATGCGGAGCCCTCCATCAGGGAGCAGGTAGTAGTACTTGCATCCTACAGATGCTGTGAGTCCCCAGATCCTTTCCCAGCTCTTCTAAGGCTGTTGTGTTCCCTATCAGAAGTGAGAAATAGCTACCCAGAGGAAGGGGAGCTAGCACTAGGCAGTCATCAGCTGAGTGAGCTAAGAGGTTTCTGGTCCCTGCTCGCATTTACTTCTATTTTCTCAAAACTGCAAGGCAGGAAATGCACCAAAAATGTGCTGGAGAAGACATAGTTTGGTGCACCAACCGTAGCACACAAATGCAGTGTCTTTTTATGCCTCACCTGTTTCTACTATGTAGATACAGCAGTGTGGACTTGCAGAAAAATAGATCATTATGGATGTCTACAGCAGTATCCTTTGCACTTACATGATCTTACAGTGACAATGCATGGAACTTCATGTCTGTCTGATCCATAATCAGCCTCACAGGTGGTAGTACACAGCCTATCTCAACTGTAGGAGGGAGACAAATGGATGTTCATGGGAAGTACAGCTGCCTGAGGAGCTGTATTTAAGGAAAACTCTAGTTACAGTATCCAAAATAGCGTAACAGGTAAAGCATGAGAACTAGCTGTTCCTTGCCATGCCGATCAGTGTTCCAGTCCATGAATGATGTTCTCTCTTTCATTAGCAGCCAATATCTTAATTACACAGGATCTGCTGGATGTTGTGAACTAAGGGCTTGACCCTCCTGTGCTGTGGGGTCCTTCAAAGAGGACATTGGCAGGGTTGTTTCTGTGCAGGTGAGTTGCCTCTGGCTCTGAGAGTGCCTAGGACAGAAAGGACTGCTTTTCCCATGGTATGGAGGAGGGTTTTGTCTGTGTTACAAAAGGAAGGGGGAAGCTGGGCTTCATGCTAAATCTAAATCCAAAGCATATAGAAAAGCACGGGGCTCTGCCCCTATTTACTAAAGCAGCTTAGCAAAAATGAAGAGTGTCCTAGCCATGGTGGTAGCATTTAACCAGCATTTTGTCAAATAGAGAAGAGTTTAGACAAATGCTTATAGGCAAATATGTTTAATTGCTTGGTTAGTCCAAAGACAGAAATGTTCCTCTGTGTGCCAAGTATGAAGTAGGAAATATCAACTCACAATTGCAGATTAGATCTTCCTATATAAAGAGTAACATGGACTATGTGAACAAAATTCCTGGTCTGTATCTCACAGCAACTTTCAAGGGATTTGAGTGGAAATGAGATAGGACTGTTCCTAATTGAGATTACACAGAAGTTTGCAAGTAATTAATTTTCATTTCTCAATGATCTTCAAATTCTTAATGCTGTATATGGAATGAAAGGATCTCAGTAAATCCAGCAGGATTTTCTGAGTGGGGGCTGCAAAATTTGGCCTTTTCCAAAAGACAGAACTTTATTGCACAGAAATTTTGTCGCTGCCAGAACAGGTAAACATTGGGAAATTTCTTAGGAGAATGTATCCTTTGCAGCCTGACCTTCCTTTTAGCTTTGGTAAGAAAAGAGTCACAGAGCCAGTGCATAGTCCACAGGAGGAGGAAAGGAGTCCCTCCTGACCTGCAGCACCTTCTCTGGGTGTCAGGAGGCCCTACTCAGCAGGCAGGAGAGGATTTAGACAGGTGTCAGCACCAGGGTGGGTACAGGTGCTTTCCCACATGGTGATCCAGGAAGTCTTTGCTCAGTGGATGCAGCCTGGGGTGATTCAGCCCCTGGGTCTCCGCCAGCCCAGCTGCTCCTTGTGCTGCAGTTTCCATCTTCACCCAGGCCCCACCGGCTCCCAGCACCACTAGGGCAGAAGGGGGGAGTTCACTGCAGTGTGTTTTGCCACAGTTTATGACAGTTATTTTATTGCAATTAATTACTACCACATCCCAGCAGTAACGGGCTTGTCTGGCCACATCAGGGATGGGACCTGTTTCTGTGCAGCTTGCCTCTGTTAAAGCTGCCATTGGGATCCTCTCTGTTTGCTTCCATCTCTGCCATAAACTAAGCACCCTCTGGCAGTGGAATGGGATTTGTCGATCCTGTCGGATGTGCGAGGTGTCTTCACATGCCCTCCACTTTCGAATGTGGGTGCTTCTTTGTTGAGCACCTAACTCCCCATAAGATGTCTAAATCAGCTTATTTCTTAGACTATTTAGATTAATTTTAGCTACCCCAAATTTGCAATTTGGGGTACTCAAGTATACTGGATGTTTTTGACAAGGGGGATTGATCTCTACTGTCCAAGAGGATAAGATAGAAGTAGCATGTTTCTTGTAAGGAGGATGCAAGTGGTTCAGGCAGATGTGGGGAAAGGAAGAAAAACTACACCAACACTACACAGAAATCTGCTCTTGCTCCTGGCTGCTGTGGAAAGCTAGGGGAGCAGTCAGCAAGGGCCCACAGGCAGATGTGTGGGTGTATTTTTGATTAACTTTGGAAAAAATGCTAATTATGTTGCTTGACAGGAAAAGATGTGGGAGGCACACCTTTGCTGACATGGTGCTCTGCTGGTTGCCCTGACAAAAGCCTCTCACCAACAAAAATACTCCCGGCAGCCATCCTAGGAGAGGCAGCCCCAGTGAACAGAGCAGCAAAACACAGCATTGAGGGATCATTCAAAAGGGAGGCTCATACGCACAGCCTTCATGTACCACTGCTCACCCTGGCCAGCCCTCCCAGCTGCACTGGAATATTCAGAGGCCTTTTTCATACTGTGGAAAACCTCACAGCACTGAATTGGGCTATATGAGGAACAAACAGGACAGGGGCATTTTGATGCCCTTTGCCCTCCACATCTAAAGCATTAGGTAACACAGCAGCAACGAATCTCATTGCTGTTGTGGCCATTTCCCGCAACACCTATTGTCACCGTCATGTACTGAGTCACCCCTTGTGACCTGCCTTCTGAAAGGTAATTGCCTCCACAATGTGTGGTAATAAAAAGCTTTAAAATACAGCAATAAATTGCAGTTAGAGAGGTGTTTCTCATTGTGAAATTGTTTGTGCCAATACTTGTAAGAGTTTTTTGCCAGTACCTGAGAGAGCAGCAGCGTGGTTTGGACATTGCTGCAGACACACCAAGTGCTTCCCCAGAGCTTGTCTCTTAACACTGGTCAATGGCCACATCCATTCCAAATCCAGCTGGACTTCTCATTCCCTCATAGTGATGTTTAATCTTTAGTTTTCTTCCTTAAATTAACAAGAATGGATGCATTTTACTTAAATGCTCTTCCTATGCTGGCTAATGTTTTTTCCTCTTTACACACAAAGGACCTAATCCAGCATCCATTATAGTGACGGGGTAATACTCCCATGGCCTGCAATGAAGTTTTTTTTAGGTCTGAATTATTCCACTACAAGGGCCACCTGTGTGTAGTACATGCTTTCCCATGGCTCTGTGTTCTGCCTATTCCTGTGATACTGTTGCTGCCTCTGCCTGTGGTATTTATTTTTTAAAAGGATACTTATTACTGTAAGCAGGACCTGTATTATGTGAGATTGAACAAAACCAGGTTCAAGATCTGAAACATCTTCCTGAGAAGAGAAAGAATGTGAATTTTGTGTAGCTGTTTTACTGATCAGCCAACCTGTTTCCTGTTGTGTAAGATCTTCTAGGGATGTTGAGGTGCTTCCTGCAGTCACAGATAAGAACTGTTCCTCAGTTCACTCTTACTTGTCCCTTTAGAAATGAAGCAAGATGTCCCAGTTTCGAAAGGGGTATGTGCTGTGTGCTTGAAAGTTTTTGGGAGCTTTGCAATGTGTATTTAATTCTTCATTCTATTGAACTGCTGAAATTGAAAAGCAGGACAGAAATCCAAGGCGCAAGAAATAACAACAAAAAAAAAGAAAAGGAATATGTTTACTTGTTTTGCAGAAGTAAACATCTAAAGTGAGTGTGGCTTCTGTACTGTAAGGTCATATGTGGGATGACACCTCTTCTGTGTCTAGTTTGTGTTGCATGTGTGTGATCTCTTTGTTGAGGGAAAACCTAGAGAGGGTGCCTGAAGTTCCTCAAAAGTAGTATGTAAATGCAAAGTCCTTTGGTGTTTATTTTGGTAAAATGTTAGAAGGGATGGGAGTCTTGCTTGGGTTAATGACTGCAGCAGGCAACCCCCAGATCTGCAAAATCCTATATGGAAAAGTCCTGTGGAATACAGTAAAAACTGGTCACTTCTGTCAAGCAGTGCCATAGAAGTCACCTGACATAAAAGTTCTTCAATAAAATCTGCTGGGATGGGTTTACTTTAAAGAAAAAAATACTCAACTGAATAAATACTTAATAGTTTCCTTTTTTAAAGGAAATACTGTTAAACTTGGTCATTTGTTTAAAGCCCTGTTAAATTCTACAGGACTTTCTCCTAACAGAAGGTCAGACTTGTGTGTAAAATCATAATGGTTTATTTGAGCAGCTTTCAGAATTGCAGTAGTAAAACTCACCTTTTGTGAGCTCTATTTCAAAAAGTAAATTTTCAGCATTTGTTTGTGCTTCTTTTATCAAACTGAATGTAAATCTGCTTTATGTTCTTGACATTGCCCTGTTTCCTTCCCTGTAGCTCTGAATGTTTGCTTCCAAGTCACTGAAGTTCTGAGGACATCTTCCAAACCAGTATTATTTAAAGTTGTATCATATTTTCAGCCTCCACTAATTATACAGTACTGTAGTAGCAAAATATAATTTTTAAGGATTGGATTATTTTTATACCTGCATCCAATATTATTAAATCTGGCGTTCTAGTCAGTATTATAAAAGGATACAATAAAACTATGAATATTACTATGTCTCAGCTTTTTTATTGTCTTTAGCTTTTCTTGTGAAGAGATAGATATGCAACTTTTAGATGGTTTTAAGTATAAATTAGAAATCTAATCTAGAATATAAGATATGTTACAGTTCTTTTGTTCTTCTGGTGGTGCTTGGCGATTAAATAAAATTAAAAGCAAAGAGGAAATGGGTATGTTCTGTTAGTTGTGCTGAATGAACCGCTCAGGTGAAATACAAGTTGCGTTCTGATATGTTTGTATCGGTTCAGTTTAATTTTCTTTTTTTCCTCAATATAATTTTTCATCCTGCTGGAACTGCAAGAGAATTGGTGAAGCTGTGTGTTTGCATGTGTGAGTGTGTGTTGGCAAGAGGAAAACCTCAGGAGAGGTTGGTGCAGCAGGGCTGTTTGTAAGAGCAAGTGACCTGACCACAGTGAGATCAGTCCTACCTAGTAAGTGCCACAAGGGACCGTGAAAAATATACAGCTGAGTGTCTCTCAGAGGAAGACCTTGAGACCAGATGAACACTCTGTCCAGCCCAGGCTGTCAGAAAGAGGTGTGATGTGGAAGATCATCTGGAGTAATGGCAGGTATGTTCATCTGGGACAATCTTTCCTATATTGCTCTAGAGGACTGCAACACTCAACTGCAATAACAATCGGATGGAACTAAGGTGGGATTAATCTGATCTACCAAAAGTTAGGTGGCCAGTTTGAACCCACCATCTGGCTCCTCCAGTAGCCACGAATAGAGACAAATGTCCGCAGAGGGTAGCTCACCCCATGGTACGATATCCCTTACACTTGACAGTAGTGTCACCAGGCCCCACACTAGACAGCTGCCCTAGATGAAGTGAGTGCCGCTCACAAAGGAATGGTGAGTTTAGAACATACTTCTTGCTACATCCTGAAACTTTAGTCCACTTTCTACTGTGATATAGTATCAAATTGTGTTACGTGCCAGCTCCATGTCTAGAAAGACTCCAGGAGAGCATAACCAGATTAAATCCTGAGGTTCTGTTCATTTGCAAGAGAAGGGCTAACAGATTTGTTACCAATACTACTGCAAATTGTTCTATTTTCTGTGTGACGTTGGTATCTTTTAAGGAAATTGGCAGTGCAATATGTCTGGTCACAACATTGCCATGAGACCAGGTAAAAGACTTTTGCAGTTATGGCCATGATTTAACGGTCCTGCCCACTTCAGATCTGCGTGTCGGCGCTTCTAAGAACATTGAACGCATCCATAGTGTGTGCCCTCAAACATCTTGGGAACTATCTGAAAAGCAGACAAAGTGCATCTGCTTCCCCTGATTATGGGTGAATCTGTAGGTATAGTACTTTGATTTAGACTCTCTGAAGGTTGTTTTGAACTTTTAGCTAATTGCAGCATATATTTCTACTTGTGTATGTAAGACAGTAGATGAACGAAAATTGCATGAGATAGCAAAATCTATAGGAATCTAGTAAGGAATAGGATTGAAAAAATACACATGAAGAAAGTATCCAGCTGACGCACGTGAAGAGCTATAAAAGATACTTGCTCATTTGTTCCTATTTTACGTATGTCTTCTGGCAGCATGATTGCCCCTTGATTACACACAACTTACAGTTAAATAATGAGGCTGCACAGGACTATGCACCTTCTAATAGATAAACACGGCCTTTTACCTTTGATAATTCTTTTTCCTGCTATAAACAAAGATGAAGACAAGAGAACGACTACGGTGTTTGTTACTAAATATAGCATACTTCTTATTCCAGTACAGCTTCTAGAAAGTTACTCAGTAATTATTTATTTATTCCTGCAAATAAAGTTTTCTGTGTAATTCCTTACAGAACATCACAACTGCTATGACTGTGTGAATCTGTCTGGACTAACAGTCAACTGGCTATTGTCTAAATGTGTACGTAATAACTTCATTAATAATTGCATTAGAGCTGCTGATGTTTCACTGTCATCAGTTCTTTTGCTTTGGTAATTCTCTGTTTCTGTTCTTCTAAACCATCAAATCTCTATTACTAATTCCCCCACAAACTGGCAAGCAATGGGGCACATACAGCCTGTCATCCACCTTCTCTCCAGGGAGAGCCTGGACCACCAGTGTGTTACAAAATGTACAGTGAAGGGCAAGCAGAGATGAAAAGATATGGTACATGAAGGTGTATGTCTGTTCAGCATGTTATTTCCTGGAGGAACTGGTGCCTTTTGCACCAGTTGATTCACACTGCCCAAAATGTGATCGTGATAAACAGGAACAATCAGGTAAGAATGGAAGTGAACTCTAAAAATACAAGTAATATGGCAGCTCCTGATGTGTGTTCACTGTAGAGCCAATTTTAATGTGCAGGACTATACACTTAACCAGTAGATACCAGTGTAGCCAGGAAAGCTGCACCATTTACACCTGCTGAAGATCTGACCTTCATTTTCAGTCGTGCCCTGGGAAGTTCTCTTGGTCCAACACAGTTGCTTATAGGCAACAACAAGATTTTAAGACCTGGATTAGTCTAGTTTCACCTTGAGACAGCATTGGAAAATTGGGACGTAGACAGTCTAGATATGGGAGATAGACATGGCCGGAGGACCTGTGGCATACAGCTCTGCCAAACACCCTTTGCAGCCAGGTTTGTCCACCTCTGCACACCAATTTCCAGCTGAAACGTGTGCTGTGGCTCCCCAAATGGCTGGTGTCCGGGGCCATTGGGTCTCCCTGGAGGCTTGCAGCACAGTCTGCTTGGGACTGAAATGCTTTATTCAAGCGAGACTTCAGGTTTAGTTTTTGGGTATCCCTACCCTGCAAGAGGCAAAGCTGGGAGGGTGATGGTGGTCTGGGGCAGGGGATGGACGCTGCCCGAGCACGGATGCACAGTGCTCTGTGACAAATACTTTGCAGGCATTTCCTTTCCCTTTTCTGGCAGATCCCTGGCAAAGGAGAGTTTTAAGGAGGGGTCTGGAGGAACCAAAGGGGCTGGGCTGGGTGACTGGCACGGGGAGCGAGCAACAGCAGGGGCAGAAGCTGGATCCAGCATGGCCTGGAGGGGCAGCCAGAGTGAGAAGGGGGCTGCGGGGCCCCCAAGCGTGCCCCAGGCCACCGCAGGGTTGGCTCTGACCCTGGCCACCCTCGCAAGCCAGCCCTGTGCCCTGGCTGCTGGAGGTGGGATGGGCCCTGGCTGCTCCCGGTCGCCCACCACCCTCGGCCCCACAGCTGCCTGTTAGCAAACATGGAATGCCTGGACCCCCGGGTCCCCCTCCCCGTGCCAGGTCCTGAGGGACCCCCTGGCCTGGCCTGATCCCCCTTGGTGCTGCCCCCTGCCCTGGGCAGGCCCACCGCCCTGGGGAAGTCTGGGCGCAGCCCCCATGGCTGGCACCAAACACCCTGGTGGAGGGGAGCACACTGAGACCCTGATACTGGCCTCCCCTCAGAGCTTGGGATTTCTGCCACCCCACATAACCACGCTGGCAACCACACAGACACTGTGGGGACGGGGTAGGTGCGGGGAGCAGGCTGCCCTGGAGGGGCTTTGGGGCCCGAGGGGAAAAGAAGATACAGACAAAAAACCCCATGGATCAGGCTCGATGCCCTGAGCAGGTCCACATGGCAAGGCACAGAGGGATGAGGCCGCTCATTCCCTGTGTTGGCAGAGAGGCACCCAACTGTTTTTGCTGTCTGTAAGCCACCAATGTTTCTTGGTGTTGTGCAAGATAAAAGCTTAGGACAACCCTAAGCTCAGGAATGACTTGAGTAATACTTCATTTCTTTCCAGAAGTATTTCTTTTTTACATACAAGGAGAGCCACTCTCTGAATATATGAGATTAGTACACAAGACTGCATGTCTTGTTCTTAAAACAGCAGATCAAACAAAAGCAGGTGAAGGAAAGAAGCGTTTAACACACAGAGCTGTTACTTAGCATTTGGAAATATGTTCATAACCTGCTAGTGTTGCTGGCAGTGGAGTTTGCCAGAGGAAGCCAGCTCCACAGCAATTAGGGGTGGATTTGCAGGGAATACACCGATGGGTTGCTCATCCTTCTTGTCCATGCCTGCTAGTGATGGGATAACCTGTGGTTTTTTCACAGAAAGACTTTATTGGCAGCTGTGGCAGGATCCAGACCAGGGCTTCACAGTGAGAGAAATGACACCTTCATCTGAAAACGTGGAAACCCTGTGGGCCATCTGATTTCTAATGGTCTCAAGCAGTGCATTTTACTGGACCACAAAGTACAACAAACTCACTGTTCAGCTAGAGAACTTGGGCAGGTGAGAAGGCTAAAAATAGGAGATTTTGGGAAAATCAGATCTTGCCCATGGAGACCTTTTTTTCCCATCTTGGTCCTTATCTAGCAATTTTCAGAGGCTTCCTGGGATGCAGCATCAAAAAGTCTCTGTCTCCCACCTTTTTTCCCTGTGTCATAGCTGTGTTAACTGCTCCATGGCCTTCTGGACTATTTTGCATTTCTAGACCTGCTGCAGGCTCCCTGGTCCAGCTGACCATCCCTGCTTCCAAAGCTCTCCCTGGCACAAACACGCTTCTCAAGAAAAGAGGGCTGCCACCCAGGTAAAGTCAAACACCTGCTGGATGTCCTGCCTGCTCCCCCTTCTCTTGCCACACCACTTTATTGAGCCCATAACACACATAATATGGCAGCAAACAAAACAGCCATAATCACTGCCAGGAGGGCCAAGAGCAGTCCTGTTTCTCTGCTGTCAAAGATGCAGGTGTTGTCTGTTGCTTTTTACTCTGTTGAGCAGTAGGAAGTGCTTTGGCATAAATTTTTATCTATAAGGAAAGAATAATTGGAGTCTGAGGCATAGAGCTTGTCTATACTGGTAATTTACTGGAAGGGAAGTGAGCATGTGGATCCCAGGTACTCTGCTTCAAGGGCATAATTAGCATGCCTTGGGATGGGATAGCTTCTTCCACTTTAAGAACAGATTATACAGCACCCTCCATTTAATTTGTACTGAAGGTGTCAGCATGGAGATCTGGCAGGGGAGAGCTGGTGTGCTGTCAGTTCCCACGTCAGGTTATTTAGCAGGAAGTTCCTTGTGTCAACAGGTCTCAAGCATTTCTGACTTAAAGGAAGAACACTGCAGGTCCAGAAATCTCCTCCCAGCCTGAGGAGGAAGAAAAACACAGATTGGATCTATCATTTGCTGCTTGCCACCATGACGTCACCTCAGGGCTGAACTCTCTACCTGTGGCTGGGACCTTAAATGAGCTGGCGCCAGAAGAGAAAAGCACTTTCTCTTAGGTTTAGCAGCAAGTAGCAGCAGCCACAGAAGCGGCAATGAGACGCTGCGTATTCCTCACTGTGTTGCTCAGCCTGGTGTTGAGCCTTTCGAAAGGTAAGAAACACTATCTTCTGTTTTGGGATTTATCAGGGCAGCTATTCTGTGGTAGTGAATGGATTGCTTAGTACTTTCAGCGGCTGCTGGGAGGCTGGAGGTCAGTGGTGATACACAATTCAGCATGTCTAGGTTTTGATTAATTAATGACAAAAAATGTCATTGCAAGCCAAGAGTTTTCCTTGTCCACAGAACAATGCAAAATCACTGGTGCTTGTGATTAACCTAATTTAGCCTATTCCAAGAGCAGTTTTCGGGACCTGCACACTAAACCCAGGTAATTCAAGCTCTATTACAGTCATAACAAAAGGTGCAACTGTTCCACCCCAGTACCCAGGGAAAGAACTGCTGCCACTGGCCTTCCAGCCAGAGGGTCCTAAACAGTCAGTCTAGAAATGAGCGCCACCTGAGCTGGCTCGCAAAGCATTCGTTCCCTCCTGTTGAAATTAATTAATGGGAACTTCACCACCAACTTGGGTGGCAGAGGGTTGCGGGGTTGTCTATTCAAACTGAAGGGCAGGCATCATTCCATAAGCCACTTACTACTTTTTCTGGCATTGTGACAAGCTTGGTAGTTGTGGGCCAGAACCTCTGCTCAAACTTGCCTGTCCCTGATATTCAGTGACAGATATGAGGAAGTGAAGGCATTAGCAGAAGTAAAGGCAACTATATGAAGAGTTTTGTGGAAACCTGAAGCTGTGAGAGGACAGGAACTCCCAGCTAATATGGAGATAAAGTTACAGAGATATGAGCCAAATTAAGACCTTTGCTGATGTTGTTAAACTTGCAATTGGTGACAGATGGTTGTGGGTCTCTGTTGACTACTGTGAGTGAAGATATGTATTTCCAGCAACATCTACAACATGCTGCAGACCAATTTTTAGCTATAAATTATAAGCATAGAAGACTTCAAGACTGTTGGTTGGTTTTCTGTTTGGAGGCTTGTGAGTAACAGCAAGATGTGAAAAATCTTGACCCAAGAGCAATTGAAAGCAATGTGAGTCTTTCACTTACTTGAACTGACATTGCATCAGGATGGGCCTGCCCAGAAACCTTCTCATTCTAAACAAACATTGTAAAAGCTTTGCAGGATGGCTCTGTTTGAATAGTATTGGCAAAGGCCCTGCCCTGCTCAGCAGCCAGATGGCTCTGTTACTCCATAACCTTGGCCATAATGTCCATTTCTTTATCTCCGTACAAAATGCCTAAATCTATTAATACATCCTGTTTCCTTACACAGAAGGTTGGGTCTAGGCAGAGAGTGCCATAAAATTGCCACCTTTGCCCAGGTTACCTTTGACAAGCCTGTCAGCAAGGTTCAATTGCAGCTCATGTGCTCTGTTGTCATCATGGGCACAATTCTTCTTGAGTCCAAAGGGTGCTCTTGGACAACTGTTAGCCCAGAGCCTCTACAAGGCTAACAGTTGTTGTAGACTAAGAACTAGCTCTGTAAGAGGTTACTGCCCCATCAATTTTGAGAAGGCAGTCTAAACAATGCTGCAAAACCATGGCATGTGACCAGCATAGATACATATATCATGATTATAGGAAAAATATACATTTCTTTACATTGGCTGTGAAAGAAATAATGCTGCCTGTAGAACTCAGGGGCCAGTGGAGACAGAAGACTTGGCAGAGAACTGATGCATTTGCTCATGTTTCCCCTTCACCTAGAGGAGACTAATGGATTACTTCAGGTGTTGCCTTTTTGATGTGCCTTTTCTAAATCAGCTTTATTGATCAGAAGAGAAAGTTTATAAAATTTGCCTCACTTTGGATTTTCAAAGCCCATGAAAAGTGAAGCCTATTTTTCAAAGATCCGTTGCAATTTACAATATTTTTTTTATATACCAGCTATAAGAGCATGTTAGTGCCAAGGATTTTAGCCACAAATTGAGTAGTCTTCCAGCTGCATGCTGTTAATGACTTAGATTAGATTATGATTGCAGTGGCATTAGCTCAGAGTAAATATGTTTATTCCTAACTTATATATTAACTAATTCAGATTAAAGTTACATTATATGATCCAAACTGGCCATTTGTCAGTATCACACATTTATCAGAAAGGCTGTTTTATTATTTGTTCTCCTTACTTCTAGACAAAAAGATCCTCAAAATAATCCTTATATCAAGAGTTAATAATGACACAGTTTAAATATAAAATAAGCATCCTAAAAATAAATAGATAAAATACTTCAGAAGAGTAAACACATTAATAGGTAATGCTGAAACAAAAATGTGAGGAAAATTTTCTTCAACAACTGTCTGGTATCAGCCGGGTTTCTCTTTATTCAGAAAGAATTATAGCAAGGAAGGAAAAGAGTGAAAAAACCAAATGTATACTGTTATAACTGCATGGAAGTGTAGTCCTGGAAAGAAGATCTTGATACTACTGTTGATAACTTAGCAAAATATACATTCTTTGAATAAAAATACTCTGCTTTCAATGTCTGCTTGAATTTGTTACAGCATAGGAGAAGATAGCCAAGTCATTCTTCCACTGCTGCTCTGAAGGAGTCCATACAGAGTTTTTAATGAAGCTGCTACTGAGAGCATCTTCCATAGTTGCAAAATATCTATATATGTATCTCTTGAAGTGAAAGTAATTTTTGTGAATTCAGCTGAGGTCTAGAGCAGAATCCAAGCAGTCACAGTGAACATGTTAACTGTGAAGTGCAATGTCATGTAAATCTAATTAAAAACAGTGCAACTACTGAAGGTGCATGATGCAAAAATCACTGCTTCTTTAAGGGATGAGAAAGGCAAATTGATGTAGCAAGAGAAGGCAGCAAAACTGGCACCTGGTCAGGCCAGAGCTCTGCTAGCTCTCAGGCTGGAGCATATGCAATAGGAATGGGATGCCCTTGACCTTGCTCTGGCAGCCAGCACTGCCCATGTGGTGCTGCCCTGGGGAGGTGGAGGGAGCTTTCCTTCAGAGACACACACATGTGACAGTGACAGAGCATGCTCCAAAAGACTAGAGAAGAAAGGCAGGAAGGGTGCACAGCTGCTGTTGGTGGGAAGGAGCCAAATGCCAGGGTGTGGGAGAAGGACTATGAGGGAAAACAAGAAATCAGTAGGGCACTGGGTCTGAGGACAACCCAAAGGAAAGACAAGGCTGCCCAGGGCTTCAGCTGCTCAGCTGCATGCAGTCCCACCTTCCCTAGTAAGAGGTTGTCCTGCAAACACAGAAATTGCCAAAACTTTTCCAACACACACCACTAAGCAGTACAATCATCTACTTCTCTTTTCATCAGGACAAGATGCTGAAAATAGCGGCACAACTGTGATGACAACCCCGGGAACTACAGGTAAGAAGCAAAATCCCTCAGTCATCCCCTTCTGAGGACAGACTGGAGTAACAGTGCCAGAGAACACTGCAGGTCCCACAGGCACAGATGAGTTCCTCTTCACAGGTTTCTCAGAGTTCCTCTCCCAGAGGAGACAAAGGGGCCCAGACCAAGGTTCTCAGTCCTATCCCCTCGTCTTCCCTCTATCCCTGCTGGACTTCAGTGCAAGGGAAAGTGTTGGGAAAGATATAGAGTGGCTGCTTTTTTCCTGCTTGGTGCCTTTGCTTGCCACACCAGCCCTGAGTGCAAGAGCATCCCTAGAGACACAGGGGAGGGGAAGGCCATTGTGGGGGAGCACAGGGTGTGTGGGCTGTACACAGTGTGATGACACCCCTTGACTTGCTCTGGGAGCCGGTCCTGGCCGTGTGGTTCTGGTTTGGGGAGGCGGAGGGAGCTCTGCTGCAGGGAGACACACATGTGCCCGTGGCTGAGACAGCTGTGGCCAGTGAGTGCAGCTGAGCTGGGGGCAATGCACTGTCTCTGTGGGACATGTGCTCTATCCCTGGGATCTGGGGAAAAGCGGCTATGGGCATGTCAAACTACAGAGGCATCATGGCCAGGGAAAGCCCAAAGGCAGGGCAAGGGTGCCAGGAATTTGGTGGCTCAGCCCTGTGAAGTTCTCCCCTTCCCTACTCAGAGGTTGTCCTGCACACAGAGGGTTTGCCAAAACTTTTCCAACACACACCACTAACCAGTGCGACCATCACCTTTTCTGTTCATCAGCAGAAAACACTGAAACAACTAGGGACACACCTGTGACAACAACCCCGGGAATTACAGGTAAGAAACAAAATCCCTCAGTCAGCCCCTTCTGAGGATGAACTGGAGTAACTCAGTGCCAGAGAGCGCTGCAGGCCCCGCAGGCAGGGATGAGTTCCTCTTCCCAGGTTTCTCTGAGTTTCTCTCCCATGGGGAGACAAAGGTGCCCAGATCAAGGTTCTCAATCTTCTCCCCTCCTCTTCCTTCCTTCCCTGCTGGCCTTTAGTGCAAAGGGAAAGTGTTGGGAAAGATTTGGATTGGCTGCTCTTTTCCTGCTTGGTGCCTTTGCTTGCCACACCAGCCCTGAGTGCAAGAGCATCCCTAGAGACACAGGGGAGGGGAAGGCCATTGTGGGGGAGCACAGGGTGTGTGGGCTGTACACAGTGTGATGACACCCCTTGACTTGCTCTGGGAGCCGGTCCTGGCCGTGTGGTTCTGGTTTGGGGAGGCGGAGGGAGCTCTGCTGCAGGGAGACACACATGTGCCCGTGGCTGAGACAGCTGTGGCCAGTGAGTGCAGCTGAGCTGGGGGCAATGCACTGTCTCTGTGGGACATGTGCTCTATCCCTGGGATCTGGGGAAAAGCGGCTATGGGCATGTCAAACTACAGAGGCATCATGGCCAGGGAAAGCCCAAAGGCAGGGCAAGGGTGCCAGGAATTTGGTGGCTCAGCCCTGTGAAGTTCTCCCCTTCCCTACTCAGAGGTTGTCCTGCACACAGAGAGTTTGCCAAAACTTTTCCAACACACACCACTAACCAGTGCGACCATCTCCTTTTCTGTTCATCAGCAGAAAACAATGAAACAACTAGGGACACACCTGTGACAACAACCCCGGGAACTACAGGTAAGAAACAAAATCCCTCAGTCAGCCCCTTCTGAGGATGAACTGGAGTAACTCAGTGCCAGAGAGCGCTGCACGTCCCGCAGGCAGGGATGAGTTCCTCTTCCCAGGTTTCTCTGAGTTTCTCTCCCATGGGGAGACAAAGGTGCCCAGATCAAGGTTCTCCATCTTCTCCCCTCCTCTTCCCTCCTTCCCTGCTGGCCTTTAGTGCAAAGGGAAAGTGCTGGGAAAGATTTGGATTGGCTGCTCTTTTCCTGCTTGGTGCCTTTGCTTGCCACACCAGCCCTGAGTGCAAGAGCATCCCCGCAGATGAGGTGCTCAGGGCAAGCCCATGACCAGGCTCTGCAGGGAGTTGATCCTGTGGCTGCTTGGAGTGTGGGCAGTGAGGGAGCTGGGGCACCCACCAGCATGGGGCTGAGTTCCAGGGTCCTTGGCCAGGGACCTGGGAGCCATCCCTCCCAGGAATCCTCCATGCATTGCCAAGCACCCTGTCCCAGTTCTGGCACACAGAGAGTTTGCCAAAACTTTTCCATCACACACCACTAACCTGTGCGACCATCTCCTTTTCTGTCCATCTGCAGAAAACATTGAAACAACTAGTGACACACCTGTGACAACAACCCCGGGAATTACAGGTAAGAAACAAAATCCCTCAGTCAGCCCCTTCAGAAGATGAACTGGAGTAACAGTGCCAGAAAGTGCTGCAAGCCCTGCAGGCAGGGACGAGATCCCCTTCACAGTTTTCTCTGAATTTCTCTCCCATGGGGAGACAAAGGTTACCCAGATCAAGGTTCTCAATCTTCTCCCCTCCTCTTCCTTCCTTCCCTGCTGGCCTTTAGTGCAAGGGGAAAGTGTTGGGAAAGATTTGGATTGGCTGCTCTTTACCTGCTTGGTGCCTTTGCTTGCCACACCAGCCCTGAGTGCAAGAGCATCCCTAGAGACACAGGGGAGGGGAAGGCCATTGTGGGGGAGCACAGGGTGTGTGGGCTGTACACAGTGTGATGACACCCCTTGACTTGCTCTGGGAGCCGGTCCTGGCCGTGTGGTTCTGGTTTGGGGAGGCGGAGGGAGCTCTGCTGCAGGGAGACACACATGTGCCCGTGGCTGAGACAGCTGTGGCCAGTGAGTGCAGCTGAGCTGGGGGCAATGCACTGTCTCTGTGGGAGATGTGCTCTATCCCTGGGATCTGGGGAAAAGCGGCTATGGGCATGTCAAACTACAGAGGCATCATGGCCAGGGAAAGCCCAAAGGCAGGGCAAGGGTGCCAGGAATTTGGTGGCTCAGCCCTGTGAAGTTCTCCCCTTCCCTACTCAGAGGTTGTCCTGCACACAGAGAGTTTGCCAAAACTTTTCCAACACACACCACTAACCAGTGCGACCATCTCCTTTTCTGTTCATCAGCAGAAAACAATGAAACAACTAGGGACACACCTGTGACAACAACCCCGGGAACTACAGGTAAGAAACAAAATCCCTCAGTCAGCCCCTTCTGAGGATGAACTGGAGTAACTCAGTGCCAGAGAGCGCTGCACGTCCCGCAGGCAGGGATGAGTTCCTCTTCCCAGGTTTCTCTGAGTTTCTCTCCCATGGGGAGACAAAGGTGCCCAGATCAAGGTTCTCCATCTTCTCCCCTCCTCTTCCCTCCTTCCCTGCTGGCCTTTAGTGCAAAGGGAAAGTGCTGGGAAAGATTTGGATTGGCTGCTCTTTTCCTGCTTGGTGCCTTTGCTTGCCACACCAGCCCTGAGTGCAAGAGCATCCCCGCAGATGAGGTGCTCAGGGCAAGCCCATGACCAGGCTCTGCAGGGAGTTGATCCTGTGGCTGCTTGGAGTGTGGGCAGTGAGGGAGCTGGGGCACCCACCAGCATGGGGCTGAGTTCCAGGGTCCTTGGCCAGGGACCTTGGAGCCATCCCTCCCAGGAATCTTCCATGCATTGCCAAGCACCCTGTCCCAGTTCTGGCACACAGAGAGTTTGCCAAAACTTTTCCATCACACACCACTAACCTGTGCGACCATCTCCTTTTCTGTCCATCTGCAGAAAACATTGAAACAACTAGTGACACACCTGTGACAACAACCCCGGGAATTACAGGTAAGAAACAAAATCCCTCAGTCAGCCCTTTCTGAGGATGAACTGGAGTAACTCAGTGCCAGAGAGCGCTGCACGTCCCGCAGGCAGGGATGAGTTCCTCTTCCCAGGTTTCTCTGAGTTTCTCTCCCATGGGGAGACAAAGGTGCCCAGATCAAGGTTCTCCATCTTCTCCCCTCCTCTTCCCTCCTTCCCTGCTGGCCTTTAGTGCAAAGGGAAAGTGCTGGGAAAGATTTGGATTGGCTGCTCTTTTCCTGCTTGGTGCCTTTGCTTGCCACACCAGCCCTGAGTGCAAGAGCATCCCCGCAGATGAGGTGCTCAGGGCAAGCCCATGACCAGGCTCTGCAGGGAGTTGATCCTGTGGCTGCTTGGAGTGTGGGCAGTGAGGGAGCTGGGGCACCCACCAGCATGGGGCTGAGTTCCAGGGTCCTTGGCCAGGGACCTTGGAGCCATCCCTCCCAGGAATCCTCCATGCATTGCCAAGCACCCTGTCTCAGTTCTGGCACACAGAGAGTTTGCCAAAACTTTTCCATCACACACCACTAACCTGTGCGACCATCTCCTTTTCTGTCCATCTGCAGAAAACATTGAAACAACTAGTGACACACCTGTGACAACAACCCCGGGAATTACAGGTAAGAAACAAAATCCCTCTGTCAGCCCCTTCAGAAGATGAACTGGAGTAACAGTGCCAGAAAGTGCTGCAAGCCCTGCAGGCAGGGACGAGATCCCCTTCACAGTTTTCTCTGAATTTCTCTCCCATGGGGAGACAAAGGTGCCCAGATCAAGGTTCTCAATCTTCTCCCCTCCTCTTCCTTCCTTCCCTGCTGGCCTTTAGTGCAAGGGGAAAGTGTTGGGAAAGATTTGGATTGGCAGCTCTTTTCCTGCTTGGTGCCTTTGCTTGCCACACCAGCCCTGAGTGCAAGAGCATCCCTAGAGACACAGGGGAGGGGAAGGCCATTGTGGGGGAGCACAGGGTGTGTGGGCTGTACACAGTGTGATGACACCCCTTGACTTGCTCTGGGAGCCGGTCCTGGCCGTGTGGTTCTGGTTTGGGGAGGCGGAGGGAGCTCTGCTGCAGGGAGACACACATGTGCCCGTGGCTGAGACAGCTGTGGCCAGTGAGTGCAGCTGAGCTGGGGGCAATGCACTGTCTCTGTGGGACATGTGCTCTATCCCTGGGATCTGGGGAAAAGCGGCTATGGGCATGTCAAACTACAGAGGCATCATGGCCAGGGAAAGCCCAAAGGCAGGGCAAGGGTGCCAGGAATTTGGTGGCTCAGCCCTGTGAAGTTCTCCCCTTCCCTACTCAGAGGTTGTCCTGCACACAGAGAGTTTGCCAAAACTTTTCCAACACACACCACTAACCAGTGCGACCATCTCCTTTTCTGTTCATCAGCAGAAAACAATGAAACAACTAGGGACACACCTGTGACAACAACCCCGGGAACTACAGGTAAGAAACAAAATCCCTCAGTCAGCCCCTTCTGAGGATGAACTGGAGTAACTCAGTGCCAGAGAGCGCTGCACGTCCCGCAGGCAGGGATGAGTTCCTCTTCCCAGGTTTCTCTGAGTTTCTCTCCCATGGGGAGACAAAGGTGCCCAGATCAAGGTTCTCCATCTTCTCCCCTCCTCTTCCCTCCTTCCCTGCTGGCCTTTAGTGCAAAGGGAAAGTGCTGGGAAAGATTTGGATTGGCTGCTCTTTTCCTGCTTGGTGCCTTTGCTTGCCACACCAGCCCTGAGTGCAAGAGCATCCCCGCAGATGAGGTGCTCAGGGCAAGCCCATGACCAGGCTCTGCAGGGAGTTGATCCTGTGGCTGCTTGGAGTGTGGGCAGTGAGGGAGCTGGGGCACCCACCAGCATGGGGCTGAGTTCCAGGGTCCTTGGCCAGGGACCTTGGAGCCATCCCTCCCAGGAATCCTCCATGCATTGCCAAGCACCCTGTCCCAGTTCTGGCACACAGAGAGTTTGCCAAAACTTTTCCATCACACACCACTAACCTGTGCGACCATCTCCTTTTCTGTCCATCTGCAGAAAACATTGAAACAACTAGTGACACACCTGTGACAACAACCCCGGGAATTACAGGTAAGAAACAAAATCCCTCAGTCAGCCCTTTCTGAGGATGAACTGGAGTAACTCAGTGCCAGAGAGCGCTGCACGTCCCGCAGGCAGGGATGAGTTCCTCTTCCCAGGTTTCTCTGAGTTTCTCTCCCATGGGGAGACAAAGGTGCCCAGATCAAGGTTCTCAATCTTCTCCCCTCCTCTTCCCTCCTTCCCTGCTGGCCTTTAGTGCAAAGGGAAAGTGCTGGGAAAGATTTGGATTGGCTGCTCTTTTCCTGCTTGGTGCCTTTGCTTGCCACACCAGCCCTGAGTGCAAGAGCATCCCCGCAGATGAGGTGCTCAGGGCAAGCCCATGACCAGGCTCTGCAGGGAGTTGATCCTGTGGCTGCTTGGAGTGTGGGCAGTGAGGGAGCTGGGGCACCCACCAGCATGGGGCTGAGTTCCAGGGTCCTTGGCCAGGGACCTTGGAGCCATCCCTCCCAGGAATCCTCCATGCATTGCCAAGCACCCTGTCTCAGTTCTGGCACACAGAGAGTTTGCCAAAACTTTTCCATCACACACCACTAACCTGTGCGACCATCTCCTTTTCTGTCCATCTGCAGAAAACATTGAAACAACTAGTGACACACCTGTGACAACAACCCCGGGAATTACAGGTAAGAAACAAAATCCCTCTGTCAGCCCCTTCAGAAGATGAACTGGAGTAACAGTGCCAGAAAGTGCTGCAAGCCCTGCAGGCAGGGACGAGATCCCCTTCACAGTTTTCTCTGAATTTCTCTCCCATGGGGAGACAAAGGTGCCCAGATCAAGGTTCTCAATCTTCTCCCCTCCTCTTCCTTCCTTCCCTGCTGGCCTTTAGTGCAAGGGGAAAGTGTTGGGAAAGATTTGGATTGGCAGCTCTTTTCCTGCTTGGTGCCTTTGCTTGCCACACCAGCCCTGAGTGCAAGAGCATCCCTAGAGACACAGGGGAGGGGAAGGCCATTGTGGGGGAGCACAGGGTGTGTGGGCTGTACACAGTGTGATGACACCCCTTGACTTGCTCTGGGAGCCGGTCCTGGCCGTGTGGTTCTGGTTTGGGGAGGCGGAGGGAGCTCTGCTGCAGGGAGACACACATGTGCCCGTGGCTGAGACAGCTGTGGCCAGTGAGTGCAGCTGAGCTGGGGGCAATGCACTGTCTCTGTGGGACATGTGCTCTATCCCTGGGATCTGGGGAAAAGCGGCTATGGGCATGTCAAACTACAGAGGCATCATGGCCAGGGAAAGCCCAAAGGCAGGGCAAGGGTGCCAGGAATTTGGTGGCTCAGCCCTGTGAAGTTCTCCCCTTCCCTACTCAGAGGTTGTCCTGCACACAGAGAGTTTGCCAAAACTTTTCCAACACACACCACTAACCAGTGCGACCATCTCCTTTTCTGTTCATCAGCAGAAAACAATGAAACAACTAGGGACACACCTGTGACAACAACCCCGGGAACTACAGGTAAGAAACAAAATCCCTCAGTCAGCCCCTTCTGAGGATGAACTGGAGTAACTCAGTGCCAGAGAGCGCTGCACGTCCCGCAGGCAGGGATGAGTTCCTCTTCCCAGGTTTCTCTGAGTTTCTCTCCCATGGGGAGACAAAGGTGCGCAGATCAAGGTTCTCCATCTTCTCCCCTCCTCTTCCCTCCTTCCCTGCTGGCCTTTAGTGCAAAGGGAAAGTGCTGGGAAAGATTTGGATTGGCTGCTCTTTTCCTGCTTGGTGCCTTTGCTTGCCACACCAGCCCTGAGTGCAAGAGCATCCCCGCAGATGAGGTGCTCAGGGCAAGCCCATGACCAGGCTCTGCAGGGAGTTGATCCTGTGGCTGCTTGGAGTGTGGGCAGTGAGGGAGCTGGGGCACCCACCAGCATGGGGCTGAGTGCCAGAGTCCTTGGCCAGGGATCTTGGAGCGATCCCCTCACGGGAATCTCCATACCCTGGCAAGCCCCCCTCCCTGTGTGAAGTTCTAGAGGATCCAAAGAGACTCCTGTCAGTGCTGTGTTTCCCCTCCACTCTTTCCTGCTGGCCTTTGTAACAAGGGGAAAGTGTTGGAGATTGTTTCTCAAGCATTGTTGCTTTCTGCATGTGCGCTCTTCATCCATAAAAACAATTGTAGGAGCTCTGGAAACAGAATATCTGGATATGTGCCCTCTATCCAATGTAACTTCATTAAGTCTTTTCCTTTCCACTACTCCCTACATTTTTTTTTCTTCTGGTGCATTTATTATTTCATCTTTTGAAGAGTTTTCTTTTTCTTATTTCTGTGCATGCTTCCTGGCTAGCCTCTCACAAGATGATTTTTAAGGAAGTATTAGCTGGAAGTTTTCCTGTAGTGCTACTATGTTTTCCAAGTGTTTAAACATGTTGGAGTCCAAGAGGACTTGGATTGGCTCTGGACTGAGGCTTAAGCTACAGGACGCTCTGGATACACTGAATATGCTGTGAGGGTGGAAACAAGAACCTTACTCTTGTCTTGGTGTAGCAATGTTTAGCTTGGCATTGTGGAGAGGGAGAGATGTGCATAGTCTGCAGAGCTTTTGGACAGATAAAATTGGCAGGGAGAGGACAAATCAATTAGAGAGGTTGTCAGAGAAGAAATACCACAGACAGGCATGCAGGGTAAATTACACTGAGCAACAGGTTGCAGGATATAAGGGCAAGGCACTGGCTACAGTACAGGGCAAGGTAGAATAAAGTTTAGGAAAGTTTTTGAGGCATCATATCATGCTGCCTTCAGTGGCCTCAGTGTAACCAAGGCACTAACAGGACTGACATATGAAGTTATCTTCCCTTTTCCAGAAATGAACACAACACTCTTTTCATCAACAACTCCTGCAAGTAAGTAGAAGGTAGCAGTCAGCACAAATCCATGAATTTTAACTGCTGTAGAGGCATGGTATAGTGGCCAGTTAATATAGTTATGGTGACAGCTGTAACAAGCTCTGCAACAAATTACTTATTGGCATACTCTGATGTCTATTGAGGAATATATACTATGATGATTAGCTTGGGAGCCTTCATTTTATTAATGTGTTTGCAGTAAAGGACCCTACCATGACACTACTATAATAAGGCAAGTAAATACCAGTGCGGTATTAAGGACAGCCAGGGCATTGTAGTCTGCTTTTTTCTAACTTAGTCACTGATTTTGGCAAACCTCAGTATAGTTTTTTGTTTGTTTTAGGTTTAGTTGTATTAAATAGAGTTAAATTGGGAATGCTCAGTAAGACAGGTGATGAATTTCAGTGTTACTCTGTGTACCCACTGTGCTATCTTGCTGGATTGTTTAGGGAAAACAGTTACTATATAGACATTAAGCAAGCAAGACATAGCCATGTGCTCTTTAATTGCATCTATACTCTGCCTGGTAATTTCCTTTAGTAGAAGTATATATGAACTATTTGATATATGAACTACTTTATATATGAACTGGCTATTGCAATTTCATAGTAATCCTGATGTCATTATCTTTCATCTTTGTATCAGTGGAGTTGTGCAATCCAGACCCTTGTGGAGGACAACTGGCTACATGTGTTGCTTTAAATAGTACTTCTATCTGCCTGTGCCAGTATGGATTCTATTATAGCAATGAGGATTGTCATAAAGGTGAGTTGCAGAAAGTCAATTTATATTTTCAGTTACTTCACAAATAACTGCTCAGGTGAATTTTTCTTCTCATATCCCTGTTCTCATGTTATAACCGAAAACATAATCAGTCTGGGAAAGTGACTGCTGAATAATGCCTTGCTTTGCAGACAGTCACTGCTACAGTGACCTAGATTGTTATCTCACAAAACAGTAACAGCCAAAGAGGTTAATGTGCTAGGAAAAGAAGGTGAGTTCTCTGTCAGGTGTGCTGGAGATTAAACTGGTTAAAAGCAGGAAAAAATGCAAATGTAAACCTTACATCAATATTAATGGCCAGGATTTAAAAAGGCCCAAACCCATGAAGACCTCTAAACAACTGGCTTGATATTCCCTTTTGCTAAACACTCATCAGAGTCCTGTCGAAATGCATCTCTAAGATGCTGCTGAAAGCCAAGCACGTTAGCAAACAGGACTTCTTATTTAAGTACCTGCAAGCAGGATTCTCAAATTTGCTTGTAAGCCTAAAGAAGTGGGTAGATACTGAATTGCTTTCTCAGATATGGTGAACCATGTTAGTTGCTTAGTGGCTGCAAGTTTGGAGTTCTTAATACAGGCATTTTCTCACTAAATGCTGTGACACCTCAGATGGAGTCTTGCGTTAGCTTTAGGCTATGCTTAGAGTTTAACATTATTTAGTTTCATAGTCTGGCCAGTTTGGTTGAAACCAGGATTTTGCCTGCTTCCCAGGTAGCCAAAGTATGTCCCCCATTGTGGCTGAACTGACTGAACAAACATTTTTCTCATACTGATTCCTCCAGTATATGAAAAATAACACTGACTGATTTCTGCATTGCATTTCCCCATCTCTGAAGGCTGGAGAACTCTCAGGTGAAGCCCAACATACTTGAATGCTTTCTAATTGATGAATATTCTCTGTTCTCATTCCAGGAAAAATATACCCAGGGGTCATTACACTGAAAGGAACTTACAGTAATAGTATTCAAAATATAAATTCTGTGCAGTATGAAGAAATGTTCCAAAATATAACAACATTTGTGAGTGATGATGGTTTTTATTTTTCTATATATTTAATGCTATCCTGAATGTCATGCAGATAGAGGGGGGACACACTGCCTTTAATGTGGAGACTGGAACAGTTCCACTTGAGAAATCTACTTCTTTCAATGAATGTTTCACAGTAGCTTAGACCTATTCATAAAAGACTTGAATTCTGCCCTCACATGAGTCCATGCATGGTTTTTACTGAAGGGATGGATGTACCTGAAATAAGTAAGATCCACATTTTTAGTGCCACTTCTATTCTGGGAAGTTCTCACATAAATTGGTCTGTGTCTTTCACCATTCCCAGAAACCATGGGGCTGGGTGAAGTTTTCTAACGCATTTAGTTTCTGATCTCCACTGTTTGCTGAGGGCTAAGTAATACTCAGTGGTATGAATAAAAATGAACTTTTTTATTTTTTAAAGAAAGCTGTCATTTCCACACTGCACAAACTTTTCAGAATGGCTGTCCATCTGTGTCTAAATACCTAAATAATAAGCCTCTTCCATAAGCATACCAAGTGTCAGCATTTTATATCTATTAATGAAATGGATATTACACATTTTGAGCATTCTGTGATGATAGATAAATGTAGTAATGGATTTCCTGGAGAAATAAGATGAACAGTTTAATTTATACAATCATATTGAAACAAGTGGATTTGCTTATGTCACTTTCTGGAAGTAAGGAAGAAGATATATGCAACTCTACCAGACAGCTGATCAAAAAATATTCACCAAACATTAGTCAGAATTAATCAAAAATGGTTATCAAATTATTCATGTTATTATATTGCTTTCTATGAATGTTTTATCAGAAAGTAACCAAAAATTGGCCCTCCAGAATGTTAGAAAAAATTTTCCTCGATTTTTTTGTCCAACTTTTTTTCATGACAGGTACAGAAGTGCATGATATGCAGCATTAGAATAGATACCTAATAGTATGCAAAAGTGAAAATAGCATAGACAATTTTTATTTTATTACAAGGAAGGACAGTTTATCATTCATTTCAGTTGACTTAGACATCTTATCCTTTTCTCACGGAGTCTTCTGCTTGTGTGGCAGTTGGAGACAGCTGAGACAGCTGCCTCCACCAGTTGTTCCCTGCTTGGCATAGCATGAGGGAGAGCGGTGACTTTTGTACTGACCCCCTCCAATCCTCAATGGTTTCATCAGTTCTGTGCTTCTCCCCGCAAGATTAACCCTGACAATCCCACCTCACTGCATCTTAGGGACACATGGCATCTGTAAGGGTGCCTACTTCTCCTATTTGTATGTAGGTTGGTAATGTGGAGATGCCCTTCTAAGTGGTGGGTCTGCAAGGGACTATCTGTAGCCATAGAGCCAGTCAGCCCTAATGCACTGCCTGGTACTCCTTCAATTCATGTCTCCCCATCCCTCCACTGCTCTCCCATATTCCCCATTCTACAGCACCAACCCACCACTCCTCTGCATTATTTTGCACGGTGGATGTGACAGAGCAGCTTGCTTTATTTGTGCCTATAGTAGCATGTTATGGATGAAAGCTTTACAGCTGAAGCCTCAGTGGTTCATGTGACTTTGGTCTATATTTCTGCTTGCCTTTAACTCCACTTCATTTATCTTTTATAGTTTGAGAATGCCTTCAATGATTTAACAGGCTTCAGACAGACTGTCATCGTGAAAATTCAGTAAGTTTGATAGTTTGGTCTTTGCACAGTAAATGCTTCCCACACATCCCATTTTAATCTGTTTCCCATGGAGTACTCAATTCAGTAAAGGATATGAGATGAGTTCAGTTCAGTATGCCTCCTGTTAAAGGAGGACATTCTTTTTGTATTTTTAAAGTTTCTGAGATGCTGACCCCATTTTTACCCCATGGATTTCCAGTATGTCTGTGAAGTGGGCTGGCTGAGACAGCTCCACAGTCCCACTTTTAGCACCATCATATAGCACTGTGCTATAACTAACAGGCCCTGTGATCTCTGACATATCTCTGAAACTGTAACAGTTAACCCCAAGGTTCCTATGAACAGGTCCAACTTGGAGTCCCTCTTTAATGTGAGAAACACTTTCAGTACAGAAAGCTAGAAATCTCACTGTGCATTTGCTGGTCTCTCCTGATGGCAGGCTGAGTAAAGATGTTATTAAATGGGTTGTGGTGACTGTAACTGTGAGCATAGGTGTTTTGCTGATCTAGGCAGACACTGTAAGATGTCCCTCTCTTCCTATCCACATCTATTACAGGTCACTGTCCCCAGAGCTCTGACAGCTTCCTGGTGACAGCTCCCTAACCCACAATAAGCAAAACCTGTCATGCTAGCACACACAGCAGTGTAAAATTTTCAGCAAACTCCCTGGATTAAGCAGTTAAGCAGACTCTTGTTCTAGCCAAGTTGTGAGGGCAGTAACTTCCAGCAGAGCGGTTGTGACAGACACATGGGGCACAGTAACATCTTAAGGCACTACAGCAATCTACCACTTAAAGGTATTTGTATGCCTATCCCAGTGGCATGAAGTTTAGCTGAAGAAGAGGGTAGTCACTGCTGCTCTCTGCCTCACCCCAGGGAGACTGCTGTCCAGCTGAACCCAACCCAGCTAGCATGTGGTTAGCACAGAAACCTCTGCATTGCAGAGAGACCCTTCTCCGTTCATCGTGGTTGTACCCTAAGTTACCCTCACCATACTTCAGGATGGGTTCTCCATGTCATGCCTGGATCATGCCTCAGGCTGATGCAAGCATGTAAAAGTTAGACCCTAACAGATGAGGTCCTCCACGCTGCAGCTGGCTTGAGGTTAGCCCAGTAAAAAATATTAGTTGCGTGACAACAGTACACAAAGAACTGATGTTGTTAGCATTGAATCCAACAGCTTTTGCTTGCCAGCTACCTATTTACATCTGGATCTACTGGAAAGATGGCCACTAATTTATTCCTAAACAAGACTTGAATTTATTTTCAGGTGTCTTAGCAACTAGATACATTGTGGGATGAGAGAGGCAGGTTTGGCAGAAATCTCTTGTCTTTGCATCTAACTTGCTATCCATATGGTTTATACGTGACTTTAAAAGGATGCTATCTGTACTTTTCAGACCTCTAAAAGAAGTCAGAGCTTCTTCTTCAATTGATGTAATAGTGGCAAACCTGTTTATGGAGAACTCATCTGTAAACCAAGAGACAGTTTATTCTGCAATAACTAAAGCAGCAAATGATTCGTCCTATGTCTCTTTGTACACAGGTATGTAATTCCCTACTGTGGAAGTAAATAATCAGCAGAAACAGAGGTTCCTATCATCAAAGCTGGTTAGAACATTTCTGTGTGCAGCAAAGCCCATCAGAGCATAAGCCTTGTTGATTTTAAGGAGCTGAATATTCAATCTTAGGTAATTTTGAAGGCTCAACCATTCAGTGTTGGGCTTTTTTGTCTTATTAAGGCTTTCTACTTCCTGTGTGAAGAAGAGAAGGAAAATACTTATTCCCAAGTAAGCAATATCATGTTGATTTTAACCTGCTGAGTGCTAAGTGGATGGCAAAATCAGGACAAAATATATACAGACATATATTGTGCTTCTGAGAACAAGACAGTATTTTACTGGCAAAGTAGGATCAAACTCTATCTTTAGACTTCTTCATCGATAATTAACCATGGTAATTGAAATGTGGCCTCACTGATTAGCTACTGAGCTGAGTGATTCATTGGTATAAACCAGTAAAGTGTTACCGAAAGTGTAATACTTAGAGAATGATTTTCTAAATTAAACATGGATTTTTTTAATCTTTTTTTTTTTTTTAATATGCTCATATTTTGAAATCAGCTTTCATGACAGTGTAGCTAATAATTAAAGGAGTCCATTTCATGGCTTATAGCCTGAATTTTGTCTCTGAAGGTGACTGTATCCTCCTCAGCCATGACATTTTCTGTGTGCTGGTCCTAAACATGAGGGGGATATAGAAAAATCCTGAGAGCTCACAAAGCACCAGTGCAATCACATTCCTCCACTCCATCCCACCCAATGAAGTTTGTAAACCATTCCCACCACTGGGACATGGATCTAAAGAGCAACATGCTGGACAAACAGCATAATAATATTGCTTGTGAAATGAGCTGCATGCCCATAAATATTTATATCTATGTAGAACTGTATGAGATCTGGGCCTCACAGTTCAGTTGCAGAAAAAACTAAGGGAACAGTGCTGGGATTTTTCTACATTTTTTTTAAGGTGAGTCATAAAGCCAGTGTTCAGAATGTGAACTTATAAGTTCCCTCTTCATGGACTGGGGACAAGGAATGTTTAGAGGCAGTTGTAGGAGGCTGAGAAACAGAAGGTCAGAAGATGTGATGGAAACAGGACCTTAATTGGTAAAGAGCAAGGGAAAAGAAAGGGTTAGTTCAAATGCCTGCAGTATTGATGTCTCAAAAAAAGGTCTTAAAGGTTTTTTTCAGAGTTTCTAAATAGTTGGTTTATGATTTACTGAGCAAGTGCATTGCTTTCCATGAAATTATATTATTAGTACTCAGGTTTCTTTCCTGATTGTTTCTTTTTTAAAGCTACAACCTATTGTGCTGTTTTTAATTGTGACCTTCAAACCACAACCTGTAAAGAAAGTATGTTTCCAAAATGCATATGCAAAGATGGTTTCTCAAGGACAGAATGGGATGTTCATTCTTGTTCGGGTAAGAACTTTGCTACTTTATCTATCCCTGAAAGGCTGACATGATTATTCCCTGTCTCAGTCTGTTTTTGAAAAGAGTGCTCCACAAATGTGCTGACCTCTAAAAACCAGGAAATGTGTGTCGTCTTAAGAAAGCCATAGAAACACATTCTCATGTTTCACTTTAAACACATCCGTAATTCTACTCCCGTAGAATAAACTAAAGCCTGAGGAAATTATCACTGAAACCAGTGAGTGGGCAACTCTTCAAATGCATTGTTAAACTGTTGGTAAGAATTGAAATCTAAATAGGTAAAATATGGAACAAATTGAATTCTATATTCACAGCCTTCCCTGCTAGGACACATTTGGGGAATAAATTGTACATGTTACCTGGAGACAGCTATGGGAACGCTGACAGAACTGGAAGTCTCATGATGCACTACAACAATCTGTTAAAGCTCTGTCCATTGTTGGTAGTTCTAGGACTGTGTTTAGACAGGTTTTTCTGGGAAGAATGATTTGTGTGATTTTTAGGAACTGTTGCTGAGGTTTTATTTGCATGCTAGTTTTGAACCTTTTAATGAGTATTCTGTTTATATTTTTAGCTACCCTTCACAGCCCTGAGATGTACCTTATTTTCTTCTTATGAAAATTAAAATTTTCACACTACAGAAAAAAAGTCTAAGTTATGAGATTTTAAGAAAAACAACAAATATTGCAAACACTCATGACAAAATGATGAAAGGTGGCTACAACAAGGCCAGTGAGATGTGATCCAGTGTGGGCCTTTGTGGTCCCTAATCTGTCTAAATATGATCCAGTTTTATAATAGATCAGTTGCAATAAAAATCATCTGCTGTGAGATCAAACTGTAGGTCATTGCTTGTCTATGTAAGATGCAGCCTAGCCAGATTTCCGGTCTGATGAAGCTGGATGGTTTTAAACAAAGACTGTTTACTTCTGATCTTGTGCTTTTGTACTTCAGTATCTGTTCTATATAGGAATAGCCCTAAAAAATCCATTCTGTTGCTCTGAAGCACAACAAAGTTGTGTGTGTTTACAGTGCAATTAAAAAAAAAAAAAAGAAAAGGAAAGGGAGATTTGATTTTCTCCAATGTTGATTTTTTGGGGGGTTATGTTGATTTTTTGGGGGGATTATCTTCAATTCACTTTGGTTTTTTTTCCGTCTGAATATACAGATTGCAGTGAAGACTGTTCTGCTGAAGAAAATGAGTACTGTGCAAAAGAAAAAGGGATTCCAACATGCAAATGCATGACTAACTTTGAAAAGAAGAATGAAGAATGTGTAGCGTGAGTACTCAGATTTTTCTTGTGTTCCTATGTTCTAGGCAAAGATAAGGGGAGAAGAACAGGAGGTCACCCTCAGTCTAGAAGAACAGGATGCAGCTGTGTGAATCAGGGAGGTGCCTGAGGTGGTTAGCAGGTGGACAAATTTGCCTAGTGTCACAAGTTATGGCATTTTAACTGCTTGGCATTAGCCGTTGGTGTGCACTCATAATACCTCAGAGGAAAGTCAAGGAAATCCAAGGTCATTTGTGAGTCAATGAAGAGGATAAACTACTTCATGTTTATTTTGTGGGTTGCCAACATAAACATAAACTATTCTTCAGAGTAATTGAGCCATGGGAACTGGTATGCTGAAGCATTTAGTAAGCAACAGGCATTAGAGCCAGACTTGCCTCAAATCCCTGGAAAGTTTCCGCTGATATCACTGGGGACTCTGTTTCTTGTTAACTTTCAGTCCTATGGTATTTTGTCTTGGTTTCCTCTCCATGGGTATTTCTGTTATCTCAGGATCAGAACAGAGTAATGTTGTTTGCTGGGGAAGCTGAGCAGGTGACTGGTTGTGCGCTGCTCCCATGGATAAGCAGAAAGACCTTACTCCCTGTATCCATTAATTCAGCTCTTTTTGTAGTTACTGCTGCTACACACTGAATGCTCCTTACCATAAAGTCAATCTATTTTAAATAAACTAGTACGGGGGGGAAGGCAAAGAACTGCCAGTCCTTATAGACCTTATATTGAGGCTTTTGATAAAGATGGTGTGTAGCAATTCAGAGTGGCTCGGAGGGTAGAGCTAAGCTCTTTGGAGAAATTAGGCCCTTTTAACTTTTTCAGACTGTGAACCTGGAATTTTGAGTGCCCAGCTCACCAATCACTCTGAAAATCTCAGATTGTTTTAACAATGAAATGAAATAATTCGATATTAAGTTAACATTAAAGAGGAAATCTGTAATAAAGACACCTTGCAGGAAACTGCTGATAAAAAGTAGAAATATACTATTGTTTTTTGATTATCTGCTTAATGACATTACCTTTCTTTTCTTTCTTTCTTTCCACTTTTTTTTTTTTTTTCTCTCATGTAGTTGTCCAGTGGGCTACTCTGGGGACAACTGCAATAATAGTAAGTACAAGAATTTCTGATTTTTAATTACAGCATGGAAAAACATCTGGTAATATTTAATCTGCCTGAGATAAAATTAACAAGTAGTAGTAACCTTTAGGCGTGCCACCATCCTGTATTGATAGCAGGAAAATGTTAGAAAAATATGAGTGAAATTAAACTATTGGCCTGGAAGGAAAAACCCTTCTTGAAAATCATGTTCAGATAGACAGTAGCATTTCCTCTGATGACCTCTACATTAAGCTCAGTAGTTTTTACTCAAACACAGGTTATTTGACAGAGAAACATTTAGTCCTCATCTAAAGACATGCAGTGCTGAACTCAGCACCACTAATGCATTAGTTTCTACTGTAGTTAATTACTCCCTCTATTGAAACATAAGTGGATTACTCTCATTTGAAACATTTCTGCTTTAATATCCAACCACTGGTTCTCGTTTGTCCTTTACCTTTAAAGAACTGCATAGTATCTAGTACTCTACACTGGTGAAGAGATGGTGGCCCAGACTGTTATTCCATAATTGTAATCATCTGGACAAGCTAACCAGATAGGCCTTCCAAAGCTTCTTTCCTTTTCTGAGTCAGTTTTGCAGCTGTTCACTACACTTTCTCCAGTTTCCACCATCATATAAATTAGGAGAGTCTTCATACCTTCTAGTATTTGCATGTGCCTACACTCAGAACATCTAATACAGCCAAAGGCAGGTTGAAAAACAAACAGTTATGGTTCTTCACTTCTCACAACTCCTTTGGCTTTTTTTGAGCAAAAGGTACATCCTCATATGGCTCTTTGGGGTCTCACACTGCTGCATTCTTACACATGTCTAACATACCTGTGTCTGCAGCTGATGAGATCTTCAAGGGTTTTCTTCCAGTTTTGCCTAAAAGTTTTGGAGATTGGCTAATGGTAGTTGTAGTGCAGCACAGTGAATCTTGCCAGGTGTAAATGTCTGGCAGGAACAACATTTTTCATCAATTGCAACATACTTTTCTAGAGAAAGTTTTGGAATTTTAAGGCCTTTTTCATAAAGCAAAAGAAAATGCTAAATTGGCACAAAATCAACACATTGTGAATTTAAACATGAATTTGGGACCCCCTAATAATAAACTCCATTAATAGCCTTATCTTCTCCATGTGGCACTTGGTGGGTACTGATGTAAAAAGTTCGCTGAGCAATAGCCAAAGATACTTCACACATGTGTTTAGCAAAATGTTCTTTCAAGAAATCATATTCCCTGTTGTGTCAATGTATGCTCCTGTGATTAAATGTGCTAGATTGTTCTGCTGGTAATGGTACAGTTGGTGGTTTCATGCTGTGTATCTCCAGTACAAGCATTCGCTGTACTAAATGGCAAACTCATAAATCCAGACTGGGATCTTCAAGTAGGTACCACTAGTAAGGTTGGGTAGCTCAAAAGGCTGTCTTACTCTTCACACCCTTATTTTGAAATTATGCCCTGCAGGAAGCAATTGGGGTTGTTTTGGGTTTGGGGTTTTTTTTAATTTTTTTTAACTTACCATGGCTATGCAGAGCTAAGACTAGGTTTTAGTAGGAATTTCATTCACAGCTGAAGGAAGATGTGCAGAATCCATGTCTTCCTCCTTAGTCATTCTGATTCTGCAGCAAGATCAGTGAAAATGAATATTTCTTGCCAAACGTTTATTCACATATGGGATATTTATGCCGTGTTCATAGTCCCACATAATAGATACCTCAAATCAGTGTGCCTTATGTGCCTAGGGCACAGGAAGAGCCTTTCTGACACCTAACTACATATTTTAACAGCAATACTAGTTTAAGCAACCCCTACACCCTCTCAGTTGTTCCTGTCCCTCAGCTATAAATATGTCTGAAGCCATTCAGTGCACAGGATTAGGAACCTAATCTGGGATCAAAATAGCCATCCAGAAGAGACAATCTTTAATGTAGATCAGTTCCTTAATTTACATCTTCCTGTGTCCACAAACAGTTGTACTGAGACAGCCCCAGGAGCCTGGGAATGAATAACCAACCCTCCTTCCCTCCTTCCCTCCTTCCCTCCTTCCCTCCTTCCCTCCTTCCCTCCTTCCCTCCTTCCCTCCTTCCCTCCTTCCCTCCTTCCCTCCTTCCCTCCTTCCCTCCTTCCCTCCTTCCTTCCCTCTCTCCCGTCCTCTCTTTCTGTTCTTCCTTTCTTTAATAGCAAGAGGACAGTGACAGGACTTGGGTTTCAATATTTACCACGTTTTCAACTGATGTTTGTTTATGGTGTGGTTTTTTTCAGATAGGGAACTCATCCTTATAATAGTGGGTACAGTGTTTGGAGCCATTATCCTGAGTTTAGTGATAGCAGTCGCTGTTGTTTCAGTAAGGTAAGAGTATTTCTTACAATTGAGTAAAAGCTGCATTGTTACACTTTTGTAGAGAACTAAGCAGAAATTCAGAGGGGCAGAGCTGTGAATGTGGTTGCATACCTAGTTGGGCAGACAAGTTCATTTAAGTCATGTAGCCATTAGAATTTGGTTTTGCCTATGTGGTCTTCCCAGAAGTATTTATTCTCTTGCTGTGAATTCAACTGTAAAAGCTTCAGCCAAGTCTTCAAAATACACGCCTGACCCAGTAATCTTAATCCTGCTCTAGCCAGTGCTTTATGGCAACTGGATAAAACTGAAGAAGGATGCTGATATCAGAAGACTGTGTGGCCCAAATTTAGACCCTCTGCAGCTTTCCCTGCTAGCACTTCAGCTCAAAGTCTGGCATGCTCCTTTCAGCTCAATACAGGTGGCATTTCCAGCTAAGCATCTCTTTAAAGCCTGCTATTCCTGGTGTACTGGCAAATTCCCAAATGCAGTTGCTCCTCCTCACTTCTCTCCACACAATAAATACAGAAACACTCAAGGAGCTCCTCTGCCTTTGCTCGCAGCACTGCCCAGGTAAAGGTGCCTACAAGACCACCCATAGCAGGCACAGCTCACCAGCAGCTGCACGAACTGGTGCCGTGTGCATGCAATGTATAGACTTGTGATCACAGACAATTTACATGCATCACTTGAGTGTTCAGCTTTGTCTGCAGGCATGAGGGCAACTTTTCTTAACTGGTCCTAATGAATGCCTCATTTCTTCCTCTGAATAGTCAGTTAGAGCTAGTGGTGGTTAAGGAAACTCCTTCACACTTGGAACTGGTGGAAAGAGGCCAAAGTTCCCCTCTGTCTCTCTTAGCAGCTTAGCCCCATCTGTGATAAGAGATGCCAGACTTTGTACTCTATCATGGATAACAAGGGGTTTGCAATAGGTATGCTAGAAAAATCTGTTGCATGTTTCAGAACAGGACTGTGCATTCAAAATGAGGTGGGAGCGGACAACTCAATTAGTTGGACTTGGTAAGTAAGGCACACTAAAACTTCTGTTAAAACCCCCTTTGTTCTTTCATTTCCTCTGAAGAGCCAAACACAAACGTGATCCAGAGAAGAAGAGCCTGATTAAAACAGAATATTCCAACCCAAATGCTAATAATGATAGACCATCCACGATGTTCCCCAGAGTCCAGACCACTTCTGGCCATGCAAACCCAGGGTATCAGCCAAACAACCCATATGAGATGCGTTCTGCAAATAGAGGTCGTTTTCCGGAAAGGGATTATGATGATTTGGTAAGTGTTTCACACAGGCCTATGGCATTCCTGAACTGTAGTGCTGTGGGCTACAGACGTTGCTGGAATCTAAACACTCTGTCCATCCTCCCTTGATCTAGAAGGCTAAAGTGGTATGAACAACTATAGCTGCAGCTGAAAAAATTTCCCTTAATTTAGAGATCAGCAGTCATCTTATAAAAACCTTTTTAAATCCCCAGTAGTTATCCTTGAGTCACAGGAGGGGTATGTGAAAAGCAAGGGTCAAAGCAACACTTTGGCTACCCAATGGTCTACAGTGTCATAGGACATTTGTTTGCATTGAGTGAACACCTTGTTAAGCACAGATGTGCATGCAGCTATCACAGCTTGTTACAACTTGTGCTTCTTTTAAGCCAGTTGTAGTGTCAGTAGGTGCTGCAGTGGCCCATCCCAGCTGCAGCTTCATGCAAGATTCACATTCATCTTAAGCTGGCTCAGCTGCCCAGAGGGTCAGTGTCCTCCCCCCGCTCTGCCACTGCCTAGTTCACTGCAAGAGCCTCTGCAGTTGGAAAAGGGTAAAGTGCCATGAAAAAGCTAGCATAGCTTTTGCACTGATGTAGCCCAGGGGAGTCTGTTCAGCAGAGACATGTCATTAGCTGGAAGGTGTTTTCTGAAAAAACTGTCTTGTTTTATCCTTGAATTCTGCAGCAAGGGAGCTGCAGAGGGAGCAGGGGCTTGAGAAGTGTTATGCTGTGATATGATTGATTTGCTGGGTTCTCCATGTATCAAGTAAATAGGAAACACACTGTCCATTTGAGTCTCATTTAAATGACATTTTAGCTCCACCTCTGTGGTACAAGAAAATACCCCTATTTAGTGAAGAAAATCTGTTTAATTGTAAACATTTATGTGTTTTACAGAACTGAGGCGTAAACCGTGATAGAAGCAACACAGAAACCTGATGTTTAAAAAAACCTCCTGCTTTTAAAAAGCTGCCAATTAAGAGAAGAAAAACAACTATTTAGTTAGTTTCACGTAGATTTTGGCATTTCTAACTTTCCGAAGAGGTCAACTTTTCACTGATTAAAATCTGCCTGTTTGGTTTTCCTTGAGGGCTGGTGTGTCACAGAGGGCTTTCATGTACAGTGTGCTACATGCTGATCTATTCTGAGGAAGGAGCTTTCTGACCCAGAGCTACTCTTTCTTTCTTTCTTTCTTTTCTTGTCCAAATTCTCTGTAGTACGAAATATCACGAGAGCCTGGGGGCTTTAGGACGCAGAGCAGATATTAAGCGGCCAGAGCGATGGAAGGATGGACGACCACCGTGACAGTGGGTCAGGCCAAAGAGTTTCACAGCTTCTCACCAATGCAGTTATTTCAGCAGAAGAGACAACAAAGACCATAAACCCAGATACTCTGAAAATTTTCTAAAGGAAGATGCCTGCTTGAAAGAGATCACGGACAACTCTCTGAAATAAGAAAAAATGAAGCAGAGGGTAGGGAGAAGAAGACGACTTAAAAGAACTAATGTTCTTCAGTAAACATTAGACTTCTTTCAGGAGGCCAGTACATTGGCAAGGGAGTGGGTACACCTGGATTTAAACCCTGCTGGTTTTCAATTCTTCTGGAAGATGGTTCAGGCAATGTGTTTGATGATGAAAAGTATCATCACCCAGAGCTTTGTCTGTATTTGTGCTCATGCCATTTCTGCTACAGGCAGCCTGCATGGCTTTGGGCAGATGAAAACTGTTCTTCATGAGAACCTAAGCTGTTTCTCTTTACTATATCAGATATGGTCTCTTTCCCCTCCTCAACCCCCTAGTATTTCCCATCTGAAAGCATTCTGTTCAGATCTCTGCTGGCATGCGTTGTGTGAGACAATGGTACTTGTCTGACCTTTTATGCAACCTGCCTTCCCAATACAATGACAAGAAACAGTATCTTCAAACAAACACTATTGTTCTGGATCTTGCACAACTACACTGATTTTACATTCTCAGCTCCTGTGGAAAGTGTTAGCATTTTTTTTTCTCTTGTACTCTTTATGTTCTGATTGAATGATCTCAAAGTTGGTTGGGGTTTTTTTTGTTTCTTACATACACTCAATAAATCTGTCTGTAAAAGAATCCACATTTTATTGTACTTTAATGAGTGTGCATTATCTAATAACTAGCATTAAAGTTTCCTTATATATATATAATATATATATGCACAACTATGTACATATATTTATAGGTTAAGTTCATTTCAAGCATCATTTAATTCCATGCTATATTTTGTGTTTTGGTTTTTATATGTGCAGATTAACTTTTCCTATTAAACATTATTGTTTCTCAGTACCAAGACTTTCCTATGTTGCTGCCCAGTGTTGTAAGTGTTTTTTAACAACCCCAGAGACTTTTATGTTAAAACTTGTGCAGAGTTTAGATGCAAGTGTGCAGAGACCGGTTGCATCAGCACCCAACTTTCGCTCAGAGGTTCCAATCAGAAATATTATTAATTTTAATGAAGCTAAAATTTTATTGTTTTAAGGCTGGCACCAATTTTCTGTGATTGTTTTTGGTGGGAACTGGGTAGTTAGTGCAGCTGGGTCTCCTTTGAGAATGCTAGACAGGCTGCTCTCTGTGATGGCAGCTTTGTGCATATGGGTTTGTTAATGTCACACAGCTAAAAAAAGTAGTGTCTTTCTGCCTAAATGACAAGTTTGCAGGCCAGTGGTAGAGAACACTGTATGTGGCCGTAGAGATTACCAGGATACAAATGCAAGCAGGTTGTTCCACTGCTCTGATCAAACCCAACTCCCACTCACCAGTTACATGGTTGAAAACTGGGAACTAAACAGTCCTGATCTTTCTCATGTGGCTTCTCTAGCAAAAGAAGATAGACCCTGCTTTTCTGAACTGCCTGCAGTGAGTAGTAATTCAGAAGTAGTCTGGTGAGAAAAGGTGCAGTTTTCTCTCTGTTGTTTTCCTGGGTTTTCACTGCTTTGTTCTTCCAGTAGATTCCTGCCCCCTTTCCTGCTGTCACCTGGCTGCGCAGTACTGGCCATTGGCTGGTGTCTGTAGGAGGCCAGGCTCTGGAGGCCTTTGCCACCCTCCCCTGACTGTGCGCATCTCAACACGCACAAGGTGACCTTTACTCCATGTCAGCAGGGCTAGCTGGATTTAGCTCTTCATGATACCTTAATGAAAGGTTGGTAGAAATTTGGTCTTGTTTTCTTGAATTTTCCTTGAAGAGTACTCACCCATGAGGAGTAAAAGCAAGGCATGGTGGCTACCCTTAGCACAAGAAGCGGAGAGGCCCCATCCTTCCCCCAGATAGAAAAGCCCTACAAGGGGCACCAGCTCCCTTCCCCAGCAGTTTCATTAATGTATGGCCCCCCAGGCCTGCTGTCCCCTTATTTTTCTTTGAGCCCTGTGTGTCCCCACCATTGCCTGGGTGAAGGAGATGCTTCCTGCCTCTAATCCCTCTGCTAAGCCCTTTCATTTTCCCCCTTTTCCTGAATTTTTAGCAGCAGGAAAAGGTCCTGCTGCCAGCAGAACACTCAGAAGAGTTTGCATGGAGTGAGACACTGAAAAATGGGTGGGATACAGGCAGAACAAATGGTAAAAAGTCGTGAAGCTCAGTGTAGACCTCTACTTCATTCAGCTCACTGTTTTTGCTTGGATAACCCCTCCTCCGCTTTGTACGGCAGACTGAAACTCGAGGTTATGTGGAGTCTAATCAAAAGATTTCTCTACATCAAGAGTAACAGCTCACGCATCATGGTCTTTCACTGAGGTAAAATTGCCTGGTTCTATCGGCTTAGTGCAGAGGATCCTTGAAACACATGTAACAGTAGCCTGCTACAGAGACACATGAAAAGGCTTTTAAGTGTTATCTCTTATTCTTTCACAAAGCAATAGGGGTTGGAAATGCAGCTGAAAGCTCAGTGATAAACGAAACTTTAATGCAGTAAAACTTTATTGAGGGTGTGATATCTAGATTTGCTGTCACTGATAATAAAAGCAGCAAAAATAGTCAGGTGTTTGCATCATTTAACTGCAGAGGAATTTTCATTGCTCTAGTTCAAAGCTAATTTCTGCAACTGCAACCAGTTCTCATTTAGTCTGTGCTGGGGAGGGCCTATCAGATACAACTCTTTAGCATTTCAAAGGCTGCTACAGCTATTTTATCAGGATTAGAATTCTGTACCAAAAGGACAATCTCTCAGATATTTCACTTCTGTTTGGCTATGAGCAATGCGTGATTCTGCTGGGAAATATGATCATGGAAAATCACACTTTGTGGTGTTTTATGATTGCTGCCACTTGGCCCATGTGGTTTTTTTAGCTGCCTATCCTTCAAAATCCATCTGGGCATGGGAAAGGGAGCTGAGCGTGACCCTCACCCACTGGTGTGAGAGAGGACATGCCTGCAGGCAGGGTGAGGGGCTTCAGGGAACTACCACAACTTGTTTTGTGTCCTGGGATCTCCATCCCTCTTCTCCCCCGACATAGAGGATGTCCTGCTGGCATGCAACCCACAGAGGACATGGAAAGATGGTGCCACTCAAGTCTGCCACCCACTTTTGTCCTGACCAAAAATTACACTAGAGAGGTTGCTTGGCATGTCTGTGCAGGGTGTACTGAAAAATGCTAAAGGTGTCAGGGACAGAGGTTTGCATGATTGTAGCACATGTATGGGGGTATTGGGACTGCTGCCATTCCTCATTTATCTGGATACACCTGGGTATACTGAACCAATGTGGGCGGTAGGGGAGGGGTACGGTGCCATGGATGGCTGTGGGGTAAGAGCCTGGGTCTGGGCAGCTGTCACACGGTAATGTGATGGACCAGTGGGGTAAGGAAGGGCTTAATCAGGCCTGATGGATCTTGTGCTGTTTGCACTGTTTATGCCTGAAACCAGCCTCAAAAATGAGACATAAAAACCTGCATCCAAACACCCCAGCAAAGCCCAGCATCCAAACTTACAAGGGCAGCGCCGTTCAGGCCTGAGAGCAGGAATGATTTTGCATTTTTTTGGTTACCTGCTGGTGTAAACCACTCCTTGTTTTCTTTATGAGACTGTTTTTACACAGATCCTGCATGTGATGTGCCAGACTGGAGAAATAAGCAAGTAAGAGTGAGCACTGAAGGTAAGACACCATTTCATACCCAAGGGCTTGACTTTTCACTTATTGTGTACTTCCTTTGACTTTGATGACTTGTTTTCAAGGTGAACAATAGCACTTCTTCCAACAGAAGGAACAGGGGTAAGGGAAAAGGAGCCTCTCCTCTAGCAAGAAGTGCTCCCCTCCTCACTAGGAATGGCTTCTGCAACAAAACCCCCTGGTACAGAGAGCTTTTAGGGAAACTTGGGTGAGGGCTGACGGGATCCAAGCAGATACCCTGGCAAACATCACTGTCCCTAGCTGGTTTTGGGGATACCACCTCAGCTTCATCTCAGGCTCAGGAGGATGACTGGACCCTGGCACAACCCAGGGACAGATGATCCTGCTTGAAATTTGGAGTTCACTAGCCCAGGGGAACAAACCACAGAAAGATGAGTGAAGCAAATATAGCACTGCCTCATTCATCTGCCACTCCTGTGAGAGAAGGTCTGTAATTTGTCAAGTCTGGCAACTGCAGAGTCATCAACTGCTATTTTTTTCCCAGTTTCCCAACCTTCACCTTTTTATTTTTAACACAGTAATGCTCCCTGTTTCAAAGCCTTGTGTCTGGTGTTTGCAGATGGAGCAGCTTTGCTTATTAAGGGTTCCCAGGAAGATTAAATTGACTTCTCCCAAGTTTTGGGGTGTAAGCTGAAGCTACTAATTTTTTGCAGCAACCAGTCAAAAAAAATCCCCAAACCCAACACTAAAAGCCCAAATTGGTCTAAGAACAGGGAAACCCATAAAACATCTCAGGTCACAATTAAACAGGAAATAAATAGGGCTAAAAATAAGAATCCATAAATTGACTTGCAAAGAGTGCTCAAACTGCTGATAAAAGGCTCTTGAAATATATCAAAGTCACAAAGGCATCTAGGAAATCTGTGGCAATGCTGATGACAAGGATATAAAAGGGCAGATGGGGATGATGAAGATATAGCAGAGAAGCTCGGTGATTTCTTTGTGGTTGTTTTTACAGCTGAAGCTGTTTGGGGAGCTTCTCACATCTGTCACTCTCCTGCAGTGGATCAACTGGAGGAGCCAGAGCAATCAGAAGTAAAAAGGTAACATGGAGTAAAGAGGTAGCAGAAGTAAAGGAAAGTAAGTGAAGTAACTAGGTAACAGGAGATATAAGGTCAAGTGGTGGTTGTTAATAAGTGACTAGGACCAGGTGGTGCTGATCCAGGGTACCCAAAGCAGTGGCACAGCCCAGGGTCATGGAAGGCTGTGGTACCCGGCTGTGTTACCAGGCATATCCAGCCCACTGTACCCCATAGATTCACTGGGATGCACTGAGCCACCATTGATAGGTCTCTGAAGCCATAGACTTGGGGCGGCAGGTAAGTGCCTACCAGAATGTGGGGGTACACAATGCTAAAGGAGGTCAATGTAAAGCAGACAGAAAAAAAGTAATTTACAGGTGTAGGTGATGAACTTGCTGTCAGAGGGGTTTGCAGACACTGCAGGTTCATAGAAGAGATTAGGCAAATTCAAAGATACCAATGCATGACAGAGGTGTACCTTCTAACAGCAGGATGAGAAAGTGGGATTGCTGGAGGAAGGGGCTGTAAAAGGAGCCAGGCCCCCAAGGCAGCCCCTCCTGTTGCAGCCCCTGGAGCAGAGCCTGGGATTGGATGGACAACCTGTGACAGGGGGACATTTCTCACCTTCTGAACTCATTGAGCTGATTTATTTAATGGCAGCATGGGCTGGAAGGTGATGCCTGAGGTGTGTGTTTATAGCATGTCTTGTATGCCCTAATTATGCCCAGGCTGTTCACAAACCGTGGAGAGGCAGGGTAAGGTGCTGTACACCAGGCTCTTCGTTGTTTATGTAAGCAGCCTCATAAAAGAAGGGAAAATTTTTGCAAGCAGATAACTCAGAAAATGCAAAACGCTTCCTGCTTTCAAGCCTGAAAGGTGCTGCTTTTCACACGCAAGCTCCAAAGAGCAACTTGTGGAGAGCAAAGTCTTTTCCTCTCTATGAAAAGCAAACCAAGACTAGCAGCTCCCACCCTCCCTCTCCTGGTGGAAGCAAAACAGCTTGAGAAGAAGCTATGCCTAACCTGCTTCTCTCTGTGCCCAGTCCCTAGGTAGTGTCCCCAAATCCCAGGCATTGTCCCCCATGTCACTTGCCAAGGAGGATGACATCAAGGGGCAGCAGAGAGAGAAAAATCTGCCCAGCTGCTGGCTCCAACGCAGCAGAGATTTTTCCAGGGGAGCTGGGAGATTAGCAGGACCGGATAAGATGGAAAAGTCAAAATAGGGCACTGAGAGGAATAAGAAATTTTGCCCAGGACTCCAGAGAGGGCTGTGAAGGGACCAACTTTGCTTTTGGTGGGCATCTATGGCAATTGAGTATTTTCTCCCTTTTTTTTACCTGTTTGGAAACACTAATACCTCTGGTAGCACCCTGAGGACATTTGTCCCAGCTGGTTTGCCAGTCTGGTCATTGATTTGACAGTCAGTTTTCTAAAGTGACTTTAACATCTTCCCAGAGTAGTGTCTGTCATGTCTCAGTGGGGTGGGGAGGGTGAGGAAAGCTCTCAGCCCTCCTGAGATGGCTCCCCTAGACCCTTGCCAGTATCACTGCTGCCTGCCCTGTGCCTGCTGGCATGAGCCTGGTTAAACATCAGGGAATCTCTGCCTCTCCTTTAGTCATGGGTATCTGGGTGTAGCTGGGGAAGGATACCACATAAATGAGACTTTGGAAAAAAGGCTTTCACTGAAGTCTTTTATCTGTAGAGATCCTTTTATGGGGTAGATCAGGCAAAAATTAAAAAAAAATTCATATCTGGGACAGTCAACGAATCCAAGAAGTTGTTATAGTGCTAGGTACTTAATTTCCTCTCAAGTAGAAGAATGTTGAAATTGGTAGGAATCAGGGGTCAAGTCCAGGCAGGTATTTCAGTGCCTAACTTGTACTGACATTAATGGGAATAAGGGTCCTTGGGGAGGAATTGTGGACCTGAGCCTATATATCATTCCTATAAATGAAACAGGGTTTGTGTTGCACATGTGTAACAGTACATTATTATTCTTTTCAAAGCAAAGTCTTTCCTTGTAGACTTTTCATCATTTCTCAACTCTTTTGTCCTTCCAAGATTGATGTGAGCAGATTCTGCATCAAGTTCGCACTGGGCAGAAGCTGTTTGCCAGAAAAATAAGCAAAAAAACAGAGTCCGATGATTTATTTCTGATAGTGATTAAATAGCCAAGTGTCAGCTGAGATTTGAAAAAACTGTATGGGGCTTCAGGAGGCCCATGCTGCACAGATCCAGGGTGAATTTTTTGAAAAACAGTTTATACTTTTGGAGCACTCTGCTTGCCCGGGCACTTGGGACCTGGGCTTTTACTCTATTCAGTGGGAATTTTGCCAGCGATTTGAGTGGAGCCAAGCCTAGCTGACTCTATCTGCTGACGTATTAAATCATATTTAATGATGCTTCCCCCACATGCATGCATACAAAGGGAATGTCTTTGGGCTTCCCATCTATGAGAAACACTCTACTAGATACACCCAGTAAATGCTCCTGGCTTTTGTGGCTCTCCCGGAGTACTAATCAAAATGGGTCTAGTTTATTTGAGGCAAGATGTTCAGGAAGAGAGAATATTTCTTATTGCACCAGGCAAGACGGTAGAGACGACCTTCAGGCTATCAGACTCTCCTCCCACTCCCTCCTCTCTGCGACTTGGCAGAGTCCCTGGCCACAAGATGGAGCTGGCTCTTTGCAGTTACAGGAAAAGCCACACGAAAGGCAAAACCTTTTAATGATCATGTTTTAATTGGGGCTAACCATTAACAGAGACGACAGGCAAGTTTCTAGTGAGCTGTTAATTTTTAATCCTCTCCTGTGTCACAGCTTTGTGCATCTCCATGCCCGTCCCTTTGATGGCACACTCCTTAACTCTGGGGATCAGGGCATATTTTGCGGGGTGGCCCATGTCTGGAGACATCCATCACCCATTTCAGTTCAGCACATCAGTAAGACTTTCCTGAAAACAGCTGCTCAGGCAGACGAGTACCCCCACCCTGCTTCGGGAGCTGTATGAATGCCAAAACTTGCCAGTTTTGGTCTGGTTCCATTGCCACTGTTTGAAGGACTCGTGTTTGTGTACCTTAAAGGCATGATGTTTATGCACCTTAAAGCTGCTTTCCAGCCCAGCAGCTCCAGGCATGGACTTGCACAGAGATTTATTCTGAACCCTGCCTTTTTTCATGTAGGAGAGGCACAAAACTTGGCAAGAAGACTTTAGGTGCTGTTCTCTGTTTCCCAGCATTATTGCAACTCTTCCTCTCAGCAGGTCAGGAGTGGTAGCATTGCTCTTGAGTAGCTGAGAACAGAGGTTGGCCCTCAGATGGTAAAAATAGATACTTTTCTATCTATTTTTGTAGCAGGCAGCAGCAGCATGAGATCCATCTTTAGCCAGGTGAGAGAACATACACTTTAAGAAAGGATGAAATTCATCATTGACATTTTTGGCATGCGATTGTTGCCTATTACTGACACAGATTTTGTGTGAAGGGAAATTTGTTTGTAGCTTCCCTGGAAAAAAGCAGGAGATAAACTTTTTCAATGGCTGTGAAAAACCCAGCAGCCAGGTGTGTGAGCTGGCTTGTCGTGGGAGGCAGTGTGGGGATGGCAAAGCCACACCATGCCCACCGTGTGAGCCTCTGTGCTCCCACTTCCCACTGCAGCACAGCCAGGAGGACCTGGCAAACAGCACGGTAAGGAACTGGAAAGGAAGAGAAAGTGTTTTCCTAATACAAGAACTGTTTGTAACATGGTGGAGGTCCCCAAGGTTTAAATGAGTTTGCCTTTTATTTCATATCCCTGATCCAACTTGACCCTAGCTCCCCCAAATCTCCTTTTTATTAAAACCATAAATCAGCCCAGCTTGATCATCATCTAGGTTCCAGTTTTGCCCATCTTTCGTTGTATGGGGAGCTGCTTGGACCAAAGGACTGAGTGATGCTCAGGACCTGCTGCGTGCTGGCGGTGCCTGAGGCCAGGCTGCATCTGGAGTCCTCTTCCAGCCAGCACTGGCTTCACTGTGACTTCTGGAAATAAGTAATCTTAGATGTCTTAGCTGATCTTTCTGGAACACTAGAGAGCTGTGCCTGAGATCCTATGGTTTCTGACCTCACTGCAGATATGGTGGTTGTGGAAGTTATAGACAAAAATGAGGTTATAGTGAGTTATATCCACTTGGAAGATGTCTCTTCCAGCTGGAGCTGTTATAGAGTAACCACCCTAAACTTATACCACAGAGTATAGAAATGGGAGAAAGCCAGAGATGTCCCAGGATTTTGATGTGGGATCAAGGCAGTAGTTTGTGAAATATTAAGGCAGAGGTGGAGTGTCACCCTAAAACAGGCTGTGGCTTTGGGCTGGGCCCCTGGGACCGGCATTTGCTCGGACTGATGTAGAAAGAGGAGTCTTTGTTGAAAATCTAGAACCTCTTCAGTGCCATGGCAGACATCTAGATGTGACTCAGATGCTTTTATCCACTCCTCCTGCCACGAGGAAGATATGACAATGAAAACCTTTCTTTAAAACACCCACAGTATCTCTGATAAAGCATTTTATTGGTTTTGACTGATAATAAAAGAGCCAAAGAAATAACTTACAATTGCATTGCTTGCAAATGCATGCCTAGGTCAGATACATTGGATTTATGTCCTGCTTTGACCATAGCTTTAAAATGCAAGTGATATGAAAACAAGCTCAAAGATCAGGCCTTTCCAGCCTGGGGTATTTTTTCTCTCTGTTCCAGTAGAATTGTGCAATGATATTCAAAACCCAAGTTCAAGGTCCCTTGTGGCACCTAATTGCTTGAAGAAACCTGAGGAATCTCAGTCCCATGGACTAAGTGATCCTCAAGAATGGCATTGTGTAGACAGGAGACATGATGGTCAAGAGAGAAAAGACATGGACAGTGGTGATGGCTGTTGCTGGAGATCAAGAGTGACTTTGTTGCAGGTCATCCTTTCACAATCCCTGGGAGATAGAGCCCTTTCTTGTGCTCCCATCCCCAAACCGTGGTGCTGCCTCAAACTCATCTTCTACTGGTTTATATGATCCCTTTGTGCTTAGTAATCTTGTTAACACATGGGAACTAAAAGCCTTTTTTGTCAGTCCCTTATTCAGCACAAGGGAATCCCTGGAGGAAGATGAAGGGCTTATCTGGTTTCGTACATGGAGGCAATCTTCTTTTCAGGTATTTGTTGCCACCCCGCCGCTGATCCCAGAAAAGCAGCCAGCACACATTGGTCCAGCACCCCTGTCACTGTCAAGCCAGGAGGATTTATACAAACACCCTCCCTGGGGACCCCATTTCAGGCCACACATTACTTCCGCTGATGCTTCATTTCCCAGCCCATGGCTGACCTCAAGGGACACAAGGCTGCCTGCACACTCTCTAGCTGAGCTGCCCACACCATGTTCCACTGCCGCAAAGTCCCCCTCTTGAGGTTACAGCTACTGGCTTGGTCGTTAGTGTAATTACACCCCCTTTTTCTGCTGCGTGTGGGGGGAAGAGTGCAGTGCTGGCTTCGGAGAAGGGTATTAACACTGTTCTCATGTGGGAAGTTGCAGCACTTCCTCCTCTGTAGGGTCTTTTCCTGTAGAGCCCGGCACCCGCACTGTGGTTTGTGGGTCAGCAGTGGTCTACTGGGACGAGTTATACAGCCTGTGAATCTGCGGGACCTTCACTGGGGTTTGGCTTGAAAACTACGATAATGAGGGAACATGACTGATAGCAGATGTTGAGCACTGACAACAGCCCACGGCTCAATAAATGTGTAGTAGCAGCTCCTGACCTACTCCCTTCTCTCAGGGGTTTCTGGTGGGGGCTGCAGGGTGAGGTCAGCCCAGGCACGACAGGCACTGGGTGCTTGCAGTGATGCCACAGACACCCACAGAAAGCAAGGGCAGGTGCTCGACCTCATCTGAGCCCAGCTAAATATAACCGGTGACTGGTGAGCTCCCATGCCTTGCCTGGCTCTGGTCCCGCTGCAGTACATTCCTTCTGCAAGTCATCCCCCTCTTCATCAAATCCTCTTCTCTGCTACTTGAGATGCCCCAGCTGAGTCTTTCTCCCTCTTACTCATTCACCACTTGCCTCTGTGAATCTGCTCCTGCACCCAGCGCTCCCTGGGCAGCATGGCAGGACACAGGGCAAGAGATGGAGGGTGAGAGAGGAGGGAGGAGGGATGGAGGTGTCCCTGCTCCTACGACCATCTATGTATGTTTGTGCATGTGGTCATGTCTCAGGATACTTGGGCATGGCCAGAAGATCTGAGAAGGGACTTCTAGATCTACACAAAGGCTTCTCTGGGCATTAAAGCTCATATGAGGTACTTTGTTTCATGCAAACTCAGGATCTGCATTTCATTTTCTTTCTTTTCACAGAAATATTAAAAATATGCCAGAGAAGAACAACCTGCTTTGAAAGTCCCTACACGTCACGTCTTGCATTTCCAGGTCAGTCACAACCATGGCCAGTATTAATTTTATTACTAACAAAGAGTGATGGCATGCATTTCATTGTGCTCTTGGTGCTGACCCTTTCCCCACGCACAGCTCAAGGGCAACTTGTAGGTCATAGCCTGTGTTCCTACCACAGCAGCAGTTTTTTGTGAGGCATTTAGTAATATTTTTGTGCTGGTTGCAAGCAGTATGGTTGTAATGCTCCTACAGCCACACTAGGAGTCACTCTGATTTAGTAACACCGGGACTGTTAAAATGTTACAACTTGTAAGCGAGTATTTCCTAAACCGAACAAATAGTGGCTTTAAACCCAAACCTGGTGTCTCCTAGGGGTATGGAGGGGCTGAAGAAATCAGGGAGGTTTATGAAAGCAACATTGGAAATCAGTGCCAATAAGGGGAGATTTTGACAGATGGCATTACAGTTAATCATGTCTTTCTGAGAACAGCAATGCAACGTCCCGGATTGAGGGCATGTGTTTTAAGCAAAATCTGTGGTGAGATCTAGTAGACATTATGCTGAAGGGACATAAAGCTCTGCAGGCCACGGGTTAACTGTTACTATAAACTGCCTTGAAATCAGTGATCAGCTCTACGGTTGATTTATGATTTCTTTCAGAAACAGAAGACGACAGAAAGCTCCCCCTCAACCCAAACACAATCATAAGTCCCCCGTATCCTTTAGATCTGAAGTGCTGATGTCCCATCGCACCAGGGACAGGTGGTGGGTGAGTGGACAGTGCCACAAAGCCGTCAGGCAGGGCAGCGCTGCCTAGATGCCCTTGCTCGGAGAGCCCTTTAACAGATGGACACCATTTGTTTGCACAGAGAAAATCCCTGAAGCAGGAAAACACCACGTAAGAGCAACCATCGACCTGCGGGGAAATGAGAGCAAGCCCTGCTGAGAGCCAGGCGAGGAGGGCGCAGAGTATTCCTGTGCGTGGGGGTACATAGAGCCACGTGTCTGTGCGTGTGTGTGTTTCAGCGCACACTGTGCGTGTCTCTGAGAACCCTTTGTGTGTGTCAGCGCACACTGTGTGTGTCTGTGTACACTTTGCGTGTGTCTTTGCACACTGTACATGTCTCTCAGCACCCTTTGCGTGTCTCTGAGCACACTGCGTGTGTCTGCACACACTGTGTGTATCTCTGAGCACCCTTGGTGTGTGAGTGTGCACACTGTGCATGTCTCTGCGCACACTTCGCGCGTGTCTGTGCACACCATGCGTGTCTACCTGCACGTATGTGTCTGTGTGTGCCCTGTACCCGCACCTCAGGGGGGTGCCCGTGAAAGGTGCCCCCCTCTGCGTGCATCTGGGCATGCAGCTGTGTGCAGGTATGCGTGCGCACACGCAGGCGGGTGTAAGCGTGGGCATGTATGAAACACGCGTGACGTGGGCGCGGGCCTGCACGTCCGCATGTCCGCCTGCGTGTGCGAATGTGGCTGTGTGTGCAGATGCGGTCTGTGGCTGTGTGTCCCCGTCCCTGCGCACAGGCATCCACGCGTGTGCGTGGGCCAGGCCGTGCCCGCGTGTTACGGGGTTGCGCCTCCCCTGCGCGGCGGGGCGGGGAGAGGTGGCAGCGCACCCTCGGGAGCGGGACAGGCAGACACTCCGACGGCCGGACAGACAGACAGGCAGGCACACACGCACACCCGTCCCGTCCCGCCGCGGAATTCGGCGCCCACCGCCCCCGGGGCAGCTCCGCAGCGCCGCCCCCGCCGCCTCCTCCTCCTCCTCCTCCTTCTCCTTCTCCTCCTCCCGCCGCCGCCGCCGCGGCTGCACAAAAGGCGGCGGGGAGGGCCCGGCCGGGAAGGGCTGCCCGGGAAGGGCTGCCCGGCCGCCCCGGCCGCCCGCACCATGCCCCGCCGAGGGGGGCTGCCGGCCCCCGCCGCCGCCCGCCGGCCCCCCCCGCTCCTCCTCCTCCTCCGCCTCCTCCTCCTGGCCGCCCCGCTGCAGCCCAGCAGAGGTAAGGGCCGCTTCGCTCCCCACCGCTCCGGGCCCTGCAAACGCCGCCCCGGAGGGTGGATTAACCCCCCAAACCCGCTTCGGTGCACTTCTGTCACGGTTTACGGGTTTTTTCCTCCTCTCTGCCCCGCTTCCCGGCTGCCTCAGCCCCGTTCCCATCTCCCCACCGGCACCCTGCGCTCTATTTTGCCTGTGCGCCCGTTCCCGCTCCAGCCCCGGTGCCGGCGGGACGCCACCCGCCGCCCCCCGCTTCCCTCGGCCCCGGGGGGGGGGCCGGTGCCGGCGCTCTCCCTACTTCCCCCTCCAGCCCTCGGAGCTGCGCCGGGGGTCTGCGCCTCGGGTCCGTCCCTCCGCCCCCCCCCCGCTGTGGCCCCGGTTGCGGGGCGGCGGGGACCCGCGCCCCGGCAGCGCTCCTGGGCACGGACCGCATCCTTGGGCTGGCGGGGCGGGATCTCGCACCTTCGCGTTAAAAACCACGGAACAGCTCTATAGACACGGCTCTCTATAGACGCGCTTTAACAGAACCAGCTACAGCCACTTCTGGCTGGGGAAAAGCGCTTTCCTGGGATGTTTGTCCCAGCTGCGTATTAATTGATTGGATGAGGAACAGCAGCACGAAGCCACAAGCGTTCCCTCTGCCAGCGACCGATCCCCCCGCTCTCACCTTATGTCCTTCCCCCGCTCTCACTTTACATCCTTCCCCCACTCGCCAATGCACTGAGCCCGGGGAGCGGTCCCTGTCCCCCGTGGGGATGCTCTCGGGGTTCCTGAGCCCGGGGAGCGGTCCCTGTCCCCCGTGGGGATGCTCTCGGGGTTCCTGACCCCAGGGAGCGGTCCCTGTCCCCCGTGGGGATGCTCTCGGGGTTCCTGAGCCCGGGGAGCGGTCCTGTCCCCCGTGGGGATGCTCTCGGGGTTCCTGAGCCCGGGGAGCGGTCCTGTCCCCCGTGGGGATGCTCTCGGGGTTCCTGAGCCCGGGGAGCGGTCCTGTCCCCCGTGGGGATGCTCTCGGGGTTCCTGAGCCCGGGGAGCGGTCCTGTCCCCCGTGGAGATGCTCTCGGGGCTCCTGGGCACACTCGGAGACCGCAGTGCACTTTGTGACACTGCGCCAGTCGTACTGGAAACGGGGTTTCTCTCCTTTCTGAGCACTTTGGGAAACTTTTTTTGATACGAAGGGAACTCACAAAATGCCTGAGCCCTCCATTCTGGTCCTTCCTCTCAGTGCTTAATGTTTTAATGACTTCTCTTAACAAGAGGCTGATCTTGAAGAGTGCTGTGGCATGCGACTGCAAAAACTAAGAGGTTTTCTTAGCTTTATTTATTTATTTATTTTGTGGGTCTGATCCTTCGATTTGATAATTCAATAGCGCAGCAGACCATCTCAGAGACGAGGCTGTTAGAATACTTGTTGCAAGCATAAAGAAAATGATCTTTTTTCACACTTAGCTGTATAAAGTACATCGCTTTTTTTTTTTTTTTTCCTCTCAAGCAAGCCAGCACATTCATCCCAGTTTGAGAGCTGCCCAAACTAGGATTTCTTGCAGAACAGGTTTAAAATGAGGTCTGGTTACCTGGAGCACCTTTATAAGTAAATTTGTTGAGTACCTTTCATGAGAGTTTCCTATCTTGCTCTGCATCAGTAGCTTGATGTATTAAAATCTTGGCTGTCTAGTGGGATGCACTGTCTTCCTCTGCTTCTTTGGGCTCTCCTGTGGCTCAGCCTGAGGGAAGGATGTAAGTTGGAGATGCTCTTTGTTCCTGCTGGATACTGCTTTGCAAAATGAAGTAGTGTGCAGGGTTTAGGACTCAGCAGAATCAGTGTGAAGGGCCACATGTGGGGTGTGGAGCTCAGCGGTCCAGGGGTGTGTGTGATTATTTTCCTCTGGAGTAATTTCAACTAAATCCTGGATGATATTTCTCCATTATTAGAAGTTTAGTTGGAATTCAGGAGTGGTTTTATTAAATATATTGGAATCAAGGAGCAGACTGTATTTCTTCCAGTCTTACTGGGTGACTCGCCCCAGCATCTGGACTAGCATGGGCATCTTCAGGCCCTTCCTTTGCCCGGTTCAGGAAAGACTGTGCTGAATCAAGCACAGCAGAGACTTACATCTGGAAAATCCTGTGTGTTTTTACTCCAACTCAAAAATCTTGTGTTTCAGCCCAAAATCAGAGGGCTTCACAAAGCTCTGTTTTCACAACAATGTTGGAAATGGTTTGATGTTGCTCCGAAGTGGAAAGAAAAGCATACTTGGAAACTTCAAAAGCTGCCACCAGGAGGAATGTTACCCCGTGGCTGGCCGCAGAAGTGTGGGCTGCTTTGGTCATGGCACCCGGTGGAGGGAGGAGATCTTGATTTTCATTCAGATATTACCATTACTAAGTAAACTCTCAAAAATCCAGCAGTCAGGAACAGAGGTAAATATTATCCTATTTCCATGCAGACGGGCAAGTGAAGCTGTGGGATATTCAGGGCTGGGTAGCCAAGGTGCAAACACAAGTGTTTGCTTTATAAAGGCCATTATTTTTGCTGTGTTACCCTGTGCACAGCTGTCAGAGCAGCAGCTCTTGAGGAGAGGCTTTGGGCTGTGTTGTAGGGTTTGTAAATGCAAGTGTTAATCTCTGTGCAAATTATAACTCAAAGAAGTTACATTTTACTTTATATTACCTATTTATGTTTTGAGCTCTTGCAGTGTCCAGGACCTGAAATACAAATTCTGAATGTGAGCAAGGAATGAAACGCCTGAGTATGTGGTAACAGCCAGCAAAAAAAAAACCCTAAGAAGGCTCTTGTTCAGTATGAATGAGCCCAAGCAGCCTTTCTGAATGAGAGCCATAGAGAAAGTCCAGGGCTTCGCACTCCCGGGTTAGAGTTAACCACCTTGTGGGCAGCAGAGCCCCTTCAGTGCAGGGCTCTGACATGGTCATGCCTCAGCAATGACTGAGAATTACTGACAGGACCTACTTATCTTCCTTTTGGTTTTAGCCTAGGGCTAAGTTTTCCTTCAGCTGTCCAGCTTGATTCACTGCTTCCTGCGCTCACAGCCTGGCCCTGAATGGGAGTGACCCAGCCAGCCAGCGCTTTTAATTTTTTGGTGTGATATTCACATGGGATATAGCAAAAATCCCTTTTCCAGAGCTCTTGGGCAGTAAGTTCTTGGGACAGGAGAGAACTCCACGTGCTCTTCAGCAGCCATGGTCAAATCTGCGCACCCAACAGTGGCGTGGTGCAATGGTATCTGCAGATGCAACTGGGTGAAAGTGGAGGCCTGACAATGCTTTTATTGACACTTGGGTTGGAAAAAACAGTACACTCGGAGTTTGAGCCTGGGGCATTTCATTTGGAGTGTGCAGCCTCTGTGCTATATCCTCAGTTGAAGATTTGTTTAATGAGTTATTGACAGTAGAAGTTAATAGCCGCACCCGGGGGAACTGGGGCATTGGTGGTATCGAAGGGCACATTCATAGCCACAGGCATGCTTAAACAAGCTGCTGCATTCAAAACCAGTACCATTGATGTTTGCTTCAGCTTAACTTGTGTGGTTCCACTTTATTTTTAAAGCCCAAAGCCCATATTGTGGATTTTGCAAGCAAAACTGACTTGGTACCCTTTGTGCTGCTGTTCATCAGCAATCCAGGATCAAAGAACATCGCTGCTGCTTCAGTGGGCACAGAGCCCTTGGCTGTGGCATGGTGTCTTCCCCACCTCAGCCAGCCTTGGATGTGCCCCAGTGCAAACATGCTCCCTGGCTTTACTTGGATATCCTGGGGAAATGACTCTTGTAATAAATTAAAACTAATTTACTGTAACACGAGTCCACTATGGAAATCACCTGTAGAATGGGGAGATGAGTATCTTCCAAGGCTGCTTTAAGATTAAAAGTTTGGGAAGGGATTCCCCCATATATTCAGCTGGAAAAATTTAGAAGATATGCCTAGCGTGACTTTAAAAGTCCATCTTGGAGGGGTTTGGACAGCCACCTCTGTATTTCAGGTCAAACAGCTGTTGCCTTCTGTGGGCAGTGATACAAGTACTTCATTAGGAAGATGAATAGCTGAACTCTTTGATTAACCGGAAACCATTGAAAAAGAGGGAAGAAAAATCACCAGTCATTTTAGAGGTTCTCAGCCCCCAGCACAAGTTTCTGTCCTTTTCATTATTCTTGGGGAAGGAAAAGAAAACAAGACCTCCTTACAGGTGAGGAGAGATTTAAACCTTGTCCTGCCTTTTAAGTTCCTGGGAGATTCTTTGTTCTTGTTTGAACTTACAGTATGTTTAGCATTAAAGTATCTCAGAAAAATCCCTGAACACTGTTTTGGAATGAAGGAACTGTTCAGCCCACCCCACTCTCTGTCATTCTTTCTTGCTGAAGGTCTCAATCTGTGCACCAGCGGAAGTGCCACGTCCTGTGAAGAGTGTCTCCTCATCCATCCCAAGTGTGCCTGGTGCTCCAAGGAGGTAGGTGGGCAGACCTTGTTTCTCTTGCATGCTTTTTGTAATGCAGGAAGGGAGCTATTCCTCCACCTTGCCCGTTCCTGACACTGCCCCGTGGTAGAAGGGGTGGGTGAGGGTAGCGAGTGCTCCATGCTGAGCCTATTTTGGGTGTACGCGATTCCTCAGCTCTCTGACACTATAGGTAATAAGTCTCCGACCCTGCTGGCCCCTGTGTGTCCTCAACAGAGCAGCACTGTTCCTTCAATCTTTCTGTCCTTTCAATTACCTTCTTGTTTTCGGTAGGTGCTGGGTCACTGCATGGGCTCTATGTTGCAGAGACCGTTGTTCAAAAGTTATTTCCCTAAAAAGCCCCAAGCCCCCGGCTGGTGTCCTGCTATGTGTCCTTTGTTGCATGGCCTGGCATGGCACGGGCTCTTTGTCTGTAACAAAGATAATTCTCCTTTCTGAATCTATTGTGTCATTTTGGGGGGTGACCCATGCTTCTGGCATCCATGCTTAACTGTGCTCTTTGGGGTGAAAATGCATCCTTATTTATGTTGGTGCTGAGGCTACTCACCCATAATTCAGTTGGGCCTCCTTGGTTTGTGAGAAATTGCAAATATCTTTCCCTGCTCCCTAAGGACTGCTTATTAGTTTAGATATATATCTTATCAAATATTCATCTTACCACATAGACTTATGATTTCTGGAGAACAAGGTGTGTGAAAGACCTGATAACTTCTGATGTGTGATAGTTGTCTGCTTAGTGCCTACATCTGTCCTAAGCGTTTAAGAGAGAAATATGGATGCTTACAGATGCAGGAAAAGACTCCGCCTACTTGCAGGCACAGCTGCTGTGCTAGGAACCAGCTGTGAGCTGTGAGAGACCCCAGAGCAGTGGATGATCTTAAACTTTTCAACGGGCATGGCCAGGAGTGATGCTCTCCTGTTCCCTGCTGACCCTTTTTCCTCTAGTGTGGCTGTCCCAGTCCTGCTCTGGGGGAAGAAAGCTGTGGGGTTGAGCACACACTTCACCTTGCAGCTATAGCTGGTGATGCTGAGCTGCAGATGCAAGTGCTGCCCACATTCCCTCTGCTGCTCCTGGCCCTCCTCCGCCAGCCCTGCCCGGGGCAGCTGCAGCCCCTCAGGGTGGAGGATGGGGATTGATGGCGATCGGCATGGGGCAAGGGGGGCTCCCAAGGCCCGTGGTTTGGCTGGGTCTCAGGAGGTACCCCAGCCTCTGGCTCTCCAAGTCTGTTTTACTGGATTTTCACTTACTTGGAAGCACAGCTGCAGCTCTGCAAGGAAGACCTCCTGGCACTGCTAACACCATGCTACCTGACAGTGTGATAGATTTCATGTTGTTTGGTTTTTTTTTCCAGCAAGGCAAATGGTATGCAGAAGGGAAAGGGTAAAGCAATAGATCCACTTTTGAGACATCTTGTAAACAGCTGTAAGAGCTCCTCTTCCAGCCAGCTAATCTGTGGTGGTGACATTGGATCCAGGAACGCTGGCTATTAAACTATGGGTACCCAATAACTTGCTTTTTTTGTTGGTTTGTTTTTTTTTTTGTTTTTTTTTTTTGTATTCTTGGCATCAAAAGACAACTTATTGTAAAATGCTGCCAGTGGAAATGTTTATCTGGTGGTCACTGTGACCACTAATTGTATGGCAGCCCATGGGACTGGCAGCCTGACTCTTATCTTGCAAACAGGAGAGTTACCAAATAAACAAACAAAAAATCCTAAATGGAATGGAGAGGCCAAGAAGGAAGACAGGTGTTTACAGGGAAGTGCTGTAATACTTTCTGACCTTTAGCCTGCAGCAGCTATTTAAAAATACATTTCAAGGTGTTTCGTGCCAAGAGCTGCGTGTTTAAATGCTGCTGTCCCCGTTACATGCTGCATGCTAAAACTTAGCGAGTTCTTATCCTAATTCTATTCTTATTTGAATTTACTGTTTGAAACTCTAATTATTTCCCTTTAACTGAGATCATCAGGTGAGGTAATGGGATTGTGAAAGATACCTAGAGGTTTTTGACTTCAAAAGTTTTAAAGTAATATTATAAACTCTTAATATCCACTTTCTTTGCATAGTCATTTCACCATCTTATTTCCTTTCCCTCTGCTGCAGCCTAGTCAGGCACACTTATTAAATTGCTTTTAGTCTGTTTTCCTTAGCTATTTCCACTAGCTGTCATTTGCTATGTATGTTGCCAGTGAGCATACATGCCAGTCAAAATCTATACCTCTGTTGCTGTTAAGTATCAGGACTAAGATATTGGAGTGGTTTCCACAGATGCTAGTTATGTTGTGGTAGAAACACGGTCGGCTGATTAGTGTGTGTTTCCTGCTCCCTCTGCATTTACTTAACAGGTTTGGGAGCAAACTGAGCCAGCTATTGTCATCTATGTAGGCAACAATTCATAGTTTTGTCAGAAGTATATATAGTAGAAGTCTATAAGTATATATATATATTAATTCTATATATAATTATATATAATATGTGTATGGATTTTATATATATAATAGATACCTCTATACTTTCTGTATATATTATATACACAAAATATCCTTATATATTTTATTATATCTTCCTGTGTATATATATATATCTTCTCATCTCTAATATTCTTCCCTTTGGGGAATAACATCACTTGGCTGTGCCATCATACCAGTTTGTTTGTTGTCCCCCTGGGTGCCTGGCAGTGCTGATGCTGTGAGGGACCCCTCGGCTGTGGGAGAGAAGCAGTTTGAGTAGGAAAGCCATGCTGTTTCCCAGAGATGGTCATGCTTCATTCAAGCCTCCTGCAGTGTTGCATCCTCCTCCATCACCCTTTGCAGTCCTGGATCTATGCCCCACATGACCGCAGAGGAGCAGAAAGTCTCAAGCGCTCATGGACTGCAACTAGGGGTTAGGAGTGTGTGAAAGCAGTTCTGCAGATACAGGCAGCCCTATCACCATGGTTTTCCAAGTGGGATAAGGTTGCTTGTTTTTACATTGCTTTGAATTGTGAGGGTAAGAGCATGCATATAGCAGAATAGTCAAGATTCTATAAATTTGTGGCTACCACCTCCTAACCTGTTAGTATGGGGTGCATCACATTCCCTTGGCTTGAATCAGCCTCTGTTCATTTCTGCTTGTGTTCGGTATCTCTGCTCCCATCCGAGAGGGTGATGATGGATGAGTTGATGATAGCAGCTTCTGGTATTCGGCAGCCCTGGAGCCCCCAGGGGCTGCTGAGCTAACCACAAGTCTTTGGGCTGTTGGAAATTTGGAAGCAGACATCGATTCTGTTGGCTCATGGAAGAATACCTTGAAAGGCAGGACTTAAATGAGGTGGTCTGTTTAAATGGTACTGAAAAGAGGAGGTATGAATGTGTGGCCTTAACCATTGCCTGAGCATGCCTTGAAACAGGGCTGTTGGAGAAATATGTGACTCTTGGGTGATGGAGACTGTTGCAGCCCTTTCCATCTGTGCTGGAATCAGGAGATTCCTCAGCTTCTCCTGCAAGCTGCAGAAGAAGCTGGAAATGACTCCAAATTGCTGACACGCTGCTGGTGAAAGACTGGCTGGAAACTGCACGTTGGCCTGTGGGGTTGTTGTGATTTCTGTGGCAGCCTGTTTTTCAGGGGTGGGAGGGGAGGATGCTCATTGATTTTTTTTATTTATTTTTTTTTTTTTTCAATGGTGTCAGGTTGCCCAGACTCAGCAGGGCTTGTTGGGCTTGCTGGGGAGAGCAGGGAGCTCTAGAAGTGGTTTCAGCACTGCCCTCCAAGCTGACAGGTGGGGTGTGATAGACGGGTGGGGTTTGTGTTCATGATAATCCTACCTGGAGAGATTGCAGGGGGGATGCTCTCCAAAAGACCGTTCAGGAGTACCAGTATGGGGTGAAGAATTACGTTATTACACTGCTGTTACCTTCTGTTTGCTGCTTTGGGGAGCAGTGTACCAACATGCAGAGGCTCCTCTTGTTTCTTATGTGTGTGTACACTCTGTGTTCATCCACACCATACCTATGTGGATGCAAAATAGAGACTCACATTAATTACATTAATTAAACTGAAATTTTCTTTTTGGTTAATTGAAAGATTTCCCCAATGGCACCCTCTGTTTTCCAGCAGGTTGGTTGTACTCCATCCTTTCCCATCTCAGGAATGTGTGTCTGGAGAATGGAGGAAGGAAAATCAAGGATATCCCTAGAGGGAACATGTCTTTTTTTTAAATGGAAAAAGCAGGCATATTTCAGACTGAATTAATAAAGAATTGGACTGATTAAAGCAAAAAATGGTTAGGGACATGTCTAGTCAGTAGCTAGATATAGTCAGTTATATGGAGTCAATGCTGTTCTCCATTTTTATAACATGAACCAAGCAATTTGTCTTAAAACTGTCAAACTGATGAGCATGTAATTGTCACACTGTTGTCTCCATTCATTCTGTCCACTTGTGTGCATTTGCTTTTGTGAGCTTGTTAGCACAGAGGCTGGTCTGCAAAGAGCGCACCAGGCTGTGAGCAGCCAGCGTTACTAACACAGACTAGGTGGGATCTTCCCGAAATGATGCTTCTCTGTGTCACGAAGCAATGCTTGGGGTGGTTCCTGCTTGCTGTGGGGTATCTGCTGCATTTTTTGTTGAAGCAGGCATGCAGGCGGATGGCCGGCAGCTATTTGGGAGCACCAAACTGCTTAATGAACTATGAAGTGACCTCTGCTCAGAGACTGGGGTTTGAACCAATGTGCCACATCTGAGCTGGTGTGGGGCTGCCTTTCGGCATGGTTGCTCATGAATTATTTGGACCTGCGCAGTACCCTTTACTCCTCAAATCTACTCATCTTTTTTTTTTTTTTCTTCTTTCATTTAACCTCTGGGAGTCTCAATTTTCTCTGTTGCAGAAAACTTTGCAATTGGGTTGGATGGTACCTGGTAGCCACCCTTTTGGCTTTGGGTTTTGATCTACAGGTGCATGTGAGGGATGTTTGCAGGGTGCTGTGGTGATTGCTGGGGCTTTCCCAAGGCCACCATCATTCCCCTGCTTGGTGTTACCCTGTCTGGGTTAGAAACTCAAGTAGAAGTAGGGGTCAGACCTGCACCACTGGGTGCTGGGCTGCACCCCCCTCACCTGGAGCATTTGCACCCCTGAGGGTGCACCACAGATATTGAGGCATTTCACCACACAAGAAAATGCCTGGATTAGATTGGAGCTGCAGCTTAGAAATTCCTGTTCTGTGGCAAGTCCTCTGGGCCTCTTTTAGAGGAAAGTTTAGGAGAAAATAACTGGGTCAAGTGAGAGGGACCTGGGGACTGGAGGAGTGTGGAGGTTCTGCTGACCTGAGAGCTTTGTGCAGCTCCCATCAGACGAAGTTGTGTAGGGGCCTTCCCCCAACCTCCTGGGCTTCTTCTGGAGAACTTTTGTCACGGAAGCAGCAGATAAACACATTGCAGTGGTAACCATTTCTCTCCACTGTGCAAACAGACAGGCTTACACATGCTCAGGCGCCCTGCCCCAGAAAAGCTCCCTGAGGGTCCCACACGGGTGTGCTCCTCTCCCCATGTGCCGGTGCTGCCTCGTCCTTAGCGTGCGGATGCTGCTTTCGTGTGCACCCCTTGCTGGGATAATGAACAGCAGTATAAACAGTACCATACCCAGAGCTGTCTCTCGTGGTGTTACGAGCTTGACTGCTAAAGAGTAGCAGCTGGGGAAGGAAGCCGCCATCCTCCTCTCCCTGGGCTGCCCGCCCCTCCTGGCTCGTGTTCCGCTACCCCAGCCCCAGCCAGAAAATTAAGCTCTAATTCAAAGCCCTTTGAAGTCGAGTCTTTCCGTTCACATCAAGAGGCTTTGGAGCAGACCCCGGGGAGAACTGGAAATGCCTGATAAAGGCTGCAGTTTCATGAGCAGCCCTAAATATTGTCCTATTTGGATACTTCTCCCTAGTGTTAATTTCTGGGGAATAACTACAGGTTCCCGGCTACACTCCTGGTGCTGTTTGTGTTGGTTTTTGCACAACCAGAGTGTCCTTTCTAATAGGTGGCAGCAGCAATGAGCTGGCAGAGGTGCTCACCTGGAGTTGAGGTTCAGGTACTGGGAAAGCATCTCCTCATGGGTGCCCCAATACTGGGTGGACCAGCCAAGGAAAGTGCCTGGACCCCTCTGGCTTTTCACTGACTTTAGGTCAAACCACATCTGAGATAAACTTTTCTCCAAGGCTGCCCTAAACATGCTGTTCTGAAAGGCTGGGTGTTGTTTTCAGTTTTGTGAGGGATTCTGATTTTCATTTTATCACGCTGGAGATTATTTAAATAGTCCCAGTCCTCCTTTCTGGAAGTTCATCTGTTTACATGACGTGTTCCAAGAAATTTGTGTTCATATCCATCTGACGTGCTGTCTCCTTGGCTGGACTCCGCCACTGGATGCTGGAATGCAAATCTCGCATTTTTCAAATAGCGTTGGGACCTCATAGTGAGAAAATGCAGCAGAGAGCCTCTGTCTGTGTCCCGGGGCCCTGCATCTGAGGCTGGATTTGGGGGACCCCCAACCACCCTGTGGGGTGCAAAAACAAGATCTGTCTGATGGCCTCTCCTCCTTGATGTGTACCCTGTCCTCTGTCATGCCAGAACTTCAGCAAAAAGTGAGATTTATTTAGCCCCATGCTGTTTTTTGGCTGCACAGCTGAAGGAGGGGCTGGTGTGGCTGTGAGCATCTTCTCTGCATTATTTCATGTCATTTCAGTTCATCAGCCTGGAGCAGAAGGCAGTTGTCTCTGTTGTTAAAGTGCAGAAATAAGTAGGAATTGGCTGTTGAAAATGCAGTAAGTTTTGGGCATGCAACTTGCTCCCTTTGGCACTTCTGGGAAAAAAAAAAAATTAAAAGAAAAGGCATTCTAACAAATGGGTTCTTTGCAAAAGGCTGCATTGTGCAGGCGGCTGTTCCCGGCTGTGCCGCCCCGGACAAGGCTGCATTGTGCACCACGCACGGGGCTTGCAGCGAGGGCTGGAGCTCTGGGGACAGGCGCTGGGAGACTCCCTGCCATGGCAGCCCATCCTCCGGGAGCAAGCTGCTGCCTGCGCCTCGCTGCCTGCACCGCACTGCCTGTGGTGGCCATGGGCTGCCTTTTGACTACTTCCCATGCAGGCTATCCCACATCCCTTATTTTCTGGCAAAGCTGCCCAGGGCAGCCTCCCACATCGAACCACTCCAGCTGTGCTCTGCCTCACGGACTGCTTGCTGTCGCTTTTTTTTCCATGTGATGGTTTCATGCCAACACCTGCAGTGCAGAGGTGTGTGTGTGGGGGGGGACAGATGGTGCTTGTGTGGGGACGTGCAGTGTCTAGCCTGGGGAAGAGGTAGCCAGTCCCTGAAGCCACCCAGCATCAGTCTCCAGCTTCACATCTTGACTTGGCTCTCTGGGTTAGTGGGTGGTTTGTCCTGCTTCCCTTGGTGCCACCTCCTCGTCCACTCTTCTCTCTTTTGCAAAGCTCATTTGAGGTGATGCACATGTGAAAAGTAACAGCTTCTCACCTTTTCTTCTTGAAGAGATGGCGGTTGGCTGTGAGGCAGCAAATTAAACATTTTGCCTTGCTTTCTTCATGTGGCCTAAACCAAGGCTGGGAGCAAGTGCTGCTGCTCTGGCTGAGGTGAAAACGTGGGCTTAGCTTTCTGCTGCAATGGTGTGTGAGCAAATTAAATTTTCAAATCCTTGCAGAATTTCTTTTTTGGTAGATTCCTTTGAAAGGCTCGAGGCTCAGTGCTTTTGAGTGAACCACCACAAATGACACCAGGTTCTTGTCATCTCCTATTTGCTACGGATACTAGCCTGTCAAAACAAAGCCTGTGCTATGCGATTGATGTTTCTCCCTCCCCTTCCCTTTTGTCTGTTCTTCATCCCCCAGGAGTTCAGCAGCACAAAGTCCATCACATCGCGGTGTGACTTCCTGCAGAATCTGATTGCAAACGGTTGTGCTGGAGCCATTGAAAATCCCAGCAGCAGCATCAGCGTGGTGAAGAACGTCCCTCTCAGCAGCAAGGGCTCCGGCCAGACCCACCTGGATGTCACGCAGATCATGCCTCAGAAGGTCGCCTTGAATCTTCGTCCTGGTGAGTCCCCAGCGGCTGTGAGCCATTTGCTGGGGGGTGTGTGGGGGTGAGAAAGGGTGGCCAGGGCATGCAGAGTGTGTTATAGCTCCTGACCTCATAGCCCACTAAAGCAGGTGGCTGCTGGCCCCTTTCACAGCTTGTGAACTTTGGTGCATCATGAACAGGTTTGGGTCTGATGTGTATGTCCTCCATATGGGAGAAGACACTGCTGAATGTGAAGTCAGTCAAAGCCCACCCACAACTGTTATCAATACTAATCTTAATCCTTGCATGTGTTTAAAAGGAACCTGCTCAGCTTAAAAAGGTAATCACTGGATGGAAGGAGTTAAAATAACTTTGGATCCTCCACCAAGTTGACAGTGCTTGACTCGAAACTGAGACAGCTCCTTCTATAAATTGGAAACAAAAACGCCTATCTGTTTTCTGTCAGTATGCAAAAGAGCCATGGGATCAAGGCAGAAGATGGGAGGTTTGAACTTGTGACTCAGGCCTTGGACTGTAGCCAGATCGCTGTTTCATTCCCCTGAGCCATCACTTTTCTTCAATCTCTTCCCTTTTAATTAAAATTAGAAGGGAATGGCTGGACTGAGCCATGTGAGCATGCTTGTTATCAAAAGTTTTTGCATGATGGGGGGAGGCTTTAATGTGGGTTCAGAATTCTTACAAAAATTTGGCAGCCAATATTTCTGAAGGGGGGGGAAAAAAAAAGCTCTTTATTACAAAGTTAAGAAGCAAATATAAAAGCTCAATTCATTATAAGCAATTGGTGTGGGTTTCTAAGGCTTACAATTTTGTGACAGCTCTCATGAGCATACAGAAAAATGAAATACGATGTTTTGTCCAAGAAAAACAGGAGTTTGAGCTGGTGCTCGTGCTACCAGTGGGCTCCCAGAGCCTACCAGTTTCTGCAGGATTTTTTGTTTTAATGTTATGGGTTGGATAGTTGTCATGTCTCTTAATTAACTCTTTCTCAGCAGTATGACTTCTGCCATCAGCCAGACCCTCAAATGTAAAGAAATTTTGCTTCAAGCCTTAAAAGCAGATACCTGAGGAAGTCACCACTGGATGTATGGCTAGATGCATGGCTTCTGCAACTGAATGTTGCTGATGACACAGGGTTTCCTCCCATAAAGAAAGGGAGTTGTTATTACTCCTTTTTCTTGAGGCAATTCCTGGGCAAAAAGGATTGGCTCAGCTTCCACATCTTGCTTCCTGCAGACCCTCCTTCATGTGCAGTGCCCTCCACACTCAGCAAATTCCCCTTTCCCAATCCCTGGCAGTTCTGCCCAGCTGGAGGCGCAGATGCCCACGGCTCTGGTCTGAGGCAGGGTGTGGGGGTCCATCTCCGTGTGGCTTCCTGGGGGCCACGCTGTCGGATGCTTTGGGCTGCACAGGGCTGGTGTGCTTTCCTGCCAGCCCTCACAGGGGACCACACTTGTGGCCATCTTCAGTGCTCCCTGGACTGAAAAGCCCTCCGGATCTGGGCTGAGCAGCAGGAATCACCTTGAGGGGCCCCCGCAGCGATACCCACGCTGAGCCAGCGAGCTCCCCGCCTTGTGCCCCTCTTGCAGAGTATCAGAGTCACCGCAGGAGGATGGACTTACCTAGACGATTGTAATAGTATCTCCCATTTTTGCTCTCTTTTTGATGTTGTGCTCCACTCTATCTTAGGGCTGATGACTTCCTAAACCCTTGTTTTAGCATCCCCAGTTTAAATTATCCATTAATCCTTGAGTTTAGGAATGGGTTTCACCCTGTGAACCCAAGACAAGAAGGAGACAATGTTGATTTAATTTTGGGCATGAAGGGTGTACTATTTCAAAGATGAACTCACACAGCGGTCTGTGGCAATGGTGATCTTTTATTCTTAGACCACTAAGCAGAAGCAGAAGGGAGTGAATTGTCAATTGTTTGCTGTTCCTACCCAGGCAGTTTGATCTAATTGTCCTGTGGCAGAAGTCACATCCCCAAATCTCTTTGCCCACAGCTAATTTCCAAAGCCCTTAAATTAACAGGGTAGCTTTCAGATCAAGCATTTAGTTTTTATAATATTGCTTTTTAATCTTGGGCCCAACTGTAAAGCGGTGTGTCCTGGTTAAATGAAAAATATGAATAGCGTAAAAGGAATTTAAAACATTAATAGATGCAACTTGTGTTGCCCATCAAGCTGTAAGCCTCACCAAGCAGAAAAAAGAGCTTTTCCTGATTAAGAGTGATTGTTGAGTTTGTGTTCTGAAATTGGCCAAAAACAGGTTTTCGAGTTTCTGCACTGCCTCTGTGTGACAGTATCCAAGGAACATTTTTGAGTTCAGCACTGAATTTAAAACTTTTCAGTAAAAGCCCTAAGGAGATGATGGTGGTGACGATACATGGGGAAGGAGAGGGCTGGATTATCCCTAGAATTATGAGAGTAATACTGCACAGAGAGTAATAAATTCTTTTGCACTTACATCTACATATATTAGTGATATTTTCTCTGTGATAATGGATTTGTGCAGTTAGGAATGAAAGAACCAGGCCCAGGATCCTGTTATTTTTGGTGCTTCTCAGAGACTAATAAATTCATAACTATTAAGAGAAGAAGGTTTGATCAGAGCATCCCAAATACCTTTTCTGGCACAGGAAATCCCATTTTAGGACCAGCTCCGGAAGAACAGTGTTTTGGAAATGGAAATGTTGGGAAGTGTGGAAGGACACATCCTCTTTTTCTGAAAGGGTTGGGTATTCCAGTGGGAAAAATATGTTGGAATGAAAAAAATAGGCATGGGAATGAATTTTCCTGGAGTTAAACACATTCTTGCAGCTCTGAATTAAAGTCAAGCTTGCAATCATGGTTTGTTACCCTGCAACCAGTGCTAACAGGTTTTGCACCATATAAATTATGTTCTCCTTTGTTCACCCCCCAAAATGCATGCTGGGTACAGCATTAGGCTCACCTGATTTCATTGAGGCACTTCTTTAGCTTTGTTTACTGTAGGGACAGTTCTGAGTTGCACCCTGCTGTATACTACATTGCAGCACAGTGCTGAGAAAGTCCTGCTCCTGCTGGAAAAGAAAGCCAGGGAGAGTAAGGAGGAATATTTATGGCAAGTTTCTTGCTTCCAAAACTGATATCTGGGCAATACCTATGTGTGCGTGTTTGCACATGGTGCCTCTCACAGCCCTGCCTTTGCCAGGTGGGGTTGTAGCAGATTCCAGGTGGGAGCAACTGCCTGCAAGAAAAGAAGACCTGGCTTGGAAATAACCCATGATCTAAATGTGGAGGGAAATCATTAAGTAGAAGGAAGGTCTCGGTTTAGGAGCTGTAGGTGACTTCTCTGGTACCCCAGCACGAAGCTGCCTGAGATGCAAAGAGCAGAGCTGGATCTAAACCCTTCACAGCTTTGTTTGCAAAAGAGGCAGGCTCTGACCCTGACGGACGTGCCCTGGGGTGCAGGCACCCCAGCTCCTTTGCCAAGGGGGTGGATGCTGCTGGGCCATAGCAGCTGCTGCAGAGGGCTGGGAGAGGGTGTTCGCTTGCTCCCCACACACGGGGACGGCTGCAGGAATCACCTCAAAGCAGATCCTGGAGCCAGGGAGGGTGTTTGGCCCTGTGTGCTGCTCGGAACAGCCTGACCCCAGGTGCCAGGCAGGGCTCCTGCCTCGGGGCTCCAAAGCCCCTCATGCTGTGTCTTGCCAGCACAGCAGTTTAGGGCTGCTGCTGCTGCGTGTTGTTGAGCTGGCAGTGAGTGGGAGCAGCTGTGCTGCTGTGCACAACAAGGAGAACAATAAAATGGTTACAGGAATGTTTTCACAATGCTAAAAAAATGTGCATTAAATTTCTGGGAAGAAGAGGGGAAGTCATGAGTGTTTTGCAGAACCTGCCAGTGCCAAAGTTCAGCCTCAGCCATGAAGACCTGGGACAGGTGGGCAGGAGGGGGAGCTTGGTCTTGAGAGGATCCGAGTCCCTGGGTCTGAGACCCCACTGAGCTGGAAAAGGGCTGAGGTGGCAGCTGGGAACATGGGATCACCAAACCAACCTGGAGTTTGAGAGCTCTGCGGTCTGGGGTTTCCATTTAGACCCCTTTCTCAGCAAGGCATAAGGCAAACATTTGCCACCTCCTCTCTGGTTCCACTGAGATCCATCTGGTGTGAAGTTGACTTCACTTTGAAGCCACTCCACCTTTTTTGAGGTGTGGGCAGTGCCAGCAGTGGCCTTCCTTCCCAGGCACACCTTCTGGAGGGCATCTCTGTTGAAAGTGGTTTGGCGAAGGGGAAGATCAAGGGAAGGGCTTTCCTCTGCTCTTCACATTTGTGCAGCTTGTGACTCAGCCCTGTCAGCTCCTTCCCTCATGTTCATCACTTCAGGAACCTTCATCTCTGCCTCGGTGCTTCCCTGGGTGACCCTGACAAACTTCTGTTTCCAGTTCACTTCCCTTTTGCCCTGCTTTCTCCAGAATCATGGTGGCACAGCACTTTTTGGGGGGAGAGGTCCTTTTCAAAGGTGTTTCTTCTGTGTCTGCTTCAACTTGGCTTCCCTGCACAGCTCAGAGGACATCTTGCATTCATCTCACGCTGGCTGTTTTCTCCTGGCCCTCCTTCCTTTCCTGCTCCACCTCCTTCTCTCTTTTGTGCAGGACTTCTTGGACTGTTCCTGGTTTGCTTTACGGATGTACCCAAGTAAGCATGTGCAGGGTCCCTCTTTCAGTAGTCCATGAAACATTAGAGGTTCACTCTGCTTGCTTTTCTTTCCATTTTTCTGGGAAAACGCCTGCCCCTGGCCTGTACACAGTTGGGGCAGCAGCATTTTTCATGTGTCCCCCCTTAGACATTCTCTCAGCTGAGGTAGAAAGATATCTCATATCTCCAAAGTAAGCTAGAGACATGCACTCCATAGATGTATCTTTTTCCTGCCAGCCAGTACACTACATAGCTTAAGAGGACCCAAAGTCATTACCTGCTTTCCTGTTAGTCTCCTAAGGGATAGGTTTGGAAAAGCTTTTTCCCCTCACCCTCTTCTTTTGCAAGTGATCTGCTCTGCAGGGGGGAAAAAAACCCAACATGGTCTGGATTTTGTTTGTGCTAGGAGTTTCCTTTTCACTGCTTTCAACTCTTGTGTGTGTGCAGGTGACCAGACCTCCTTCCGAGTTCAGGTTCGGCAAGTGGAGGACTATCCTGTGGACCTCTACTACCTAATGGATCTCTCCCTGTCCATGAATGATGACCTAGATAATATTCGCAATCTGGGGACCAAGCTGGCTGAAGAGATGCGAAAGCTCACTAGCAATTTCCGACTGGGGTTTGGCTCTTTTGTGGACAAAAATATTTCTCCTTTCTCCTACACGGCACCAAGATACCAAAACAATCCCTGCATTGGGTAAGTGGTAGGTGTACCCCAAAGGGACAAGCACTGTGTTTGCACAGAGCCTGGCTGCAATCTTCTCTTCCTATTCTTTCTTTAAATAATGAACTACATTTAAGCTCTGGCTTTTGGGAATGCTGGTTAGCCATGGCTGTCACTGTGGTGCTCCAAAGGGATTCAAAATAGGACAGCTTCCAATTTTGCATTGGCTGTTGGGTGATCTCTGCATCTATAGGTGGAAACTGTTCTATCAGGAGCCTGAAGCTATTTTTAAGTACCTGAAGAGGATGCAGGCTTTTTAACAGGCTTTAAGAAAAAGGAGTAAGAGCCAGAAATTCCTGATTTCTGTTCCTAGCTCTGAGTCATAGTTTGGCTTTGAGTAAATCAATTAAGCTCTTTGTCTCCATTTTACAGATAAGGAGACCAAGGTAGCATAAGTCCTTCCCAACAGAAGTGTTTGGGGGAAGTAAGATTTGTGACAGCCTGGAGTTCTTGTAATGTGTTTTGAAGACGTCAGGCAGGTTTTTTTCATCTTTATTTCTGTGGAAGGAAAGCAGACTGGCAGTTGCAAAAGACACAGATGATGTGGCTTGCTTTGCAGTCATATCAGAGCTTTCTTCCTTTTGTAGTGCCTTTGCTAGAGTCTTTTAATTTGATTTTAACTGTTGGAGTTGAGATCAAAACCATTGAACTGGAAATTATGCTGGAGTGAAACTGAGTGTAGTGAGGGATGTTCAGACTCAGATGGGTTTGGCTGTTGGCATGAAAGGATGGATACAGCAGCCAGTGCCCTTCTGGGAGAATGTCACTGTTATCACTTACCCCCGTGGTCCCCATCTTCACCTTATCCATCACTGGGTGCTTTCTAGTCATTAAGGACAGAAGGTTAGCACTTTTGAGGCATTCGTGGATACTTACATTGCAAGACCACCATACAAATGGATGACAAGCTCTGCAAACATGCATCCTTTAAGTTTTCCATATGAGAGATGGATTAAAGAGAGCTTTCATCAGCTGTGAGGTTTCTAGGCCAACTTTTGGCATTGACCAAGCATTTGGCATTTCACTGCACATTGACTGTCATCCGGACAAAATTATCTGTATTCTTTTTTCACTAGTTCTGTCCAGAGATGAAAATCAAATGGATTTTAACACTGAAAACTCATGCTTTGGCCATGAAGCACAGCCAAAAGTGAACATGCTGACTGAGCTGGGGAGGTGGCTCTGCCACCATGGCACCATACAATATGCTCTTTGTAGCTCTTTCCCCTCAGAAATTTGGCATGGCTTCAGAGGGGTGCTCTCAGTCATCTGTGTCATCCTCAGTCTCCATCACCCACTCATGTTGCTTGTGGACTGGGGACAGGATTTTTCTCTAGCTGGAGAAATGTTGGAAACTTTAGCTGGTGTGTGATTTAATTGAAGTGACATGGCTTTTGCCAAGTGAAATGTACGGGAGGGGAGGGGTGGAAGAGGAGAAGAAGATGGAGCTGGACACCTTTACAGCAAGGCATTCCTGAAACTGCTGATGCCCTTTCATCAACGGCATCCAGAGCTGTTGCCTAGCTTTTCCCACCATCATCAGGCTATCTGCATGTCCTTTTGGTTTTACCCGCTTTGGTTGTTTTTGTGTTCATGGGTTAAATTAAGCCAGCCTGGTTCTGGGAAACCATTTAGGAAGGATTGCTCAAGGCAGCTCATCTGGTGGGTGCCCCCTTCCAGTTGCTTTCTGTTTCCTCTTCATCCCAACCAGGGATGCTGGCTCCTGTGGAGTTGCCTTCCCTGCCCGCTCTGCAGGCAGGTTGGTTGCTGCTGCCAGGTGGCTGGCTGATGTGGCAGTGAGGTGCATTGTCAGGTGTGGGTATGTCTGCAGATATTTCTAGTGTCAGAACAGAGTTCACCCAGTAGCCTGCTCACATCTAAGAAAAGCTCCGAGTAAACATGAGCCAAGGTGGGTGTGTTTTGCCCCTGGTCCAGGCTCTCTCCTCCTCCTCCTCCTCCTCATGTGATGGCTGTTCTGCGGGTCTGGGTGGTGTGTGGTCCTGTTTTTATGCGGGGTCTGGCTGGGATCTCTTGTGCCTCCTCCTCCATCTCACCCCAGCTTGCTGCTCGCCCATGCTTGTGGCTCAGCATACTGACTGGGACCTCCCAGGGAGCCAGGACGTGGCCTCTCACAGCTATGCTGTCATTCAAGAGAGATAATATGAAGGAAATAAACACCAAATTTTAAAAGATAAGGAAGGCAGAGGTATTGACTGAACACCTAATTGTCCATTGATCTGCGATATGACTTTTGGAGGTTACAGCCTGAGATAACCCACCCACACTACTGTGTGCCCTTGTGTAGTCACTCAGATATCCACTGTCTGTCCTGCTGCTGCCTGCAGCTTCTGCCAGCTAATCTGGAGTGTAAAACAAACAAAAAAGGATTAAATTATACATTTTTATGGGAGGTGGGACCCTATAGCATGTCAGTGTTTTCTTTCTGCACCAGGGCTCTGGCAAACAGAGCACCCAGATGTATCTTACAGGTTACGGGCTGCTTGCTGAGACCCTGCAGTGCAGGGGTTTCAGACATCGCAAACTCCTTGCTTCAGCCCTGGGTGTGAGCAGGATGCAAGTCTGAACACAGAGCTGATCACAAGGGATGGCTCTAATTGCCAGCCACTCCTGGGGCAGTGGGACCTGCCCCGTGGTTAGGTGTGTTCATGGCTGTGCATGTGGAAATCCCTGCTCTGGGATCCCTTATGAGGGATTTGAGTTCCCAGCAGCAGTAAATCTTAAATACTCCTTTGTGTAAAAAGCTTCTTACAACTTACCCCTAGTGGGTCATGTGTCAGCAGAGGCCTTTAATTGTTCTCCAGGTTTTATCTTTGAAGATAAGAGTGAACTAGTGCTTGCCCAACTCCTTTTTAAACACATTTTTTTCTTAACCCTTCTTGTTCCTCTCCCTTGCACACACTCACTGATTTCCCACACCACAGGAGCTGCTCTGCTGAGCACTCCCGGCCATGTGGTGAGCACCAAAGTTGCGTCCTGATAGTTTTGTATGGAAAAAGCTTTCCTGGTAGCCTGCCGAAGCATTTCTCTGCCTTAGGTGCCACTTGTGCCTTTCTGCTCCAGTGGTGCTCTGGAAAGCAGAGATGGTGTTTGCTCACCAGCTTGCAGGAAGAGTGGGAGGATGCAGGAGTTGGTGTTAGTTATTAACACATCTTGTGTTAGGCAATTGCCACATGCCCAGTGACGTGTAGTGGGTGAGGGGTGGCGTGTATTGCTAAGAAAACTGGATGACAGAGTGAAAATGCATATTGAATATAGGGGAAAAGTAGCTATCAGCAGTGATGCTCCTGCGTGGTGCCCTTTGACACCAGCCCACTGGTTCTGCAGGTGTGGGGCACGGCTCACACCACCCTCCCGGGCTGCTGAGGAGGGTGTCTCTGACAAAACACACCCTCCACATCACTGTGGGTCACATCCTGCACTGCAGATTCCCAGTGTGAAAACCGCTTTAAGGGTGCAGAAACTGCAGAGCTGCATGAGCCAGGGTGGGCTGGTGTGTGGTCTCCACTCACACCTTACATGGAGAGATGTTCAGTCCTGGTGAGATCTTTGGAAACTTCAGCTGTTCAAAGCCTCTGGGGGAAAACAAACAAATAAACAAACAAACAAACAAACAAAAGGGCTCCGCTGTAGGGTTTTTCAGATAAATAGCCAGAAATTGAAGTGTCGAAAATATGAAGCCTTGTGAAAGTATTCTACCTTTCTGAACATGTTTGGAGACCAACATGGTAGAGCTGGTGACTTCTGCAGCTCTTGGTTGCTGGTGTGGTTCCTCCCAGCTGATCACTCCTCTGTTCCTCCTGCAGTTACAAGCTGTTCCCCAGCTGTGTCCCATCCTTTGGCTTCCGCCACCTCTTGTCCCTAACGGATAAAGTCGACCGTTTCAATGAAGAAGTTCAGAAACAGAAAGTTTCCCGCAACCGTGATGCTCCAGAGGGTGGTTTCGATGCAATTTTGCAGGCTGCTGTGTGCAAGGTGAGTTGCTCTGATTTCTGGGGTTTTAAAGCAGAGCAAAAGAGGAGGAGGTTTCTTCTGCTCTGTTCTTGGACCAGGGTAAAGCTTCAGTATGCCATTTCCTGGAAGTAACTACTAAATTTTTCTTGCAGAAACCATGAAAAATGCCTTGAAAAGGCTATTGTTTTTGTATGCTTTGTCCACGAACATCCAAAGAATGTTTTTCTAGTTTAAAGAGGTAAAAATGGAGCTTTTGAAAATGCAAATTTAGGGCTGAGATTTTGTCACATGGTTAGACTTGTAGGTGCTGATCAAATGACAAAATCCTTTAAGATTCATGTACACTTGTGTGCAACAGCACTGTGTGTTGGCTCAATGCATTTCTTAAGTGTGTGTCAAACACGTCTTGCAGCAGTTGACCCATGTTGAGGGTTGGAGGTGGTTCCTACTGCTTGTACCTGCCCGCTTTCTGTGTGGAGCTGGATGATCCCACCTCTGGGTGCTGATAGCCTGCTCTCCCTCTTTGTCAGCAAAACAGGAGCTGTTAGCAGTAATTAAAGACAGAGTTCATTAGCTTGGTGCCATGTTAGCCATGTCCTTAGGGGTTTTGGAGATGTTCACTTGAAGATCTTTCTGGAACAATTAGGTAGGCTGCTCCATATCCCTTTATGTATCAGGGATGGAAGTGTTTCCTTCTCCTCTGCCATGTGGCTGAGCTTCACCAGGGACGACTCCAGTTGTCTTTTCCCCTTTTGACATGCAGTTCGGATTTTGTTTGCTCCAGTCTTGCATATTCCTTTGGTTGAGTGTGTTTTCTTCTGGGTCTGGATTCTGCGAGCCAGGAGATAGGCATAATCTGCAGGAGTGATGGGATGCAGGCTTGTGGGAAATGAGATCTGGGTTGGTTTCATTTATGCTTCATGCTTTCAGCAGGACTGAACCTGCCTCATCGGATCTGATGGCACCCAACAGTCGTCTTCCCTCTCCCATCCTGGCACAAGATGATGTTGACACAACTACAGTGCTGCTCCCAATACTCGTCTGGGCATAAAGTGCTTCTCAGTTTTGGAGAGATGGCTCTCATGGTTAGAGCAGATATATCTCAGGGTGGTGACTCAGTTGTGCCACCCACCGTGGGGTTTTTTGCAGTCTCTTCCACCACTTTATTGCAAAAATGGGACAATGTTTCCCTACAGTGCAGAAATACTGCAGTGTGTATCACAAGGGCTCATTTTGGAGGTGTTGGTGGAAGGCAGGAGACCTGCAAGATATTTCCTGCACATTTGTGCCAGTCTCAAACTGTTGGTAAGGACCAAAATCTTTAACTGTCATTCTTGAGTGTACAGCCTGGTCCCTTCTGTATTCAGAAAGTGAATTTAGTTGCTGGCACCATCTAAATTTCAGGACTGAGCAACATCTAGGAAGAGTGAGCAGAGGTGTGTGTGTGCACTTACATGGCTCTTGGCATGATGTGGCAGGTCATGACAGAGGAATTTCTGCAGCCGCAGCAGTTAATTAATTGCTGGAGCTCAGGTGTGGGAACGAAAGTGCATGGGACCGGTGTGCAAGGCAGGAGAACCGGCTGCACCATAACTCACGCTGCCTTGGCAGCCCCTTGCTGTGGGTGGAGCAGCTGCCTGCTGATTGCAGGCATGAGCAGCAAAGGCTTTGTCTGACCAGAGTTAAAACGGCCAAAATTTTGGGCCAACTGACTGACCTCCTAAGTTCTGTAACCGAAATGGGAGCTTAGTGATTAATTTCCCTTGAGCCGGCCGTGGCTGTGGGTTGTGGTGGGTTTAGCACTGTCGAGGCGAGTGAAAGTCACAGACATCTGGGGTGGCAGTGGAGTTCTGCTTCCTGATGAGGATGCTCTTTGCTGCAATGAACGGTGCTTTGTATCCAGCTGTGATTAATGAAGTATTGTGGGGACTAAACCCTACACAGACAGTAGTTTCTAGTAACTCAGGAGCTATTTTCCCCCAGTGCAGGGAGAGCAGCATACAGACACCTTGGTGACTTCTGAAGTGGGTTTCCTTATCATGACTGTGGTACCTCATTGCATCTCGCTGGCATCCTCCATATTTTTCCAGTTTTCACCCTCTACCATATTCAAATCTCAAGATTTGGGGCAGTCATGTCCTGAGAAAGCCCCCTGACTTCAGGGTAATGCAGCATATTGACCATGGAGTACCTTGTGCTTAGCAGCAGAGTCTGTGACATCAGTCCTGGGGAGAGCTGGGCATGGCATGGCAGAGCCTTGCTGTTTCCAAGCCACAGTGTCCAAGTGTGGTCTTCTCCTCCCCTTCAAGTGCTGAGGTGTCAGAAACAATACCTACTCTGTAGACTAGGTATTTTTATACTGTAATTCATATCAAGCATTTCTTCTGCATGAGGTGTCTAAGAGCTCTGTAACACTCAAGTCATTTTTTGGCCTGGTTTTCAACCCAAGGAGTGGGGGAAAGTTTGTATAGCTAATACAGACTAATGAGCAGGCCCAGAGTTTGGCTCCTTTCTGAAAGATGAAGATATGGTAAATGTTATTCTAGAGGCAATGAAAGAGCCAGAGACAATAAGCCTTTATCCTGATGCTAAAATGGCAAGCCAGGAATATTAATCAACCTTCTGTAATTACATTTTCCATTTGCAGTATTTTGGTTTTCTGCCATTTTTAAGTGCAAGCATCATATGGCTTGGTGTTATGTATAAGTTTCAGATCTTATATACTAAGATGCAGCAAAGAGATAATGCTGGATTAAGAAATAATATGTCTTTTGAAATTGTTTTGATTAGTGCTTACTAGACACTGGTACATGGAGATGGCCAAGAAGTCTGGGAGACACTGAGGTGCCTTTCAGAGCTATGCAAAACAAAGGAGGTTTGGGGTTTTAATCTCTAGGCATACTTGTCTTGCACCTATATCTTTCTTGCTTGCAAAAAGTCTGCACTGGAAACTGGTGGGTTTTTAGACAACTGATGAATCCAGGGGGATCTCCTGGCAGTTGATGTCTTGACAATAGAACCATTTTTATTCGGTGCTCAAAGCATAAATTTATATATTTATGTCAGGCTTGGAAATACTGATGCAGGGGTTTGTAGCCTTTTCAATAGGATTTGGAGGGCTGTGCTGTGCTGAGACAGCTATGGCCATTTTGCCAGTTGCTGTTGGCTGTAAGGAGTGAGAAGCTGGTCTTTTGGGATACGGAAGGCAACTGCAGCTTGTCGTAGGAGGAGGGGCAGGATCCATAGTGTGCCCAGCCATGCGGAGACACGTCTTCCCACTTTGCTTTGGGTCAGGTTCCAACCCTGCTTACAAAATCCTTTATATCCCATGAGGATCAAAAACCAGATGAGGGGGCAGACGTCAGTGCAGGGTTTTTTGTTCAACAGTCCCAGTCCAGTAAAAATAAATGAAAGTCTCTTTGGTTATTTGTTTTAAACAGAGCAGAGTGCTGCTCTGGGTTTCGTGGTGGAAACTGCGTGCAGAAGAGCTGTATTTTCCAGCGCCTGGAAGCCGTTGGCGGAGGCAGCATGAGATGCGGTGGCTCCTTGGTGTGCCGACCTCTCCGGGTACTTTTTCCATAGATCTCCAGCTCTTTCAGTGTGGCGTCAGCACTGGCTTGACCACCCCATCTGAGACACCCTCGTCCAATGCTCCAAGGCATCAAATGCTCTCAGTGCCCAGAAATTGGCATGGAAACTGTTACTTTTAGGAAGCAAGTTCCTGAACTGAGCATCCAAAGCAGTTTTGATATTGTTTATGTGGGAAACAAGCATGTGTCAGAGGCACAGAGAGTTTGCCTGCAAAGGGGTGGTTAGCCCTTGATTTAAAGGTGGGATAGCAGGCAGGTTAACAGCAGCATCACCCCTGAAGTAGCTTTGTAACTGCTGCTTGAATGCAGTGTAGAGCATTTCTGTGGAAATGAAACTCAGATTAATCTTTTTAATCTCTTTGAGAGTTTCTTGGCCTCAATCATTAAAAAAAAAAAATCATCTTTGGATACGTAGAGAAAAGTGAACTGGATGAGCTTCTACCTAGTGGCTGAGTAGACCGAGAACTGCCTCTTGCATTGTTGGAGCTGTAATCACTTTTGGGTTGAGTTCTTAAGAAATTACATTTTGGCATGAAGATTTTGCCTTTTGTCCAGTGGGGTCAGTTCAGTGGAATGGCTCTGGCTTCCCAGAGCAGAAAAGTGCTCATTGCATACTGAGCTGGACTGTAATGTGCTGGTACATGGCAAAGGCTATATGTTGCCAAAGGTTTCTTCCTATGGCCTTATTTGCATTGTGTGGGTCTTTAAAATGCCATTAAAGAAAAAATATCTTCTGCAGTAGGAAGGAAAAAGAAATCTACTCCGGAATGGTGTCCCTGAAGCAAGAGTTATATTTATCGGAACTATCAGCAGGCTTTGGGCAGTGACTCACATTTGGAGGCAAAAATTGCACTGGCAGCCATGATTCCACAGCCTTCTGCCTGCTCTGCCCTCTTGCTCTGTCCACGCCAGCGCTTTCCATAGGAAGCATCTTTGCAGTCAGGCTGCAGCAGTTTGTAGGCTATCATGTTAATATAAAACAAGGCAGATATCAGATTTTGCTGAATAAACTGAGCAGTAAGCTCTGGAGGACTTGGGTATATTCATCTGCACTGTGTTCCCATCAGTAAGCTTTTACCAGCTTTTCCCTCATCCCTTCCCAAGGAATTGTGCTGTGCTGCTCTGAGCTGGGGACGGGCAGGATGCTGGGTGTGTGTGAGGAGGGAAGGCGAGGGGAAGATCTGGGAGATGGGTCTTTCTGGCTCCGGTCTGTGCCGCGGCAGGATCTCTGCCAGGGTTGGCAGGCAGGACCTGAGCCCGCCTGGCTTGGCATGAGCTGGCAGTGGGAGCAGCCAGCAAGCGCAGGGGAGTGTGCTGCAGCACTATGGTTTCCAAAAATTTCCTTTGGGCTGCTCTGTTTCCCTCCACATCCATTTCTACAAACAACCTCAGTGTGCTGTTGTAGGCACAGATCTTCTCAGACTGATGCAAATCTGGAAACCTGTGGAAGCTCCGTGGGAGGGAAACATTATCCAGTAAATGTTATCCCTTTATTTGGAAAAACAATCTATCCCTGCATCTCTCTCCATGGTGAATAATGTCTGGTCCTTGCACAGAATGCCTGTGCATGCACATGGGTGCACCAAAGCCAGCCCTCTCGGGCAGGGACCTCACTGTGTGTCACAGCTCAGAAACAGCCTTTACGAGTGGGTGGTAATGAAACTGCTGAGCAGGGTGGATATTGCAGCTCTCGCTTTTGCCTTGGCCACTCCACAGAGCTGAGGAAATAAGGTCAGATTAAATGTGTGTGGAGGAATTTGGCAGGTCTCCTTTGGCTATAAAAGCAGCTGAAATTCTTATTCTTGGATCTGGGTAGAGAAGGTCTGGTGGACAGTCCACATACCTCCTCATGCCTTTTTAAGTAAGTGTGCTGGAAGGAGATATTGAGAAATGCTAGATGGGCCCCTGACATCTTGTTTTCTTACCAGGATGGGTGGACAGGAGCACGGTGCTCTTCTGGTTAGTGTTAATGGGTCTGCTGCTGGATGGGTGCATGGCTGGGACCCTGTGCAGGGCGAGGGGCAAAGCGTGGGCTTAGCAGGGGCAGACTGGCTGTCTCACGGGTTTTGTTTTCCCCCAGGAAAAGATCGGCTGGCGTAAGGAGGCGTCTCACCTGCTGGTCTTCACAACGGATGACGTGCCCCACATAGCCCTGGATGGGAAGCTGGGAGGGCTGGTGCAGCCCCACGATGGCCAGTGCCACCTGAATGAAGCCAATGAGTACAGCGCGTCCAGCCAGCTGGTGAGGGGGGATATGGGGGCCCAGCCCTTGGAGACCTCGGGGTGTTGGTGGACCTCTCTGGAGACCAGCCACCTCCAACTCCAGCAGCCTTTGGCAAACACACTCCCTGACCAGTGTGGTTTCACCTGATCCTGCAGTTTGCAAATAAAATTTGCAGTTCCCCTTGGGCATCCCCCCACAGTGAATGCTCTGTGATGCTCTAAAGATGAGTTAGGAGTTTAGTGAGTTCTTTCAGGGCTCATTGCAAAGGAGGGAAAAGTAGTTTGGTGTCCTGAAGAGCATTAGACTTTGCCTGAAAAATGCAGAGAAAACATAAAATATGTCATCCTTTTTCTAAAATGCCCAGTGGACTGTCAGCTTTTCCCTGGTGAGGCTGAGTCTACCTTGATGTGGCTACACTAGCAAGCACAACAGGACACTCCCCTTATTCACAGCCTTTGAGCATAATGCTAACGTATGTCTTAGTAATAAATAGACAAACTGGCCCTTTTTAAAAATTTAAACGTAGTGGAGGAAACTTTTGGGGTGAAAGAGCACTTGCCTGCTGCCTCATTATCACATCCTTCTGCAGAAGGGTGCTTTATTCAGCAGACCACAAGCATTATTTATGATTTTTGTTCCTGTATGGATGTCCCCTTGTAACGGGAGGTCTTTCTGGATAAAAGCTAGGATCCTCGGAGAAACCCTCTTTCCACCCACCTAAGCAAGCATATGCATGCTGGAGGACAGTCCCCGTACTGACATGGGGTTATACTGCGGAGCTGGTGGGAGGATGCTGGCTTGGTGTTCCCACATTTAAGTCTTGGACGTTCCCAATCAGCCCTCCAGTCTGCAAGTAAACAAGGTGGTTTTTTCTGATAACAGCACTACAGAAGAAGTCTGGGATTTTAAACTCAAGCTGGTGTCTTGAAAGTGAGCCCTGGTTCATTATTTTGTTGCTTGTAGGTAACTGAAGCAGTATATTCCTCCTATCCTCTCTGTCTGGGAAGCCTGCAGAATTAAAGAGCTTATTGTAATCTCTTTATGGTTCCAGTATGCAGAAAGAGCAGGCAATGGATATTTCCTCTTTGTAAGAAAAATCATACATTTCCATTTACTCCAGTTCTAGATTTCTCTGCCTCACAACCTTGGAGACAGCAGCCAGCTTATTACACACGTGCATCTGCTGATGGCAAAGCAGAAAGAGGAAAGAAATCCAGCATTTCAGGTGTTGCTACAGCTAATGATGTTGTTGGTCATAGATTCTAGTGAAAGGTGCAGCAGAAATATTTAAGGGATGACAGAATTTCTGCGAATTCAGTTGGAATTGTGCTGATATGTGAGGGACTTCATCCCCAGACAAAACATGCCACGTTTCTGGAACGAATTTTGCTGTTGGGAGAAGAGCAATAAAATTGGTCTGTTCCTACGTTACTCATCGGTCTTTCTGCCATTTTTATGCCCCTAGGATTACCCTTCCCTGGCACTTCTTGGGGAGAAACTCGCTGAAAACAATATCCACCTGATTTTTGCTGTTACAAAAAGTCATTACGTCCTGTACAAGGTAAGTGCTGCTGAGCCACCTGGGCCGGGGGGAGATTTAAATGCCTCTTGAAAGCACCTTCCAGCCGGCACTGTGGAGGCAGCCACAAGCGCACATGATGTGCAGTCACCAGCGTGCATGCACGTGGCCGCGTGCTGCCTGTGGCGCTGGCAGGGGCAGGCAGATGCACGCAGGCAGGCAAAGCTCAGCCTGCCATCCCTCCCCGCTAGTCCTGTCAGCAAAAAGCACTAAAGCTTCTTAGAGCAAACGGATATATATGTTAGTGAGCATGTGAAGACTTAAAATAGACTCCAGCTTAATCTTGATGTTCGGATGGCTGCCAGCTGTGCAGCATTCGAGAGAGCAGGAACCTGTTCAACCCATTCTGCAGTGACTTAATCCCATTACCTAATCGCGTGCAGTGTTTCTGCCCAGCTGTGTTTTTCCATCACGGAGTCCAGGGCCCCAACATGCCACATACAATTTGAACTCCTTTGCTGTCTCTGCTCTCCCCTCCAAAAGAAAAAGGTGACCTGAACTACAAGGGCTGATCTCTCTTTGGAGCTGCCCCATGGGGTTTTTCTCCTCTGCAGATTCAGGGGAGATGTTTCAGGCAAGGTTGCTTTCAGAAACTTCTGCTCTGGCTCTCAAGGCTTTAGCAAAAACAAAAAGCAGCCACGTTGCTACCGTTGAGATGCTGCTGCTCGTCCACAGAGAGCAGGAGGGCTGATCTCATTCTCCACCCCCTCTCCTGGGGATCTGGTCGGTCCCTCCTTGCCCTCTGCTTTCCTCTCTGCATCTCAGTATTTTCTTTTATTTTCTTTTTTTTTTTATTTTCCAAGAACTTTACTGCCTTGATTCCTGGGACAACAGTGGAGATTTTGCACAAAGACTCCAAGAATATCATCGAGCTGATCGTCAAAGCCTACAACGTAAGTGCATTTTAATACCGCAGCTGTTGTCGTGCAAAGTGCCAAGAGCTTGGCCGGCTCGCCTCCCCCCAGCATGCTCCACCCGGCTTGGCTGCCTCCCTGCCTGGTCCTCCATGCACTACTGGAGCTGGGACATCCACCCTGGCAAGGGGAACAAGGTGTGTGGGGTGGAGAAGGAACACGAGAATACCCAAGGAAGCCTGCGACACAGTTCAACCCACATCTCTCCTGTGCTGAATTACCCTAAAAATACAGTCCTAATCTAAACCAATTCTCTCTCAGACCACCCTACCAGTAGGTAAAATAGTTTATTTTTTCACTATCTGATGTTCAGAGGCCTCCCAATGACATGACCAGGCTCCAGCTAAGGTCGCATCCTTGTGTTGGTCTCCATGCAGCACAAGTTGATCCTCAGCACCCCATGAGCATCACCGTGTCTCTTGAGTCCCAAAGGAGCCCTGCCTATGTGGCGTTGCCAGTGCAGCCTGCCCTGCTGCAATGAGGCCCGTGGAGGACAGCAAAAAACCTGCAGTTGTACTGCTGACCTGATATTGTCCATCTCCATAAAGATCAGGGGAACAGATCAATTAGAAGCAGCTAAATTGCACGTTCATTGGGTAGTTAGTTGACGTTTCTGTTGACTTCTCCTTGAATGCTTATGAGTTGACTCTTTGTGCTCCTGGTTTTTTGCTGGTTTGAAGCTGGACATGGGGATCTGACCCCATAATGGATCAGCCTTCAGGTAGGGTCCTTCATGCACAGGACCTGTGAACACAGCTTTTGGTGGCAGCAAGCTCTTCTTCTTGGTACTATGCTCATTAGTGCAAGGGGGTAAGAAAGGACTTCTTTGGAGGAATTCACACATCCAGAGGTCATGTAGGATTGTGCTGTGCTTTGCATGACTTGTAATGTTCTTCTTTCCTTCCCCCACAGCTCCCTGCAGTTAAAGCAGTATTTGGTTATGCCCTTGGGAAGAGTGCTTCCCATAGCTTCACCCTCTGAGGAAAGGCAATGAGCAGCTAATGCTGCTAACAAGGCCCTGGAGATCCTGCAAAACAAAATCCCAGTTTGTCCCAATGAGGAAGGAGGGTCTTGTGGCTAAGATGCTTGTCTGAGGAGAAAAGGAATGAGTGTTCACTCCACATTGACTTTGCGTGTTGTTTCAGCGCCGTCTCATTAAAACCTCCCTTTGCCTCTGTTTCCCAGCTGTAACATGCATCTGTACCTCTATTTCACCACCCTTCAAGCCTTTGCAGATAGATATATGCTGATGAAAACTGTTGGGAATCTGACGCCCCCACCCCTGCTCCCTCCTTCTCTTTGCTTGTGAGCTTTCCAGTGCAGCTGGCTGGAAACCGCTACGACACTGAGACAGAGGTGCCCCACAGAAGGAGCTGTGTGGGATGATTTGCTGCTGAGACTGGGACTGGTTTCTTGCCTGTTCAGCTGGGTGGTGGGTGAGGGCTGGGACCCGTGGGCATGCTGCCAGGATCTGGCAGCTCCTGCCTCTGCTGTGGGCAGCCTAGGTCCACAGGCAGCCTAGCACCCACACAGCCCATCTCCTCTCGGTAGCTTTGTCTTTTTCCTGAAATGAAGGAGGAAATTCTGACTGAAGGAGAAGCCTAAAATTTATGTTTCCCAAGTAGGAGTGAGCTGTTTTTATTATTCACGGAAAGGAAACTCTGAGCCTGGAGAAACCTTTCAACTGCAACAGGGACCGTTTTCTCCTGTAGGATGTCAGTGGCTGGTGCCCTGGGCCTGTACTCAGCCTCTCCCCTTCAGTGCTTTGGCTGTCTCTGGTCCTCTCTCATCTGTGTCCTTCCACCGATGCATACATCATACTTGCTCGGGGCTTATGTTACTGCCAGGATCCTTTTCCCTCATCTCTTCATCTTCCATCTCCCTTTTTCTTCTCCCCAGCATGCTGCCACCTCTCCTCCATCCCATAGAGTGTGAAGCAAAAGAGAACAGGGACTGCTTTTTTCTCTGCCCTCACTAAGGAAAAAACCCTTCCTCCAAATCTCAACATGCCTGGGAGACAGAAAGGCTTCTATAGGGAGCTGTGCCCTGGCTGTCAAGGCATGAGGGATCTCTGCTCAGGCACATGGGCTGTGTTTGGACTGTAGGGAGCAAATGGGATGCTGGTTTAAAAATCGCTTTCCTAAGCCCAGTCTAGGCAGGTTTTGGATCTATTTCTCATTACACCACCAATGGGTTTCCTGTGGCAGGTAGCCTTCACATCAGCCATCCCTGGAGCCACTGCCAGTTCAGAATTTCCTTATTTTCACACTGAAATTATCCATTCTTTGAATTCCCCTGGGCTATAGCAGGCAGCTTTATTTCAAGCAGAGATGTTGCTCCATCTCAGGGCCAGGTCCTTCCTTTTGGTTTCTCTAGCATCCTCCCCTCGGCCCTGAAAGCACAGCGGGCTTGGTGGCCACCCAGCAACACCACAGCAAAATCCTGCAGTTGCCCTTAGTGGTGGCTGTAGTGCTGTGAGAAGGTGTTGCTGTGTAACAGTGCAAAGTGGCTAATAATAGTAGCATTATAATTAGGCTAATAGCATTACTATATAGAGCTAATAAGAGATCTTGACATCTGTCTAAGAACATAGGAAGAGTCCACGCAAGGTCATACCCAGGTATGCCTGGTATCCTGTCTTCTGGCGTGTCCCAGATGAGATTCTCTGGGCAGGAAGATGGGAGAGTGTATCAGTGTGACAGCTAATTTCTACAGGATAATTCTGAGCAGAACAGTATGCTCAGCTTTACCGGCACACGGAGCATTCAGCTCACAGGTAGTGGATGCTCTCTACATTCCAAAATGCCACCCCATGAACGGCTCCTCTGTTACAGCAGAGAGATGGGAAATTATTCCTTTCTTTCCTCAAGGGCTGTTTAGATTCATGCAGCCAAAACTCATGTATTTCCTGCATGGTTCCAAAAGCGTTAGCTCTTTGCTGGCGTGTGAATTCTGGTTTTATTACATGGACTGGCAAGAGGTCTGAATTAGCACTTTTCCTTAATCTGTCCACTTTGGTGAGGGTTGGGAACAAGGGGCAGAGGGATGGAGCTGCAAGCTGGCCTTGCAGAATGAATATAGTTGTATAAAAAGCTCCATTTTGAAAACCTTTGTCATTTTTGGACACCACTCACAAAAAGTCAGTTCCAACCATTGGAAGAATTAAACAAAACAATGTCATTCCAAATTAATACTTATAAACTTCATGTTGTTTTGATTTAAGGAGTCTGTGTATGCAGCAGAGCAAAGAGATGAGAAGCAGAAGAAAGGGGTTAGGAGCATACCAAAGCCTCACTGATGGAAAACGTTTTTCACTTTGAAAAGTTTCACAAAGAAAGAGAATTTTCATTTATTTTTTCCCATGGTGGCATTTTCAGCTGACACATCTGAAAGGGTACTTTTTGTCTGTCATTTTCTCCTAAAAGGGAAGATACATTTTGCTGACCAGTTGGGTGAAATCAACAAAGCAGGACAGAGTTAGTGCAGTTTTACACCTTCTCTATGCTGTCACAGGACATCACAGGACAACTGCCAGTGGAGAATCAGGCTTTGCGCTTTGCTGAAGGGGGGGTTTATGGGGAGGAGGAGGTGCAGATGTGTGTGTGAGGGTCTGATGTTCAGCTTGGAGATGCTCCATTTGTGGTTGAGAATGTTTTCTTTCTTTTGCTTGTGCATCTGTATCTTTTCAATGCTAGCTACAGTGGTCAACATACCTGTCCTAGATGGTACAAGCCACCTGCAGGGGTTGTAGGCTCGAGTCTGGTTGCATTTATCAGACGTCTCCTGAGCTGGTTAAGTCAAACCCAAATGTCAGTGTGTGTGTAGGGGTGATTTTTTTCCATATAGGTGCAGAGATGTCCTAGCCACCCCCTGGAAACATCAGGAGAAGAAACCAAACCAGAAGAAACTCACCCACCTTTGGGAACTGACAGTTTGCTTTCCCATTGTGTTCTAGAGTATTCGGTCCAAGGTGGAGCTCACAGTCTGGGACAGCCCTGAGGACATTGGCTTGACCTTCACTGCCACGTGTCAGGATGGGTTGTCCTATCCTGGGCTCAGAAAGTGTGGGGATCTCAAAATAGGAGATACGGTGAGTCTGTTTTCCGGTCTGTCCCCTGGAGAGGCTGTTTCACCCTCTGTGCAGCTATTTACCTCTCTCGATGAGTGGTCTAGGGCAATAGAAAACAGCTTTGCTCATCTTGCTCTACTCTCCTCATGCTGCACCACATGAATATAGAAACCCATGGAGAGTGGCTCTGCTGGAAGTGTCTCTGGGTGGTATAGGTCAGCCCAAGGTCAGCTGTAAGGAAAGAGGTAGTACAGGCATCTTGTGTACAGTAGCCTGAGCCAAAAGGTCTCAATCAGGCAGGAGGATGCAATAGTCAGGAATAGGCTTTTTTTTCCCCCTATAATTCCAGATATTCACATCACACTCTTACCTGCGAAATTTTTATTGCTGTGGTCTGCTGGTCTTTTCCTGGTCCATTAAATAGTCAAGGTTTTCTTGTTATTGTTTTAGCATCCTGGCTTGTATCAGAAATAGTGTGTCCAGCAGGACCAGAGAAGTAATTGTACCCCTCTACTTGGCACTGGTGAGGCCACACCTTGAATACTGTCTTCAGTTTTGGGCCCCTCACTACAAGACATTGATGTGCTGGAGCATGTCCAGAGAAAAGTAACAAGGCTGGCGAAGGGTCTAGAGCACAAGTCTTATGTAGAGTGGCTGAGGGAACTGGGGGTGTTTAACCTTGAGAAAAGGAGGGTGAGGGGAGACCTTATTGCTCTCTACAACTATTTGAAAGGAGGTTGTAGTGAGGTGAATGTTGGTCTCTTTTTCCAAGTAACAAGCAATAGAACAAGAGGAAATGGCCTCAATTGTGCCAGGGGTGGTTTAGACTGGATATTAGGAAAAATTTCTTCACTGAAAGGGTTGTCAAGCATTGGAACAGGCTGCCCAGGGCAGTGGTTGAGTCACCATCCCTGGAGGTATTTAAAAGACGTGTAGATGTGGCACTTAGGGACATGGTTTAGTCGTGGACTTGGCAATTGGACTTGATGATTTTAAGGGTCTTTTCCAACCTAAATGATTCGGTAATTCTATGATTCTAATAAAAACTTTTCTTTCCTGGAGTGAAGAGGTCATGGTAAACTTCAGATGTATTGCAAAAAAAGACAGGGTGCTCGGAAGGGCAGCAAGCCTCCTCTTGTGTGTTGAGTTCCTAGGGTTATTGGATGGCAGCATAGACTAAAGGTATAGTTTGCCCCTTAATGTTAACAGTATACATGGCATAATCCACCCTGGGCTTTTTTATAAAAATCCAGAGAGGCTAAGCTTTGCTTGTTTAAACTGAATATTGATATAGATAAATGAGTTGCTGGGCAGGAGGGCTCAAACCAGTGGGGAACCCTCTCTCCTCCAGGCTTTTGCTATGAAGACGCGGGTGCAGGTTCATTAGCAGCCTGATTGCCTTATTTGAGAAGAGTCACTCTGCAAACATACCAGAGCTCTAAGCGCTGAGGCATATAAAAATAGTCTGAAAGAGTCAACAGTAGCTGGATTTTTACCCCACCAAATAAGGATCATGTGAAGAGGGCTGGAGCACCTCTCCTATGAAGACAGGCTGAGAGGTGGGGTTGTTCAGCCCGGAGAAGAGAAGTCTCTGGGGAGACCTTATAGCAGCCTTCCAGTACTTCAAGGGGCTACAGGGAAGGTGGGGAGGGACTTTTTACAAGGGCATGTAGCAATAGGGCAAGGGGTAATGGATTTAAACTGAAAGAGGGTACATTTAGATGACATGTGGCGAGGCCCTGGCACAGGTTGCCCAGAGAAGCTGTGGCTGCCCCCTCCCTGGCAGTGTCCAAGGCCAGGTTGGACGGGGCTCTGAGCAACCTGGGCTAGTGGAAGGTGTCCCTGCCCATGGCAGGGGGTTGGAACTGGATGATCTTTAAAGTCCCTTCCAACCCAAACCATTCTGTGATTCTATTCTATCAAGTGTTAAAAAGGGAGGTGGCCTCTGCTTTTTTAGCTGACCTTACTGGATCTCTGGTGGGCAGGTGAAAGCAATCCCTATAGCATTGCCATGCTAGTCACATGCCCTTCTTGTTCCCACAGCAAAACCCGAGCCCCCAAGGTAACACTATTAATCTGGTGATTGATCCTGTGCTCAGGGCTTTAGCATGAGCAGGAAGGTCACTCCAGCCACGGCAGCTCATGCTGTAAAGGGGTTTGGCAGTGGGTGCAGCAGAGAGCTGACACTGGTACCTCTCCCATTTTAGTGCACCCAAGTAAAGCGGTGCCTGTGTAGGCAGATGTGCTACAGGATCGTGGGGGTCCCATCCCTCCATCCCCTCTTGTTCAGCTGTTCTCTGTCCCATTGCTGCCATGTGGATCAAGATCTGACTCCTGCTAAGAAAGTTTTCCTCAAAGAGAATAATGCTGGCACTGGGTTCTAATCTGCTGGGGTTTAGTCCTAGGGCCTGGGTGTCAGCAGGTGAAAGGGAGCAGGATTACCCTGATCCCCTTATCTCCCTTTCTGATCTCCTTCTCCTCTGTAATTTGAGTTTGTTGCCTAATTGCTTCAGGCCTTGGAAATGGGAGGGGGTCAAGGGAGGTTTCCCTGGAGGTGCAGCTCTCCGAGCTGGAGGTTGCTGCTGTGCCACATCTGCATGTGACCCCTTGGTATGTGGGACAACGCAGGCAGTGGGAGCTCAAGGTGTCCCCAAATGTCTGGAAAAAAATCATTCCCTCCTGATGCCTAGGAAAGGGGCTTGTTTTCTTGAAATAAGGTTAATCCTCTTTGCTAAGCAGCAGCTCTGGGCAGTGCTGGCTTGCCCAAGAACCCCACCAAATAGGAGGATTAAATTGGGCAAACAGCCATAGGACTGTCTTGATTTTTCTCAAGGAGAAAATGAGTAGGAGGATGATGTGTAACCATATAATGATGTATAACACTTCTGAATCCAGTCTTAATAGAAGCATCCATCGAAAACGGCCTGTTAGCAGCATGCTGAAAGCTTGAGACTGCGTGACTGATGTACATCTCTATGTGCAGATCAGGATCCCCATAAAACCTTCTAAATCATGATCTTGTAGGCAGCTTGAGCCCTTGTGCTGGATTAGATCCTTCATAGTGCTTGGTTTCAGCAGAGTTTATTATTTTTAATAGCATGAAACCCAGGCTATTTGCTAGAGTTTTGCCCTGTTTATTCCATGGGAATAGTCAGATTCCTTCCCGCTTCTCCAGTGGTCCCTGATGGGAAAAAATACTGTTAATGGCTGACAGTAAAGAGTTTTAAAATGTTAAGGATGCCAAACCCCTTCTGGTACTGACAGATGTCGGTGCATTGAGCTGCAGATGCCCTCGCTAGATGGGCAATTATTTTGGGGTTTTTTGCACACCTGGGAGTAAAGCTCTTTGTGCTGAGTGTGGCTCTACTCTGGGGAATTGCTCCATGGCTTTTCCTCGGGACATTTGCCTTTCTCTCCTGCCTTCCTTTCTGGGATGCCTTGGTGGCCATTCTGGAGCCATGTGTGTTAATTTACATCTCACCCTGCCCCCCTAGGTTTCCTTCGAGGTGGCCGTGGAGGCACGGAGCTGCCCCGCTGAGGACACCTCCCACGCCTTCACCATCAAGCCAGCCGGCTTTCGGGACACACTGGAGGTGTCGGTGACCTACAGCTGCCTCTGCGGCTGCACCGGCCGTGCCGCCCCGGCCAGCGGCAAGTGCAGCGGCAATGGGACCTACGCCTGCGGGCTCTGCGAGTGTGACGCTGGCTACCTGGGGGCCCGGTGCGAGTGCGAGGAGGGTGCCAGCGGGGACATGCACCACGCCATGTGCCGGGAAGCGGAGGGCAAACCTCTCTGCAGCGGGAGAGGGGAGTGCAGCTGCAACCAGTGCCTCTGCTACGAGAGCGAGTTCGGAAACATCTACGGGCCCTTCTGCGAGTGCGACGACTTCTCCTGTGCCAGGTACAAGGGAGTCCTCTGCTCAGGTAGGAGCTTTTCCTCCCTCGCGCCCTCTGCATCGTGGGGATGGGGAAATCACCCTGAAATGGGGAAGGCTGCTGGGCTGGTGTGTGCAGGGCGTGCGAGGGGCTGCACCTGTCCCGCCTGCCAAAATCTGCCCTGTTTCTGGATCTGCGCTCCCTTTCTTTTTCTGATGGAAAAAAGAAGGGAGAGGTTTCAGTGCATCCACACTAATGAGCCAAAAGTGCACTATCCCCATCAGAACTGAGTTTCCAGCATTAAAGGCTCTCTCCTTACAGGCTTGTCCTCTGCCCAGGTCCCACAGTGGTGAGCAGAGGCTTGGCTTTGGTGGTGTTACTTTGATGTAACCATGCACATTTCTTGCACACTGAAATATATTCCTAGGAAAGAATAAGCCAGCACAGGCTCGCATCCTCTGAAGCTTTTTGGTGTCTTCTTCAGTTGGATTTCTTCTACGTGTGCGATCCTTACTTGCGAAGGCAGAAATATCTCTTTTTTTAAAGATGAAGCATTTGAAATAATCCCCTGGTGCAGCACAGGTGAAAGGAAAGGTTGTGTCTTGGCCTGTTACTTATTAGAGAAAATCTGTGTTAAAGATTCCTAAAGGTATTTTATGTATAGATTTTTCTGCCCACTGGGAAAGCAAGTCATTCACTGGGAAAGATGTAGCCAGTCATCTTTGCTTAAGCAAAAATAGAGGAGTTATTTAGCTCTGTTTGCTAAAATGGCTTTAATTCCTTGTCAATTTGAGGTCACATAATTTACCTTGTACATAATTGCCTGGATTAGCCTTCAGACCTAATTCCCACAGTAGGAGCTGTGCAAAAGGTTATTCTTTAAAATTTGCCAGCTTTTAAGCAAGTAAAATGCTTCCTTGACTGAAAATCTGGAACAAAATTTTTGAAACAAGTGTAAGCTTGGAAAAATAGGTATTTTTCATGTTTTCTCTAGGGAAGTGGTGGTTTTTTTCTCCGTTGTTTATCTTGCTGTGCCTTTTTCTGAGCTGGGCAGTAAGTGATGGGGCACGTTTTGGTTGCAAGTTTCTGGCTGTTTGAGATGGTTGTGTTGCTAGGCAGGTAGAGGATGATCATGCTTGTTTTCTTTTAGTTAGTGATGCTTTGGCACTGCTCAATATGGGGCAGGCGATACCCTGCTTTTGGCGCTGCCCTGGGGCTCCCCACTGCAGAGCAGTGAAAAAGGCCAGTACCCCATCCCACAGCGACTGCCCCAGACTGGGAGGGCTGAGGCTCTCCCTACTGATACAGGAGCTGAAAGAGGGATGTGCAAGCACAAAAAAAGTATTTGAAAGTAGATGGGGGGAAAAAAACTCAGCTGTGGAGTAATTAAGAGCAGTACTGCCTGAGGGTTCTCTATATGACCATATTGCTCTGATAGTATCATTCCACCGAAAGAGAGTGTATTTACTAGCAAGCAGGGCAGCAATGCTATAAAGAGAGGGCCAAAGTTGCTGGTATAGTGGTTGGTACTGCAAGAGAAGGACATTTCTTTTCTTAAATTTCCTTTTCATCAGGAGAGCCAGAGCTCTGCCACTCCACAGGAAAGCAAGCTGTGTGTCTTATGTTGCACCTGCTTTCTTCTGTCCCTGTGGAGAGCTTCTTGTGCTGGGAAGAGCAGCATAGCTGGTTTGGGATTTGACAGAATTTTTAAAGGCATTTAAAAGTCCTTTTTATAGCTATGGAAGAAAATAAAAGGGTAGGCTGAGGCCAAGTGGCCTCTTTGCTCCAGGGGTGGGATGGAGTTTGGCATGGCTGCATGGGGCAGGGTGGTTTTCCCTATGCCTCCTGGTATTTCTACTGCTGTTGGTTTGTTGGCTTTTTGTTTTGGGTTTTTTGTTTTGGGTTTTTTGTTTTTTTAATTCCAGCAGTTACGATGCTAAGTCTGAGCTGTAGCAAGTGCTGTGCAATGACACAACATTTTGAAATGGTTTTGTCAGCCCAAGAGGCTTGGGGCTTCACCAGCCCACCAAAAGTGTCTGAGCTTGTGCAGTGGAGCTGTGGCCAAAGCTGCACCTAACAAACAGCCCTCTTCTATACAAGCATCTCTGGTGACTTCCAGCATGCTTCTGTGCTCTCTCCTCCCTACAAATAGGGCCTTCTTGAAAAAGAGTGTGCGTTTAGCTCAGTGCTGAACATCCCATCAGCACATGTAGATTTGCCAGCCAGGGAAGTTTGGGTTGTGCCTTGGGTGCAGGATGTCCCCTGAGGCATGATCACTGCTTTTATTCCTTTAAGGGGGAGAAAGGACAACCTGCCATCCTTCTGTCTTCTCCTGGGCACAATGTCTGTCCATGAAAGGCCACAGCATTCTGGTGCCCACCACTCTTGCAGGCTGAGTCCCATCGTGAGGGGAGACCATCAAGTTTTAGCAAACACAGAAACCAAATAAGCAGTGCATCAGGAGCTGTCATTTTGCTGCAGATTGTTGTCATCTCCATCCTTGGTTGGGAGTTGCTTGGCGTGGACCTGTGAGGGGAACTCATCGCTGTTGTCAAGGGCTTTATTTATACTGTATGAATCTTCTGGTAGTGTAGAAGACACTTAATGCCTCTCGGTGCATTTTGGATGACTGTATTTTGAACAGTGTTTTTCACCCCAGAAGAACCCAACCTCAGTTTTAGCACATGGGCTGTGGTCCTCCCCATTAAATACATTTACACCTGCCCCAGCTGTTGAACAAGATGGTATTGTGAACCTCTGAGTGCCTGTCCTGGACAGAGAAGGTGGGAAAGTAGCCAGTCCAACCCAAGCCCAGGTTTTGGGGAGCACAAGGAGGAAAGCACAGTTTTCCAAGCTGAGAAGTAAAAAATACACACATGCAAACAGATTTGCATGTACATGGCTCTGCTTTTTGCGTGGCACCGTGAGCCCATCATCAGCGAGACTGGGCATTTCTTCCTTTTATGATCTGGAGAAAAGCTGACCCACTGAGTCAGTACCATGACACAGGGCTGGGAGGCAGGTTGTGCTCAGGCATCCCATATTCCTGGTGAAAGCCACAGTAGGATTGAAACAGTCTGAAATGAACTTTGAACTTCTTGTCTCTTGGTACTTAGTCCTTTGGTCAGCAAAAGCGTTTTCATTCTTGGGTCCATTTAAAAATATTGGCACCTTATTTTGTCAGTGTTTGAGAGAAGAGATTGACTGCAGACAGTGCTGCATATGGCTGCTGTCCTTTTGTAGCCCCCTGTGAAGTGGAGAAGCAGATTTTGGGTGGAAGATAGTCTAAAGGAGAAGCAAGTATTTAATTCCTCTTAGTGGGAGGTTTAATGTCCCTCCTGCCTCTGTGAGATGGGGAGGAAAAGGGGTCATTTATAACACGTAAATGTTGATTGAAGTTGCATCCAACCGTTAGTTGATGCCACTTAGTCATTAATAAGTCACATTTGTTCCGCTGCTTCCCAAGTCCAGTCACCAGCTCTAGAGTCCAATTTCTGGAAGGGCCATTGGGGATGGCTTGTAGAAGTGCTCTTTTCCTCCAAAAGAGATGCAACTGTGTTATCCACAGCATCACGCTCCAACAAAGCAGGCAGCTGCTTCCCAAACCCCTGAATGCTTCACTCCCAGTTTTTCTCTGGATGGAGAAGTTGCCCTCTTGCATTGAGGCCTTCGGCACATCGCTCGGGCCTCTACTCTGAACTGTGGGTGGCTGTGGGAGAGAGCCCTCCTGCCTGCAGCCTGCCCTCCTGCCTGCAGCCAGGCTCGGGAAGGGACAGCTGGCTGCGCAGACCAGTGCCTTTTGAACCCCTTGGCTTCCTGCCAGGCAGTTTGACAAAAGAGGAAACATCTCAGCACTAATTGCATTCCTGAAGGTCCCATAAAACTAGGTGGCAAGAAGGAGGAGAGGCCCTGGTGAGGTTGTCACATGTTTGCCTCTAATGAAGAGAGACTGGCTTGCCGGAGGCCAAGCTTCATTAGCTTCAGTGCTGCAGACCTATTTTTTTCTTGGAGAGGGGTGGATGCAGAGTAGTATGGCATCATCTTTACTTTGGTGTCTCTAGAGAAATTTCCTCTTAACTATCACTGCCGTTAGCCAGCTCCCCATGTGGGCGTCATCTCTGCACTCTTCAGCCCAGGGCTGTGGTTGTGCACAGGAACATTACTACTGAAGAGTAAGTAAAGAGCACTTGCCACGCTGCAAGCTGTTTCTCCCCCTAAAACACAAAGGATCTCGTCCCAAAAATCCATACTGCCTGAGCAACACACAGACTGCTAATGTTGGTGCAGCTTTGTGGGATCAGGTCTTTTGTGGTTTTTCTCCATTTTTTTAAGAATTAGACAATAAATCAGATTGATAAACACTTTGCAATTGTAAATCAAACCCTTCAACTTCTCTCTAGCTCTTAAACAGCTGTGAGCATCTTAACTGGCTACAATGACTAAAGCATGGCAAAATGGTGATGCCTTGGAGCGTAGGAGCCAGGAGTCTGGCCTCTCTTGCCAGTACAGGGCTTCCAGTGACAGGAAAAGCTTGGGTCAGCAATAAAGCATTGGGTGTCAAATTTGCAAATACATGCAAGTGTCAGAATCACTTCTGAAATGAGATTTGGGAAGTGACAGCTCATTGAGAATCCATCCCCAGTCGCAGAGAATAGCCAAGCTGATGTGTGATGCAATTCCAGCTGCCTTGCAGAAACCACTTCAAAAACTGCTGAGGACATACAAGTCCTCAGTATTTATTTCTGAATGCTTCCCTTTCTTGGTTTTATTAGGTGGGGAAGCACTGTGAGGTTTTAGCCTGTACTAAGGCCCAGTGAGATAAGGCTTTTCTGTTTGTTTTAACATAGCCTCAAATTATAAATCTCACTCCTGCTTTTGCAATTTGTTTTTGGTGTTCCCCATCCCAGGCACCGTAACAAGTGGTTTGCAGGAGGTCTGGTGGGATGGTAGCTCCAGTGCCAGCACAGCATTGTTTTGGGTTGTGCAATAGAGCCCCATGCTTTGAGAGCAGCACTTAGGTTTGATGGTACCACTGGTGCCTTCACCCTGGGGTTTCTGGCGGGGCCTGTTACCATGCAAATCACTGTGCCCATGGACACATCTTATAGAAATACTTTTTTCTACGCTTACTTTTGTAGTTATTATTCACCTACCCAGTGGTAGTGCCTGCACATAAGATGCTGGTGTGCATCTGAAGACTCAGATGTGAGAACAAAGGTGATCCAGCTTTAACAATTTTTTCTTGTCTTAATTATTTTAATTCCTAGTGTGTAAGCTTTTACCAGAAGCTGCTGTTAAGAAAGAAATGGGTAGTAGTTGATTTATTAACCTCCAAGTTGCAGGTGATGAGTTGAACGTGGTTTGGGGAAGAAGGGCATCTTGCCTGTGCCCACTGCCTGTGGCAATGCCAAGGCGAAGGTGTCATTAAGCAAATGTAGCCCCTGCCAGAAGGGAAGATTGTGGCCTGTGGCAGAAAGAGGATAGGGAACACAGCCTAAACCACATCTGCAATGTTTTCTTTTAAGTCATGTCAAGTCTTGTTATTTTTAGATTTTTGATTTGGGGTATTTTTTATTTAGTTTGTGTAAAAAGGTGGAATTTGAGCACTGCATAGTAAAAAAGGATCTGAAGGGGAGAGACAAAAGGACCATATAATATGTGGAAGTTAAAAATAATCCTTCAGTTGTTGCTAAGTGCTTGTGCAACTGTGAGCCATTCAGCTGTGGAGATGTGACTCCGTCTCTGCGGTGGCTGCCCCACAGGTCACTCCTGATCCGCTCCCTGGTCTGGGGGAGGATGGGGAGCACACGTCTACCAGCATTTTTGAGGCTGTATTTTAGCGACAGAGGATGCAGTGTCAACTCAGGTCCCCATGGTGCAACCTCACAGTGCTGGTTGCTTCATTAGTGGTCCCAGATATTAGCAGGTGGGGGGCTCATGGGGGGCCAGGCAGCAGCTGTGTGTGTTGTCAGGGCTACAGGGCATGCGAGAGCAGTTTGGGGTGAGCTGAACCCACTAAATCCTCTGAGCCAAACCCCTTTTCCATTAGGGTGGGTTATAGGACTGCGAGTGTCTATTTTCCACACCAAAGAGCAGGTAGGGGACAGGGAAATAAAAACCAGCTGATGTTGGGCTGGAAAACAGAAGCATGTTGTCATGCTGTGTGGGGCACAGGGTGACCGTCGCTTCTTCTTAGCAGCCAGCAAATCTGGTTTCAGGCATCTTGCAGTCTTCTGCCTACAGAGCTGCTGCATAGCCCAGGGGGACCTTATGGCCAGAATAAGTAATGAGGAGATGGCACTGTGATAGCATCTCTTTTTTAAGATGTGGTCAAGACTCAGTCAGGCTGCACATTTATCCTAGAGCTTCCTCAAAACCTTTCTCCTTGCTGTATTCCATTCGGCCTTGGCTTTTATTGCCTGCAGAAGCTGCTCAGCCAAAGTCTTTGCCCCGAGACATCTGTGCACCTGAGAAGAAAACATAAAACAAAAATAAAATTCACAAAAAATCCCTGAATAAGACGGGAAAAATAAGCCCCTGACTTGCTGTGTCCTGTAGCAGTGATGAACTGAGACTGGAGTGCCCATGTATGGCATCACTGGTGGGTGGGCATCCCCTCTCCAGCTTACATCCCCTCTCCACCTGTGAAACATTTTGGCTTCAACAAGAATAGACTACAAGCATTTAATGAGAAATTAATCAAATGGGGGACCTCCACTGTCCTCTTCCTTTTTCGAGGTTAAACTGTGAAGCTGGGCATGTTCCACTCTTATCATGTGTATCAGTGTAAAGAAAGGTAAGGTTTAGGTTAACTCCATTTATTCCCATCTTGGGGGTCAGCCTAAAGAAATGTAAGGTGGACCAGGTCAGGTGGGGCAGGGAGGGCTGAGGGCTGTGAAGGGGATTAACTGGAAGAGCAGCCAGCTGAATTCACCTTCATGTGGCTTAGACCAAAGCCATTCTCACCCTGTGTACAAGCTCCCCGAGGATGCTGTTGGCCATGTGTCCAAAGTAATTTGTCTGCATGACAGCATCTGAGTCCCAAATCAGAAAAAACTACTCCTTTTTTTTTTTTTTTTTTCCCAAAGCATGTTTGTATAAAACAGATCTTTTCTGATGTCAGTTGATATTCCTGCTTGACCTTCTGCAGAGTGTGGAGGCTGCAGTGCCACTGCAACATTTTGGGGAAGCAGAGTGCGATTGCTCGAGCGGTGATTTGGAAAATGTTTCCACAGGTGGGGAAGGACCTATGGAGGAGCCTGCTGCTGCCATCATGTGTGGGATGTGGCTTTTGGGTCTCAGTCAGGTGACAGGAGCCGGTGGCCAAGCCCAGGGGTCAGACGAGGCTGCTTCCTGCAGTGCCTTCCCGAAAGGCTGAGTCAGGGCCGTGTTTGGCATGGGGGCAGCGAGCTCTGAGAGCATCTCTTGAAACCTCTTAACTTTTAATGGGGGATGTCACAGAGAAACTGTCTGCTCTTTACACAGCGTGAAGAGGATGAGAAACCACAGGGACGTGTATGAGATGTGCTCACCTGCTGTGCGCAGCCTGCAGTGCCCCACACTTGCATCTTACCACGCGTTGGGGTGGCACCTTCTCTAATGGAAAGCAGGGACGCCCAGCCCTGGGCTCCCAGATAATTCAAAATGGTAGAGAGAGGCTTCCCAGGAGCTGTGCATGCAGCTGGCTGGCATTAGCATCCCTCTTTAGCAGTGTTTGAATTTGCCTTGCAAGCAAGTGGTTCCCAAGTATCAACCACTATTATCTTAGAGGACTGTGGGGAGACAGAGAAATGGGGGCACTCACACTGATGCTTGATGCCTGTCACCATGTGTTAGTGGACTGTTTGTTATTTGATTTGTAACAGAGAAGCCAGAAGGATTTTTATTTAAAACACATCCTCTACCAATGCAGGCTTTTTGGGTCATGCAGACAGGCTTTGGCTCGGGTGCACCCTCCCTTCTCTTGGCAGTCCTAAATCAAGAGAGATGGGCATCCTGTAAACCGCTGTTGTGGAAGGGACCCATCCTTAATGCTGTCCTGCTGGTGCCTGTGCAGCCAACCTCTTGGTCCTGACAGCTCCTTCACTCTTTGCAGGTCTCTCTGCCTTAAGCTACCAAATTCAGCTGTGTGTCCCATGTTGTTCTGGGTGTGCTTATCCCCAGGAGCTGTGGCTCATAGCCCTGGTGAAGAGATGGGCTGAGAGCCAGGTAGGAGATGTTTTGCATCCCAAATTTCATCGTCATGAAGTCTCACGCAAATCCTCAGTGGCCTTTTGGAGGAGCATGGGGGTGACACAGTGCATTTGTTTCTTCACATGTCCAGTCCTGGAAGGCTCTTGAAAACTCCCTGCTGCTTCCCCCCGGGGCACCAACTCCACCCTTCCTCAATCTCTCTCTTCTGCTTCCTCTCCAAATTTATTTTTTCCCCTTTAATCTGGTTTCTGTTCTCTTTCCAGTTTAATCCTAGACATGTGCTGCTCTCCTCCCGGAGCGTGCACATCCCCATCCTTCTCTGTGCCCATTGAAAAGGCTGAAGATCCCAAGGGGTTCAGATGACTTCTGGGCTGGGGCAAATGACATGGGGTGACCCTCACAGACAGGCCATGACCTGCAAAAGCATGGAAAGTGCTTATAGCTGAAGCATGTAAAAATGCCTGGTTGCCCCCCTGACTGCTCTGCTAATGACCTCCCGTGTTACCCAGTGCAGCTGCTGTGTTTCAGGGCAGAAGTGGCTGTATTTCAGTGCAGGTGGGTGGTTCTTAGCTAGAATGCTCTGTACTTAATGTATATGCTCCTCTGGATTTCTTTCACAATAAATAAATTCAGTATTAGGTATTACACCACCAGGCATTACTGTTACAATATTGCCTGTTAAATATTATCAGTTATTTGGGAGTTGGAGTCAATGATCCTTATGGGTCCCTTCCAACACAAGATATTTTATGATATTTGCATGGATTTCTCATGGGAACACACATGATACTTCCATTTATGTTTCTGCTCAGTGCTGTGTTTATTCTTCATCTGCCTGTTTCTGGCAGCAGGTATACCCTGCCTGCCTTTCCTCACGCCAAGGGTTTGTGTTGGTCACACTGAAGCAACAATGGAGTTGGACTTTCTTTCCGCAGCGTATCGTGTATTCCTTCAGTAGCGTTTCCATTCCTGGCATGAAAGGTCAAGGCTGCCTTTTCTTACCCCTCCTTTCCCCTGCCCGGGCCCTCATTGCTGTCAAAGTCTTGCAGCTCTCTCCAAATCTGGCAGCAGCTCCTCGGAGGACCAACCCGCACAGAGTGCTGCTGTTCCTGCCTCTTTTCACTGGGGTTTCTCCTTGGCTTTGAGCGGACCTTTTGCAAGTGTTAATGCATGCTAATGAGGCATTAAATGCCAGGGCAGAATTAAAGAATAAAGAAGTGATGTCTTTGACATCTTTATGGGAGCCAGAACTCCGTCTGTGGGTCTCTGCTCTTAAAGTGGCACAGCGTGTGGGTCACAACCCGAGGTGTCACCTGATGGTGCATGCACATACCCAAATGCCCCTGTCCTGCTGCAGCCACCCCCTCCCATGGCCAGGAAACCCCATACCTCAGAAAATACAAAGCTCCAAAATAAAAACAAGATGAACTTTGAAAACACAGCTCATTGCCCACTTGCTCCCCAAAGAGAGAAGATGGTCTTAGAACAAACTCACTTAAATGATCTGCCTTTATGGCTGACATCCCACTGAGTTTGGAATTTTCATTTGATCCTTCTGATGATAGTAATTAACAGAAATAAACATTTGGAAATGAATACTGTATTTGGGGTTTAGAGGCAGATGAAAGCCTCAAACCAGCAGGTAAGTAAAATTCTGGGTCTCTGCATTTCTTGTTGAAGTGCACTGACAACTTGTGACTTTTTGCTCAGTTTGGCTTAAAAAATTGAGTTTAAATGATTGGCCTGAAAAGGAAATGCAGCACAGGCTGCGGGTTTGTTCTTTCTCTTCTTTTTTTGTCTTATTTTGAATGATATTCTGACTTCTTCCAGCTTCTTTGAGAAAGGAGAAATCTGTTCCAAAACCCTGGACCTTTGGTGAACTTGCATCAGATTATGTGTTTGCATCCAAACACAGAACTGGGCAAGGCTCCCATGGCACTGGATTTTAGAGAAACAATCTCTGCTCCAGAGCCCACTCCTCTTAACGAGGTCCAGCTGAAAGGACATTCAGCCCACTTGGGCTTCAGCAGGGTGGGAATTAGCCTGCTTTTCATTTGAAGGATGGACCTGAACCATAGAATCTGGCCCTGGAGTTCAGGCATTTGGGATCGTGCAGCTTTGTTTCGGAGCCAAGTTTTATTTTAAGAACAAATCTGGAGGGTTTTTTTGGGTGGTAGGAGCCTGCTCAGGCACTGGAGTGGGAGGATGAAGTTTGTCCTTCCTGGAGGCACCAGGCGTCAGTGGAAGGGTTGCAGACTATAGCTTTTCTCAGGCCCTTTATCCACATTTCATCTAACTGCATGCTCCCCATATGTCCCCTTGTGTTTCTGAATATTCCAGAACCTTCATGGTGACAAAAGCTGAAGGCTAAATACAGACTTGTATAAGCAGACCCGGGCAAAGAGATGGGCCAAGAAGTTTATAAGGGGGTTGTTGGACCCATGGGTGTTGGTGTTATCTGGGCAGGGTTGGGAAAGCCAAGTGGAAGCTGCTCTTTGCCAAGCAGTTTTCTTTGTCAGGCTTTCTGGGGAGAGAGGAAACATATTGGGGGAGCTGCACTGAGGGGGTTTTGCGAGTAGGTGTTATCTGCTAGAGGGCCAGAGTTAACTGGAGAGAGGAGCACTGTGGTAGGAGAGGTGTTGGTGCATCCCATGGGACACCCAATAAATGCCTGCATGAGAAGGGGTGTAGGTCGATAGAAAAGGACAGTGGTACAGAGCCCTTTTTGAGTTAGAGGATTGGAGGGAAACACAGGAAGGGGAAAAGCCAGAGGATTCACACACACACCTTCCTATCTGGCTCAAAGAATAATATGATTTGTTAGCAGTTTCTGCAGTGCCTTCCATGTCAGGTGCTTAAGGGGTGACAAAGCCAAGGATGATCATGTGTCCAATTTGGTGGGATGGTATTTGGACCCGTGGCTCAAAGGGAACCGGCACACCCATCCCAATTGCCCCTGCTCAGGATGAAGCACTGCATCTCTGGGAGGATCTGGCAGCAGTCCTCAATCCATATCACTCCCTGCATCGGTAGCAGCGTCGGCAGCAGGACCTAAAAGCTCCAATTCCCAGATCTGGGTCTCCATCCAAAAGGCCACGTGTGGCAGGCTCGTCTGAGGCGCTAACATAAGCAAAAGTCAAGAGATTTGTGGAGTGCTGAGCTTACATTAAAAGAGAAAAAAAAAAAAAAAAAAAAAAAGGAAGGCTTTATTTTAAGAAACGCAGCTTTAGATCTTCAGGAAATGACTCCTCACTGCCCGTTTTGGCTTTCTGGTGGATCATCAGCCATATCTCATGATTGCGTTTCATCCCCACTTCTGTAGCAGACAGAAGGAAAATGAGGAAAGGCTGGCCAGGGCTGCTGCAGGAAATCCGCCTGGCCTGGATTGCTTTTGAGTGCCTTCATTAGACAGCAGTTTCCAAAGCCCCGTTTTCCCTGCATAGTTCTCATTTAACCCAGAAGTTCCCAAGTGAGTGAGAAACTGGGGGGCTAAAGGATTTTTTGTAATGGCAGCGCTGCAGTGTGGGGGTTGCTGGCAGTGATGTGGAGCTGGTGATGGAGCATGTGGTACCCACGGCTGAATTAGCAGCTCAAGAACGTGTTTATTCTTTCCCTTTGGTTTCATTAGTCTGCATCTCTGATGCTATTTTTTATGATTGGTGAGCTCAACCAGCACTAGGATTGAAATAAAGGCTTATTTAAAGCCTTGTTGATTCTTTGCCAAACCCCTATGCTTCTGAATATAAATATCCATTGAAATGAATGCAATGGGAAGATGCACAGCTCCATGGTGTCTGGTGTAAATAACATACAGAAAAGCAACACTTACTTATTACTACTCTCTTAGTGTTTGTTTTGTTGTTTCAATATTGCATGTGGATAAATGAGCACGGGTGAGCTCTCTTCTGGTGTGAATGGAAGCGGGCGGTGGATGCATTTCAGTTTACACAGAAACCTTGGACCCTTGATGTTTGTCTGTCTGTGTTTATATAGTAACCTCATTTTCACAAGGAGGTTGTTATGCTCCGTAGGCTCCAGGAGTTGGGAATGCTCCTGCCAACCTGCCACTCTTGTGTTGCCTGCCAGACTGGCCTGACCCAGGGAACGGATCCTAAGCCCATCCCCAGTTTGAAAATTTCCCAACCTCTCCCTGACTTTCTACTGGTGCTGACCATCTGGCAACAGGATGGTGCCGCAACCTGAGCTGTGCCGCAGGCAGACTGCCCCGCCTTGCCTGGCCTCTTGATGTGCAGCACTCACTGCTTTGAGTCACAGAAAGAGATTAGTGGGGAAGTCAATGATTTATTTGCCTAAGCAGGCACTGTGTCTTACCATAGCCCTTTCCCAAACGGAAAGGTCTACATTTTCCAAATGTTCAAAGCCTCTTCTGCTGCCCTTCCTCCTCACACTCAAAATATGCTGTTCACAGAGCCTCTCCTGCAGGCGTCAGGCACTTTTGCTGGGAGGTTGGCTGGTCTGATACAAAAATTATACTTAAGCAGTGTCCTGTGTCAGTAGGGTTTAACTTCTTCTTATCTCATAAGCAGATGTTTTGATGCATCCACCCCTAGGGAGTACAAACATGTGGCTTCTGTGTCGGGGCTCTCCGGGTGATGGGCACAGCGGCCAGAGCTCGTTAAAGGGATGGCACCGGGGAATCTAGAAATTGCTTGCCATAACTTATTTCTCTTAATTGGTTTTCCTGTGGGGTTTTTGAGGGTTTCTTTCAAACTAGTTGTTCAAGAAACCAAAAATGACAAAAGCACAGCATTTTGAAGGTCCTGACCCAAAGCCTGGAGGTGAGCATGAAGGTGCAAAAATAAGTGGTTTGACTTAATGGGAACAAAATGCAGTATGACCTTTCACCACCTGAGTGCTCAGAAACCAAGAAACTAGCTTAAAAATCATGAGGATATTTTTTTTTCTTATATGGTAGGCACATCAATTTAATATTCTAGAAAGTGGGGGAAAAAAGGGAGTTTGGGAGGGGCTTGTTTTTAAACTCTTTCTCCCCCTCCATAAAATCTGGGATCATTTTTATTTCTTTCAAAAGAAAGCTGATATTTTTGCATGATTTTGTGGTCCCCAGAATTAGGGGGCTTTAGGAAAACCACTATCAAAAGGCCTAGTGACAGAGCTTTTAGTGCATTGAGTTTCAGAGCTCTTGGTGCAGCAGCTGTCAGTGCAATTCCTAAAAGGCAGACAGTTATCGCAGAGGGCAGACAGGCTGTCCCACGAAGCACTTGGCAACCGCAGGGTCCCACTTTGCAGCCTGCTGTCAGGAAGCCTGGAATGAAATGGGGTTCAGAGGCTGGAAGTGTCTGCCAGAAGCTGCTATCCCAATTCCTGCTTGCCCGCAACAACCCCACTCGGGAACCGGAGCCGTGAGACACAGCGCTGGTGTCGGGCTGCCAAGCCAGGTGTGTGCGGTGCTGGGGTGAGGGCAGAGGGGATGGCAGGCAGCTGAGGGGAGAATCAGAGGCAGCTGGGGTGAAATGGGGATGGTTAGATGTCCTGCTAAAAGCCGCCTGAGTGGCGGCAAGATGTGCAGCCCAGCCAGGGCGTGGCAGTGGATGTAGATGTGTTTTGGGGCATGAAAAGAGACAGAGGGACCAGCTAGGCTGTAGGTCCTGGTCCACTTGGTGGCCTCCTTGGGAAGAGGATGCCTCCAATCAGTGGTGCAGTCCATGGCTCCTGCCCTGCTGGATCCTAGACTAGTCCAAACTCAGCCTGAGGACTGCTTTCCCCCGCCAGAAGCATGGCTTTCCACTGCTACACCCTCACAGCATGTTTCTGCAGCCTCCCTGACATGTGTTTCGTGTTAGTCCCCCCAACAATCAAGAGCTGGCTGGAAAGTATGTTATCAAATTCAGAGGGAGCATTTAATTTCCCAATTAGATCTGGATCTTTTAAACATCTAAGCTTGTCTCATTTCAAGGATGAGAACAGAAGAAAACATCTCTTGTTATGTTTGGAGAACATTATGTCTTTTGGCTTCACAAACCAGCTTTAATAGAGAACACGCAAACTCAGAGGGTCAAGGGCATTAGAGTCCAGGGTAATGTCCTACACATGAGACTTCTGCTGGTGAGAGGTGTCTGGAAACACACCCTCCCTGAGGACACATTTTTATCTTGGAAATGAAACTGGGAAGTGAAACTAGGTTCATAATTGTCATAGTGGTAGAAGGCTTCCTGCAGGCATGATCTTACATAGCATAGAGACTGCTTAACCACATCAGCACTGCGTGCGACCGTAGGATAGCTGAGACTGGAAATGGGCAGCACATTTTGCTGCAACATATGAGCACCAGGTAGCACTTTGCATGCTGCAAACCTCAGCTCTGGGTCACCATCACCAAAAGGCTTGCTGCCACATTGCCCTGGGGCTCCTCTCAGGTGGTGTCCTGAGCAAAGAGGATGGAGTGGTTTCCCATCTCTGGTGCTCCAGGTGGACGTTGAGAGATGACTCTTGTCACACCTATATGAGAAATAAATGTATCCCGCTCACCACGTTCCTCCAACCTTCAGGCTGTGTGGGAGATGGATGGAGGGCACCAGAAGTGGAGCTCGTGGTGCTTGCAGCAGTGGCCACTCTTTCAAGCTGATGCAGGCAGTGAAGATTGTAACATCTTTGCCGTTAAAGGTCAACATGGAAATTCCCACTCTTGGCACATTCCCTGTGGTGAGCTTCAGCCAGTGACTTCTTGAATGTTGAGCCAGTGTGGCCAAGGCAGAAAACACATTTCAACATGTTTTTAAATTTTAAGCTCACACCCCACACTTACTCACCCTCACAGAAGTGCTTTTTTCTTCATACACTTCAATAGCAAAACCACTTGCTCTAAGATGATTTTTCTTAAATTTTCCAGTCGCAGTGGTTTAGTAGGATGCATTATTTGGAAATGGCTGTTTCCCTTCCCCAGGACAGTCATTCCAGGCTCCATCCCCAGCCTGCCCAGGGGCTGGAAGGGATGTGCAGTCTTTCTGGCCTCCTATACTGGCCTGGCACTGACAGCTTTAAAAACTGAACCATTTCAAGGTCCAGAGACAGATTCCCAATGGTTTTGCATCTTTTGCTGGGCTCTGTGGTGTCCTAGGAGGACTGAAGTAAGTCTGATGATATAGGGGCTCTGCTCCTCTGCCCAAGAGAAGGGGGGTGTCTGCCACCCAGATCAGGAGCATGCAGTGGTGTGAATGCAATCAGCTTGCTTCTCTTGGCCCTCACAGCTCAAATTCAACCATGAGCACATTCACTAAATGCCATATACACGGATTCTCAATGCCAGCTGCTTTGGATTCCTTGAAATAGTGCCCATTTAAGAAAACCATGTTTTATAGTTAATTTGGACACATTCATTGCCATGGAGGCGCAAAACTTTTGCTGTGTGTGAGAGCCCAACGGCCTGAATTAATTGTGTATAAAAGCCAGCCACCCCATTTGATTTACTTGTGAAGCACAGGGCACGGGGGGGCCTGTTCTGCAGCTGCTCCCCGAGCGGCACCAGTGGTGGACCTAGCTTTGTCCATGGGCTCAAAACTGGAGCTTTGGGCAAACCAAACCTGCCTGTACAGATGTGTCTGGGGCAAGGGCAAGGCTGTCATCATGAAGGCAAACAGAGCGAGGAATTTTTAATCTCCATCAGATGCAGGCAGGGAAGGAGGTCACCTCCAGAGATCTTGTAAACATAATCTCCTCTGTCTAGTAATGTTTAAGTTTGCAGGCCGGATCCAAAGCAAACAGTGGAAGTGCAAAAGAGGCTGTAGGAGGGCAACTTGTGATGTGCTGGGACATACGAGATGCCTAGTAAAACAGAAGGTGCTCCCATGACTTTTGGCAAGGGATATAGCTTGACGATCTACAGCCTCTCTGGTAATCTTGGAGCAGTGGGAGTGGCAGGAAGATGAGAAGTTTTGTGCCGATGAAAGGAGCATGTGTATAATTTATCTTGTCTGAGGTTCTTGAGGCTGTTTCCAGTGGGAAAGCTGAGCTGTAATTAAGTTACTGATGATCCTCGTATACAAACCCTTCAGCTCCATAAACTATGCCTTCAAAGGCATCTCTTCTCCTAGGGACCGACCAAGGAGGAATTCGAGCAGTGTTTTCAGAGAGCTGATGGATGCCTTTCTGAAACCAGATGCTCGGCAGCCAGCCACTCCACTTACTGTCACTGCAAGCCTTGAAGCGTGTTGACTTTCTCAGCCGATTACTAAACCCTGAAGCTGCAAGGGGATGCTTCAGCAGAGGAGCACCCTTACTGGATTGGTTTCTTCATCCACTTCTGCTGTGAGCTGCCCTGAGCTACCCCCTGGGGGAGGTTCAGCTGGTCCCAGCAACCTTCATGGTACTGGCTGGGACATAGAGGTCTCACTTGGACACAGGAGACGGTCCTTGTTGATTTAATGTTCTTTAAGGCATTTTAAGATTTTGGGGAGTACTTGTTAGGTAAAACTGTTAGGAAGAAGAGTAGGAAAGACTTTATGAAATGGTCAACCTGTTAGGCTTTTTTGCTGCTAAACTCTGGGTTCAAAACCAGCAAGAAAGCACTGTTCCATTCCCATCTTCATATCTCTCGATGTAGGCAGAGAAAGAAGAAATTAATTTGTACAAAACACCAGCCAGCCTAGTAATTATGGAAGCCCTCACAAGAGGCCCCCCTCTGTTACACCATTTTGAGGGCCCAGCAGTAATAACTGATCTCCAGAGCTCAGGATCTGCAGTGGACAGGGGAGGATGGAAGAGGAGTAAACTTCTTGTTGAGTGGTGTGGCCTGGAGAAGGCGAGACTAGGACTGTGGCATGGGCCCCCCGTTTACTAGCACAACAGTTCTGCTAGCAAATCCCATGCCATAGCAAGACTGAGCAGAAAACTGGCCACAGTCTGGCTGTGCAACCTCCTGTCTGGCTCATGTGCTCAGCAGCGAGATTGCATTGACCCTGCCACATCCTCTGGTACTCCGAATTATTTGTGTGCCATGCATGTGAGATGGACACATCTGGTTTGAGAAGTATTTCAAAAACTGCTTCCAGACACCCTTCATCAGCCTCAGCATTTTTGCTACTTCAGTAGCAGTGGAAATCATGGTACTAAACTGCACATAAACCTCATAGCTTAGCCAGATCCTTCAGGTGGCACGTGAGTGAGGCTGAGTAATGCTTAGGAAGCTCTGGGGGCTGAATGACAGCGATGCTGCTTGCCTTCTGCAGAAGTGGGAGGTGTAGTGCTCTGCAAAGCCCAGTTACATGGTGCTGGGTACCAGGAGGAGAGGTGAGGACTATTCACTCTGTGGGTAAGAAAGGCTCATGACAACACGCTGCTGAAATGTGCTCTCAGGTGTTAATGTTTGCTTGGTGGTGTCAAGCACTGAATGGGCGTGAGCCAGGAGGGTGCAAAAGGGGCACCCTGAAAGGAGGGGGATACTTGGGAACCCTCATGTGGGAAGAGGAAAGTAAGAGGGTACTAAGTATTGAGACCTGCTTGGAGCATGTGGTCTCTATCAGTTAATCCTGCTTGGGCTCTGCAGGAGTAGATGGTTGTTCCTCACATGGACTTGAGGTGGAAGTCGCCTCCTCCAGCTGTGCTGCTGGTCCCTCCTGCGCAGGGACATCTGCAGCGCCCAGCGCTGGCCCGGAATGCTGCTGCTGCTGATGCCTCCCCCTGCTCTTGCCTTAGGCCACGGAGAGTGTCACTGTGGGGAGTGCAAGTGCCATGCCGGTTACATCGGGGACAACTGCAACTGCTCCACCGAGACAGATGGCTGTGTTTCCAGTGACGGACAGATGTGCAGCGGCAGGGGCACCTGCGTCTGTGGGAAGTGTCAGTGCACTGAGCCGGGGGCTTTTGGAGAGACGTGTGAGAAGTGTCCCACCTGCCCAGGTGTCTGTAGCACTAAAAGGTACTCATGGGGAGCATCCAGAAGGGACTTCTCACTGGTGGGAAGGGCAGCTTTTTGGTTCCTGGGAGACTTTTCAGCTAAGGAGTTACTCCTGCTTCATTAAAGAGGGGTGATTAGCCCCAGACAAGCCTACTCCTGCTCAGAGTCCACACTAAGCAAACTGAGAGTATCCTAGGCAGAGAAGTAACAAGTGTTGCTGCCCAAGTCCTCCTGGAGATTCACATCCCTGTTCATTTCCAATGCTGTCCTGCTCTGCAGAAAAGTCTGGCAATCCAGTTTTGCTGCACCCTGAGCTGCAAATAACCAGGCCCAGAGAGCTGCAAGCTGCAGAGGAAGGGAGAGGGGGGATGATGGATCAATGGAGGTGCCCTGGACATCAACCTCAGACTGGCACAGAGCAGCAATGCTGTCTGCCTTGATCTCACGCAGGATGGAATTTGCAGTAGCTGATGTGCAGTTCCTGACATCCAAAGGGCAAACAGACCCCAAACCTACCATCTGTTTTGCACCTTCATTGAATCCTCTAGAGTAAACCCATCTTTAAGATGGAGATGCTTGGCCCTGAAGCTGTTCTTTCCTTGCGGTGCACATGTGCAGCCACCAGACCAACAACCAGGGAGTTCCTTTCTGAGGGGTGAATCTCTATGTTCATGCTATTTCAGACAGGTGCTTAATCTTCCTTTCCATGTGTCTTTCTGCAGGGACTGCATTGAATGCAAGCTGTTTAACTCAGGAAGACTGGCTGATAACCAAACCTGCCAAAAGCACTGCAAGGACGAGATCATCACCACTGTGGATGTTCTCGGTAAGTAACAGGACTGCTGATGTTGGGAGCCAGTGACTGTGGCATTGAACTCCTCTTAACCAGACCAAGACATATCTGTAAAGAAAGCCTCAGGGAAAACCTGGTATTTAGAAATGTATGTGTGTATGTAGTATGTATATGTGTATATGTGGTATGTGTGACCCTCTCTCTAGGCTGTAATCTAATTGAAGTAAAAAATCCTTTGATTTTAAATAACTTAAAATGAGGGTTTGTGAGGACCACTACTGACAGTGCAAGGAGCAAAGACAATAAGATGAAATCAGATAAGACAGAAGATTAGATGAGCCGTGAGAGAGTGCAAAAGGACAAAGTATCACCCAAAAAAGTAATTCCCTAATCTCCTGAGAATTCATCTTGGAAGAAGTGAGTTTGTAAAAGAAAACAAAGCTGGTTTGGAGAAATTGAGTTCTGCTTTGGTAGAACTAACTGCTAAAAGTCCCCCCAGCAAGCTTCTCTCCCATCCTTTGTGTCCTCTTCTAAAGGTCACCCCACACCTGCATCCGTCAGAAGATGACTTTCTCCCCCTTCTTTTCAAGCTCTTTTCAAGCTCCATTCTGGGAGTCCCTGGTTGCTATTTGGGGGTGTAGAAGGGACCCAAACTGTGACAGCTTTAATCCTGACCCTGACCTTAGTAGTACTCCTTGGAGGGAGGGATGGAGATTTAGCAGAGATAAATTACTGTCCACATCTGACATTTTCTTCTTTTCCCATAGTTTTCAGAGGTGGGAGTGCTCTACCCTACTTGCCCTTTCTCTCCCTTCCTCCCTAGCTGCCTGCAGGGGATGTTTTTCCCATTGACTCCTCTCATATCCAGTGTCTAGCTTTTAAATTACTGCCAGCAGTGTTTCCTACCTTTCCCTTTGGGAGACTTGCTTTCATTCTCTCCATCCTCCCTGCAGTTTACCGGGGAGTGCACCTACACCAGCACACTGTGAGAGGTTACAAGGCACTTCCAAACCACATGAAGCTCCTTCCTGATGGCTGACTGGCCTGTGTTTCTTAGGAGCCAGCATATACTGGGGATTAAAGTTCAACTCTCCTGCCTGGTTGTTGCACCATGCCAAAGCCAGCTTTTGTGCTGCCTGCGCCCTGGGAGGTGAGGCTGGGCTATGGTTTGCCAAACCCCCCGCATGGCTTTGAGACTAAAACACAGCCAAATTTCTGTTTTAAGACTTTTTTGGGGAACTACTCTTATTCTTCTGCTGAACTATTGCAGTCAGATTGTGGGTGGTACTCAGCTCATGGTAGCTCAGGGGACTCTGCAGCTTGGAGACCTGGGCTGCTAGGGAAAGAGGTGAAGCAAAATATTCATAGTAAAAGTGCTTGGGGACTACAGACTTCTATACAGGCAGACTCAGCCAAATCCTGGTGTTCAAGTGCTTTTGTGTTACATCGCACATGTTAAAAGTCCCTGCTGAGAAGCCGAATGCTGATATTTGTCACAGAAGTCCTGGCGGTGGAGGATAGGAGTTTCATAAATACAGAGTTGCAATGAACACATCGTGGAAGATCCCATGTGCCTTTTGGTTCTGGGTATGAAGCAGCCAGTGCTTCAAAGTTCATAGAGCAGAGGCATCTCTCACTGGAGTCATGAGCCAGAATGATGCCTTTTGGGAG